>NW_028188943.1:1557500-2157500 GCF_054131305.1 Coturnix japonica | reverse complement strand
GGCAAGGTGCAAGCCCAGTACAAGTCATTAAAGAACTCCATTGCTATCTTTTCCCTGGAGAGAATACAGACATTCAAGCAATGACACCGTACTTAAGCTGAAGGCTATCATGTACCTGCTCATGGTCAAATGGCAGCAAATGCACAGCTAAGTGACAGGGAAATGTCAGTATGCATTTCCCCAGCAGCACTTACTGTCCACAATCCACGCAATCCTGTTTTTCTCAACAGGAACAACAAAGTCAGAACTGAGATCACCTGGACTCCTCCTTCTCTATGGCAGGAATTCAGCTAGCATATCAAAAATGAGTTCAGATGCTGGTAGAACACATGGAAGACAGGCTGCTGGGGACATCAGAAAATGGTAGATGGCTGCTTCTACTGCTGCTAGTAACTAGCAAACTCCAGTGTCCCAAACACAGACTAGCAGCTTTTACTACTTACACTGTTCCGACCCCCTGAGGGGAGTCTTCTTCCTCTCAAAAAGTTACCAAAGATTGTAGAAAGACAAAAAGTAGTCAGAGCCACTTTATCAGGCTCTGCTAAGAATCTGAATGGAGTATCACCACCCACTGTATTTCCAAGAATTAAGTTGGTTAATAAATCCTTTGTTTTTAAAATATATGTAACTGCTATTTTATGAAAGTTAGCAATTAAAAACTTATATAGGAATGATTAGCATCATCTGCTAACAAAACAATATCCAGAAATCCTGCAGAGGAAGAAAATAAGTTCAATTTGCTGTGCCCGTTTCAGTGGCTCCATGAATTTTTTCCAAGTAACTTATCTAATCATGAGCCACTTCATAAGCATTAACATGAGGAGAGTTTTCAACAGCACCTGACAAAAATTCATCACACAATTGTTTCAACGGCTTTTATTCCTATCAAAGGCTATAAAAACAGGTGATCTGATCACCTTGAAAGGGATAAATAAATTAAAACTTGGGAATTGTTTAGAGAACATGAGATATTTTCCTACTCATTCCTTATCAAAAGCAATACAATCACAACATTTTCAGATCTGAAGTTTCATACTAACCTCAGATTCATTTAATGAAGTGAGGCTCCTAGTACATGGACGTGACAAATAATTGTCTTCAGCTTTGCATCTTAATGGAATACTTTCTCCAGTTTTAGTTTTGCTTTGTTGTTTCCTAGGCTGTAAATATTTAAAAGGAGTAAAGATTAGGCTATGCATTAGACCTCCAAAATATCTCGAGTTTTCTAAAGTTACAGTGTAAAACCTCAAGCTCAGACGCCACATGAACACATAAGCTGAAACACAGCACAAGTGTGGGAAGGTAGTAACATCTATTCATTGTGTGATCTTCATATACACCCTACTGGGTCTCACTAACAGTCTCAGGCAGTATTCTGCCTCCAAAAGAGAGAAAGCGAGACATTATTTCGGGACAAAATCTGTATCGCTGGTCAGTGACTGATTGGAGACATATGGGGAGTGCTCCCAGAGTTCGTTTGATGAAACAATAAGGGCACCCAGACAAGGAAGGCGAGGTTTGGACTTGCCCTGTGCAGGACAGTGATCCAGCTGAGGCAGTGCAGGAGTCTCATCCCTTGACAGAAATCCTGGAGCTGAAATGGGATTCAGCTCCCTACACACCCACAGGAGCTGGGATTCCTCTGGTTCAGTTCAGAAGTGCACAAGGAGTTGCCTGCATGTGAGCTCCTGCTCTGAGTCCTTGGTCCTTCAGCTGGGAGGCAGCTGCTCACACACAGACACTGGGTGATGCCCAAGGTGCCTGGGCTGCTCCTGATGTGTGCCAGTGCTTGTAAACTGTGTGGGAAATCCCTGAGATAGACACCTCCTTCCTGGGCATCAGCTGAGGGCCAGAGAGGGGATAGCACCGGCTGTCTGGTGAATTCACTCGCAGCTGCAATTGCAGCACAGGGCCTTCAGCAAAGCCATGACCTAGGAGTGTCCGTGTTGCTTTGTCAACTCCAAGACCCATGATCCGTCTAACATCTTTGTGCCACCTTCTGCACACTGATATCATAGATAAGCTATCCAGTCAGGCTATGTCCAGTGATGCTTTTCAATTAGGATGTTTACTTCTGTGCTTTTGCACTAATGCAAACACCAACACACAAGAAGCTAGAAATCTTGGTAGAGCTGCTGGCCTGAGCTCCTGTTTGGACCACAGGGACACAGTTGAATGGCTTCCACAACTGCACTGTAGCACAAGGGGGATACAGAGTCTTTAGGATGGATGGGCGAGGAGATAAAGAAGGGTGAATGCCCTCTGTGAGAGTGCACTGAGCTCTGCCTGGGGATGGAAGAGCAGACAGGTCAGAGCTAATGGAAATGGCCAACAGAGGAGACCATCAGTGTCTTTTCCTGTCTTCCTGATCAGGGAGAGTAAGTGGAAGGTGCCCTCTGCAGACAGATGGGAATCTGATGTTGTCTGTCCCTTGTCCCATTTGGTGGCCTTTGTCACTCCATTATCTGCAGCAGGGACAGCACAGCAGGGCATGTGGCATCCAGCAGATCCCTGGAGAGAACAGATGGCAGCTTCTTGACCAAGCCATGGAGGAACCAAAGAGGAGAGGTGCTCTGCTGGATCTCATACTCTCCGGCATGGAAGGACTTGTGGGAACTGTGAAGGTCAAAGGGGCATCAGGCCATGTGCAAGATGCAAATGTATATCTTTTAATTAATTTATTTATTTTGAGGCTGTAAGCTTAATAGTTGATCATAAATGTCAATAAAACTGAAACAAATAATTGAAGACAAAGATGGAAATCAATGAAAATGTGTTAACCCTTCTCAACATGAAAAATTCTCATGAGTCTTGTTCCATTTTAAGTTGTATATATGAATCTTTGAGGTGATTTGATGTCTTTTTTTTTCTTTTACTGAAACTACAATGTTTTCCAGAACTGTGTTCGCTGGACACAAATGCCTTCAGGTTCAGAGACACAGACAGCGGTGCTAGTGCCAATGCCCTGTGACTATAGCCCGGTGCCCAGCACTACTCTTCCCTGCTGCCTATTTGATGTGCCTCATCCTCCAAGTTTTTTCAGCTCTCCTAAATAAATGGCCATGGTTAAGGGCATGTTTTCAGCAGGCCATTTGGGCACACACTATTCCCACTGCCCTCCAGATTTCTCCATCCCTTGCTCTTTGTTCAGTCAGATACCTCCCAATTATCTGTCTGATTTCTGACTTTCAGGGGGATTACTGGAATTTGTTCCATCTCCCCAAAGTCTGATGGAATGTGTTGTCAACTCCTTCACTGTGATTTGATCTATCCCTTCCTATCTATTCTTTTTCTTTTTCTTCTTATACTTTTTTTTTTTCTCAATCACTGTCTCTTTTTTATTAAGGCACAAAGTCTGAAAGATGTTCATTAATGTCAGTAAAAGTGAAAAACAGAGTTGGAGACAAAGATAGAAATCAATGAGAATGTGTTAACCCATCTCAATGTGTGAAATACTCACAAGTCCTGATCAATTTTAAGTTGATACCTCTCAACTACCTGGCTGATCTATCCCAGGAAGATTACTGGAATTTGCTCCATCTCCCAGAGTCTGATGGCCTCTGTTGTCAACTACTTCACTGTGATTCAATCTATCCTATGCTACCTCAGTCTAAATCATTTCTTTTAAAAGTATTCCATATGAAAGACAAACATCAATAGATGCCGCTTGAACATGGCATGCAGTTGATCACTGTGTTTTACTGTTCATTCAATTGCATCACCTTTCCTTCCATTTGCTGGCCAGATAAAAAAGAGAAATCTTTCATTTTTCCATGTGCAGCTGGTTCTCTGAGGAAAGCCAGTGGGAGTTGGTGCAAAGCAGTTTTAACACTGAGCGGATGAATGCAGAGGAGAAGAGTGATGTGAAGAAAAGTGATGCAAGTCCCATAGGTCCATGAGGTTGAGAAGGACCTTTGTCAACACAGTAACAGTACAGAACTCATTGGGACATCCTGGATTGGTATCAGTTGCACAGTGCTGCTTTAATGTCTTCTTTAAACCCAACTATAAATAAATAGACAATAAATTTATAGTGGATTCTTAAAGCTCTCTCCAGATATCCCTCCTTTTTGCTGAACAAGTTCTGATAACCTGACGAAGATAACAAGATGGCATAAGGCACAGGAGATTCTTTAGGTTATAATGGCCCCAGGGCGCATTTGATGCTGAGTTCATCAGCCTCCAGTGCAGTGAGAAGTTTGCACAAAGTGCTCAACAAGACAAAGTCAGAAGTAACAGTGAAGTTTCTTGGAGTATTAATGGGCCCAGTGAGGAACATTAACAAGCAAGCTTCCCAAGGGACTTGTTAGAGAAGATAACTGGAAGCCATGACTACAGGCAGGCAAAGGCACTGGCATGCTAAGAAACCTCTCCTTTGCCTTACAAAGCAGACAGGTCAAGCCCTGATTGCAAGACCAGTGGTAGAGAGGTCCTGTATCTCATGTTGGCTCAGGGCATTTCCTGGGGCAATGGGTTGGAGGTATGTATGATGTTAAATGAAAGACACGGGGACAGAAGATCCCAGGCTCTACATGTGGTGCAAGGACGCTGTGAGGTTCATGTCCCATATGAGACCTATGTTTCATTGCAGGATGTGAGCAAGGATGTGAGAAGGGCCCAGTGTGAACAAGCAGTCAATCCCTGTAAAACTCTGAACTTCAGATCTCTCAGTTCCAGTGCCCTCCTTTGCACATTCTCCCAGAGTTTGAAGTCCTTTATGTTCTGCGGTGCCC
This sequence comes from Coturnix japonica, assembly GCF_054131305.1. Lineage (NCBI taxonomy): Eukaryota > Metazoa > Chordata > Aves > Galliformes > Phasianidae > Coturnix > Coturnix japonica. The sequence continues at coordinate 2,152,767 of NW_028188943.1, read as the reverse complement.
AGAAGTGCACCTAGTGCTGCTAGTGAGGCAGTAGCAATGCAGAGCAGAGAGGGATGATCCTTTCCCTCACCCAGCTGGCAATAAGTTGCTTCATGCACTCCAGGGGACTGTTGTCTTTCCTGGCTGCCTTGGCACACTGCTGACTCACATTCAGTGTGATGCTGACCAGCACCCCAACCCTTTCCAGTCAGACTCCTCTCCAGTGTCCCATATCCAGTCAGTGTGTATGTCCAGCGTTGCCCCTACCCAGGTGCACAATCAGGCACTTGTTCTTGTTATACTTTATGCACTTGGTGCTTAGTACCAACTGGTACCCAGTTCTCTGACTTGTCCACATCTCTCTGCAAGTCCTCTCCACCCTCAGTGGAGGCAACAGCACCTCCTCATCTGGTCTTATCAGCAAACTTGCTCAGAACGTCTTCTAGTCCTGCATTCAAGTCATCTGCATAAACATGAAAGGAAAGTGGCCCCAAAATGGAACCCTGGGGACCCCGACAGTGACCATCTACCAGCCTGATGGAACCCACTGATTATAATCCATTGGGACTGACCTACTGGCCAACTGCTCACCCACCACATTGTGTTTCTGTCTAGCCATATGCAGAACATTCTGTCCAGAAGGTTGTTGTGAGAAACAGTATCAAAATTTCCACTGAAATCCTCAAGGATTACATCAACTGGCTTCCCTTGGTCAACTAAACGGACAACTGTGTCACAGAATGAGCTTAAATTTAACAGGACCTTCGCCTCACAAACTTGTGTTGGCTGCGACCAATGACAGAATTGTCCTTCAGCTGTTTTTCCATAACTCCCACCATCACTTTCTCCATAATTTTACCAGGCACTGGACTAACAGGTCCGTAATTGCCCATGTCATCTTTCTTGCTCTTCCTTACAATGAGACAACATTTGCCAGCTTCCTGTCAGCTGGCATGACCCTAGACTTCTTTAGATGCAATTGAAATGAGAGCCCAGAGCATACTAAGGTGTCATCATTGAAAGAAAGTAGATGTGCCATAGCTTTGCAATGCCTTGAACTCCAGAGTATGCCACAGATGGAGCAGAGGGGAAGATTTGCCTCTTCTGTAGTGAACTCATTCATTTGGTAAGCAGAATAACACAACCTGATACACGGGGACTGTGTCTCCACTATTCTCTGCTCAGCTCACAGGGCAGCGGTGCAGGGTGTTGCTCTCATGTCAGTGCAGGTAAACTCACTTTAACCCTTTTTCCTCTGTAAATGCATCCTCTATTTCTATGCTCAGATACACTTCCACATTCCCTCAAGTACACTTTCATACATAATTAACAATTACACTTTCTTATACCATCAAAACAGTTTGTCAAACAGTACAGTTCTTCAGTTCACATAAACTCCCTTAATACAGTCTGTATTCTTCAGTTATAAACACTGTGCCACAGAACCAGCACTGATTGAACCACCTCCCTCACACACTTCCTCGCAAGCAGTACATAGTATTACATAAATGGGTTGACACTCATTGGTCGGGTGGAATGTACACCTCTCCTCAGGACAATCTTACTAATCTACAGAGTACAAACTCCCGTCTTTTACATACAAGCAGAAAGTACATATGAGTGGACAGACAACACAGTCTTTCACTTTGTCCGTGTCTGGCCATTTCCCTCACAGGAGGAAGGAAACACGGGTCGGGACTCGGCACTCACCCTGCAGCTGTTCTGTGTCTCACTCACACCACACTCACTCTGACATTTAGATCAAAAACCATGGTTTATTCATACTACACAATGCTGACAATGTTTTCTAGATGGAATCTTAATAACACTCATACTCTGGTCGACCAGTAGCAAACAATGTTTTTCCCAGAGTCGGCTTGACACACGGTACCAGACACTTAAAGCAGATGATAATATTGAACATACAACCTATAAGCCCCATGATTACACCTTTGAGAACCCAGGCTACCATTTGACAGGCTATCCACTATATCCCATACCCATAGGAGAGACCAACCTAGGTCCCTCCTATTGCCAACCACCTGGGAGAGAGTATTTGTTCTTGTTTCCATTCATATGACATACAGTTCCCTTTCATAGGAACTCACCCAAGGAGTCTTCCTACCCCAGCTGGCAACCAAAGCCATGAGCTCACCTCCCTGGGAGCAGCACGTATGGCTGTAAACTGTGTAGGATGTCTCCTCAAGACATATGGGCTCCACTTACCATACACATACCTGGTCCACCTATGGGTGGTCCTTTCTGTCCCTGCAGTGATCAGGTGAGGAAGGGAGTCCTTCAGAGAAATCTCAGGGTGCGCCAAAAGTGTCTCCCTCTCAGCTGGTCCTGCAGCGAACAGAGCTGGTCCCACCTGGGCCGCCAAATTGACTACAGGAATTGAACTCTATAACCTCTATAACTGATACAGTCTCCCATGACATACTTATACCAAAGCTGAGGAAGTATGGGATAGGTGAGTGGACAGTGAAGTGGGTTGAGAATTGGCTGACTGGCAGAGTGCAGAGGGTTGTCGCTGGCGGTGCAGTGTCTGGCTGCAGGGCTGTAACTAGCGGCGTCCCCCAGGGGTCTGTGCTGGGTCCGGTCTTGTTCAACATCTTCATCAATGACCACCCTCAGCAAGTTTGCTGATGACACGAAGTTGGGAGGATTGGCTGACACACCTGAAGGCTGTGATGCCATTCAGCGAGACCTGGACAGGCTGGAGAGCTGGGCAGTAAGAAACCAGATGAGGTTTAACAAAAGCAAGTGTAGAGTCTTGCACCTGGGTAGAAATAATTGCATGCACCAGTACAGGCTGGGGGAAGAGCTGCTGGAGAGGAGCTCTGCTGAGAGGGACCTGGGCGTCCTGGTGGATGACAGATTAACCATGAGCCAGCAGTGTGCCCTTGTAGCCAAAAAAGCCAATGGCATACTGGGGTGTATTAAAAAGAGCGTGTCCAGCAGGTCGAAGGAGGTGATCCTCCCCCTCTACTCTGCCCTGGTGAGGCCTCATCTGGAATATTGTGTCCAGTTCTGGGCTCCCCAGTACAAAAAAGACAGGGATCTCTTGGAAAGAGTCCAGCAGAGGGCCACAAAGATGGTGAAGGGCCTGGAGCATCTCACCTATGAGGAGAGACTAAGTGAACTGGGTCTGTTTAGCCTTGAGAAAAGAAGGCTGAGAGGGGACCTGATCCAGGTCTATAAATATTTGAGGTGTGGGGGGCAAAGTGGTGAGGCCAGACTCTTTTCAGCATTGTGTGGAGGAGGGACAAGGGGAAAGAGACAGAAACTGGACCATAGGAAGTTCTGCACTAATGTGTGCAATAACTTCTTTATGGTGAGAGTGACAGAGCACTGGAACAGGCTGCCCAGGGTGGTTGTGGAATCTCCTTCTCTGGAGATATTCAAGACCTGCCTGGATGCCGAGCTGTGCGACGTGGTGTAGGGAACCTGCTTTGGCAGGGGGGTTGGACTCAATGGTCTCTGGAGGTCCCTTCCAACCCCTACAATTCTGTGATTCTGTGAATATCATGGGGTGGTTTGGATGGGGAAAGACTACCCCTTTGAATGACCTTTTGTCAGGGCATGTCCTGGGATTCCTAGGATCCTCAAAATGCAGCATTGCTTCTGTCACTGAAAAATGGGGCCCTGTGTGGGACGGAGGGAGGGTCCATGAGTCCCTGGCCCACCTGACTGAGTATTTCCATGGTCTTAGCAAAGACATACTTACAACTTGAGAATGACAGTTAGCTGCGTTCATGGTGGCATGGCCACTGCTGATGGCCTTGAACTGTCTGAACATAACTGAAGAGGCTCAAACTGATGCAAATCAGCTATTGAATGACAGTGTTGAAAAACTGGAAAGACAGGTGGTAGTTTTGATGGGGAAAGAACCTAATTCAATCATTCTCCTATGGAAGATCAGGAACATCTCTCTGGAAGACCATGGGGACCCTGTACAAGGGAATCTGTATAAAATGGACTCTGTAAATGAAGGCACTAAAAGGTCAGATTTTGAGGTTCCATTTGGACTAGATCTATTTGAGATCTGACTGATTGTAACCCAAAAATGAAAAAAATAAATAAATAAATGCAGGATAGGCTGGTGGGAGTGCCCTGACCAGTGTCCAACCCCCCAAACCCTGCTGCCCATAATACAGCAGATGAACTGATGGATATAGTACAGTGGTTTAGACAGAAACCAAGAGAGCATGCCAGCATAGCTGCTCTGGTTATGGGACATGGAGGCAGAAAGCGCTGTGGTGAATGGACTGGAAATTTCAAAACTGACATCCATTACTACTCACCCTGCCCTCAGGCAAAGACTGTATGCTCTGTCCAACATAATGAGGATAGCCATTTGATCAGTGAATGATTTATGGCTGTGTGTCATATAACATGGCCAAATAAGAATGACATACCATTAAATATGAGCCTGTGGTCCTCTATGGAGGACTAACAAAATTATATTAGAGAATTAGGCATGAAAGAGGCAATCTATGAAGATGATTTTGAGAGCCCAGTCAATAAATTTTTCATCAGGAATGAGGGATCTCATCCTACAGCCATCACCTTTACATCAGGATGGGTCTATGTTATCCATACTGAACCCCCCAGTGGCCCTCAGGTGCTGTAATACAACAGGCTGCCCAATTGATGGGGAGACAAGAGTGCCTACGGCCAGATGCAGGCTCTGAATGGTGGTGAAAAGGTCAGAGAACCATCTGCTGCCATGACTTAGGCGTCCAGCCCCTAAGGTAATCCAGTCTGGACCCATTAGGGTCTTGAGACAACAAATGTTTAAAGACCGGATTAGAGCAGGAGTTCAGTTTTAAAAGATTGATGGACAGCATAATCAGGAAAAAATATCTGTTAAACAGGCCCAAGCACTGAGTATTTTCAGTCCAACCTTTTCAGCCAAACTAGATGTGAATGTAACTCACGAAGGGTCTGGATGGGGGCTCTGGCAGAGCCAGAGTTCTTTGTGAACCCCTATGAGGTTTTGGTCACAGGTTTGGCATGGAGCAGAATAAAGATACATCACAGTTGAAAAGCATTTATTGGCTACCTATTCTACACTACAGGTGGTAGAACCAGTAACTCAGATTTCAGAGGTTATCGTTAAACAACAAGGCCAGTCCAGGGGTAGGTAAAAGATCTAACACACATCTCTATGATGGGGGTGGCCCAATCACAAGCAGTGGTGCGCTCAGTTGTTCTGCTTGCCTGCTCCTCAAGGAGTTAGGAGAAATCTGTGCCTGCTGCGTGTTCGAGTGCATGCGCAATGCCATGTGGAGGGCTTATCACAATAAAGATTGGCGGATTTGCTGCGTAGACCGGTCAGAACTCAGATCTGCGTTGTGCTTCCTCCGGCACCAAACACCCAACAGTGGCAGTTCCGTGTATTGGCCAGCAGGTGGCAGCAGAGACCACGGAAAGAACCTCTGCGGGACAGACCCTGGGGATCCTTTCTCTTTTGATTATAGGGGAAGAACACAAAGATGGAAGAGGAGGGAAGGGGGGAAAAAAAAAAAAAAAAAGAAAAAACCAAACCACAGCAAACAAATAAAAACTTCTCCAAACGTAGCAAACGTGAATGTCTGTCAATAAATAAATGAGTAATTGAATTGATTTCTGTTTCCCCTCTCCCCCGCCCCCCTCAACTTCCGAGATGAAGAAACACCTGGTATCAATTGGACAAATGCACACAGTGAAGCCAGGGATGGTCTGAAACGCAAAGCAGCTGAGCAGCTTTTAGAAGAAAACAGAGTAGTAACAACTTCTGTACCTACATTCACCACTCTGAGATCCTGTCTGGGTCACCCAAGGCTTGTAAATAACCACTGGGTCGGTTCTGATGTCGAGTGATTTGTTGTCAGTTCTCTCATGGTTCTCCGGTCAGTTCTCCGGTGCCAGGATCTGCCACAGGGCATTCTGACCACGGGCATCATGTTTCTACGCTGCTGCCTGCATTTAACAGGCAATGGGACTGCCCAGCATGTGCAAGGCAGCACCTCTTTCACACCACCAGAATGTTTAAGGCTGTTGGGATTGTTGTTAGCGTCCCATTAACACTGGGGCTAGAGATACCCTTAGGATTGACATTACTATTAGCATTACTTTGATGGTGCCCTATCTGGGTCATTTCCAGGGGATGTCAGGAGTAAGGCACAGTGTCAGGAGAAAAAGAACAGACTCTGTTAGTTTTTAAATGTGATAATAGAGAGAGTTCATTGGAAAAAATACAACTCTTAAATAATACAAAGCATGCTTCTGATTGGATGCAGGCATCATCTGGGCTCTGATTAATATTACTTTTAAGGTAAAGATTATTGTTACCATAATGATTTTTTTTTTTGGATTATGATCAGGGTTAAGGTTCCTTTTGCTACAAACTTCTAGCATCATTTTTGTTGTTACATTTGGAGTTAGGGACGATTTTAGAATCAGGGTAAGGGTTAGGATTAGAGTTACATTGCGGGTTAATGCTGTTATCTTTACAGCTCCTGTGAGGGTTGGGGTCTGGGTCAGGTGTTTAAAAAATGAAATGAAAAAAGCATAAAAAAAATATATTGAAAGCTTCAGATTTCATTAATCTTTGTGGGAATCATATAATGTGCAACTCAGATCTACCTCTTCGTGCAGTGACTGCCTGTAAATTTGCTAGAGCCTAATACAATATGGCCTTGTGCTTTCCGCTAACTCACCTTCATTAAATTTGCTAACTCATTTTCATTAAATTTGCTTGGTAGTCAGATTTTGGTGTGTGGATATTTTAAAACAGTCTAACTGACGTTGGCAAAAAATTAAAAATAAATAAATAAATGCACGACAGCATCAATTGTATCAATTTTTATAGATAAGATAAAGAAGAGCAGTTTCCCTTAGTTTTCTGTGCTTCTTTACTTTCTTACCCTCTCCCCTTGTGTGAGAAACTCTCAAAGTCAAAGATTTCTAGTTAGGCAAAGATGGCAGCGATAGCAGCAGTGCTTATTCATTATTGCAATACTGCGCGCACATCCCCTGTTGGCAAGGGAGAAACTGCACACCAGTCAGTGAAATCAATTCTGTTCTATGCCCTAAACCCAATGCAGGTGATGCTCTCATGGCTCTCATTGGTTGAGCATCACAGGCTCACAGACTCCTCAAGACTGTTGCTAGGATTCATTTCCATATAAGGTCAATTACCAACCTCTTGTTTTTAGGTCTGCCTTGTACTTTTCTGCGGAGAGAGAAGGGCAATGTTTCCAAAAGTCAGTACATTCATTCTGTCCTGTGCTGGGCTCTACCCACCCTGTGTATTTATCTTGTGCTTGTCTCAATTCTCCCCATGTCAGAATGCCCCCAGTCTGAACTTAACTCTGTTCAGCAACTTTCTTGGTGGAAAAACTACTTATACAGCTGTTTTACAAGAGGGTTATACATTCAGTTAGGGCCTACACTATGTACTGAAAATACTGGAAACTTCCACTGCAAAAACACAATCTACCTCTCCCATCTGAGCAGCCTTGCAGACCCAGAGCATGCCAGGTTATTTCTGCTTTCATAGCATTTGCATGCTGTAGGGTGAGCAAAAGGTTCTGCTGCTTGATTCTTCTGCAAGAGCTGCCTACCGGCAAATGGTTGCAGGGATGGAGGATGTGACAGAAAGCATTTGTCTCCACAAGAGCAGAGTTACATTCAGTGCAGAGTGTGAGAGTCAGGTTGGTGTGGAAAAGCACTGACACGCTGGGGATGATGCAGTGCTCACATGTCTAACACTCACAGACATTACTGTCAGAAGGATGGTGCTGTGTTGTGCTTCTACCTTTGGCAGCCCCTGGAGAAATGCTGTGGCACACAGAACACCTTTGTATTGCACTGACTGCTGCCATGCAGCATGGATTTAACACACCAAATCCAGAGCAGCATGACTGCATCTAACTGCCCTGAGAAAAACTACTGTAGCTGAAGAGATGAGGAGGCAGCTGCTCATCTGCAGAACAAGCAGTACTGCCAGACATTGGGCCAGGTGAGCACCTCCTGCTGCAGCGTGATGATGACAGGGCTGGAGATGATCTGCAAAGCCAGCTTAAAAGTGGGAGACGTGAGTCAACGTGGCAGGAGGACAGAGGTGTTAGGGAGCAGCCAAGGCATCAAAGAGTATCAAAAGGCTTTGAAAAGTATCACAAAGCAACAGCCAGGAAGACTGGGATTATCATGAGCAGCAACCTGGATGCTAGAGATTATTTGCTCCCATACAAAATGGTAGAGATCTTGCTGCAGACATCCCAAAGCCAGGCAAAATGGGAACCCAGAGCTCTGCCTGCACGAACCCCACAGCCAGAGTGTTGCAAGCTGAGCTGCCTTGCTGTTTGTTGCATTCATCCCAATCCCTGTGAATGAAGACTCGGAATGCAGCCAAGGCGATGACTGAGCATGAGAGTGACTTTATTCAATAAAAGACAGGAGGGCTTGAGAGGTCAGGGGTGAAGATGGGACTCCTCTTGTCAAGATGAGAGTGGCTCAGAGCTTGTGCTGCTGCCTGGTGCCTGGGACTGGCAGCCTGACTCTAAGTCCCCATCTAAGATGCTCAGCTTCACCTCACTGATGCTGACCTGCTCCTGCATGGTGCTGCTGCTGTTGGGGCACTCGGGCTGTGCTTGGGATGGGCAGCACTGCAAAGGCGCTGGGTCACAATCCAGGCAGGTGACTGCTGTGTCTGGCAGGCTAAGGTCAGCATCTTCAGCAGAGCCAGGAGATATGAGAGCATGAACGTGGATGAGCCCCTTGTGTCCATCACTGTTACCATGTGGAAGGCTGTCATCCGAATTGCAGCGATTCGTGCTTAATAAGAACTCTCCATTGATGGAAACTGTCATGGTTTAATAATGTTGTAATTTTGCTATCAGTATTCCACATCATAACATCATATAAAGCATGAATAATTTTACTGAATCTGCAACTTACAGAAGAAGACTACATCTCCCAGGGAACAACACGATAGGTCACGGGATGTAGATGCTCATGTGCCTAAAAGTAAGGCTACTGAAGAACATAAAAATAACCATCAGGTTGATCGAGCTGCCAAAATTGAGGTGGCTCAAATAGACTTGGACTGGCAGAACAAGGGTGAATTATTCCTAGCTCGGTGGGCCCATGAGACTTCAGGTCATCAAGGAAGGGATGCAACATATAAGTGGGCCAGAGACCGAGGGGTGGACTTAACTATGGACGCTATTGCTCAGGTTATTCATGATTGTGAAACATGCGCCATAATTAAACAAGCCAAGAGGATGAAACCTCTTTGGGGGGAAGGGCGATGGCAAAAGTATAAATATGGAGAGGCATGGCAGGTTGATTATATCACCTTGCCACGATCTCGCAATGGTAAGCGTTATGTACTCACCATGGTGGAGGCAACCACTGGGTGGCTCGAAACATACGCAGTACCCCATGCTACCGCCCGAAACACCATATTAGGGTTGGAAAAGCAAATCCTGTGGCGGCATGGCACTCCAGAAAGAATTGAATCAGATAATGGGACCCATTTTAAAAATTCCCTTGTAACCACTTGGGCCAAAAATCATGGCATTGAGTGGATTTACCATATTCCCTATCATGCACCAGCTTCTGGTAAGATTGAACGATTCAATGGGTTGTTGAAAACTATGTTGAAAGCAATGGGTGGCGGAACGTATAAAAATTGGGAGAACCATTTAGCAGAAGCCACCTGGTTGGTCAACACTCGAGGATCTAGTAATCGCAATGGTCCTAACCAATCCAGCTCCCTACGTACCGTGGAGGGAGATAAGGTTCCTGTAGTACACATAAAGAGCGTGTTGGGAAAGACGGTTTGGGTCCTTCCAGCGTCTGGAAAGGGCAAACCTCTCCGGGGTACTGTCTTTGCCCAGGGACCTGGGTGCACATGGTGGGTGATGGACAAAAATGGGAATGTTCAATGTGTACCACAAGGGAATTTGATGTTGGGGGAGTGCAGCCAATGATTTCTTGTTGATATATAGGTAGAGTCTCAGAAAATATTTCAATTAGGTACAGAATAGTTCAATTAGGTATAGGACTTAAGATAGAGTGGATTAATGTTAAGGAAACACTTTTTCTCTATATACCTTAATTAGGCATTCTGTAAGCAAGTTTTCCATCTGGACTCTATATCCTGCAATGGCCATGCATGTGTAGAGCACACATGGAAAGAAGTATAAGTCAAAAGGAAATCTGCTGTGGTGGCTGGGAAAGGATGAGTGCACCTTGATGTGGGGGACGCCCTACTAGCGCTGCCTTTCCCCTCTACCGCTGACATGTTTTCCTTTTTCTGGCAGTTTTGCCATTTTCTCAAAATTAATAAATAGTAGGTTAGGTTATAGAGTTTTGTTCTCAACTTAGGGATTTGTATGGAATAAATATAAATTGTTGAGAAAAATAAGGTTGCTGATTATTCACAATTATACATATGAGTGTGTATGTATGTATAAACATAATGTAACGATGTAGAATAAGGGGTGGAATGTCATGGTTTAATAATGTTGTAATTTTGCTATCAGTATTCCACATCATAACATCATATAAAGCATGAATAATTTTACTGAATCTGCAACTTACAGAAGAAGACTACATCTCCCAGGGAACAACATGATAGGTCACGGGACCTGGACTCTATATTAACTCTGTCGCAGAAAAAACTGACGTCTTTCGAGTTCTGGCGTTCAGGGCAGTGTGTGGGAGCCTTCAGCCGTTCGCCTAGATTCACAGTAGGCCTCTCGGTTACGGGACTCATTCTCTCTCCTATTTTGCTTGATTCGTTAGCTCAATTTTCAATTTTCAATTATATTGTATTATATTGTGTTATCCTGTATTTCGATATAGTATTTAGTATAGTATAGTAAGTGTGCCTCCTTAGATCGTTGCCGCTGTTTTCTTTTCCTAATTAATTTTTTCCTTTCGGCCTAGGGCCCCTCCGGGGCCCACGGCCCCTGTCACGGGCGCAGGTGGATTTTTAGTTCAAACCGTGACAGAAACACACTGCACATCACTACTTGGTTTGGATCTCTGGGGTTGACAAGGGCTCGAATCACCTAGGAAGGCATAGAAAGACAAGGGTTAGTGTCAAACATTTGCAAGTTGAATCATGAAAGGTTGTTGATACTTGGTAATAGAGTGGCAGCAGGAAGAAGCAAATAGGCTTCAAGCAACAGAGCCACTGTCTTGAAAGTGATCCTCATTCAGGTCCAGCTCGTGTGCTGTTTCACTGTAATCTGCTTCTTTGGGTCTACCTAGTGGGCAGCAGCACTCGAGCTGTTACTGATATCACTGAAAAGAAATGGAGACAATTGTTCTGTTCCTAAGAGCTTCAAGGTGCCTAGAAGCACAAATAGAAACCAGCAGTATTTCATCACTTCACCAAAAGGAAGGTCAAACACCTGAGCTGTGAAGAGCAGTTACAGAACCTATGCATAAGATCACACCAGACATACTTTGTTCTAACAACAGTTATGGCACATAGTCCATTTCCTTCAATATTCCCAAAATGAAATGATGTGGAGCATTACAGGGAAAGAAACACTGCACACAGACACTATGACCCTGATTATACTCAAGCAGCAGACTTAAAACAAGTCAGAGTTTTAGATTCCAGGATATTGCAGGACCTATCATGTGTGAAATTCAGTTACACAACAGTGCCTAGGTGCCTGCGTTTCAAGCAACTTTCAGATCACAGCCATGTAAAATAAAAACAAATTCAGTGCAGAAATAGCAATCCTGTACCTTAATACTCATGAGATTATCCATTTTTTACAGCACTCTGACTAAGTTCTAAAACTTGCTCATCCCAGTTCACTTCAACAAGTTCCACCAGTTCAAGCAATGCAGTTCTGAGATCCTATGTATGTTAGGCAGATAGAATTGAACAGTGCAGAAATAATCTCTGACAGCTTTAAGAGCTCCGTTCTGCTTACAAACTCTCAGTCCAAAATTATTCGCAGTTTTAAGGAAATGAACACCTGAAGCAGTTGGATCATCTGCCATTTGCCGCATTCTGCTTCTTGGCATCATGATTAGCACAAAGGGTTTTCTGCTGTCCTGCAGAGATGGACGAAGTCCTGCTTACAAATGGACCAAGTTCCAGTGTACAGCAGAGATTTTACCAGACTAACAAACCACGTCATTCAATTCATTTGCTCAGGTTGTTATGCACTCAGAAAGGAAACAGAACTAACTGTTGAATTCTGAAGGTAATCTGTGGGGTCCTGTAGAGAGTGTTTTTTACAGCTAGTTAGCTGAGAAGGGTCGTAAACACGGTGCGGTTAATCAAGCAGCCATAACACCTGCAAGGACAGTGAGAACATCAGTATGCCTTATGATGGTGAGAAACTAGCCATGGTTCTGGGAACTCAGCAAGGGAGTAGCTTTCAGGATGATAACAACAAGCTGTTAAGATACTCGGGGATGGTATGTAATTGGGAACCAATGATGAGCTCCACTTTTGCAATATGTATGAGCTAATTATCCGTATTATAAAGGTACACGCAGCCAAGGAATAAACGAGATTCACTGATCATGTCAATGACAGGTGTGGTCGTCTGCTTTTCTCCCGCCGTTCTGCAACATCGTTGTTGTTTAGTGTCACTGGGTTCGTTAAACTGCTGTTCATTCTCAGATCGTTGGTTTTTTTCATTTTTTCCCTCCTAGACCCACTCGCAATCTTACTTCCCTTCCCCTCTCAGCCGCGCCGCGCCGCGCTGTTAGAGAGGGGAGGTTCTTTGTTCCTTCTCTCCCTGGGTTTGTTCCCACTGTCACCGAGTGAGCTCTAGAGAGAACTCCGTGACACAAACTCATTGCAAAGTCTAAGCTAGAAGAAGCGTCACCTCAGTGTATCCCAGAAAAAGAACAGCGTTGAGATTTTAATTGGTTTTGGTTTTTTTTTTATTGGGGGTGGGTTGTTTTTTGTTGGTTTTTTAGGGTTTTTTTTTTTTTTTTTTGTCTTTTTTTTGGGGGGGAGGGGGGTTGGGGGGGGAGGGGTGTAGGGGTGCGAGGGGAAGGGAGAGGGAGGGGACAGTTGTTTGGTTGTTTTTAATATACAATAAAGTTATGCAGTTCTGCTGTCAGTCGCCTCAGAGAGTTCCCGAAGGAGCTCAACCACGTTCTGCTCAACATCGAGTTGTTCCATTGAGTGGAGCAATGGTAGTCTTGCAGATGGAGCAATGCAGGAATTCTGACAGGATCTCCAGGTGTATCCAGTTCATCAACTGAAAGCTCCGCAACCAAATTGGAAGGGACCAGTCCTCTTGTGCCATCTGTCAGCTCTCCCTGAAACCAGCCATTCTCACCCACATCTCCAAAGACATTACGTTTTGTCCAGCAGTCAGAGGCAGCTCGTTTTCTGGGTCCTCATGAGGACCCTCAACAGGAATGTAGCTGTGTCGAGCTAAGAATCTTCAAACTGCTGGTGATACCTGTCCTGGAGTATGCAGGATGAAGGACAAAAGCTCTGCTCTCACATTCAGGGCCATCCTCTGACAGAAGGCAGCACTCAGGACTGTTCCCAAGGATCTCTTTCATGACTTTGAGTTCAAGCTCCTGGTTTTCCAGATGACCTTGAAGACTTCGGGCCTCTTCAATGGCAGAATGGAACGGACTGGAGCTATTACGGAGATTCTTGTTTGACTGGGTCAGAGTCTGTCTCGTTGCCTTCCCCAGCTCCATCTGCTGCTTCTGCTGCTCTCTTTTCCCTCTTGCGTGCTCTGTGAGAATGAGTTTCAGAAAGCACTACTCACTGACAGGAAATAAGGGGAAACTTGAAAGACTTTGCAACCTAAGTCCTGGCAGTGTACTGCCAGCGGCTGATTTGGCCGTCCAGGATCCTGGCACCACAAATGCTTCATTGCCAAATGCAGCAATAAGGTGTTCTGGGGAAAAGCCAACTCACAGGTAGTTTTTGAGCACCCATATCACAGTACCAACAGCCAGCACCAGCGCAGGCAGCAGCATCACTGAGACTGTCATCGGAATGCGGCGCTTCCGCACAGATCTGTGAGCAGCAGCCTCTGTGCTTTTGCCTGTGTTCATCCCTGGAAGAAATGAGACAATGTCCCACGTTACCTTCAGCTGCACTACAGATAATCTCTCAGTGTGCTTCATGGACCCAAGAGGTCATTTTGTCAGTGGGTGCCTCCGTCTCTGGTGCCGAATCACCGGAGGACAAGAAGGATTGCTTCCACCTCTCGTTGGGTATGGAGAGGCTGCACAGGCACTACCCGTGTCCTCCTCTGGGCCGAGAGCTGGGGCTGTACTCTGGGGTCTGGGCTTGGTCCGTGGGGAGAGCTACAGAGCAGAATCCCTCACGCTTTTCCCGGCATGCGTGTCCTGAGCTCCCCCTGTGGGACGCCCCCCAGGCTGAAGGTCAGGCTTCAGCCAGCACAGGGCACATCCAGAGCCATCCCAGGGGAGAAACACTCCTGCAGGCTCCTACCACACAAGACCCTGCTCATCACCCTCAGGTGGCTTCGTTCCAAAAGGGCAAACTCTGCGATCTGGGAGCGGTGGGAGCTGAGCAGGGTCACAGAGGTCTGCAAGTACCTTCCCTGGCACATTGCTGGAACAACTCTCCACACCCCACGAAGGCCAGCCATTTTCAGAGAGCCACCCCTGGCTTCTTTTACATGTGCTCTATGCTCACACGCTCAGGTCTGGCTGCTGACCTGGTGTGCAAGAGCTGGCAGCAAGAGCCTGCAGGCACGCAGTGACTCTGGTTCGTGACACCGTATGATCATAGGACAGAAATTACCTGGCATGCCGGTTGGTGCTGCCTGCATTCCTCTGTCTGGGACGGGCAGTGTGGGATATCCGCCTTCCTGCAGCACATCCGGGACCGGCAGTGTAGGATATCCGCCTTCCTGGAGTGCATCCCTCTCACTTTGTTGGTCCGTTCCTTTAGAAAGAAAGCAGGGCAGTAGGATTGGGATGTCACGTGCCCTCATCGAAAACTGAGCTTCTCCAATCCCGAGCTCAGGTAAAGTCCAGGCCCCCCCCCAAGTACACTGTGAGCCCCTCTGTTACCCAAGGGCATTTGGGCCCTCCCAGCTATTGGACAATGCTGACTCCCTCACACCTCTTGAGAAATCAGCTCCTGTGCAAGGCCCTCACATACTGTGCTGTCACCAGCCCGTCACAGCCAGGTAGCTGCAGGCTGAAATCCAAGATCTAACACACAGTCCAAGCCCTCAGAATTAGCATCTCCACCTCATTTCCAGCATTAGCAAAGGCAGCCAACCCTGCTTAGGACGCTCCTCCTGCCTTGAACTTGCTCAGCTGCACGGAGGGCTTTGGATGAACAGAAGCACAGCACTTGCCACTTTGCCACTTGCTGCCATCTGGGTGCCAATGACTGCACAAAGCAGCTCTGACAAGTAATGGTTGTGCTGGGGGAGCAGCTGCCTCTGGGTCTTGGCTGGATGCAGACCATCTGGCAGCAGACCAGCTCTGGTGCTTGACAGCACCTGCAAGGTGATACATGGAACACGGCTGCAGCACGGCTCTGACCCATCCCTTCCTGCTGTGCAGGCTACAGCCTGCCCACACCTGTATATCACACCTCAGCTTCCCAGGTCCCACAGTGAACAGACTGAAGTATACCCACCACGCTCTGCCTTCTCCATTTCCTTCAGCAGTCGCTTCAGGAGACGGGATGAGCCCTGAGAGTATTTTCCTCGATTGGATTCATCCTCTTCTCTTTCCGGACCTTAACAGAATGTATGAAGTTAAATATCATGTGCATGAAGATCTGAAGATCAGCGGCGAGTCAGCCAAGTCAGTGAAGACAGAGTACTCACTGCTGGGATTCCAGTTGGGCTCCAGCACAGGAGGAAACCGATGACCGGGCAAGGCCCACACTGGGGGCACTTCTGCAACCAAAGACCCATGAAAAGTTTTAGTCACACACTACAGCATCAACTGAGTAGCAGAGCATACAGGGGACAGGGCCTGCAGACACAAGTGTGATCAGACACAGGTGAGGAGAGCTTCCGGCACATGTGGGGGCCTCCTTTTCCCTGAGTGACCTGTAGGGTCTGGCGGTGGTTGGGGAATGCCACAGCCCAAATACAAAGGTCTGGGCTCCCTCAGCTGCAGAGGGGCAGCGGTAACCTTCCCACTGAAATGTTGCAGCTCTCCGAGAGAAAAGATACTCATGGCTCATCTGTGCAAACCCTTCCAGGCACAAACAGGCTTGGAAGACCTGGAGAGGATCTCCAGTAAAATTGCACCCAGGTAAACCATGAGAGCATGAACGTTTCAGCCTCCAAGGAAACAGACACTCACAACTTACCCCTGGGTTGTCCCCCAGGCACAGGCATGAAGTCCGGATCCAAAGGAGCATCCGGAAAGGGAGCATGAAGCTCATCATCTAGAATCAAGAACAGATGAGAGAAGTTCCCACTTATATGCACTATATGGTGTGATCTCCTTCTCCCTCAGTAACTGGATGTGGGGCATGGGAGAATAACTCAGGTCATGATTTCCAAAGTTGCAGGGTGGACGGGATGACCCGTAGGCTGGCACCTGGCAGCGTATGCAGTGCTCTCTCCGGGCCACGTGCCACATCTCTCACAGATTACGTGGAAGAAGATGCCCATCACCCCCTACCCAGCAACACCCCCATGGAAGGCAGGCCCCAGGCAAGTGTACTACAGGGCCGTGGGGACACAGCCTGACTTCTTGCTCCCAGCGCTGCTCAGTTTGGGTCCCATCTCTACCCACTCACCTGCTCCCCGTGCTCGCCACGGAGCAGCACAGCTCTCCTGAAAACTCATGGCCACCAATAGGAGGAAGAGGACAAGGCGGGCAGGGTCCATGGCCGCCCCCACACTTGCACCACGCTTCCAACACCACCGCTGCAGCCACAGTGAGTGTCGCACTGAGCCAAGCCTGCGGCCAGGCCTTGTGAGCTCATGACGCAGCTCAGCACAGTCATAGGATGGGGCATTGTGACCTCACATCTCTGTGATTCCGGGTGGTGGCTCCCCGCAGGCTGCTGCTCTTGTGATGCACTGCACCAGGGCTGTGTGGGGCTGGTGCTTACATCATAGAAATGCAGAATCATAGAATGGCTTGGCTTGCAAGGGACAGTGAAGAACTCAGAACCCCAGCCCCACTGCCTCGGGCAGAGATGCCACCCACAGAGTCTTGCTGCCCAGAGTTCCATCCAGCCTGACCTTGAACACCTCCAGGGATGGAGCATCCACAACTTTGCTTGGCAAACTTTTGCAGAGCTTCAACAACCCCAAGAAGGCATTATTTCCAGCCTGGTGCAACACCTCAGGCCACAGGGGTAGTGACGCAATATGCACAGGTTATCCACGCGTGTGAAACGTGCTGCAATTAAGCAAGCCAAGCGGATAAATCCTCTCCAGTGTGGAGGATGATGGCTGAAATACAAGCTGGACTGCTGAACCCGGCACCAATGGGGCTTATGTGTTTGCGTCAAAAGACAAAATACCAAGCAGAGAGCATGGGAATCAAATGTTGTTTCTGAAGCAGAATTAAGAAAAAAAAAATTGATTTCACAGTCTGACAACAACCCTCCTCCTCTGCCCCCTTTCCCCCAGCGCACCCCTCCCTTCCTTCCCTCTTTGTTTAACAAAGACTTTGAATAAAATCATCATATCAATACTACAATTGCTGGCCTGGGATTATTATCACCTCTTTGGGGTTCCTGGACAGGAGAGGTGCACCCCACTGATTTCAGCGGTCCTACCTGGGTGGTGAGGTGACTTCTTGGGATGGCTGATAGGAAACTGTTACATAAAGGATGGGCTCTATGAAAGCTAAGGCACAGGTGTTGACTCCTGCTGTCCCGGTAATTTCGTGCACAGACAGAGGCAAGGGAATTTAATTCTTGCTTTGGGGGGTCTCTTGAGTCTCAGGTGAGTCTTGGGACTCAGGTGAGTCTGGGAGCGCGCTGTTGCTGTATGGTACCCTGTGCACTTGATGAAGTGCCAGCAGCACACCCCTAATAATCTGAGTATCAGAGCGAGGTACTCCAGAGGGAATGGGCCCTAAATCCAAGAATCGTGTGAGCTGAGTAGTTCGCAGCATCATTCTGGAGATAAGGGGAATAGGAGCTCCCAAGTACAAGGGAAAAGCATCCCCAGAATTGTGCCTGAAGATAAGCCCCTTGGGGAGAAGCTTCAGAATTGGAAAAATAATCCCAAAACTGGGGATAACGAAAAAGATGTTTAAATACTGTATACAAAAAGCCTAGAGAGCCACTATAGGGAAAATCATTATTTTGACCAAAATAGGGGTCTGACAAAGATTGGGCTTGTCAGACTTTGAATTTATATGTAAACAGTAATACTCCTTTCTCTGAAAAAGAATTGGCTTATGACATTGAATGGGTGCAAGAAGTAACAGTTCCTCACAAGGAGTCAAAGTTCAAAAGAAAAAAAAAGCAGAAAGATCATAAATGAGATCCCTTAGATACATTCCCTCCCTTCCCCCCTCAACTCCCACAATTTCTAGATCAATGCAAGCAGCAGCAACCCCTCCAGAGAAGGGGGCTGGCTGAGCTGCTGATCCCATGCAGGGCCCTAGAGGGAGGATGCACTCCCAATTACCGAGGAAACTGGAACAGTGTAAACAGGACCTGGACAGTTCTCCTTTCTCTAAAACTAACCTTACAAATACTTCACATTATCCTCTTAGGGAAGTCTCCTTAGGTCAAAGGAAAATAGGGCATGCTAAGCTGCCATTTTTACTAGCAGAGAAGTCAGGAGATTCAAGGAGGAAATTGATTCCTTAACTGGGGATCCCGTAAGAATAGCAGAGCAATTAAATCAATTACTAGGACCTAATTTCTAATCATGGACAGAAATGATGCTTATCATGTGTAGAGAGTGGTTTTTTACAGTTAGTTAGCTGAGAAGGGTCGTAAACACGGTGCAGTTAATCTAACAGTCATGCCACCTGCAAGGGCAGTGAGAATAACAAGATGCTCTGGGATGGTGAGAAACTAGCCATGTGTCATGGTTTAATAATTTTGTAATTTTGCTATCAGTATTCCACATCATAACATCATATAAAGCATGAATAATTTTACTGAATCTGCAACTTACAGAAGAAGACTACATCTCCCAGAGAACAACACGATGGGTCACGGGACCTGGACTCTATATTAACTCTGTCGCAGAACAGACTGACGTCTTTCGAGTTCTGGCGTTCAGGGCAGTGTGTGGGAGCCTTCAGCCGTTCGCCCAGATTCACAGTAGGCCTCTCGGTTACGGGACTCATTCTCTCTCCTATTTTGCTTGATTCGTTAGCTCAATTTTCAATTATATTGTATTATATTGTGTTATCCTGTATTTCGATATAGTATTTAGTAAATAAGTGTGCCTCCTTACATCGTTGCCGCTGTTTTCTTTTCCTAATTAACTTTTTTTCCTTTCGGCCTAGGGCCCCTGCGGGGCCCACGGCCCCTGTCACGGACGCAGGTGGACTTTTCGTTCAAACCGTGACAAGGAGCAGCCCGGCAGCACTGGCGGGAGCCGCTGACGCAGCTCGTGGCCGTTGCCTGGCAACAGCGGGAGATTTAAATGGGCATGGGGAGGGCAGTGTCAAGTACTGAGCAACGTCTCCCAGTACTAAAAAGTCCTTTTTGTCAGGGAATAACTCGTTTAAAAAACACAGTGTTTAAAAAAATACAGAATCACGGAATTGTAGGGGTTGGAAAGGACCTCTAGAGATCATCGAGTCCCGCCGCCCATGCCAAAGCAGGCTCCCTGCACCACATCACACAGCTCGGCGTCCAGGCAGGTCTTGAATATCTCCACAGAAGGAGACTCCACCACCTCCCTGGGCAGCCTGTTCCAGCGCTCCATCACCCTCACTGTAAAGAAGTTCTTCTGCACATTCGTGTGGAACTTCCTATGCTGTACTTTTATCCCATTACCCCTAGTCCTATCCCCACGCACTACTGAAAAGAGACCAGCCTCACCACTATGGCCCCCACACCTCAGGTATTTATAAACCTGGATCAAGTCCCCTCTCAGCCTTCTTTTCTCAAGGCTAAACAGACCCAGTTCCCTCAGTCTCTCCTCATAGGGGAGATGCTCCAGGCCCTTCACCATCTTTGTGGCCCTCCGCTGGACTCTTTCCAAGAGATCCCTGTCTTTTTTGTACTGGGGAGCCCAGAACTGGACACAGTATTCCAGATGAGGCCTCACCAGGGCAGAGTAGAGGGGGAGGATCACCTCCCTCGACCTGCTGGACACGCTCTTTTTAATGCACCCCAGGATGCCATTGGCCTTTTTGGCTACAAGGGCACACTGCTGGCTCATGGTCAATCTGTCATCCACCAGGACGCCCAGGTCCCTCTCAGCAGAGCCCCTCTCCAGCAGCTCTTCCCCCAGCCTGTACTGGTGCATGCAATTATTTCTCCCTAGGTGCAAGACTCTACACTTGCTTTTGTTAAACCTCATCCAGTTTCTTGCTTCCCAGCTCTCCAGCCTGTCCAGGTCTCGCTGAATGGCAGCACAGCCTTCAGGCGTGTCAGCCAATCCTCCCAACTTTGTGTCATCAGCAAACTTGCTGAGGGTGGTCACTATCCCCTCATCAAGGTCGTTGATGAAGATGTTGAGCAAGACCGGACCCAGTACAGACCCCTGGGGGACGCCGCTAGTTACAGGCCTTCAGCCAGACACCGCACCGCCAACGACAACCCTCTGCGCTCTGCCAGTCAGCCAATTCTCAACCCACTTCACTGTCCACTCATCTATCCCATACTTCCTCAGCTTTGTTATAAGGATGTCATGGGGGACAGTATCAAAAGCCTTACTGAAATCAAGGTAGACTACATCTACCGCCCCCCCCCCCCCCCGTCCACCCAGCTAGTGACATCTTCATAAAAGGCCACCAGGTTGGTCGAGCATGACCTCCCCTTGGTGAACCCATGCTGAGTACTCCTGATAACCACCTTATCACCCAGCTGTCTGGAGATGGCATCCAGAACAAGCTGTTCAATCACCTTCCCTGGGACAGAGGTGAGGCTGACCGGCCTATAATTACCCGGGTCTTCCTTCTTGCCCTTTTTGAAGACTGGACTGACACTGGCCGTCCTCCAGTCTTCAGGCACCTCCCCAGTTCTCCAAGACCTCTGATACATTACAGAGAGCGGCTCAGCAACGACCTCCGCCAGCTCCCTCAGCACCCGCGGATGCACCCCATCAGGTCCCATGGATTTATGGACCTTAATGTTTCCTAGGCACTCACAGACCACCTCTTCCCCGACTAAAGGGAAATCTCCCATTCCCCGGACTCTCTCATCAACCTCCAGGGTCTGGGATTGCTATTGCTGAGGGAGAGTCCTTTCACTAAAGACAGAAGCAGATGATCCTGCGGGGTAAAAGCCCACAAAAGGCAAACCACAATTAGTATCGAGACCCTGTTGCTTTTGTTGTAGAAAATACTGCGGTTTAAATGTGATAATGATCCAGATTAGAGAAACAGTAGGGTTGTGTTACCTCCGCTTTAACATGTTAACTTTACGAAATTTGTTTTTGAACCATTGCTCCCCCTCCTCATGTGTGTAGGAACATAAGGGAAAGAGATACCTAAGAAAATCTCTTAGGATGTATATTGGCATATCGGAGGGATATTGCTGGGGAACTGGGAGGGACTCTAAGCAAGAACACCCTCATCAAATAATGTAATCATTGGTGGTTAGTATATAAGTTGGAGGACGAGTTAAAATGATCCCAAAACCAGGAAAAAGGATAGGGAAAAGATGTTTAAATATTGTGTTAGATATGGCCTAGAGAGCCACTACAGGGAAAATCAATATTTGGCCAAAATACAGATCTGGTGAAGGTTGGGTTTGTCAGATCTCGAATTTATATGTAAAGAACAAAACCCCTTTTCAAAGGAGGAATCAGAATATGCTGCCTGTTGGATACAAGAAATCAGCCTGTTATTAGTAAAAAGAAAAAGGCCCGGACCAGGAAGGAGAGGAATTAGAAAAAGGAACTAATCAATGGGACCCTCCTGAGAATCTCCCCCCCATATAACCCCAATGTAGCACAAAGGGAGACAGGCGCTGCCCCAGTAAGAGGAAATGGTAAAGCACACAGGGACATTTCACAGAAAAGAGGGGCATGCTGGGCTCAGGAGAGAATTAAAACAATGTAAAAGGGACATAAAAATTTCTCCTTTCCCAGACACTAGCTGTACCAGCACCTCAGTGTACCCCTTATGGGAGGTCCCATTGGGACAAGGACAAATATGCTATGTAAACTCCCCACTCACTAGTGGAGAAATTAGAAATTTTAAGAAGGAAATGAAATCTTTAATTGAAGATTCTATAAGAGTAGCAGAACAATTAGATCAATTTCTGGGGCTTTCAAAACTTTGGTCCCATCAGGACCCCCTGGTAAATATAAAAGTGGGACCTGAGGGGGAAGAAGTTGTGGTTTTAGTTGATACTGGGACAGCTCGTTCATCACTGGCCCGTAAGGTGTCAGGACTCAAATTAACAAATGAGGCCTTAAAGATAACAGGGGTAGAGAGAACCGGGATGACAGTACCACTTTTTGAGAATACTGTATTAAAACTAGGGGATAAAGATGAAATTGGGAATCAAGAAAAACATGAAATAAGGCCATGAAGATAAGGGTGGAACAGCCCAAGGAACTGAATGATATGGATTGCTAAGGGAAAGTTATATGGTATTAAGGGTGTTTGTGGAAACTGAAAAATTGTACTGTTTGATCTGTGGGTTTTGAAGGGAATGGGACAAACTGCTTTGATGGTATAAGAAAGTGTAATTGCTATTGGTATACAGAAGTATAATTGAGGGTGTGTCAAAGTGTAACTGAAGGTACAAATAATGAAATTGTGTACAAAGGAAAAAGGGTTAAAGAGAAAGTGAGTTTATGTGTGCTGGTATGAGAGCAACCCCCTGTATTGTTTCCCCCCCCTTGCAAGAACTCTTGGAGTGAGAGAGAGCCGGGTACAGAGACTGTTGCTGTAAGCAGCAAAGGGGGGAGGTGGGGAGGAGGGGGCAATGGAAGTGAGAATAGCCTTCATGTGCAGAGATGTAGGAAACCTGAAATCCCAGTGTTAGCACTGGACACCTGGAGAGAAGGAGGTGAAACTGAAATAGGATGTTAGTAGTTTTTGTAATGATGAGAGTTTGGAAAGTGAGAGAGTTTGGGACAGACACAGGTTGGAGGAGTAAGGACTGGCAAGGTATAACAGGGATGTCAGGACTGAAAAGAGGTGAACGATACGAAAACAAAACAAAACTGATTGACAAACAGATAGTAAGGGAATTGGTGATAATAACAGCTGTTACTGTTGTGGTGCCAGAATAGGGCCGTAGGACCCAGAGATCCCCTCAGGGAGAGGTGGGGGGAGTGGGGGCTTGAAGTGCCCAGGGAGGGCTCCGCCCCACTGAAAGGAAAGCAGTGTGCAAACTGCAACGGGAAATTGCATCTAGGGAAGCAGGATAAAGAGATTTATTTTCTGGTGGATATGGGTGCTTCTTACTACTCATAGATGGCTTTGTAACAGTAATAGAAGCTACTGCCCAACAAGAAAAGGTTTACGGTTTTTTTGGATTAATTAAATATAAACTAAGTAGGAATACAGAAATTCTTGTACCTGCCAGGTTGCTCTGGCAAGAAATTTAATAAAACTGGAGCTAAGGGTCCAACAATATTGACTGTTTAAAAACTGTAAGTCTGACATTAGCACAAATGGGGAAAAACAATGTTGTACCCCAGGAGTCACAGCAATATCAAACATGATGCACTTAGGGGTGTGGGCATCAGGGCCAAACATGAAGCCCTGAATAGAAGTTAAAAGCAAGAGATTGCCCAGTCAGGGTAAAGTGGTACCCTATAAGGATACATAACTGTAGAAGGATAGAAGACTTTCTGGAGTTTGGACTCCAATTTTGCAAAAATTTTTGATAGCAAGTGCTGTAGTTTGGTACAACACTTGAAGGCAAATAATAGAATTGTTGAATGCATACACTCAGTGGTAAATCCATGCACTTTATTAACCCAGTTAAGGAATGAATAGGTGGAGTTTACCTTCTGGATTTGAAGGATGCTTCTTCTGCCTGCTTTCTGTATCACGGCTTTACAAGTCGGTGTGCAGGTTTGGAGGAGCTATCCCCCTTGCACCCGGCGCTGCGCAACGCTGGAATAAACATACCTGCTTTACAACCCATCTCTGGATTATAGAGTTTGATTCCGCAAGTCAGCTAAACATTTGTGGTTGGTTTTTCTTTTCCCTAAACAAAGCAACCTGTTTTCTGCACTTGCTGTGCCTTACGAAAATGCACAGAAATTAGGCAAGCCTGAGACTCACCAAACACCACATGTGACGTTTTGTAAAAGGTCAGTTTTGCAGCAGAGAACCACATATAATTATACCAAGTGTGCAACTACTTTTCCCATGCAGCAGCAGGCAGCAATGAGGCTGTTCTCATAATAAAAATACCATTTGAAAAGTAGTGTAATTAAGTGTATATCATGATGTACCCAGTAGCAACGAGAGCTCTGTTAACAGCTTCTGGAACAAGTAGATCACTCCCATCCCCTGCAATGACTTTGCCTCCAATATCGCATGGCTGATAAATTGCAGTCTTCTGGATATGAAATATTTGCAAGTAATTTGCAAACTGCAGCTAATCAGAACCGTCTTCCATATTGTCACCAACCACTTCAGGCAGCATTGTTCCATTTTGACATCTGGCTATGAGGCATTCATGCACGGCATTCACATACATAGGTCAATAAATAGGAGGGAGGGTGATTTCAAGTACTTATGCTTCCATCAGTTTCTTCTGTGTACCTGTGCAGTAGCTGCCCATCTCACCTGGTAGGTACGAATGCTGTTTTCTACTCCAGGTCAGTAAAAGCCTCCATGTTGACATCCACATGCAGATTTGTCCAGATAACACCATGGAGAAAAGTCAGTTCAAGTTTTTAATGAGATTGCTGAGCATAAAACCACATGATTCCCATGATTTTTCACAGATTGTTTTCTGCAAACCTGGATCTCACAAGCCTACAAGCAAGGAGAAAGCTTATCGGCACAGCAACAAATAGTACGATTGTGGGTTTTTTTAAATACAATCAGTATATTGTTCTATCACCAGCTGCTTTTAAGGCAATTCACTCCCATCAAACTCCCATTCACTCTCAAATATTCACCCAAGTCGGCTTTCATCCATGTTTTTACCTCCTGAGCAATTGAATCTATAGGAACTATTGGACTTGGAGACAACACAAGGACATACTGCCAGCTGAGAACCTTTCAGCTAATTCATCCAACAGCATCTAAAGGTTCGAAGCTCACTGAGGGGGAGAACAGTATTTGGGATATTAGAATTCCCCCCAAATGTATTGGGTTTATTTTTCTAAGTTTATTAAGTTAAAGCTGAATTTGCACAAGTGAGGGAAAGCACCTTTCTTCCACACTGAGGAATTGGCACCATCTTCTCTCCAAAGAAAATTCTTTTAAAAGGCCCAAAAATTAAGTATACATAAATATTAATGTGTATTCATGCTCTTCTCTCTGCCAGAGTTCTGCTAAGTACACCAGTCACGTGAAAAAAGCAAGCCAGGCCATCCTGAACAAGTACAGTTATTACTGCACAATGGGTAAATAGCAATCAGTCCTAGAGATACTGTTCCTATACAGGGGAGGCAAGACAAAAATAAATAAACCCTTAACCACAATAAAATCCAAACACAGTTTAAGAAAGCTTGTATTTATTTCAGCCTCAATGGAGTCAGTTTGAAACTGTCAGAGACACTGTACACCTATATACAAATTTAAGAACACAACGGAGTAACTGTTACTGTTTATTAACAACCAGTTTTAATAATACAATAAAAGTATGTCCTGAGAAAGGGGAACAAACATGCTTCTTCAAGGTTTTTTAGCTGTTCTGGATCTCAGCCGTCGCTTGATGATCAGATGATCACTTTCCTTCTTTTGTTCCTCAGATTCCTGAAGAAAACATTTCAAAAGTTACTCATCTTTTCACACAAGACTGACAAGCTCTTCTTGACCCACGCAAACATATTTCTTCCCCTAAATGGATTTCAGAATGGCATTTGCTTATTATATTTTATTCAGAAAACTATGGGATACCGAGATCATTTTAATGCAGCTTAATCAGAAGGAACAAATATGGAGAATGTACAAAATCCTGTTTATCTTAAAAAAGCACACACATCTGAGGAAAGCCTGAAGGCAGCTTTCATTTTGAAATACTTGTTTTCAAAAGAGTATTATAATACTTGTTTTGTGAAACATGAAGCGCTCAGAAAACATTTTTAGCCTCAATCCCTGTAGCTATGACTTGCCCAGAATTTCAGTTCTCGGTTCAGTTCCATGTTCTCAGAACTACAGTGAGAAAAGAAATTGTCTCATCTTCTTCATCCTCTAACAAAAAAAATATAACATTTTGGTTTCTGCCCCTATCATTCGTCAAATCATCAAAAAATTCAGAGGGATATTACAGTATGGGCAAATGATCACTATGCTGAACAGAAAAAGGACTCTAATATAATTAAAAGATGCAGTTCCAACAGAGCAAGAATGTTCTTAGCACAATAGCTGCCGACAGAGTCATGAAACTGGCACATCAGATCCTTTGCAAGTTGGCTTAGACAGGAGATCATAGTTTAAGCATACCTAAAAAGCTGTCTAAGTTGTGCTCTAGAAAAGCGTGTAGTAGAATAATCCCACTCCGACACACTGAAATTATCTATGATTCCAAATTAGAAGACATCTCCGTGATTGCTACATCACCTAATTAGTAAACTGTAAGCCAGCCAAACACAGAGATCTTTGAGGACAAACTAAAACAGAACAGCAGGAAGACCAACAAGAATGACTTGGTAGAATAAAGAAATACCTCAGTACTTTCAACCTCCTCCTGCAAATAGATGAAACCTCCAGTCTGTTTGGACTCCTTAGTAGTTTATTTTAAGCCAAGACTACAGTATAATCGCTTACCGAAGAAGCAGGTATATCTAGAGGGCCAGAAACGACAGTTGAATACAGCTTCCTTTTGCATCGTTTTGGCTTGGTCTCTCCTTCTTCGAGACTTTCAGGTTCGTTTGATTTAGGAGAACTTACTGCTGACATCAGCTTCTTGGCTAGAAGAAATTTGTTTTTATACATAAACCAATCAACTTACTGGTTTTGTGAGTCTTTAAATCACTGAATGCAAAAAAAGCTTCGTAACAAACTTGGTTTATAAATGACACGTAAAATTTAAGTGAAAATACTCAGAAATTTTATTTGTTCATTGAGGTTCTTTATTGCTTCTATAGCTGAAACAGTTTATAGGTTCAGGTACGGCAGCTTAAAGCACGCATTAAAATGGAGTATGAAAGACAATCATGGCTCAGAAGTCGCTGGAAGTCAGAAACTTCAGCAGGAGTTAAACAACAGGCCTAACTTTCGTGCTGACAGAAGCACAAGACAGAACCAACTTTCTCTGTATACTTGTAGGTTTTCACAAATGTAATAATGAATCTCTGAAGAGACGAATAAATGCATTTACTTCATAAATCAAAGGACAACTTAACATGGCAGACAAGTCTAAGAACACATACATTAATAGCCTACAGCAGAAACAAGCCATTCTACAATGTCTAGAAAACATGGAATAAAACTTATTCTACACCAACCTTTAGAGTGTATAATAGAAGGAGAGCTTTGAATAAAATCTCCAACTTTTTGCAGTGTTTCATCCTTCTTTTTAGTCAGTCTTGAAGCATGTACTCGCTTTCTCAGGAAGTAGTCTTTTCCGGATTTCTGTTCAACAGAGATGTGAACATGTGAAACAAGAGCATTGTTTAAACTTCATTTTAGTTCAACGTTATTTTAAGTTGACATTTTGAGCTTTACTACTGACACCTCTGTTCATTATGCTGATGATACCACAACGGCAAGTAATGTAGACAATTTTATACCCTTTAGGGAGTTGTCAAAATCTCAGCTATTTCAAGGCATACGTTTCTTACAGTTTCTTAATAAGGCAGTAGTTTCTTTAAAAGTAGCTCCCAAGCTGTGGAGTTGTTTCTTACATAAGCTGTTCTAATTACATAAAACAAACAAACATACAAAACAGAAGACAACAGATGGGAAAAATCTACTACTCATACTCTGACCATGCCAAGGATACTGCTATCACATGTGAACATCTGTTTTTAATAACTGCCATGCATATTAATGATATGAACCTTAGTTTAATACAAGGGCTTCACTTACAAAAGCACACGATAATACACTAAAGCTTCTCTTCCCAACTATTCAGTGTGCAATATCCTTCCCTCCAAATCATTACACAGTACAGCCATTACACGCTCTGGGGACAGACTGACTTGCCCTTTGGTTAGCTTATGGAATTTAATAGGAAGAGCTCATAAGCATGTAAGATTCCCGTTCAGGTATACACATAAGGATAAGACACTGCTTCTTTCGTGTGACCACACAATTACAGGAAGTCCCAAGCTAGCTTCAAAACTAGAACAAAAACCAACCATTTTCTCGTCACTTGCAGAGGGTGAATTAAAAGCCATGACAGATTTTGTATTTTTCGTGTTCTCACTTTTCACAAAATCCTGGGAAAATAAGACAAGTTTCAGCCATGATTCTTTTGGAAAGAACAATTGATGTCACAAAAGTGAACACTTTAAACACTTTTGCTAATAGTAGGGAAGTATCTGCTAGTGGTAACTATTCCACTGTAAATCAAATAATAAATAAGCATTCAATTATAAAAACAGGACATTAAGATATCAGTATTAGACATCTCATGATGTCTAAAAAGCTGATTTATGTCTACAGGTTTCAAAGAAAATACACAATGGAGTTAAGAGAAATTCCCTTCTCTTAAACCATTATCACTGAGCTTGGCTATTAGTTTTGTTCATTAAAGCAGTTCATTGATTAAATTCTTCAACTACTTTACTGAGGTAGAAATAGCATTTTTTTAATGCTTAAATGAGAATGGTAAAAAGGCATCAGATATTTTGTTTTCTGTTGGGTCTAGGTCATACCTCATCCATGTCATCACTTCTTTTCTTTTTTGCCTTAAGTCATTTTCACTCCTAAAGGTATCATGCTGCCGTGCTGCTTTATCTCCATCTTATCAGGTTGCAGAGGTGTCAGTGGGATTTCCAGCTCCGGTTTTGGGAACCGACTAGTTTTGCCATTTTCTGCGGACACTCCAGAAGAGTCGAGGACAGTTTCCAAATGCTCCTGATAGCACAGAAGAATTTTAAGTGCAAGTGTTAAGGTAGCCATGAGATTAAAAAGCTATAAAGCATCTGGAAAAGGATATGTAAGCATTCGATTTTCCTGCTGTAAGAACACTTGTAACAGAAGGAGTCTATTTCAGTTACAGCAGAGTTTTACCCTTCTTTCCTAGAACTTGTTACATTTAAAATTATTTCCAATCTATGATCACAAAAAGAGTTCTCCATGTTAAACTGAGCCTGATACTTTACAAGTCATTTTTTCTCAAGGGCACAGACAACTACACTTTTTTTTAATAGAGAATGGTGGTAGAACTGACACAATTTTCTTCATCTCAACTCTGCTGCATCAGAACTGGGCAGGAACAGGAGCATTTGATTCAAGTGTTCGATTAACTTCCAGCTTAATCTTAGGGAATTTGCCCTTCCTCTTCTACACTAGAGATGTTATTTACATAAGTAAGGTCCAGCTGGCAAGGTGCAAGCCCAGTACAAGTCATTGAAGAACTCCATTGCTATCTTTTCCCTGGAGAGAATACAGACATTCAAGCAATGACACCGTACTTAAGCTGAAGGCTATCATGTACCTGCTCATGGTCAAATGGCAGCAAATGCACAGCTAAGTGACAGGGAAATGTCAGTATGCATTTCCCCAGCAGCACTTACTGTCCACAATCCACCCAATCCTGTTTTTCTCAACAGGAACAACAAAGTCAGAACTGAGATCACCTGGACTCCTCCTTCTCTATGGCAGGAATTCAGCTAGCATATCAAAAATGAGTTCAGATGCTGGTTGAACACATGGAAGACAGGCTGTTGGGGACATCAGAAAATGGGAGATGGCTGCTTCTACTGCTGCTAGTAACTAGCAAACTCCAGTGTCCCAAACACAGACTAGCAGCTTTTACTACTTACACTGTTCCGACCCCCTGAGGGGAGTCTTCTTCCTCTCAAAAAGTTACCAAAGATTGTAGAAAGAGAAAAAGTAGTCAGAGCCACTTTATCAGGCTCTGCTAAGAATCTGAATGGAGTATCACCACCCACTGTATTTCCAAGAATTAAGTTGGTTAATAAATACTTTGTTTTTAAAATATATGTAACTGCTATTTTATGAAAGTTAGCAATTAAAAACTTATATAGGAATGATTAACATCATCTGCTAACAAAACAATATCCAGAAATCCTGCAGAGGAAGAAAATAAGTTCAATTTGCTGTGCCCGTTTCAGTGGCTCCATGAATTTTTTCCAAGTAACTTATCTAATCATGAGCCACTTCATAAGCATTAACATGAGGAGAGTTTTCAACAGCACCTGACAAAAATTCATCACACAATTGTTTCAACAGCTTTTATTCCTATCAAAGGCTATAAAAACAGGTGATCTGATCACCTTGAAAGGGATAAATAAATTAAAACTTGGGAATTGTTTAGAGAACATGAGATCTTTTCCTACTCATTCCTTATCAAAAGCAATACAATCACAACATTTTCAGATCTGAAGTTTCATACTAACCTCAGATTCATTTAATGAAGTGAGGCTCCTAGTACATCGACGTGACAAATAATTGTCTTCAGCTTTGCATCTTAATGGAATACTTTCTCCAGTTTTAGTTTTGCTTTGTTGTTTCCTAGGCTGTAAATATTTAAAAGGAGTAAAGATTAGGCTATGCATTAGACCTCCAAAATATCTCGAGTTTTCTAAAGTTACAGTGTAAAACCTCAAGCTCAGACGCCACATGAACACGTAAGCTGAAACACAGCACAAGTGTGGGAAGGTAGTAACTTCTATTCATTGTGTGATCTTCATATACACCCTACTGGGTCTCACTAACAGTCTCAGGCAGTATTCTGCCTCCAAAAGAGAGAAAGCGAGACATTAGTTAGGGACAAAATCTGTAACGCTGGTCGTTTTGTCATCCATTCCCCCCATACTCTGCACGCTCACAGCTGCTATGTTAGAACACCAAAGGCTAAACCTCTGCCTAATCTTCAGCATCCACATACGAATACATGGAAAACTGCATGGAAAAGTTCCATAATGTACACAGAGAGATGGTGTTCTAGTAAATAAAATAGTTTTGAGAAGATGAGAGCTCATGTTTGAGTGGAAGACAAAAAGAACCAACAAGTCCTCATCACTGAATATGTAGTTAAAGGACTGTATGCTAAGAAAAATGATTCCAGCTCCAGTATCTCCTAGGAAAACAGAAGAACAAAAAGGGGTTAACAAGATGTTAAGTACTGACTTTCTATAAATATAATCATACCTTTTCATTTACAGAGTCATTCCTTCTACTTTGTCTTTTTCAAGTAAAGGTATTTCTGGCAAACACTGAGGGCTACTGTGGTTAATGCGTTGTTTTAATTCCTTTATAAAGTCATCTTTGTCAGCCAGTTCTTTTCTTAACTCTTCTATCACAGTTGCATTATCCTAATAAACAGTAAAAACTGCTGAGTTGTGGGATTGGCAAAAGGAATTAACACACACAAGCAGTATTGCAATTACTTAGTAGCATCAGTTTTAGAATTGCAGGCTAGAACACTTAACTATTCAAGAACAGTAACATTTCACGGATTTGTACAGTCACTGTTACAAGTGCAGTAGTCACAGAATTGCCTGGGAAGTTGTAATACAATATATTTTGATTCTTCTATTTTACTTATGTGCTTCAGCCTTCATCTCCCTTAAGATATAATAACCCGAGCTTTTATTTGTTCCCAAATCCTCGGTACTGTGAGAAAGTCGGCAGTTGTAGGGGAAGTTTTGCTATGAGAACATCTTTCTTCTCAGAGAAAGTGAATCCAAACATTCTCAAAAGAGCACAACTCATTTAGTCTTCTGTTTAGCTTCTGAAATTCTATGCTACGGCTTAGATTGGCTATCCTGATTAAAAGCTGGATGTTGAAATAAGAAATGCAACTTCCAGAGATCATCCCCCCTCTGCTTTTTGATGCTTCCCTTAATCTCTCTCCACGTCCCCTTCTGTCTTTTCATGCCATTGTAGATACTACCTCAGAGAAAGCAAAGAAAGTAAGAAACCTGAGACAGAACTACTGTCTGAGTATTGAGCCTAGCTTGGGATCCGGAAATGCTGAGAATTATCGGAAAAAGCTACAGATGTCCAGTATGACTGTAGGATCATAAGCATCAAACTGACATCTGCTTATCTGAACTACTGAAAAATTTGAAATTTTAGTAATTAACAGAAATTCTGTTTCTGAAGAACAAAAATAAAATCTGGTGCTTTTTTTGGTTAGTTGCACATCATGTCAATACGACAGTGTTCAAGAACAGAACCACACCCAGAATACAAAGAGCAGGTACAGGAGTTTTACAGAATTTATGGGTAGCTAATCAGGTAGGAGGAAAGGAGAGCTGACCTTGCTTGAATCCTTTAAGGCAGATTGTCTCAGTTCTGCTATTTCTGTCTCTTTTTGTATGGCATTAGAAGCCAAAGTTTTGAGCTGTTCTTCCAAATCTTCTACTAACTGATCTCTCTCCTCACGCCACTTTTGAAGATTATGGTCCTTTTCCTCCAGCTCCTATATTTCATGTTGAAAGAAAAGCATACACAGTAGAAACAAGCAGAATCTTTAAGACAGCCTAGAATTAATAAGTTTTTCATATAGCATAAATAAGGACTCAAGCTGATAAAAAGAGTTTATGGTAAGACATTTCAATTAACATATCGTGATGTCACTCAACAAGATCAGGTTATATGCATGTATTACATATGTATTTACTATGCAGATTATTGTATTTAAAGCAATCTGCCAGTGCTCTGTAGTGACTAATTATTTGAATATCTTTCATGGTCTACCACTAATTTCAGTTGGCCACTTTCATTTTGCTCCAATGTTTATTTTTTCTTTTGACCTTTTTCCTGTTGCTTGGAAAACCTGCATCATTCATTTAATAAAAATTAAGAGCAAGAAAAATACCTGTTTAAGTTGTTGGATAGTATAGTCTTTATAATCCAGCTCATCCTTAAACTCGTTATTAATCCTTTCAAGTTCATCCATCCTGTTCCTGAGGGATTCCTCCACAGAACGCATCGTGGACACCTGTAATGTAAGCACAGCTCACGGTTCATTAAAAGACTTCTGTAATCCAACCTGGCCAAATACTTCTTTGTTAAATAAAGAGGAATTCACAAACAAGTGCTGAGTAGGAAAACGACAGCAAGTGCAAGGTTACCAAGGAAGACATGAATTCATTTTTAAGCTTCAATTTTCCACCCCAAGCACACCCAATAAACTTTCAGACCATGATCCTGCAAAATGGGTTTTAAGATATCTTCTTGTTTAATAATTAAATTTTAACTATTAACATCACTGAAGCTGAAATTGAAGAAAAAAAATATACATGCTTATATTAAAGAGCCTCTGGAAATTAGTCTATTTCTCTTCAAGTAAATAGCATTCTTCTTCCCAGTTATCAGCATTTTTTCACAAGACTTAGGTTTTAGGCTTTGGAGTTACCACGGATACCAATGGCAAGTCACCAGTAACGTAGAGATAATAACAAGTCCCCTCCAGAGGCAGAGTAGCTATTCTCTTCACAAACCTTATTCCAGACTACCAACCCTCTTTACTTTCCTCTCTTCATTATCTATGCGAAACCATGTTTTAACTTCTGGTCCCCTCTAGAGCTTCAATGGCAACTTTACCTAAGATTTGCTGCTAGCCACACTAGTGTGAAATTTCCAGCTTCATAGTTAAAGTTTGAGAAGTTTTAACAGCAGAAAGCCAAGCATAATCTTACAGCAAAAAATATCTCAGTTGACTACAAACCTCGCTTTGTACTTGCTGAATTTGTTTCTCGGCATCAGAATGTTTGTCTTTTAGATCTGCATACTCTTCTTCTTTCCTCTGCAAATCTTTTTTCAAATTCAGTACAAGGGCAGAACTCTCAGAAAGAATATTTTCTAGCCTATGTTAAAAATAAAGAGACAAAGAACATTACTGTTACACATCTCATGGAAACAGCAATTACAGCTTCATCCATGCCCTGCCTGTTGGTTTCTATTTGTAAATAGACTCTTAAATCTATCTAGGCCAGTGACAAGATTTAAACAATTACTTTTGAATTTCAGCTTGCTTCTCATAATCAGATGCTGAAGCAATAAATTATTCAGATGCTATTCTGAGGGATATACAACAAAACCACCAGAAATCCCCATATTATTCTTCAATTCCTTGCACACTCCTGTTTTCCCTTGGAACTCAAGTAGCATACCAAAGCATCCTAAAGTAGTAGTTTGGCCATTGATAAGCATGCAGATGCATTAAGTCGAAGGGATGTTCCCATTAACTATTTTTAACTCTAGTTCATTCTCAAAGGGCTCTAAGTTAACTCAGTGGTTACTTACGATTCTATACGTTGCACTTTCTCCATTTCACTCTTTTCCTTTTCCCGAAGAGAGTGTTTCATCTGCTCCAAGCTGTTTTTCAGCTGCATAACTTCTTGAATCAGATTTGCTTCTTTGCTACTTAACTCTTCAACCTTTTTGTCTGCAATTTTTAAATGAGAGCTTTGATCATATGATTATAACAAACCCACTACTATTTGGAGTATGGAGGAGTCCACATCCCTCCCTCAGTCTCTGGTAAGATGCTTATATGTGATGCCATTTAGGATGTCACATTAGGATTCAATATTTATGCCAAATAAAGGCAGCAGGGACAAATCATCCAAGAACAGCATCTCATCCAAAGAAGGCCTTGACTTTCTCCCTTGCACATATTTTGCAAGAGGAATACAAGAAAGGAAGGGAATACAGCTAAGTTTTAGATTTTCCCTTCTACATTGTATATGCCTTCCGTAATTCTAGGAACACTGATGCTCAGCTGTGCCCAGAAGTGAAGTTAAATGCATCAGAGCTTATCCAAACCATTTTGCTCAAATATTGCCCATGAGCGAGCAATTAGCAGGTCGTCAACAATTTTGATAGTTGCTTCAGGAAAAACAAAACAAACAAACAAACAAAAAGCACTTGAGCAGCTGATGCTACTCAGAAGATCAGCAACAGCAGTTGAAACAATCCTAAAGAAACTGCTTTAAAACTATTACCAAATCTGCAAGTGCATCAACAGATGAGGAAAAAGCAGCAAAAAGGAAAAAAATAGTGCAAAAAACTTTTATTCTTAAGCATTCAAAAATGAACAGCATAGGACCTTCTGAAAAAGGGATATTTACATAACAGTTACTTCTATTTACAGTTTAACACAGTGGCTTTTCTCCTTATACCATAAGGTACGTGCTTCACAGCCTTTTGCTTCCTATCCGGAATAGGAAGCAATTTATTGTTTTGGAAGACACCCTGTTCAACGATGGAAGAAACTGTACCTTTCTTTGAAGGTGGCTCTTCCACAGTAGGCTTATCCTCGTCACTACTGTGCTTTCTTCCCACTTCCAACTCAGTTTTCTCTTGTTTCAGTGCTTTAACTGAAAGCACTGAAAATTGGCTGCTTTCAGTTCCTTTATTAGTGTTCTCTTCTGCCGGTTCTGCTTTAATGGTAGTTAAATGGTAGGCAGTCTTTTCCTGTATTGATATAAGATCTGTTACATTGAAGCTTAACAAAAGGAGCACTTAAGTCTCAGTAATCTTCTGTAGGGAAATATTTACACAAAACCATACAGCTAAAATATTTACCCGGTGACTCTATAGACATCAGTTACAAATCTCAATAGCAGACAGAACAAGTACACCTTCAGATAATGACAAGCGCAATACTCGGTAGAGTATACAAGGGAAAGCAAGAGCCTAGCAGGTTACAAAGTAAAAGACTTGCACACAATCAAGAGTTTACCAGTTTATCAAAGAATTTCCTGTTTCCAAGAAGTCAACAAAATTACAAACATGGTCAAAGAGCAAATGGTCAGCTCTCATACAAGTTCATCACATCACACTTCTGCTAAGCTGCCATAATCACTTTCATCGTGACAGATATAATCCAACCTTAATGCTTAGTCAGCTCTGTCACGCATATTTTAGATTGTGTCCTTGACCACAAGTGAAGCTTCCTTACTTACAAGATGACGATTGTTAAGCCATGCTGGCACTGCCAAGGACTGATTATTCATCTTTAGTAGCTTATGAAAAGAAAAGCCTCAGAAGTGTTCAGGCCACACAATCTCACAGATAGAGTTGGAGCCTTGTTCTTGGAAGAAGTAATAGGTGAGGACATGACTACTCATCACAGTCAGCTTTAATACCATGGAAATACTAAGTTGCAGTGATGCAGACAGTCAAAGACTAAGAAGGGTCAAGTTGCTAAGCTTACAAGGTTAGAGATCTGAGTGACAGAATTAACTATAAATGTTTTCAGAGCTACTTCAGGCTACCAAACATCAAAAAATGAACAAAAACCACCAGAAGTGGTATGCACACATACTTAATCAAGCTAGTCTTCACATATTCAGTAGCTCACAGTACATTAGTCAGGATAAAGTTTTATGGACTGCATAGAACGTGGAGATATCCTGACCATTCATACTCGTACTTCCAACTCTACTCAACATACTTTTACTGTTGCTCTTCCTCTGATGTAGGAGTGTGAGGCAGGAGATAGTGGAACACACTGATATTTTTGTTGTTTGTGTTAACAACAACTACCTTCAGATAAATTTGAATTGTTTACAATTTCAAGCGAGTACCAGCTACATACAGAAAATCAGTTTTCCAAAAATGTGTTGATTACAAGCATAGAATTAGTGTTTTTCTGTTTTTGTATAAGGATACGGAGATGTGTAAAACTCACATAATCTTTTACTTTTTCTTCTAAATGAGATTTTAAGTCTTGTAGCTCTGTAATAATGTCATCTTTCTGCACCTTGATTGAGATTGGAAATAAAAAATAAAAAAAATTCAGTCATCAGTTTCTAATGTAGTGTTAAGTAGCTGAATTACACAATGCATTAAAGGCAAATTGAGTTAAGCTAAGCTCAGTAAGAAATCTATTAATTGAGCCTACTGGAATAGCATTTTAAGCTACCACAAGTTGGTATTAATTAATTAATTAATTAAAACAATTTTACACAACATCTTGATAAAGTTACCTCAGTTGCTTCTTTAAGTTGCTCCAAAGACTCATCCAATTTAATCATCTGCATTTCAAAGTCTGTAACACACAGAAAAGGTTGTATTACATAAGTAGCCAATAGATAGTTTATTAAGTAATCAATTTTTCCAGATATTCTAATGTTTAGGTAGCTTTTGAACAGATTAATTAATTTGCATGTGGTCTTCACTTATTGGGAGTGATTCAAAAGTTTTCTATATTTCTTGGAATGAAAACATTGCATCAACAAGACATAAAGAAGAGTAGAGATTACAATATAAAAGTAAAAATCAAGATATAGACATTTAACCCCATACTTACGAAAGCGTAAATCTGCTAGTTGCAGTTTAAAGGAGAGGGGAAAAAAAAAAAAGAAATAACCAAAAACCGTGGAATTGCTGAACCTGAATATACACAAGGAACAAACTATCATTTATCTACAGGCTATGGTTCCAAAGGTAGAACATCTCCTCTAATTCCTACTCAAACTGGTTATTTCTATTTTAGATTAATGAACTATTTCTGTCTTCTACCTTTCACATTGCATAACTCACCTTTGTTCTTCTGCATCAGCTCTTCTTCAGTTTTAAGTAGTTTGCTGTTTTTCTCTGTTAGCTCTTCTTTGGTCTCCATCAGTTCAAAGTTAGTTTTCTCCAGCTGCTTTTCAAACCAGCCAATATCTTCCTTCGGGTCCTCCAGGGATACAATGGAACTATGTGCTGCCTCAGCTTGCTCTTTAATATCCATGACATCATAATGCACAGAATCAAGAATGCCCTCAGGATCAACACAGGTGTCAGGCACTATGCTATGTTCTCCACCCTGAAACGTAATTTATAATCAGTTAAAACTGCTGAATAGCTGACTACATAATAGCTGTTATTTCTACAGATAGTCTGGATAGCCACTATGAAGACAACCATACAAGAAGTTTTTAATTTCAGCTTCAAAACCC
The DNA here is from genome assembly GCF_054131305.1 of Coturnix japonica. NCBI lineage: Eukaryota > Metazoa > Chordata > Aves > Galliformes > Phasianidae > Coturnix > Coturnix japonica. The sequence goes on along the minus strand of NW_028188943.1, from coordinate 2,114,491 downwards.
ACCTCACAAATTCACATACAACATGACAGTGATTCATATGGGGGGAAGATAAGTGGCATTCTAGTAACAGCTAATATATTTTATAGTATTTGATGTTTGGTCACTACTTAAACCAGTTTTCAAGAAATTACAAAAGAGTTATTGCAGACTCCAATCCTGCTTTTAACCTCAAGAGTTTCACTAGGCAAACAATGTACAAGAACTGCCACTTCATGCAGCCATAGATTTCTGCTTTTTTTATGTTTTGACTTTCCAGTTGCATTCAATGCAACTGATCATCATCTTTTCAGTTCTTTGTCTTGCAGCGCCACATCACCCTCATAGGCTGCTCCCTCTACTTTCACACTTAACCTCTTTCAGATAAGGCCACAATCCAAGGGCACACATCCATCAATTGTGCTTCAAACACAAACTCTCAGCACTTCAAAGTTTTCCATCAAGACTGTAGCACTGATCTGACAGCTTAACTTCTTCAGTGTTATATCATAGCACTCACTCCTACCCATTCCGCTTAACCCCCACTTTCCCACTGAAGCATCTGATGGCCATAACACAGCTTTTCAAACTCTTTGCTGCTCCACTTCTTTTGTCAACACTTGAACTGGACAATATTCAAAATTACAACAGCAGCAACATATGGTGTAGCTGGATTTGCTTTCCTACATGGGATCATATTTTGAGAAGAGAGAAAAATTAAGTAAATAGCATAAAATCTCCTCCAGATGTAACAAGTTGCTTCTTGTTAGGTTGAATACTTTTTAGGAATGAGATTCTCAGAAGATGCTTCTGCCCTCACACCCCAAAGAAACACAAAGACCCCAGTAGAGATTTTTAGAAAACTCTGTAGGAAAATTAAGCTCAACTAAAACACTAAATTAAAAAACCTGACTGCTGTATGGAGACAAACACCCAGATTCACTACAGATACTACACAAATAGATTCATATTCTTAGAAGAACAGAATTTTTTCTTTAAATGCAAATCATAAGTACTGATCAACAAAATAGACTACAACATACTCACTTTTTGTGCAATAGCTGAGAATCTTAGCACATTGAGTGTTTCTTCATAGGTTGAAGCACACTGGCTGATGTTTGCTAACATGTGTATCTTCCCTTTTCCACTGAAGAATCCCTGAAGAAAGTGTGTTAACTTACTTTCACTAAACGGTATGTGCTGCTGCACCCTTTGAAGACAAAACCACAACAAATCCCATTAGCAGAAGTTAACAGCTTCATTTCAATGTGAGAGCTATCCAAGTGGAAGACAACACATTAATAACTGCACTAGTCTTTAAATCATTTTGAGTTGTGGGTTGTTTTGAATTTAATCTTTTTGCTAGTTTGCAGACAGGTTGTATGATTGTTCCAGCTACTATGCAGCCATTATCTTCTTAGACAACCCACGAGAACATTTAAAACAAAAAGTACATTCAACATCCAGCCTAAGATAGGTCATACAGCCTCACGTTAGCTTAAATTCTCTCACACCTTTCTCTTTCCCTTACCACATCTGGCAAACTGACCTATCTACTTCTAAGAAAACAGTACCCAACAAAATCAGAGATAACCACTCTCTCAGTATATTGTCTCTAGGAAAGGACAATAGTAAAAACTTTGGAAATAAAGAAGCATATATTTATCACAACATTTCTGCTGTTTCCTAAACCAAGGTTAAGCCACTGAATCAAACAGCTGGTGATGTACAGAAAATTAGGAGAGAACTCCTAAAGCGTGACTAAACACACTGTTCTCTAGTGAGGTTACCTGCTGGACTCTTTACAGCTACTGAATTCTGCCAACAGAGCTAAAAGCTTCACATAGCTACGCTCCTGTCACAACACACGTGACCCATAAGTAGCTTTAGTGCAGGAGTGGTAAATGAGTTCTTATTTTAAAGAAAATTACTATCAAAGTCATCACTACATTTCCCCCATATTGTTAAAATTTCAAGTGATCAGGACCAACAAAAATAAAACAGTTCTGAATAAATCAAAGCACTTTAAGCAGCAGCTAATTTTAAGGAATCCTTCTTCCCTAGAAAGGACAGACAGATAAGAGACTAATCCAGTAGCAAGGCCTATTTTCATCTACTTTTAAGCATAACAGAATTTGAATAGGCTACCAGGCACAGTGTGGCATTTCATGAACACAGAGCTCACCTAATCTTTGGGACAGAAAGACACCTTCAAATGAGAATCAGCAGAGAATTCTGCAATTATATCCAGCTGTGACTGTAAATAAATACTACATTGTTTAAAATACAGAAAGCTCTGTCTGCACTCATTTAGAGCACAACCTCAGACAGAAGTAGCAAGCAGGCTTTCTTCTCTCTGAATTTGGTTAGCTAGATCAGAAAGAATGATGAAGTTGCATCAAGGTTTGGAAAAAAATATATATATATGTATATATGTAATTATATATATCTATATGTATATATGTAATTATATATATCTATATATAATTTTTCTTTTCCAAATTATATATATATAATATATATATTCTGACCATGTCTCTTGGCTAGGACAAAGCACAGCAATATCCCTGAGGAAAACTGTTACAGCAGAACTAAATGATAAATGCAACTAACTAACAAAGGAGGAAAAGGTCTAACATTTCACACATTTAAAGTGAAAATAGTGAAAACAAATTTTATAATCTGCCCCAGGACTTGTTTGAGAAGGCAAGGCCAGAAAAAAAAAAACAAAAAAACCACAACGCTAATTTGCTTAAGTCTATGATAACACATTCAGAAATTTAGAACTAGAATGGTTTTATTTGAAAAAACAAACAAACAAACAAAAAACAACAACAAAAAGAAGGCAAGTTTATAGATCACTTTCTTAGATCATTAAGTCTTCACACATCTGCAGAAGCCTACAGATAGTTTTCACTCATAACATAGTTTCGTACTCTGCATTTTAAACAATAGTTTAAACATTGTACATGATATCTGAAATCTACAACTAGTTTACAGTTTGTACAAGGACTTACTTTGACTGCTGACTGATCTTGAGTGCACTAATACACTTGCTTAGAGTTAGGAGAGATGCATTGATATTTCCACTCTCTTTCAGTCTGTCACCTTCATTGCACGTCTTGGTATTCCTTTCTGAACCAGCAAGATCACACAGTGATAATCTGAAGGCAGATAAGGAAAATTAAGTTTTCTTGCCTTTGAATGTACATTGATTATTTATCATTTCCAACACAACCACTCCTCCTAGAGGAACAATTTCTTGAACCCTTTCATGCTTTTTAATGTTGCTTTCCTAGTGAAGTTGCACACTACTTCCTGCCAAACTCTTTTCCAACACAGCTTCCATTTTTCTGCCATATTCTTCCTTCTGAGGATTTACATTAGTTCAGAAGTTGAGTGAGAAGGATAAAGCAACACTGTGTGGAACAGTGGGCACAAGATATAGAACAGCATTACAACTTGATGGTTTAGTACTGCATAATGACAGGAAATGGGGAACCACCACTCATACAGGAGGCTGTATCAGGGAACCTAGTGTCCGTAGCCCAATATCAATACATCAATACTGAAAGTAACTGACAATTTCATCCTAAAAGAAGAAGGGAACTCTGCTCTGAACTTACTCATTGACTCGTGTCACTCGTGGCATTTCAAGGTCTTCAATTCTTAGTACCTTAATTGTAAATATACTGTGGCTAAAAGGAGAAATGAAGCAAGGTCAATAGCCAGAAATACACACATTTTCTAAAATCTGTAACATCTGTTCAAAACACTGCTGGATTTATTCCAGATTCAATTAACAATAATTCTACTAGATGCATTAAACCTTTTAAAGAGACATTCCGTCTTGGTTTATTTTGCTTTTCTTCCCCCTCATGAACCACCATTACTTACATGGAAGAAGGCTTAGTTATTTTGTTGAGAGTTTTTGATAAAACACTTAGCTTTTGTATGTACTTATCTGCTTGAAGGACTAATCCTTCTAGTTCAAAGCACTAGAATCACAAACTGTCACAAAATATCACATGGAACACTAGATATCAAGCCTTTTTAAAGCCTCTTCCCCGAAAAAAAGCCATAAACAATATTTTCATTCATCCCTCTTCCCCACACTATGTTACACCCAGTGTTAGTGAAAGTTCCCACCTTCAGCTGGAGCAACTATTTAGCTTTGTGCTTGCAAAACTCCGGTGTTTCTGTCCCAGTTTAAAAAGTCTGAAAGCTTCTTTAGAATCAGAAATCTGAACCCACTGCAAACCTTTCAAAAGAAGGAAAAGTGATTTTTGCAAGCTTCATTAGCAAAAGAGAAAGTGAACAAGAAATAAGGTATACAAACTAAGAACATTTAGTTAAGACAATAAAATACTTTATTAACTCTGCCTCAAACATACGACAAGCTGATGGCAGATAAGACTAGGATTCTTCCTCCCACAGAAAAGGGCAAGGTATAGTATAGCACAACAGTTTATCCTACCAGTATACTAAAGTATGCTCCATCCAAATTAAGCAAGCAGCCTTAGTACTGAAAGTACAAAAGCTAAGTTCTTAAACTACAGAAGCCCAAAGTTTGTATTCACTGGTGCAGAAGTCAATCTGAGAAGTTTTTTGTTTTAGCTTGTAGTTTTTATTGGGGATGGGTTATCTGGATTTTGTCTGCATTATAACGACTGTATGGCTCTCATTTTCAAGGATGATGAAGGCAGTGGAGTTCACACAGGCCTTATGGGCAAAGTACAGGAATAAGGAGAATACTGTACATGTAGCTTGTTGCCTTCGCATTCAGGCAGACACTTCTAGAGCTACACTGAACACATTTAAGAGTTTTCTATCTCAGAAGAAACATGTTACACTATTCCATGACAAGCTTGGCAGTTTGCAAAGTATTCTAGTTACCTTTTACGTAAGAATATCCCTTGATGTCTTGAGCAAGGCGAAGTGTCCTTTTTTTTCTGTCATTTGATAAAGGAGCCAGTAAATCATAAAAACATTCATTGTAAATCTCAAAAAATGAAACCCAGAGAACTTCACAAAATCATCTATAGATAATCTGCTAAGTTGGTCTGATCCTTCTGAGAGATTTTCTGCACCTGCAAAGTAGAAAATATTACAAGTCAATGTAGAGACAGCAAAACTAGCTGCATTTAAAAATAAGTAATAGTTAAGCTTACAGCTTAAAACTTTTCCCAGAACATAAACACAGAGAATCCCCACCTCTCATACAAACACCAAGTATCTGGAAATCAAGATGCTTGCCCTACACATTTTCAAAGACACGCCTGCTATAAAGCTTGCTTTTTCACTTCCAAAACCCAATCTAACATCTATAGTTGGGTTAGAATTAGAACTCTTCAGTCTTTACAATATAGAGAACTGAACTAGTAAGGACACTTCGTTCTGACTTTTTAGGGAAAAAAAAGTATTTAGTGAGTTCTTAAGTGCCCTAAAGGCCTGTCGGAAAACCACTAGGGATCTTATCACAAATCATACTCTTTTTCTTTGTTTTACTTTCACCTCATAAAACCAGGTTATGATAGATGTCCCAGTAGTCTCCTAGCCATTTTATTCCTTCTGTTTTCTGCCCAGATGTCCTGCCCATTATTCCGTTCTGTTACAAATAAAAGCTAAATAATCCTTTTATTATCAGCATTAGCCAAAAAAGCCAGTCGTTGACCTTACAGAAGCTTTTCTAATTGCTACTGTTTAATATAAAACATACCCTTAGAATCAGCTGGGGATTTGTCATTAGTGCTGTTGTGATGGTCTACCTACGAAAGAAAACAGAGACTTTAGGATTTATTATTGATGTACAGCACCAATACACCACTGGTTGCTTTTATTTATTTATTTATTTATTTATTTATTTATTTTAAAAGCAGCTGTATTGCTCTACCACAAAACAATACAGTATTGTTCCAAGGTGCCAACACAAAAATCCTGGCTACACATTTTGACTGGTTTCACCTTACTACTCATTTCTGACAATTCCTTTACTATAAGATCTGATGCATTTCAGCTTCCTGATTCAGAAAGAAAAAGAACAAATAGGGAGAGAATCCCCAACAGGAAAAGGAGTTATTTAATAAGATGATTTTCAATAGCCCATTTATAATCTGCATTTTACCCTTCATGAATCTTGGACTCCTGAAATATTTTTCTTATTGGGATTTTCTTAATTCAGGACTTCCATATCCTATGGCTTATTAGGTCAACTCTCAGAAAAGGAAGTTAAGGTGGAATACTCGATCACTTAATGTAGATAAGCAGCTTATTATTTCTTAACTCAGGCTATCAAAGTGTTACACAAATGAAGTTATGACTAAATTTTGTAAATATAATATTTTTAAGTAGTTTGGTCATAGAAAATACAGAATAGCTCCCAACATGTAGATCTCATGATGTTCATAGATGTATACTCAGTTCCCAGGCTTCAGGTTGTGTTGCTTTTTTATAGAGCACAAAAGTAGAAAGAAATTCTCATCTACTGAAGAGGAGGAATCTCACCTACCAGATACAGTATGCTTAGAAGTAAAACTTTTAACATAGAAGTTTTCATCTACATGACACTCACCCAGATCTGGCTTTGTATAGTCAGCAAAGCTTGTACCTACTTAGCTTATAAGATCAAGTATTTTACCTAGGAACACGGGTCTTGAAACTAGAGGAGGCACCTATATCGCACGTTCGCATCTTAACTCTCTAATGGAGTAGGATGAGATCAGCATATAGCTGTCCACTGCATTTTCTTTCCACATACTCACTAAACCTAAAACAGTTTTACACATCTTTGGTTCATGTAGAAGACAGGTGTTGTTTTTCCCCGAAATACTTAAAGATCATTGGAGCCAGACTTCATACTCAGCTGTGCTCTTGAAATAATTCAGAAGGAATTTTACTGCCACCTGCCTTTCACACTGTGAAGTCCACACTTAACCAACTCATCAGTAAGATCAAGTTAACATACTCCACAACTAAAATACCCCAGTGCAGTGTAGCACACCACTAATAAGATGCTTCATTCTTTTTCAGCAGGAACAGAAAGACAAATAGAAAACTGTGTGTAAATACAGAACCCTCTTTCATTACAGAATGGAAAGGATAACACTGAACTATCACAAGATGCATGTACTCATCATTTCTTTATAAAGTAGTTTCCTACCTCTTTTGTCAGACGAAGCAACGAATTTTTAAGAGCAATTTCTTCTCTCACTTTGTCATTAGTCAGTTTTACGTAATCTCTCCACCGAATAGGTTTCAGATCCATTTTTGTGTATAGCCTTCCTCCAACAGTTTTAAACAACATATCCATCGTCCTTGGCAAAATACCAACATCATCTTCTGTCCCTGTAAGCAATACACAAAAGAAGGGCCAGGTTACTATTGTAAGCAACATATAAACATAAATGAAGACAAAGATAACTGATTCTAATCTCAAAGTATACACAAAGAATTTAGAGGCCAGTTACGGTCTGAAGCAATGTTTGCAGTGTTACTAGACTGTTCCCTGAAAAATACTGGCTTTAAGCAACAGCTCACATCCCATTCCTTAGACATTACAGGGCATCACTTTAAAACAGCCAGAATATTCTGCATAAGCTTAGCCTTAAGAAGAAAAAATAACCAACAGCAAACTCCCACATTTAACAGACGTGCAGATTTTCAACTGTTTACCAGGCTCCCTTCCCGCTCTGAAACAACCCTGAAATAACAACCAGAGTGATGTCTCTGCTACAACATTCCGTTCGTCCCACAAACCCTATTTATAAATATCTACAAGTCTCATAAAAACTGTTAAAGTAACTCAGCTCCTTTCCCATTGCCTTTTCTTGGAGCACACAACTACCTCCACATCTTGCCTACTTCACGCCTTAGTTTTTCCACTGTCACTAAATACCAAGCAAGCTTCAGTGTTTTAAAGTCAGTCATGAACACAAGAGAGGACAATACGCAGAAGAATTTCTATAGTGCTGTGTGGAAGGTGCATATAAAGATAATTTTTGAACATACTACCCTGTTGATTCTTAAGTCCTAAAAAGGTATTACTATGGGAAAGTCTTCAGCTCCACGCATATAAAACTATTGGAAATACATAGTAACAGAACACTAAATAACAGAAATAAGGGGAATTTGTTTCCTGTGAACCCAATCGTTTCATTTGTTATGACAATATTAAACATAAAAAACAACTGCTCCCAGCCAGAAAGGACATTGATGTATTATTTCTGTACTACTAAAGCTCATGGAACACAATCTTCTATGCTGCTGTTATTACTAAAATCAGAAATTTGAAAAAAGATTGAAATACCTTGATCAAATGTTTCAGAATGTTTAATTTCTGCCTACAATAAATCAAACAAACTCAGACATACTTTGCCTTCAAATAAAGAACAGCATTTAAGATGCACGCATTTATAGTAGGAACAAAAACCAAAGTTATTGTAGTGTATGCTGTCTTACACACTTGTAAATTTAGTAATATTTGTTATGGAAGAAGACGACTTTTCAAGGCTACTAGTATTCAAAAGAAGGCAACGTACAAGGCCTGTTGAGTAACTAGGTAAGAAGTCATAACATCTCTCTCTTCTAGAAGTAGTTCTCACTTTAAGAAATTAATTCAAGGAAAAAGCATTTCTGCTCATACCTTGGAATGTGTAAGTTTTCCCAGCATTTGTAACGCCATACGTAAAAACAAGGCAATTACATCCTTCTAAGAACTCTTTCACTGGTTGCTTCACAGTACCTTCAAAGAATTCTTCTTGAGTTGCTTCAGGTCCAAACACCTGAATGTTACCAAGAAGCTGGTTAATCTCTTTATTTTGTTTAAGCAATATTTAAGTACTTGTAAGGAGTCAGATACACGTTGATAATTCTAAAGACAGTTAAGAAAAACTTGTTTGCTTTATATGAAGTAACAGAAGACAAGCAACTTTTTCCACAAATAACTTAATATCATTTAAAGACAATTAATTTACCCGTGAAAAGGTGAACTTCTGTGTTGTCTGTCCTAAAGTTTTATTGCTCATTCTTCCCAATGAGCTCTTAGGGGACTTCAGTATGATGCTTGTTGAGTCCTCAAGTGAAACACATCCCTATTACAAGGAAGCACAAGTAATGCAGGCATGAAAAAAGTTTTAAAAGGTCATCTTACAGGAAAGAAAACATATATACTTTAAGGGTTGTTTTTTTGTTTATGATTAAATAAATGCCTTACCTGCGATCCATTTGCTCTCTCCCGTGCCGTAAAGGGTTTAATACGCAGGCAAACTTGTATGCGTCCCCTAGGCTCCAAACTAGACCTCTAAAATTAAAGAGCTGGAAGTTAGAAATCTGACTAGATCCTCTGTTTGATGATTAGCACATTAAAGCAGTATTATTTTCATCATCCTATTGTAACAGACTCATTTGTTAACACAGGAAGTAATAATATTTTACTGTTTTCACAAGTGCTTTGGACCCTGCTAAACTTCTTAGTCAGAGCCTAGAATTTCAGAACAAGTACTGCTGCAACACACTCCTGTACTGCATTCAGGCCAACTATGAACAAAAGTACTCCATTATTGTGCTTCTGAGACAATGTTAGCTTCATCCACTGATACCGGTGCTCCTCATAAGGTATCAAAGCAACACCACACATCTTGGTCTAGTCTATGTACAGTCTAAAAGCATAGTGAAGATGATTTTCATCTCCTCTGTAAGATTCTAATGCTTCTTATAAAGAAAAGAATTAAGTTTATTTATTTTTGGAGAAACAAGCTGCCTTTGTGGTCCTGAGGGCCCCTTTTTGTCACCTGTTGGGCATAGCAAGAGAGCTTTTCTTGTACAAATCTATGTCCCGTGTACCTTTCTCCATCCCAAAACCTAGAGTTGTGGTGCAGACACTGGATGCTGACCAGAGCAGTAAAAGAACAGAAGAGGGGAAAAGCAGATACAGGTAAGACACCTAAAAGAAAGGAAAAGAGCAGAAGAGAAGGAAGGATACGGTTAAGAACAAAGGACAGAAGATGGAAAGTGCTATAGAGGATTGGACTGGACATGAGCAGATCAGAGCTACACCAAGGTGTGGCTTCTCCCTGTGTCCCTGTCCACCACTGGCAACATCCCCCAATGACAGGGATGATGCTGCCCCAGCAGCTGATGGGGTTGTGGTCTGGGGTTCCGTTCTATGCAGAGCCTCCAGAACCTGCTACAGACCTCCAGTTCCCTGCCACTTCTTTTTTTCAGGTGTCTGCACACAAGGAACAGGTGTTCTCTATGCCCTGCATGCTGGTAATTAGTGTGGGCAATTACTGTGTGGGAAATGGGGGAAGGAAATTCAGGGGTGGGATAGTGAGGAGGAATTGGAGGGGGCTGGGAAATTGTTTGGGTGGGATTGTAGAGATCAGATATGACTGCTAGGATGGGGGATATTTGGTTGGAAATATTGTCATTTCTATTACTCATTGCTTTGTATAAGTTATTAAATGCTTTATGTTCCCTCTGCTACATCTCTGCTTGCAGTCATTTGTGCAGTGACAAAGGTCCTCAGCTCTACATGCCCACCTCCAAGGTAGGATGGAGCACCACAGATGGCAGTGTTCCACAGCTGCCACCAGCAGCCCCAGCTCATCCCTCCACACCTGAGGTGTGAGTGGCTGTGAGAGGAATGTCTCTGTGGAAGTGCAGCTCATTCCTCCCCTCTGATGGGGGCAGAAGGCATCTGCATTTCCCTCATGGCTCTTATTTCCTGTGTTACTGTGGGAAATGAGCTGAGCCACTGTGCCTCCCTACTATGGCAAGCTCTGCAGCTCTGCCACTGTCTTTAGACTCAGCTGTTCCTGTGTGTAAAGCTCCACACTTGGACCCTGCAGAGCCCAAAGGCCTCCTTGGCTGCTGTTACTCACCTGGACATTGAGGGTGCTGTGTCTCCAGTCTGTACCTGCTTCCAGGTGTCACTTGCAAGACACTGCGATTCCACCTGGTTGGAACTGCAGTCAACAAACACAAATGTGAAAGAAATAAGAAAGGATTCTTTCATTTCACAGGCTTTCATCTCCATTGAAAGATGTTCTGCTGTGCAGCACAGCTGGGAGCATTTCATATGTGCAAAAAAGGGGGATAGGCCCTGGCTGTGCCCGGCCCCCTTCCGGCCCAGGCCCCAAAGCAGCCCCGACTGTGCTGGGTTCCCCTCTCACCTGGGCCCTGCAGTGGCCTCAGCTGTGCCTGGTCCCCCTCTGCTCTGGGCCCTGAGCTGGCCCCAGCTGTGCCTGGTCCTCCTCCATCCTGGGCCCCAAGGCCCTGCCTCTGCCTGCTCCCCCTCTGCTCTGGGCCCTGAGCTGGCCCTAACTGTGCCAGGCCCCCCTCTGGCACAGGCCCTGCCTCAAGCCCCGCCCCCTGTGGGCAGCAGTGCTAGTGCCTGTTGGTTTTGCTCTCTTCCCTCTTCTTTCCCTGTTCTCTTCACAAATGCTTTCAGATCCCCCAGGATGACGTGCACTGACACTGCTGCCTTCTTCCTGCACAAACTTTCTGGGCAGCTCAGCTTTTTCTACAGAGCAGCGTGCCTTTGGAAGTGCTTGGAGGATGTAAACGAACAGCAAGAGAACACTGAGCTCTTCTGGGTCTTTCTAGGCATGGCAAAGAGACAGGAGAATGTGCCCAGCCTCGTGTGGTTGCTTGTATGCAGAAATCACAGTTGTCAACATCTGTGCTGTTTTGCTGTAGGCAGTAGTGTGTGACAAGAAGCCTACAATTATCAATTTAGTGAACGTAATTAATTGTAACAGTTCCCCTTTCTTCTTCCCTTGACACTTGGGTTATGGAGTTCTCCTATGCTATGTGCTGGTGCAATACCTCTGAGCCACAGCACTGTTGCGTTTAGCAAAGCTCATGGCAACAGGCTTTGGCCAACCTCAGAGCTACGTAGATGATGAGAAGATATCCGATGATAGGAGAGAAAATGAACAAGCTCCAAGGTAAGTGTTGTTTTTTCCTTCTAGTCAGCACGCCATCGCTAAATCTTCCATGCTGTGACTTTTATCGTGACAGTGATGATCCCTTAACCTCACACCTTTAGCGCAGCACTTTCTGTGGAGATTCCCACCAATGACAAAGTATTAGTGCCGCTTTTCTGCCTGTTTCTTTTTTGTCTGTATTTTCCAGAATGTGGGTATTTCTTTCATTGCCCACAAACACTGCCCAGTGCAGGAGGAGGCAGGGACAAGAGTCAGGAGCAAGGGCAGAATAGTTTCTCTGTTAGTGAATGGAATGCCAGTGTTTTCTGCATATGGACTTGCCATAGTGCTTCTTACAAGGCCTAACAGTGGGATGAAATGTGCCCTGAAGCAGGTGTGCTTGCAGGAAGGCAAAAGAGAATTGCAAATATTGCTAAGGGGGGCCAGTAAGATGATCAGAGGGCTGGAGCACCTTTCCTATGAGGACAGGTTGAGGGAACTGGGCTTGTGCTTGGAGAAGAGAAGGTTCCAGGGAAACCTCACTGTTGGCTTCTAGTATTTGAAAGGAGCATATAAACAGGCAGGGGAATGGCTGTTTACAAGGGTGGACAGTGATAGGACAAGGGGAATGGTTTTAAAGTGATACGGGGAAGTTTAGGTTGGATATTAGGTTGATGTTTTTCACACAGAGGGTGGTGACGCACTGGAACAGGTTGCCCAGGGAGGTTGTGGATGCTCCATCCCTGGAGGCATTTCAGGCCAGGCTGGATGTGGCTCTGGGCAGCCTGGTCTGCTGGTTGGAAACCCTGCACACTGTGGTCCTTTTCAACCCAGGCTATTCTATGAGTCTATGGCTGTTTTTAACACCAAAATGCATCTTGGCTTGTAATTGTTTCTAAAATGATCTGGTTCGTCCTGTTTTGAATGTGATATTTCTACAGCAGAAGGATGCAGAAGTGAAAAGGCTCGAAACGCTACTGAAGGAAATTGCCGAATGTCAGGACAACCTCGAGGAAGCAAATGAATCCATAAGAAAACAATTGAGATGAATTATTTCCTATGGCCAGACCGCGGGGGGGCAACGAGGCGGCCGCCACCCACCCCCCATCTCCTTCCCCTTCATCCAACACGAAGGGGGTGATGGCGGTGGGGGGCCGAGCCCCTTCCCACACCAACCGGCTTTCAGGTCCCACCCCCAGCGTTTCCCACATGGTGAGTGGGGGGGGGGGGGGGGGGGGGGGGGGAAAGCGGGAGGGGCGCAGGGTGAGCCTTAATTCTGCTCCCCCCGACTCCAACCGCACCGATCAGCCCTGAGCCCCCCCCCCCCCACCTGCAGCAGCAGCGCCAGGATGTGGAGGCGATGAGGGGGGGTCGCGTCGTCGGGCTCCAAACGGAGGCAAAGCCGTAACCCCCCTCCGGGGCTCCCCATCGTGCCAAAGCCCTCCCGTAACCCCCCCAGGCTCCGGGCGGCCAAACGCCGCAGGTAGCGGCTGCACGCTTTGGGCCGGGGGGGGCCGGGCGCCTGAGCCAATACTCTCAGGTATCCCCGCAGCCCCCCTTCGTTTTGGGTGGTGGTGGTGGGGGCGCCCACGGGGGTACACGAGCAGCAGCAGCAGCAGCTCCACCTGTAGGGGGGGGACACACAGCCCTCCGTGGAGACACAGCTGACACGTCCCCACCCCTCTGAGGACACCCCCCCCCCCTCCCCGGGATCGCCTTCCTCCGGCTCTGTAGACCGTAGGAACCAAAGCGAGGGCGGAACGCCAGTGAAGCAGATCGCGTTTCCCAGGGGACTCATTTCCGCAGAGCACGCGTTCCCTCCGGGGGAGCGGGTTACGGCACGGACCCATTGGGGATAATGGGGGGAAGGGGGAGTGGAGACCGGAGAGGCCTGACCTGGTTGCGTGGGGCGGAGGGGGGGGAACGGCAGAGGGAGCGGAAGAGGTTTGTGGGCTGAGGGCCGCCAACAGCCGCCCCCAAGGCCCCAGCATGGTTTAAGGGGGTATTTTGGGGCTAAGGGGTGGATTTGGGGTCCATAGGGTGGGTTTTGGGGGTATTTGGGGGCTGAGGGGTGGATTTGGGGTCCATAGGGTGGGTTTGGGGGGTATCTGGGGGTTATGGGGTGGCCTTTGGGGGTTTTAAGGTGGGCTTGGGGGGGTTTTTGGGGGCTGTGGGGTGGGATTAGGGTGCAGTGGGGTGGGTTTGGGGTCTATAGGGTGGGTTGGGGGAGGTATTTGGAGTCAGTGGGGGCACTCTAAGACCCCAGTTTAATGCGGGGGGCGGGGGGGTCTCTTTGGAACCAAATTGGGTTGAAGGGGAAGGGGCGTGGGGGGCAATCTTAATGCCTACGGTGCCCCCTAGTGGTCACCCACAGCCACGACAGGGGAACTTTGTGTCCTTCCGTGCAGGGGGGCAGAGCTTAGGGGCGGGCCGATATGAGTGTATATGGCCCGGCCCCCTCCCATCATCAGCGCTTCCTGCCCCGGGGCTGTGCCGCACCCAACGCTGCGTTCTGAGTTTCTATATAAAGGGTGTGTGTGTGTGTGTTATTAATGAGTATATATTGAAGGGGGGGGGGGGCTTTATTTTGGGGGGTTTGCGATGGCTTCGGTGTGGAAACGGCTGCAGCGTGTGGGGAAACGGGCGGCCAAAGTGCGATTCAAAGCGGAGCTGGAGGAAGTGCTGCTCGGGGGGGTGGGGGGGGGGAGTGGTGAGTGAAGACCCCCACCCCCCCATTAAATAACATCAACATATACACAAAAGAAGGGTGGGGGGTTATGGGGGGTGTATAACCCTATATTGTGCTACAGGTGACCACCCCTGTCATACACTTGTGACCTCCCTGACTCCAGCCCTGCTGCATGCAGGCACCACCTCCCCAATATCCAACAGGGTTGTGAGCCCCAAAACCTTGGGGGGACACTTGGGGTTCTATGGGGACATGAGACCCCAAATCCTTGTGGACACATTGGGGACACCCGGTGGGGATGTGGACCCCAAAACCTTGGGGTGAAGCTGAGGATGTGGACCCCAAAAACCTCACGGGGTGAAGCTGAGGATGTTGGGGATGTGGGCATAGGACCATCCTCCTACAGGACCAGCAGCAGCAGCTCCATTGTGTGACCTGCAGGGAGCTGGAATGGGATGGGGTTGGGGGGGTCACAGGGGTTATGGGATGGGGTTGGGGGGGAGGGGCTCACAGGGGATGTGAGCAGACCCCCGTCCCATAATCAACAACAACCCCCAACCCAAAGCGGGACTGCCCCCGCCATGAGCCCTAAAGGGGCTTTCATCTGACCTGATCCCCCTTTTCCCTACAGACCGCCGCAGACACAGCAAAGGGGCTGCAGCAACAACATCAACAGATTGGACACGTCTGAACAGATTGAACAGATTGGATACGTCCACCCATCCTGTTGGGCCCAGCTCTTCTTGGCTCTCTGTTCCCTCCTGGCCTTGCAGCTGGCAGCTCATCGGCTGCTTTGGGGCTTCAAGCACAGCCCTGATGGGTGGCAGAAGACTGAAAGGACAGAGCGGGAGGGGTCTGCCTGAGTGGCTGATGGCTTTGGGGCCGCATCCCGCCAGCCTGAGCCAGGAGCCTGGGCTGTAATGCAGCCTTCCCCACAGACAGCTGATGGGCTGTCCCATGGCTCTCTGGAGACGTGGAGAGGGACCAGCCCTGTGAACTGGGGGGCTCCTGGCCTCCCCATCCCTCTCTCGGGCAGCCACAAACAAGCAGCGACCCTTTGGCGTTAGGGAATGGGCTCTCGTTGGGTCACCCCCATGCACATCCCAGCCCACAGCCTCCAGCCTCACCTGTAGGCAATGCTCTCCCTCTGCAGAGAGCTCCGTCTCCTTTGCAACTGCCCGCTGTCAACACTTGCAGTGCTCAGGCTTCTGGTGTAGGTTGGAGTCATGTCAAATCTCACTGCAGTTGGGAAGGAAGAGGAGATTCGCCATCAAGCCTTTGGCTCGCTCACTAGCAGCAATCAGGCCTGTTCCCAGAGCCAGCCCTGAAACCATCTCTGTCCCCACTCCTGAGGGTGGATAGTGATAGGACCAGGCCAGGGAGGATGTGACTCTGAGCAGCCTGGTCTGGTGGTTTATGACCCTGCACGCTGTGGTCCTTTTCAACCCAGGCTATTCTATGAATCTATGACTGTATCAGATGAGTCTATGATTGTATCAGACCTCAGGGAAGTCACATGGAAGAGGCAAGCCTTTGAAATTAAGCTTGATTTGCTTTGCCCCTCATACACCTGATCACTGCATCCCTTACTTGGCAAATGGTCTTTCTGTGGGGTGTAGATGAGGAAAGGGAAAGAGGAAAATAAAGCAGCTGCTTTGTCCTAGAGCTCTTGTTTCACTGGGGTCTGGCCCTATTTTCTGAAACTAAAAGACGATGTGTGAAAGAAGGACGGGAAAGGTGCAAGGAGGTTTTGGTTTTGGTGCTGACTCCAGCCTGGTGCTTGCTGCTGGGAAAGGCACACTTGGCTCCAAGGAAGGATGCATGGGTGGAAAGCCAGTGGCCAGGGGTCAGGGATCCCCAGCAATAGAGGGCAACAGCCCAACCAAGAGCTGGGGTGATTTGCTTTTAAACTGCATCCAGTGAAGTCCTGTCCCATTGGTTCTGACATACGTCTCCCCATTCCCTTCCAGTTTGTGCAGAGGTGGCATGAAACAGAGGGCATTGCTTTCTGCCAGACTGCAGGAGCAGAAGCATTTCAGGTGCCTAAATGGTTTGCTTTCCACATTGTGGTTGAAAGGAGTACATATAGAAGGAGGACTTCCATTCTTGGGGTGGATATGCACATGGGAGGCTGCACAGGGAAGGCTCCATCCTGGCCAGTTCAGCCAGCAGCTGTATCCAACTGGCAGAAGCCCCACTCAGTGAGGCCAGCAATGGTCCAAGGGCCTCAAACCCCAGCCCATGAGGCCGGCACTGGCCCTGGGCCATAAAGCCACAGTAAGGGAAGTCAACATCGGCTCTGGAGCCTAAAGCCACAATCAGAGAGGTGAGCACCAGCCTCGGGGCATACAGATGTGCACCCCTATTCCTTCCCACGATCTCCCCTGGGACTCCATTGAGCACTATGAGGCCACATTAGTCTTGACTGGTTTTTAATGAAAATTACAAAACCATGACAGCTGCGCAAGAGTCACCTTCACTTCCCTGTTGTTTGACTTCAGATCACCCCATGGGCTGACCCTGGCGTTGGTTTCCTTAAATTCGGATCTAGGAGGCGTCCACTTCCATTATGATGAAAGCGCAGAAGTCATGCGAGCATTGCTGAGGTCTCAATGGTTGGCACGGTGGGAGGAGCACGTGTCCCACAGGTGGTGAGCAGAGCTGGTGCTCTGGCGAGCGTGCTGCACGCGGAGACTGAGCTCTGTGCATTTCGTGGAACAGATCACCCTGGCAGAGCCTGTCCGAAGGACTGCTGTGCTGTGTTGGTGAGCTGAGCGCAGCTTAGGCTGAACAGGCCCAACAGGTGAGCTGGGTTTGGTGCTGGCTGGCTGCTGGGAGGTGTCTCTACAGACATGAAATGCTAGGCCGGGGAGAAGTCCCCAGCTCCAGCAGTGCCCCTCCACATGGCTGTTCCCAGGGGAAAGAGGTTCTTGTGGAGATTCCAACCCGTGTTTTGGTGAGGATGATGAAACACCATTCATAAGGAAACAGAGCGCAACTTGTGCCTCACTACCACACGGATGGCTGGGTGCAGAGCTCCTGAGGAGATGGAGAAGAGCACTTGCTGACACAAGCCATGGCAGTCAGACACAAGCTGCAGCTAGCGTTGGGACGTTCTTGCAGCCAGCTGATTCCCAGACCTTTTCCTCCACAAGAGACTCAATTGCATGGCAGAACAAAGCTGGGAATATACTTCTCCCATTGACTTTTCTCTTGTGGATGATTTCTGCAGGGTTCCTGTTTGCAGGGAGATTTGGAGGATCGAGGCAGTCTTAGGAAGAGTGAAGCCAGCTCTTTCCAAGAGCAGGGAAAGTTCCTGTGGAGAGAGCTTGTGAGAGAACTTGTGCTTCCTCTGACACTTGAGCGATCATGTCTCAGCAAGGAGACAAGTGCGGATCCGATGCCTGCTCTGTGAGCGGAAAGGTATGGCTGGGTTCCTTTGGCTTGACTTTTCTTCTTTGTTCCCATTTGTAAAGGGAAGGAGTGGAGCAGGGGGAGCCCTGCTGGTCCTTTGGGACCTCAGTAAGCGGTTGGATCCTGAGCTCACTGCTGACAGCCTGGGCTAATGGCACGGGCAGGGCTCAGGCTGTATTTTCCCTTAGAGATCAATGATGTCTCAGCACTCTGATATCCCATCTCTGGCACGATCTGGAAGCTCTCAGCTGCCCGTTCCGACCTGAGTTTCTTCCTTTCTCTCTTCAGAGGCGGCGCAGCTGCCAGACATCCAGCTGCACCTTTCAGCGCGCAGAGGGACGCAATGGGGATGGACTGTCTTTACTGCCACGCAAAAGTGAGTTTCTCTTCTGTCTGTAAAACAGGGTCTTTCTTTAGTGGGGGGTGGACACGGGCTAACAGGACAATACTGCTACTGTCATCTGTGAAATCAACACACGATCTCTTCTTTTAGGGACAGAGCCCGTGCGTCCATGCAATGGTGCTGGGCAAGGTGGGAAACGGAAAGCCCATGCAGGTAAGAGCTGTGGTGTGGGTACCTGCCACTAAATAGGGCTGCATGAAGGGGTGCATGTGTGATGGAAGAGTGAAGAAAGCCCACTGCAGATCTGTGCTGACTGCAGAAATGGCACCATGCTGTAGCAGCAAAAAGGAAAATGGTAGGAACTACACTTGGAGAGTTGAAGTTGGTGGTTGGCTGTGCTCAAATCTTCCTCCCAAGAGATGCTCTTCAAGTATTTCTTGTTTCTTTCTGCCAGAAGATGACGCAAGCGGCCTTCCAGCAAAGCGCAGCCTTGCGGCAGGTCTGGGTAGGACTGCAGCCTGTGACGTGGCACCCAAGAGAGGTACAGAGGCACAACAGGCATCGGGGTTTGATTCAATGTCGTTCTAGTCAGGCTTTCTGTCTGTTCTTTCCTGGGAGTGTTGTTGCTGCATGTTGCTTGAGGTCTTTGTCCCTGGGATTTACAAGTACCTTCCCTGTCCAGATTTGAAATGCAAACCCACACTTCACCCAAGATCTGCTGCTGTGAACACTCAAGATGAGATTTCCTAGTATTGTGGCCCATTCTGCAGACTGAAAGTAGCCTTGGGCTCCCTTGAAGTCTAACTGCTTCTCCTTTCTTGATTATAACAGATGTACAATGTGAGCCAAATGGAATGATCTACGTGAAAGCAGTGCAGGAAGTGCTTTCTGGGAGAGATCATCTCCAGGATGGAGGGCTTCCAGTAACAGCAGGTCCCAGCTCAGGGAGAAGACCTTCCCTGGCTGTGTGCCCCCGCTCTGTCTCCAAGACCCTGGCTGGAGGGAAACGCAAGGGCTTGGACGAAGAGCAACAGGCAGCAGCGCAGTTGCCTGCTAACAAAAGAGCCAGGGGCCAGAGCACCGGCAGTGTGCCGGCCCCAACCCCACCACGGAGCTCCAAGCAAAGAGGTAAGAAGGTGCTGTGGCACTGTCCCGGTGAAGTGCTGTCCTTATCAAACACATTGAGTTTGCTTAGGGCTTGCTTTACCTTTTCCTTCTCTGTGGAGGGGAAAGGAGTTGAAGGCTACAAAGTCCAAAGGCAGCGAGGTGCCAGAATACCTAAACGCATCTCTTTCCATTAACATCATTATGCTCTTCCGTATTTCCCCCTGGAAATGTTACTCACTGAGAGGCTTCCTAGTCCCATTTGCTTTGTCTTTGGACTGCCATTTGTTTTCTCGGCACCCATATTTCTGCAGCTTTGCTGTAGACAAAATGAATTCATTGGTATTCTTGCTTTCCAGCAAGAAGACAACAACAAAAAGAAAGGAAAAGGGAAATGAGAAAGGCTTCTTTGAGAGCTGCACGTGCAGAGGTGAGTCCTTGGTGAACACAGACACGCATTCTCTTGTTGGTCTCAGTGCCTCCATCTGTCAGACATAAAAGAGATGGCAAAATCCTGAGAGAAGCGATGGAATAGAAAAATTGTGTGTTTGAGGAAATGACACTGTCAGTGAGAGCTGCCATGGGGAGCTTGGACGCCTTCCTCTGGCTTGAGAACAATGTGGTTGGTAACAGCCAGAAGGTTTTGCTGTGATAAAGAAGCTTGCCATGTTGGGCACTGCAACCTTTGAAACGACCTTCCCATGACAGAGCATGAATCTTACCATAGACAACGTGTCATGGGAAGTAGTGTCAGTGACCTGAATGAAAGGAACATGCTGTTCCACACGGGGCCATTCTGGATGTTTACTGGTCAGGCTTTCTTCATGAGATCTCCCTAGATTGTTTCTGTCCTACTTCTACGCTTGCTTTGTTTCTTTCCAGTTCTTCGCAGAGATGAACAGCCTTGCAGAGATGATGCAGAAGGTGCACATGAAGGACTGAGAGGAAAAGCGTCACAAGGCAGCGGCTGCAGTGCACAGCATTTCAGTTGCAGCCCAACTCAGCATTCCATGTTTTACTACATTCTGGGATTTCTTTTATTTATTTATTTATTTATTTATTTTTATTTTTTTATTTTTTTTTCCTTTTTTTTTTTCTTTAATGCATTCAATCAATAAACTATCATAATTACATATTCACAAAGACTGCACAGCCTGATTTGTCCAGTGGCATTCCATGAGCAGCTGCCCGACATTTGGTCCAGAGTAGCATCTACGCATCTTCGGTCCACTATGCATCTTCGGCGCCCACCACAGCCCATCCCAGCACCGTTCTTCCAGGCAGTGCTCCAAGTGCTCCTGCTGTTGCTAGCACTCATAGAGGTTTCCCATGGAGCTCCATGGCACACAGGACCTGGCCCCCGCACACAGCTGTACAACCCCACTCCATTGCACAGCCCTGCACACAAACATGGGCAGCTCCTCTCTTGCACACAGCCACATGCCTGCTCATACTTGTATGACCCCAGCCATTTGAATAACACTGTGCACACACATTGATGTGCAACCCTGTCCTTCTGTCTACCCATGTGCATGGGCATCTATGTGTGCCACCATGCCTCCTTTGCACACCCAGGTGCCCACACAACATTCCATGCCCTTGTACTGATACTTGCTGCTACTCCTTCCCAGGCTGAAGATTCTGCACTTGCTTTTGTTAAACCTCTTCACGTTTATTGGTGCCCAGCTCTCCAGTCTGTCCAGGTCTTGCTGAATGGCAGCACAGACTTCAGGTGTGCCAGCCATTCTTCCCAGCTTTGTATCATAGGCGTACTTACAGAGCATGGACACTATCCCCTCCTCAAGGTCATCAGTGAAGATACTGAACAAGATCAGACACAGCACCAAGCCCTGGGGAACACTGCAGGCCACAGGTCTCCAAATGGACTCTGTGCTGTGATGCCATTATAGAAGGCTGCAGGGTTGGTTGAGCATGACTTTTCCTCGGTGAATCCAAGCTGCATACTGCTGATAAACTTCTTCCTTTCCAATTGCTCGCAGAAGGCATCCAGACCAAACTGTTCCAGCACCTTTCCAGGGACAGAGGTGAAACTGACTGCCGTGCAGTTTACCAGATCCTCCTCCTGCTCCTTTCTGAAGACTGCAGAGTCACAGGCTCTCCTCCAGCTTTCAGGCACTTCTCTTCTCCAAGACCTGTCAAAGATGACAGAGTTTGGCAATTACCTCTGCCAGCTCCCTCCGCACATGTGGATGCATCCCATCAGAGTCTATGGATTTGTGCACACTGATCCCACCCAGATGCTCCCAGATCACCCCGTCCTCACCCAGAGGAAAGCTCTCCATTTCCCAGGCTTTCTCTCTTCCCTCCAGGGTCCAGGAGTCCCAAGGGGCAGTCTTTGAAGTGAAAACCAAAGTAAAGAAGGCGTTCAGCATCTCCACCATCTCAGCATCACCCATTTCCAGGACACCCCCCTTCCCTATTTCCTACCTTTAGGGATGAACCAATCCTGAGCTCCAAAGAAGCGCTATTTAAATACTGCCCAGTTCTCATGGCTAGGAATGGATTTCAAGTAAGACTCATAGTCATAACGTGGTGTTGAGTGACCTGCAGTAAGCATTGTTACTGCTAGAAATGACCTGCAGTCTCAAGGAAAGGTAAACAAACCCATGCTAGGTATTACACTGAATCGCATCAGTGCAAAGGGCTTTATGACAGATTGCTTTTGTGTCAGCATCTATCAGATATCAGATGGGTCCCTTGGCTCATTTCCCACTTTGTTAGGAATTTGGAAGCACCGTGGAGGAGCTACATGCAAATCACAGTCAGTTTGACTAAATGGGGTGACAGAAGAGATGGTGTCACTGTGCAGGGAGCACCAGAAAGCCAGGATGACCTGAAAAAACTCTGAACGCAATTGTGAAGTGTAACAGATCCAAGGACTGATATCAGTCACAACCCACAGCTGCAACAAA
Source organism: Coturnix japonica (assembly GCF_054131305.1). NCBI lineage: Eukaryota > Metazoa > Chordata > Aves > Galliformes > Phasianidae > Coturnix > Coturnix japonica. The sequence continues at coordinate 2,092,105 of NW_028188943.1, read as the reverse complement.
CCATATAGATGTTCTGCTTCTGCCTTTGTAGCTCTACGGACAGACAGACCGTACAAATGTGTGGTGCTCACGGGTACGTCTCAGAAAACCAGTGGTGGAGGAGCACATTTGGCTGCAACATCCATCCTGCTTCCCTCGAGATGTCGGTCTCCAGCAGGCGGCGCTGTGATTCAACTTTTGCCACCGGAGGAACTTTTTCCTGGGTGCTTTATTTTAATGTGCTCCAAGTGATCAGTGCTATTCCAAGAGACTGAGAGAGATTTCTCATCAGGAAATTAAGGACTGGTTAGATTGGTTCCCTTGATCCACAGTCTTTGCACCATTCAGTGCACTGCAGAACTAATGAATGGCTGCATGAAGTAGATGCAGTGAAAGCTAAATTACAGCTTTAGATGGAAAAGAATGGGAGTAGGTGCTGTCCCCAAAGTTGTGGCCCTTATTCAAGTGCATGAGCCCTTTTCTCCTTTAATAACAGAGGCTTCCCAGATGTTGAAGCCTATGTGATCTGAAACGACCTGGTAGTCGAGCAGTAGTCATTTTGAGATGCTAGATGCCTTGGTTTGAAAGGATTGATACATTGTGAAAGGTTCACATTTTGTCCTGTTGCATTTCATAGAGGATCCTCCTTGGGGAAGGAGCAGTGATGCTTAACTGAACTGACATAGGGCTGGGAACTGATTTCTCTGCAGGTGGAGGTAAGGCTTCCTGCAGTGCTTTTCTCTTTGTTAGAATCAATTGCCCATACAGAAGTCACTGTCTGCTTCTGTTCTGTAGCACTAACTGACCAAAGTATCAGACAGTTCAGACAAAACATACCTCTAAGTGCTAGACATAAAGTGGACTGCAAACCTACAGCATGCTTTCTGTCACTCTGTCTCCTTAGTTGCAGACTGTGGTCTCTGGGGAATTATTGATGGGCAGGCAGGTGTTCATTCTCTGTGCATCCCACCACTGATGTATGGCCATCTGCCTCCTGCTGTGGTGCTGGCAGCAATGTGCAGCAACAGGGCAAAATCTCCAGAGAGCCCTCTCCATCCTACTTGCCAGTCCCTGTGACCAAGTCACAAGCCTGGAAATCAAAATACATACTGTCTGCCACTCAACTTCAAATGTGTTGGGCTTGAATCGCCCAGCAGAGACCTCACCTCACAAAATCCCCCCTGAGTGCCACCAGCCAAGCAGGACAGTGAAGAGGCACATGCACAGAGCTCTGAGTCCATCTACTGCTGACTTTGGCCAAAAATGAGGCAGGCACTCTGGACACTGGCAAGGTAGGCCTGCTGGTTCCTCCCAGCAAATGAAATGACAGATCCCTCCTGGCTGAGTCCCACAGCTTCTTTTCAGCATCCAGGTCACGGGGACAGGAGCCCAAGTGGCTCTCTGCTCGAGTGAGGATGCCAGTCAGGAAGTCAGCCATTCCATCTGAAGCAAGATGAAACAAACAGTCGGGTTGTGTGGCACAAAACTCTCTAAAATAATTGCAGATGGACCTCAGTGTTCACATTAAGCTGATACTGCACCGAGTTCTGTCAAATGAAAGAGAAATGTGATGGTTTCTCCCAAAGAATTGCTTGCTTCCCCAGGCAGGCGCACTGGAAGACCCAGAACACTGAACTTTATTTTAAGTACCCAAGCACGAAGCTTACTTCTCTCCTCTGCCAAGGGAACAACCACTTCAAAGCACCTCTGGAGAGATCACTCAGGTCAACCAGTACTGGCAGCAAGGTTATCACTTGTGATTTCAGCACGTGTTTGTTTCTTTGTTTAATAGGTACAAAGTGTAAAAGGAAGATTTCTGCCTTTACCTGGAAATGGTTGGGAATATTGTCATTTCTTTACTGTTTAGACTGTTAATGTGTTAAATGTTTGGTGCTCACTTGGGTACATCTCTGCCTGCAGTCATTCCTGCAGCACCAAAGGCCACCCAGACCTCCATGCCCACCTCTGGGGATGCTGGAGTGGTTGCAGTGAACCAAGAGCTGCAGCTCCTCCAGACTGAATGTCTCCAGCACCATCGTTGCTGTCAACGTCTCTGTGGCCTTGTGTTGTTCTCGTGGAAGGAGATGGTCATGTACTGTACAATGGCTGTGTTAACTGGGGGCACTGGGCAGTACTGGTGCCACTGGGAGGCTATTGAAGGACGCAGACAGCACTGTGGTGGCTCCAGGCAGTACTGGGGGATACAGAGTTTGCACAAAGAGAGTCTAGACAATACTGGGAAGCAATGGGAGCTTACTGGGGAACTGCAAGGAGCACGAGCGGACACTGGAGAGCTCTGGACAGCACTTGTGGTGTTGGAGGACGTTCAGGAAGTACCCAGGTGGCACATATTAAGCTCATTCATTTCCTGTTCTCCAGCATCTCACGCAAGGTATTAAATGACCCACTTTTTTCACGGGGGAGACTTTCCCCTTGGGGCTGACTTCCCCCCACCCCAGCGCTGCTCTGCTCTCCCCTGGCTCTATGTTGATGCATTCCCACCTGATGCTGTCACTCAGTGACACACTGGCCACCAACAGACTCACTGTGGGTCCTGAGGATGGCTGGGGGTGGCACCACTGCACGTCGCACGAGGGGAAACAGAGGCAACAAGGTGAGCCAAGCGCTGCAGGGCAGAAGTTTGGCAGGATGTCACAGCGGGCACGGGGATGGCTTTTGCTCTGAGTGCTGCTGAGTCAAAGCCAAGCGTTTCTTTCCTGGAATGAAAGGCTTTTTGTCAAACTCAAAGTGTCCTCATTTCCCCCCTCATCTTCCACTTCTCCCTCTCCTTTCCTCCCCCTCCAGCTTCTGGGGGCAGACAGCTGAGGGGGTCCCACTCTGCAACCCTTTAGCCCCTTTTCTTACCCCAAATGGGGACAGGAGCAAAGGCCTCCCATGCCTCTCCCACACTTCCCAAGCTTCTGCTTTTTGCTGCCTTTTTAGCCCCAAATGAGTCACTCGGGGATTTTTTTTTTGGGGGGGGGGGGGCTATTTCTTCACTGAGCAAGTAGAGGGGGTCTCCTATGTGATGCTGAGGGGTTGGATGCACATGGGTGCTGCAGCAGCCCCCAGTCCTGCTGCTGTCCCTATTATCCCTTATTTACAGGTGATTCCATACGGGTGGACCCCAGCCAAGCTGAGGACAGGGGACAGACCCTAGAAACTGGTTCTCATCAGCAGAGTGATGCTGGGTACTCAGGACAATCCCCAGGCCTACAAGGCGGGGAGACACCAGTGGCTCTGTCCCTATTTGTCCTAAAGAGTCACCAGGAAGAGGATGGAACAAGGCATCAAGCTAGGGATCAATTCTAGGGATGGCAGCGGTGGGGGGTAAAGGGACAGCAATGAACTGAGACCCACCAGCAGCCAGGGCACAGCAACATGGTGGCAGTAATGTCCCCAAAGCCCTGGGGGCTCTGGAAAACCCAGCACAGTCATTCAGTGCTGTGCCTCAAAACTCCTGTGTGTTCCGGTAAGGAAAGAGTCCATGGCACACGCATGAGACCAGCCACACACAGCACTTCCCTTGAGTGGGGATGAGTCATCCTCAGCCTTCATCCCCAGCCCAGTAACACTGCACAGCACTGCACTCTTCCTTCCGGGGCCTCCACAAGACCTGAGTTTGGGTTGCGGAAAAGCAGGAATTGTCCCTGCATCCCAGTGGCATCCCGCTGCATCATGTCAGTGCTCCCACAGCCCAGGGCTACTGAGCAGTGCTGCATCCAAAAAGCCATAGCCAAATGAATGCATTTCATCCTGACTTGCGGAATAAAACTCTATAATCCAGAGATGGGTTATAAAGCAGGTATGTTTATTCCAGTGCCGGGTGCAAGGGGGATAGCTCCACCAAACTTGCACACCAACTTGTAAAATCGTGACACAGATATAGGTACATCTAATACATAGTCAATGATTTCTCAGAATTCTAATACATAGTCAGTAGTTCTCGGAATTCTGATACATATTCAGTAGGTCTTTAGCATGAAGACCCCCTCTTGTTCTTATCAGGGGGATGAAACTCCTCTTCTGGTAGTTTACAAGTAGTTATTCTCCTCCTTGCCTGATGTCGTCCGTGAGGTCTCACTCCTTAGCTGCATCCTCTTTGCTCTCCTATGCCCCTTGTTTCTTTTACTTGTAAAATTTAACTATCCTTTACTTGTTTCTATAAACTAGCTTTAAGTTTCCCTCTTTTAGTCCCCCTTTATTCCATATTCCAACAGAGCATCAGTTTCCTGCTTCACTGTACAATCCCCACTTGGTATGTTATTCCTTATTTTGCATGGCAGAGTTCCTTCTTATTTCCCCTGATGGAGGTGGGACCTTCCTCCGTCAGCTCCACCAAAGAGCTCCCTGGCTCCAAGGAGCTTTGAAACCTCCCCAGCCACTGCATTGACAAGGAGGGAAGGTTTGGACCTGGCTGCTCCTCACGCAACCTGTGAAACCCCACTTATTGTATGCCATAGAGAGGCTATGTGAAAGCAGGGGGAAGGCAGCCTTGTTCCCAATTCAGTCAATAGCCATTTCAGCACAGACCACAGTGGGATAAGGACATGGGTCACTGCAGTTAAATTCTTCTTTCCTTTTTGAAGGTTGGGCTGCAATTTATTTAACAAGGAGAACCAGAGAAAGAAGCAGAAGAGGCAGGACAGCAGCAGAAGAATCAGGGCAAGCTGGAAAGGGACGAGGAAAGCAGAGATGCTCTTATCTAACTACATGTCTACAAGACGAACTGCAAATGCGAGCAGTAGGAAAGGCTCCAAGGAAGTGACGGGGGAGTAAGACGGGAAGCAGTTTGTTTTCCCCAACCAAAATCAAACCCCGTGCATTTAGTACAGATGTTTTCAGAGTATCTTGTAGAAAAGGAACCACTCCTTTTCCCTAGCAACAACAAAGATGCAACATGGGGAGGTGTAACCCCAGGCTGACTGGTTCCAAACCTGAACGTGACACGGGGAAAAGAACTGCAGGCTATAAATTAGGCTAAGTGATAACGAGATAAAATTCAGAGATTAAGAGAAATGAAAAAAACAGCATAAGTAAAAAACAACAACAACAAAATAACAATTCAACAACAACTGAAACAAACAAAGGAATACAGATCAAACAAAGGATAAGGAAAAGAATGCACTCCCATGGTGATGCAGAGATGACAACAGAGCCAGAAAAAGGCTAAGATATCACCAACAATACAAGGGAAGAGGAATAGGTAGCTACAGGGCATGCTGCTACCTCCACCAGAGAAGGTAAGGCTAGATACTGGGAAATGAATCTCAGAAGTGACAAGAGGAAAAGAAAAAGAAAAGAGAGAAAGAAAGAAAGAAAAAAAAAAAACAGACTGGAAGGAGAGGAACACAGGCAGGAAACATAAAGTAGCAGGACACAAGCACTGGCAGGAGACACGAACTGACCGGAGGCATACACTGGCAGGTAACAAACACAAACAAAAAAAAAAAGAAAAAATAAAATAAAAAAAACACAACAGTACGGAAAAACAATAAGCAACAACACTAAGAAAAATCAATGAGGAAAAACTCTGAGGAAATGTACGAAGGGAAAGCACTAGGGAAAAGTAGTATCAAAGACAGAATGCAGACATGCAAACAGAGTCTCGAGGACACAAAAAGTAATACATCCATGCCAGGGAGGAGGAATGGGTAGCTACAGGGCATGCTGCTGCCTCAACCAGAGATGCTACATCAGGGTGACAAGCCCAGATTGGGTCTCCGGATGACATTTAGAACAAAACATATCTTTGTAGGAATGCAAAGCATCTGCAGTCATGCCAAGAAGGAGGTAAGGGATGGATTTAAGCAGCCATGAGAGTAAACAGAGAAGTATTATAAGACAGAAAGAAAAAACACACTGGCAGGAGACAAACACGCAATAGCAGGAAACACATACTGGCAGGAGACAGAATGGCAGGACACACAAAGAGGAAACGAAAGAAAAACAATATCAAAAATCACTAAGGAAAATAAAGGAACAGGAAAGACAAAGAGGCAACAATAATGAAACAAGGACCATGGAAAGTAAAGTAAAAGGAGCACTATAAAAAATCAAACAGGGGAAAACGAAACATGGAAGGAAAACAGAGCAAAGCAAAAAAAGGTCTAGAAATGCAAGAGTAAAGCAAATCACCTGAACACAAGATCATGTCAAAGCAAAGAGTCCATATCAAAGAAACAATAAAAAAGCTCACCAGTGCTGAGCACTGGAAAGAAACAAAGAACACTCAAAAACAAGGGCAGGTAAAGATTCAAAAGAAAAACTAAAGAGCAAAGATAAAACAAAAAAGAGAAATGAAAGCTGAAGAACTAAGAAGCCAAGGTAAAGAAAGCAAAATGGCTTGAAATACTGAGTAACAAAAAGGAATACCGCATAGTGAAGGATAAAAGAATGCCAAGACTGGAAAAGGAAAAAAAAATAAAGGAATCCACAGATATGAAAAAAAAAAACCAAAACTCAAAAGCAATCCATGGCAACATAGACGGAGCAGCAAAGCAAGACATGAAAAATAAAAAGGGCAAAAGGCAACGGTAAAGGCAATGGCAAAACAAAATGGCATAGGACACAAGGCAAAGGCAAAGGCAAAAGCAAAAGCAAACTGCCAAAGGCAAAGGCAACAGGCAAATGCAACAGGCCAAAGCAAATGGCAGAGGGAAAAGACAAAATGCAACGGCAAAGCTATAAGGCAAAGGCAAAAGAAAAAGGCAACGGGCAAACGGAAGGTCAAAAGCCAAGGGCTGAGGCAAAAGGCAAAGGGAAAATACAAAACACAAGGGCAGATGCACCCACCAAGGCCAACGGGAAAATGTAATATGTATGCAAAAGGCAAAGACAAATGTAAAATGCAATAGGTAAAAGGCAATAAACAAAAGGAAAATGGTACGTGGCATAGATCAAAAGGCCAAGGCAATAGGGAAATGAAAAAGGAAAATTGAAAGAGTAAAGGAAAAGGCAAATTGCATACGACAGAAGGCAACGGGAAATGACAAAATAAAAACTGAAAATGCAAAGACAACGGGTAAAAGCTAATGGAAAGAGCAAAAGACAAAGCATAAAGGAAAAGGCGAAAGGCAAAAGAAAAATGCACAGACAAAAGGTAAGTGGCAGATTCCAAAAGGCAAAGGCAAAAGCTAAGTGGGACAGTTAGTACAAAAGGCAAAGGCAAAAGGGAACTGAAAATGGCAAAATGACAAAGCAAAGGAAAAAGGCAAATGGCACAGGAGAGAAGGCAAAGGCAAAAGCCAAAAGGAAAACTGAAAATGCAAAGGCAACTTGTCAATGCAAATGGCTATGGCTAAAGACAGTGCATAACAACAAAGGCAAAAGAAAAAGCAAAAGGCAAAGGCAAAAGGAAAATTGCAGAGGACAAAAGACAAAGGCAAAAGGGAAATGCAAAAGGTAAAGTGAAAAAGCTAATGCCAAAGGTAAAGGAAAACGGCAAATGACATAGGACAAAAGGAAAACACCAAAAGCAAAATGCAAATTTCAAAGGCAAAGGGCAAAAGCAAATGGCAGTGCGAAAAGCAAAAACCTGAGGGCAAATTCAACAGAAGAAAGGCAAAAGGTAAGTGACATAGAAGAAAAGGCAAAGGTAAAAGGGGTATGCAAAAGGTATCATCAAAATCATTTTGATGGGGTGCTCAGAGACAAAGTGTAGTGGAGGGCTGTTAGAGTTAGGCTAGTACGGTTAGGTTGTGGGTGGACTTGATGATCCTTAATGCCTTTTCCAACCTGAGCAATTCTATGATTCTATGAGATTTAACACCACAGTCCTTGTGGCAGCTGTGATGGAACTTGCAGTGTCTCTGGCTTCCCCACAATCACTTTCTCCAGGCAGATTCTTAGGCCCTGCAACTTCTTGAAAACCAAGTACACACCTCTGTCCAGCTTCCGCACCAGCTCCTGCAGTGACATCTCTGACAGCTTGCTCCTCAAAGGAAAAACCAAGCAGGTGGTTGAGTCACCACCCCTGCATGTGTTTAAGAACCATTTGGATGTGGTGCTCAGGGACATGATTTGGCAGCAGGTTGTCAGGTTTAGGGTACGTTTGGTCAGGTTATGGTTGGACTTGACCATCTTTAAGGTCTTTTCCAACCTGAGCAATTCTATGACTCTATGATCCCTATCAAAGCTGACCTTCTGCAGTTTCTATAATCACTCTGCACTCTGCAAAATGTTACTCTCTGCATCCTTCTGCCTTCCAAGGCTAAGTACAGAAGCCTATCTGCCAACCAGTAGTCTTTGCTGGGCTGGTTGCTGAAATTACCCACCAACAATGAAGAGCCAAAAATACAAAGAGAAGTACATCAGCTGAATTAGTCACACTTTAGACTACCAGATGCTACTAAGATCTAAACTACCTGAGCCGCCACGGGAACACTTCTTCAAGCTACACTATCATCTACTGCAGCTAGGAATTATGCTCTGTGTTCCTAAGCCTATTTCTTCAGCTGATTGGAAAGAATGCTTTAATCACCAGCACAATATCAAGAGCTTGGTGTTCCAGTTACGTGTAGTAAAACTCGCTCTTAACAGAGACATCTTGAACTATTCTGGAAGCCACCCATTGGTTCCTGTCGTCAGGAAAGATCAAATGAAATCCAATAAGCCTGCACTCTCAGCCTGTGCTTTCAAGTCACATGACAGGATCCACTAAAGTGGGATGCGAGAATGACACGAGTCCTCCGGCAGTCAGAAGCTTCATTTTAAAAATAACCACATTTCTCTGAGGCTGTAACAGCAAGTGAAATGGGCTCCCCCCCACGCCCCTGCTCACACAAGTAACCTGCTGCTGGTCGGGGTCCTGATTGGCAGGGAGCTGCAAAAAGTGCTGCCCCACACCACTCCGAGGCTGCCTTCATCAGCACAGGGCAGCACTAAGCCCAGCACCAGGCAGGGCAACTTGCACAGCACGCACCAGGCTGTGGCTGGCTCAGCTTCCATGCCGCTGTGCCTGCAGTCCCACTGACCCCAGGCTGCAGCGGGCGCTGTGTCATCACAAGACTGAGTGACACAGAGGCATATTCCCTGTGGGCTCTGCCCCATAAATGCCATCACACAACCTGGTACTCTGAAGTTTACATGGGTTAATACCTTGGGAGCCCTCTCTTCAAAGAGCTAGTTCTACAAGTCTGAGTCCCACAAAGGGTGGGCGACGATGACAATCAGCAGTGTGGAAGATACCCTATCCTAAGCACGATCATTCCCCTAAGACGTTCAAATTAGTGCTGCACAACCCTACTTAATTTTCTGTATTCATCTCTGTATTGATCTCACGTGGGTCAAGATAACACAGTGAGCACCTGCAACGAGTCTAGACCGAGCAAAACTTTTGATGGAGGGAGCAAAGAGGTCAAGACAAGATGATGTAGTGCGATGCATTCAAAGCAGCTGGCCAAGCAAAAGCTATGTGCATGCATTTCCAAGCTGAGCACGCACCTGGAGCTGGGACTGTATCACTCATTGTCAGAAAAGAATTCCTGAGTACCCTCCTAAAGAAAGCTATACACCGACATGACTGGAGTCTGTTTACATTAATTAGCCCTCTTTACATTTTGATATGCACCATTTACTACTCCAAAGTTGCACATCCCTTTGCCTTTCCATCTGAAGGGCTTTGAAAAAGTCTCTGAAATAGAAATTCCATGACTGCTGTAATACACTTGGGCAGGTACCTGGACTTCCATCCTGAGACATCCAATGCCTTTTACGGAAATAACGATTACTCAAGGACTTACCCCACTAAATTCACACTCAGTTTTACACCACTGGTTTTTAGTCTGATAGGTAGGAGGCAGCAAAAGGCAGCGAGAGGCAGCTATTCAGCAATCCCAGGAAGTCAGCTGGGCTCTAGGGAGACAAGAAGGGCAGTAAGGTGACAAACAACCATTGCCATTCATCCTTCTTCACAGATCTTAACATCTTTATTTCCTCCTCTCCTTCACACTCTCCCTTTGTCCAGAGGCCAGCAAGTCCTCTCTGATGGCCTGAACTGCTCAGCAAAATGGAAATCAGACAAACTGTTCTCTACTCTGGGAGAGTTCCAAATCTTTTAATCTGGGGCGAAACACGGGTGCTTCACAATATTTTTCCAACCCTTAAAACCACTATCATTCTTTATGTGTGTATTACCCATCTTTACGTTTATCAACAGTTCCTGAAGATCCTAGAGAAAAGAACCAAGAGACATTCCTCCTTATTTCTCCTATCTCCTGGCCACTACTTTGTGCTCCTCCATAACAATCAAACACTACTGGCATATTCATTATCCTTTCTATTCTTAAAATAACAAGTACTTCTACTTGAGGGTTTTGGTTTTTATCTTCATTTCCCCATGCAATTCATTTGAAAATTAGCGATGGACAATCCTCAAGCTTTTGAGAGGTTTGAGCTGGTTATGAGAAGCATCCAGAAGCTCAGAGGCTTAGCCAAAGCTAATCTGGGCATTTCCAAAGCACAAAGCTCCACACAGAGGCACAGAAACTAGGTGGCTCAGGACTCCTACCACCACTTGGCTCGCCCCTCTCAACACTGCTCCCTCACCAAACATCCAGGACTGGTTTTTATTACGTCCTTGCCAAAGAGAACACAAGATACTCAAGCACACCTTGTGCCATATATACTCCGCAAAGCTATAAACATGTTTTTAAGTCCTACAGGAAACAGAGAAACTTAAAACATATGCCTGAGGCCCCTGTTAAGCAGTAACTGTTTGCTGAATTTGGGCTCACAATAGGATTCCAACTTATCACATCCAAAGCCTTAACGTCCCTACCAAAAAGCATCTACTTCATCAAACACAGAAGGAGGAAGGTCGCAGCAACATACCACACACCAGCCATGCTCATAAGGACAGGTAACTCTTCTGTGACAGATTCATCAAAACCTTACTGGATTAGCCTTGCTATCACCTGCAACTAGTTCTAAACACTGTTTTGAGGGGTCAGTTCCCAAACTCTGCCAAAAGGCCACATACCATCATGAGATCAGGTACACCTGAGGCAACCACGCCACTAAGGCTCCTCTGCTAAACTGAAGCAGTCCCCAGTGATGGTTAAGAAAAAAATAAAAATAAAAAAATGCAGAGTTCCAAACACAAACACTTCTCTCAGTATCCCAACACCTCTGCCTTGTCCATCACTGGCCTGCAGGACTAAAGTCAAAGCAGTGCAAACCACAATCCCAGTGAAGTAGCTGGATGCTCTGTTTCATCTTCTCACAAGGTTAGCAGATCAGAGATCAACGAATGCAGGCTAAGCACAAGTTGCTCACAGAGAACAGGGGCTCTGCTATCACCAGCACCCGCTATACATCAAGAAGGAATGTGTGCTGTGGCATTCATTTTCCTTGACACAACTAGGAGTTCCCCATGACTGTCAGCACTGGAAGGAAAGCAGGCTGAAGAGAAAAACAAATAAATACAGACAGGACAGAAAAGCAGGGAGAACAAAGGACGGGGACTGATCTTGAACTAAATAAATTAGAGAACAGCCTCAAAAGGAATAATGGACAAGTCTGAAATGGTGATTGCTATAGAAAATTCCAGAGTATTCCTCTTGGTTTTTGTTGTTGTTGTTGCTGATTTTTTGTTTGTTTGTTTGTTTTTAAAAAGGACAACACGTAAAGAAATCAGGATGGATATGATTTGAAAACTCTTTTCAAGTGGCCTGGCATCTAAGGGCAAACTGAAGACTACACAGAACACCAATAGAAAAAGAGAGAACTAACAGCCTAGGGGGGTGCCACAGAGAAACTGGGAAGCGACCAAGTCTCTGCTCAGAGAACAACTGCTGGGTGAGGTAGAAAGCTGATGGTGATACCTTCTGCCAAGGAGGAGGAGAAGGATGAGGAAGGATGGCATCTGCAGCACAGGCACACACACCAGCGGTATAGCCTAGCTCAGAGCTACAATGCCAAAGTAATTAGAAGGTTTTATTTAACAGCTCTGTAAGGGACGATTCAACTACTTCAAGCTCCAGCAAGCTGCTAGTGACTGATAAACCAAGACTTCTCAGCGACCTCAAAAGCTGACAGCCTTTCAAAAAATAAACTGATTGTATGCTTTTTGAGATGGTTTGTTCAATCTACAGAAATTAATCCAGCAGGCAGCCCAATGGTCAAATTCTGTGCTGCCAGTAGAGCCTTTTCATGAGCATTAGGACCATCCCCGGTTACAGAGCTAGCACAGCACTGGCAGAAAATACAGTCACCTAGGAGAATAGAAAAAAAAAGAAGCAGCTTACCCTAACCTTATCTAACTCCTCTCCCAAATTTAGTAGCTATGAGTGCCATTAAAAATGCCATTAAAAAATTGGGGGAAAATTCATCAGGTAATTCCACGAAGGGCCACCCAAAAGCAAACAGCCTTTAAGCTGCAGCAGCTCAGGGCCAGGCCAGAAGTAAGAATTTTGTTTATATTGTTCATGACATAAGAAACTTTTGCCTGGTGGTAACAACAGTCCATTCCCATTGTGTCCCTCTGTGTTATGAATACTGCAATTGGCCTTCTGAAAGCCTCCTGGATGAATCCACCAAAAGCAAGGAAGCACCCTGCACTTACTCTGAAGACAGAAAGAAAGCAAGGTTCATGGAAACAGGCACACAAGGCTCGCAACCAGACACTGTGCTCCAAATCATGACAGAGATAGGACTACCACAGTGCCAGAACATGATTTACCACTAAAGGAAACATCCGGGAGCACATTCACAACTTCAGCTCAAGCTGTAACGGCTCAGCATGTTTAGCTTTCTTATCTTTCAGCTGGAAAACAAGATACTCCCAAACATCAGCCAGCAAGAACTTGGATGAGCCTGCCCTCTGGTTTTTACGATGACAGACATCATTACTGCCGCCTCTGACACCTTACCAGGAGATGCTTCCGTTTATTAGCCTGGACTTGATTCCTTCCACCAGCAGCTGCTCCTAAACTGACCTCGATTCATACAGTGATGCCATCAACTTCTAGCATGAGCTGACCTGCCAGAGAGAAGAGAAAGCAGGATAGAAACAAACACTGACATAGTATGTTCTAAAATTCTTGAACAAGCACAAGAGACAAAACAGGAGATAAACGCATCCGCAGCAACACCCCAGTTCATAAAGAAATGGAAATCTAGCCTGGCCTCAGCAGCCCTTATATATTTCTTACACATTTGATGAAGCCGACTGCAGTTTGAACCAGGAGAATTCACAGTCTCTTGCAAATGTCACCATAAAGGAGAACATGACACAGCAAATTAAGGAAAAAAAAAAAAAAAAAAGCAATACAAAGAAAAATAAAGAAAAAAGCAAGCCAAAGACCAGGGAATCTAAGTATAAAAAAACCCAGAAAAAAAAAAAAAAAAACAGAAAAAACAACCACATACTATCTGTAGCAGCAGAAAGACTAGCACAATATTACAAAGGCAAGGAAAGAATGGCTCACCCACCTCTGAGGATGGAAGTGCACAGAACAAACTCCACAGAGGAGAAATCAACAGAAAAAAATCCCACCCAAGGGCAGTCAGCCCCCTGAAATGAGCTGTAAGAGAGGTGCAGCCAGGCTCCACCCCTTCAAGTCAAAAGAAGGAAAGACAAGAAAAAAATTATAAAAATAAATAAATGAATAAGACATAGAAAACACCAAATAGGAAAGAAAACCATAGCACTGCAACGCAAAAAAATATCACAGCACAGCAAAGCACAGATGACAAAAAAAAAACAAGGAAAACGCACCTCCCTGACATGACATCTTGCCTCCTAAGCAGGTCACGGTGTCCCTCACTCAGGTGCAGAGCAGGAAGGAAGCTGAGACCCTGTTGGATCATTGCTGTGCACTCCCATCTAAAAGGTCCATATGCTCCTTGGGAAGCACAATGCCACCTGTGGAAAAGAGAAAGCAGGAACATGACATGCAGGTGGCTATCATCCAGCAGAAGGCCAGATCCTTCCATCTGTTATCCACTCCTCTTTTAGTCCTAACAAAGCTTTGAGAAAACAGAAACAGTAGAGCTTAGCAGAAGGTCTCAGGGAAACATCAGTAGAAACTGTCAGGAGGACAACTGGCATTGCGTGGACACAAACAGGCTGTTGGTGCAAGGAAGGAAATGGCACCTGAGCATTTCACCAGACAGGTTCCCTCCTCTCTGTCTTCCTGCAAAGATACAAGGATAAAAGCCTCATTTCCTCTGAGCAACAATTGGGAACAAATCAGAAAATTATTCATTCAAAGGCACTTCCAGGAGATATACAACAGAATCCTTCCCAGTTACACGAGCTTACGCTGTGGCCTTTGGGAAAAAAAGCTGCCTTTGTGGTCCTGGGTCCTGAGGGCTCCTTTTCATCACCTGTTGGGCACAGCACGAGAGCTCTTCTTGTACAAATCTATGCCCTGTGAACCTTTCTCCATCCCAACACAAAGTCCAACCTAGAGCTGTGGTGCAGACACCGGATGCAGACCAGAGCAGTAAAACAACAGAAGAGGGGAAAAGCAGATACAGGTAAAACAACTTAAGAAGAGGAAAAGAGCAGAAAAGAAGAAAGGATAAAGGTAAGAAAGAAGGACAGAAGATCGAAAGTGCAATAGATGAAAGGACTGGACATGAGCAGGAAAGGAGCAGATGCAGAGCTACATCAAGGTGTGGCTTCACTCTGTCCCTGTCCACCACTGGCGACATCCCCCACTGACAAGGATGCTGCTGCCCCAGCAGCTGATGGGTTGTGTCCTGGGGCTGTGTTCCATGCAGAGCCTCTAAAGCCTGCTACAGAACCCCAGTTCCCTGCCACTTCTTTGGAAATACTGTCATTTCTATTACTCATTGCTTTGTTTGATAAGCTATTAAATGCTTTGTGTTCCCTCTGCTACATCTCTGCTTGCAGTCATTTGCACAGTGTCAAAGGTAGGATGGGGCACCACAGATGGCAGTGTTCCACAGCTGCCACCAGCAGCCCCACCTAGCTCCTCCACACCTGAGGTGTGAGTGGCTGTGAGGGGAATGTCTCTGTGGAAGTGCAGCTCATTCCTCCCCTCTGATGGGGGCAGAAGGCATGAGACAAAAGAGGAAGGAAGAAAGCATCTGCATTTCCCTCATGGCTCTTTTTTTCTGTGTTACTGCAGGAAATTAACTGAGCCACTGTGCCTCTCTGTTATGGCTAGCTCTACAGCTCTGCCACTGTCTTTATACTCAGGTGTTCCTGTGTGTAATGCTCCACACTTGGACCCTGCAGAGCCCAAAGGCCTCCTTGGCTGCTGTTACTCACCTGGAGATTGAGGGTGCTGGGTCTCCACTCTGTACCTGCTTCCAGGTGTCACTTGCAAGACACTGCGAGTCCACCTGGTTGGAACTGAAGTCAATGAACACAAATGTGAAAGAAATAGGAATGGATTCTTTCATTTCACAGGCTTTAATCTTCATTGAAAGATGTTCTGCTGTGGAGCACAGCTGGAAGCACTTCATATGTGCAAAAAAGGGGGAGAGCCTGGTTGCTGCCCTCCCTAATCTCATGTTAGAGCTGGCTGTCTAAGAGAAAGAGTCTCTATTTGGAGATCTGCTCCATAGCAACATTTTGTGAATCCTGTTCTTCAGAAAAGTGTATTTGGGATTTTTTGTTTAGATTTGTGTTGGGTTTTTTTTTCAGAAATTCCTTTTTTTGGATACTAGCTCGAGTCCTTCACCATTCTTTGGAAAATTAAAACAGAGTAAAGCAGCTGTATCAGCTCCTGCCTTCCACTACAGTTACCATTTGAGGTTATGGTTAACGGTTGAACTGGAGAGTCTGAGTGCTGCCACAAGGCCCTGGCTGTGCCAGGCCCCTTTCCAGCCTGGGCCCCAAAGCAGCCCCGACTGTGCTGGGTTCCCCTCTCACCTGGGCCCTGCAGTGGCCTCAACTGTGCTGGGTCCCTCTCCAGTCTGGGCCCTGAGCTGGCCCCAGCTGTGCCTGGTCCTCCTCCATCCTGGGCCCCAAGGCCCTGCCTCTGCCTGCTCCCCCTCTGCTCTGGGCCCTGAGCTGGCCCTAACTGTGCCAGGCCCCCCTCTGGCACAGGCCCTGCCTCAAGCCCCGCCCCCTGTGGGCAGCACTGCTAGTGCCTGGTTTTTTGCTCTCTTAGCTCTACTTTCCCTGTTCTCTTCACAAATGCATTCAGGTCCCCCAGGATGACGGGCACTGATACTGCTGCATTCTTCCTGAACAAACTTTCTGGACAGCTCAGCTTTTTCTACAGAGCAGCGTGCCTTTGGAAGTGCTTGGAGGATGTAAACTAACAGCAAGAGAACACTGAGCTCTTCTGGGTCTTTCTAGGAATGGCAAAGAGACAGGAGAGTGTGCCCAGCCTCGTGTGGTTGCTTGTATGCAGAAATCCCTGTCATGGTTGTCAACATCTGTGGTGTTCTGCTTTAAGGCACGAGTGTGTGACAAGAAGCCTACAGTTACCAATTTAGAGGAGGTAATTAATTGTAACAGTTCCCCTTTCTTCTTCCCTCTACACTTGGGTTATGGAGTTCTCCTATGCTATGTGCCGGTGTAATACCTCTGAGCCACAGCACTGCTGCGTTTAGCAAAGCTCATGGCAACAGGCTTTGGACAACCTCAGAGCTACGTAGATGAGGATAAGATATCCGATGATAAGAGAGAGAAAATGAACAAGCTCCAAGGTAAGTGTTGTTTATTCCTTCTAGTCAGCACGCCATCCCTAAATCTTCCATGCTATGACTTTTATCTTGAGAGTGATGATCCCTTAACCTCACACCTTCAGCACAACACATTCTGTGGAGATTCCCACCAGTGACAAAGTATTAGTGCCGCTTTTCTGCCTATTTCTTATTTGTCTTTATTTTCTGGAATATGGGGATTTCTTTCATTGCCCACAAACACTGCCCAGTTCAGGAGGAAACAGGGACGAGAGTCATGAGCAAGGGCAGAATGGTTTCTCTGTTACTGAATGGAATGACAGTGTTTTCTGCATGTGGACTTGCCATAGTGCTTCTTACAAGGCCTAACAGTGGGATGAAATGTGCCCGGAAGCAGGTGTGTTTTTTAGGAAGGCAAAAGAGAAATGCAAATAATGCTAAGGGCGGCAACGAAGATGATCAGAGGGCTGGAGCACCTTTCCTACGAGGACAGGTTGAGGGAACTGGGCTTGTTTTGCTTGGAGAAAAGAAGGCTTCAGGGAGACCTCACTGCGGCCTTGTAGTATTTGAAGGGAGCATATGAACAGGAGGGCCTCCTTTCTGCAGCTCAGCTCTGTTTTGGGGCTGCAGGAGGGACGTTGGCTATGGGAAAGAGGACCTGGCTGGTGACAAGAAGGCAGCAGAATGACTTTTGGGGTCCCTGCCCTTCCACTGGGGGAGGGCAGGGCCTGAGATCCCCACATCCTCCTGCCATAGCCAGGGATGGGGGTACGTCACACCCAGCACTTCCCTTTTGGACAGGCCAACCATTATCTAAGGGGAAGAAGCCATGCTGAGCCGGCAGGAAGGTTTGAAACAAGTGAGAGCCCTGGGATGATGGTCAGCAAGAGACTGCCCACCTCCAGTTGGTTGCCTGTGCCGTGGAAAGGAGCTGGAAGCCACTTTACCTTTCCTGCCCTTGGAAAGAGGTGGCAAAGTCTCATCTTTTTTTGGCTTCCGTGCCCCAGAGAAGCTCCCGGAGGACTTGCGGTGTATCAGGGGCGGCAGTTTGGGGACCAATTCCATTTGAAACCTGTAAGGGAGGAGAGGGCAGTGAGCGGCGTGACGCAGTGCAACAGCAATCCTTGCTGCTCTCTCTGCTTGTTTGCTCACAGGCACGTTTTCATGCTGCATGAAGGCTTTCTAAAGCTGTTAGCAGGGTCACTTGGGATAGGAGGAGGGGAAACAGTTTCAGGCAGAAAGAGGGAAGATTGGCTTTGGATGGTGTCACGGGTTACTTAGATTTACCTATGCCTGTGACAGGGGAAGCCACCCCGTGGGCCCCCCCCCCCGGGGCCCGGAAAGGAGGGGGAAAAGGGGAATGGGATAAAACAGCGGCAATCTAAGGAGGAAAAACTTACTTTACTAAATATGATATCGAAATACAAGATAACACAATATAATATAATTGAGGCCAACAAATCGAACGAAACAGAGATATGTTGCAATATGTATGAGCTAATTATCCGTATTATAAAGGTACACGCAGCCAAGGAATAAATGAGATTCGCTGATCATATGTCAATGACAGGTGTGGTCGTCTGCTTTTCTCCCGCCGTTCTGCAACAAACACCTATATACAAATTTAAGAACACAACGGAGTAACTGTTACTGTTTATTAACAACCAGTTTTAATAATACAATAAAAGTATGTCCTGAGAAAGGGGAACAAACACGCTTCTTCAAGGTTTTTTGGCTGTTCTGGATCTCAGCCGTCGCTTGATGATCAGATGATCACTTTCCTTCTTTTGTTCCTCAGATTCCTGAAGAAAACATTTCAAAAGTTACTCATCTTTTCACACAAGACTGACAAGCTCTTCTTGACCCACGCAAACATATTTCTTCCCCTAAATGGATTTCAGAATGGAATTTGCTTATTATATTTTATTCAGAAAACTATGGGATACCGAGATCATTTTAATGCAGCTTAATCACAAGGAACAAATATGGAGAATGTACAAAATCCTGTTTATCTTAAAAAAGCACACACATCTGAGGAAAGCCTGAAGGCAGCTTTCATTTTGAAATACTTGTTTTCAAAAGAGTATTATAATACTTGTTTTGTGAAACATGAAGCGTTCAGAAAACATTTTTAGCCTCAATCCCTGTAGCTATGACTTGCCCAGAATTTCAGTTCTCGGTTCAGTTCCATGTTCTCAAAACTACAGGGAGAGAAGAAATTGTCTCATCTTCTTCATCCTCTAACAAAAAAAAATAACATTTTTTCTGCCCCTATCATTCGTCAAATCATCAAAAAATTCAGAGGGATATTACAGTATGGGCAAATGATCACTATGCTGAACACAAAAAGGACTATAATATAATTAAAAGATGCAGTTCCAACAGAGCAAGAATGTTCTTAGCACAATAGCTGCCGACAGAGTCATGAAACTGGCACATCAGATCCTTTGCAAGTTGGCTTAGACAGGAGATCATAGTTTAAGCATACCTAAAAAGCTGTCTAAGTTGTGCTCTAGAAAAGCGTGTAGTAGAATAATCCCACTCCAACACACTGAAATTATCTATGATTCCAAATTAGAAGACATCTCCATGATTGCTACATCACCTACTTAGTAAACTGTAAGCCAGCCAAACACAGAGATCTTTGAGGACAAACTAAAACAGAACAGCAGGAAGACCAACAAGAATGACTTGGTAGAATAAAGAAATACCTCAGTACTTTCAACCTCCTCCTGCAAATAGATGAAACCTCCAGTCTGTTTGGACTCCTCAGTAGTTTATTTTAAGCCAAGACTACAGTATAATCGCTTACCGAAGAAGCAGGTATATCTAGAGGGCCAGAAACGACAGTGGAATACAGCTTCCTTTTGGATCGTTTTGGCTTGGTCTCTCCTTCTTCGAGACTTTCAGGTTCGTTTGATTTAGGAGAACTTACTGCTGACATCAGCTTCTTGGCTAGAAGAAATTTGTTTTGATACTTAAACCAATCAACTTACTGGTTTTGTGAGTCTTTAAATCACTGAATGCAAAAAAAGCTTCGTAACAAACTTGGTTTATAAATGACACGTAAAATTTAAGTGAAAATACTCAGAAATTGTATTTGTTCATCGAGGTTCTTTATTGCTTCTATAGCTGAAACTGTTTATAGGTTCAGGTACGGCAGCTTAAAGCACGCATTAAAATGGAGTATGAAAGACAATCATGGCTCAGAAGTCGCTGGAAGTCAGAAACTTCAGCAGGAGTTAAACAACAGGCCTAACTTTCGTGCTGACAGAAGCACAAGACAGAACCAACTTTCTCTGTATACTTGTAGGTTTTCACAAATGTAATAATGAATCTCTGAAGAGACGAATAAATGCATTTACTTCATAAATCAAAGGACAAGACAACTTAACATGGCAGACAAGTTCTCTAAGAACACATACATTAATAGCCTACAGCAGAAACAAGCCATTCTACAATGTCTAGAAAACATGGAATAAAACTTATTCTACACCAACCTTTAGAGTGTATAATAGAAGGAGAGCTTTGAATAAAATCTCCAACTTTTTGCAGTGTTTCATCCTTCTTTTTAGTCAGTCTTGAAGCATGTACTCGCTTTCTCAGGAAGTAGTCTTTTCCGGATTTCTGTTCAACAGAGATGTGAACATGTGAAACAAGAGCATTGTTTAAACTTCATTTTAGTTCAACGTTATTTTAAGTTGACATTTTGAGCTTTACTACTGACACCTCTGTTCATTATGCTGATGATACCACAACGGCAAGTAATGTAGACAATTTTATACCCTTTAGGGAGTTGTCAAAATCTCAGCTATTTCAAGGCATACGTTTCTGAAAGTTTCTTAATAAGGCAGTAGTTTCTTTAAAAGTAGCTCCCAAGCGGTGGAGTTGTTTCTTACATAAGCTGTTCTAATTACATAAAATAAACAAACATACAAAACAGAAGACAACAGATGGGAAAAATCTACTACTCATACTCTGACCATGCCAAGGATACTGCTATCACATGTGAACATCTGTTTTTAATAACTGCCATGCATATTAATGATATGAACCTTAGTTTAATACAAGGGCTTCACTTACAAAAGCACACGATAATACACTAAAGCTTCTCTTCCCAACTATTCAATGTGCAATATCCTTCCCTCCAAATCATTACACAGTACAGCCATTACACGCTCTGGGGACAGACTGACTTGCCCTTTGGTTAGCTTATGGAATTTAATAGGAAGAGCTCATAAGCATGTAAGATTCCCATTCAGGTATACACATAAGGATAAGACACTGCTTCTTTCGTGTGACCACACAATTACAGGAAGTCCCAAGCTAGCTTCAAAACTAGAACAAAAACCAACCATTTTCTCGTCACTTGCAGAGGGTGAATTAAAAGCCATGACAGATTTTGTATTTTTCGTGTTCTCACTTTTCACAAAATCCTGGGAAAATAAGACAAGTTTCAGCCATGATTCTTTTGGAAAGAACAATTGATGTCACAAAAGTGAACACTTTAAACACTTTTGCTAATAGTAGGGAAGTATTTGCTAGTGGTAACTATTCCACTGTAAATCAAATAATAAATAAGCATTCAATTATAAAAACAGGACATTAAGATATCAGTATTAGACATCTCATGATGTCTAAAAAGCTGATTTATGTCTACAGGTTTCAAAGAAAATACACAATGAAGTTAAGAGAAATTCCCTTCTCTTAAACCATTATCACTGTGCTTGGCTATTACTTTTGTTCATTAAAGCAGTTCATTGATTAAATTCTTCAACTACTTTACTGAGGTAGAAATAGCATTTTTTTAATGCTTAAATGAGAATGGTAAAAAGGCATCAGATATTTTGTTTTCTGTTGGGTCTAGGTCATACCTCATCCATGTCATCACTTCTTTTCTTTTTTGCCTTAGGCATTTTCACTCCTAAAGGTATCATGCTGCCGTGCTGCTTTATCTCCATCTTATCAGGTTGCAGAGGTGTCAGTGGGATTTCCAGCTCCGGTTTTGGGAACCGACTAGTTTTGCCATTTTCTGCGGACACTCCAGAAGAGTCGAGAACAGTTCCCAAATGCTCCTGATAGCACAGAAGAATTTTAAGTGCAAGTGTTAAGGTAGCCATGAGATTAAAAAGCTATAAAGCATCTGGAAAAGGATATGTAAGCATTCAATTTTCCTGCTGTAAGAACACTTGTAACAGAAGGAGTCTATTTCAGTTACAGCAGAGTTTTACCCCTCTTTCCTAGAACTTGTTACATTTAAAATTATTTCCAATCTATGATCACAAAAAAAGTTCTCCATGTTAAACTGAGCCTGATACTTTACAAGTCATTTTTTCTCAAGGGCACAGACAACTACACTTTTTTTAAATAGAGGATGGTGGTAGAACTGACACGATTTTCTTCATCTCAACTCTGCTGCGTCAGAACTGGGCAGGAACAGGAGCATTTGATTCAAGTGTTCAATTAACTTCCAGCTTAATCTTAGGGAATTTTCCCTTCCTCTTCTACACTAGAGATGTTATTTACATAAGTAAGGTCCAGCTGGCAAGGTGCAAGCCCAGTACAAGTCATTAAAGAACTCCATTGCTATCTTTTCCCTGGAGAGAATACAGACATTCAAGCAATGACACCGTACTTAAGCTGAAGGCTATCATGTACCTGCTCATGGTCAAATGGCAGCAAATGCACAGCTAAGTGACAGGGAAATGTCAGTATGCATTTCCCCAGCAGCACTTACTGTCCACAATCCACCCAATCCTGTTTTTCTCAACAGGAACAACAAAGTCAGAACTGAGATCACCTGGACTCCTCCTTCTCTATGGCAGGAATTCAGCTAGCATATCAAAAATGAGTTCAGATGCTGGTTGAACACATGGAAGACAGGCTGCTGGGGACATCAGAAAATGGTAGATGGCTGCTTCTACTGCTGCTAGTAACTAGCAAACTCCAGTGTCCCAAACACAGACTAGCAGCTTTTACTACTTACACTGTTCCGACCCCCTGAGGGGAGTCTTCTTCCTCTCAAAAAGTTACCGAAGATTGTAGAAAGACAAAAAGTAGTCAGAGCCACTTTATCAGGCTCTGCTAAGAATCTGAATGGAGTATCACCACCCACTGTATTTCCAAGAATTAAGTTGGTTAATAAATACTTTGTTTTTAAAATATATGTAACTGCTATTTTATGAAAGTTAGCAATTAAAAACTTATATAGGAATGATTAACATCATCTGCTAACAAAACAATATCCAGAAATCCTGCAGAGGAAGAAAATAAGTTCAATTTGCTGTGCCCGTTTCAGTGGCTCCATGAATTTTTTCCAAGTAACTTATCTAATCATGAGCCACTTCATAAGCATCAACATGAGGAGAGTTTTCAACAGCACCTGACAAAAATTCATCACACAATTGTTTCAACAGCTTTTATTCCTATCAAAGGCTATAAAAACAGGTGATCTGATCACCTTGAAAGGGATAAATAAATTAAAACTTGGGAATTGTTTAGAGAACATGAGATCTTTTCCTACTCATTCCTTATCAAAAGCAATACAATCACAACATTTTCAGATCTGAAGTTTCATACTAACCTCAGATTCATTTAATGAAGTGAGGCTCCTAGTACATGGAGGTGACAAATAATTGTCTTCAGCTTTGCATCTTAATGGAATACTTTCTCCAGTTTTAGTTTTGCTTTGTTGTTTCCTAGGCTGTAAATATTTAAAAGGAGTAAAGATTAGGCTATGCATTAGACCTCCAAAATATCTCGAGTTTTCTAAAGTTACAGTGTAAAACCTCAAGCTCAGACGCCACATGAACACGTAAGCTGAAACACAGCACAAGTGTGGGAAGGTAGTAACATCTATTCATTGTGTGATCTTCAGATACACCCTACTGGGTCTCACTAACAGTCTCAGGCAGTATTCTGCCTCCAAAAGAGAGAAAGCGAGACATTATTTAGGGACAAAATCTGTAACGCTGGTCGTTTTGTCATCCATACCCCCCATACTCTGCACGCTCACAGCTGCTATGTTAGAACACCAAAGGCTAAACCTCTGCCTAATCTTCAGCATCCACATATGAATACATGGAAAACTGCATGGAAAAGTTCCATAATGTAAACAGAGAGATGGTGTTCTAGTAAATAAAATATTTTTGAGAAGATGAGAGCTCATGTTTGAGTGGAAGACAAAAAGAACCAACAAGTACTCATCACTGAATATGTAGTTAAAGGACTATATGCTAAGAAAAATGATTCCAGCTCCAGTATCTCCTAGGAAAACAGAAGAACAAAAAGGGGTTAACAAGATGTTAAGTACTTACTTTCTATAAATATAATCATACTTTTTCATTTACAGAGTCATTCCTTCTACTTTGTCTTTCTTCAAGTAAAGGTATTTCTGGCAAACACTGAGGGCTACTGTGGTTAATGCGTTGTTTTAATTCCTTTATAAAGTCATCTTTGTCAGCCAGTTCTTTTCTTAACTCTTCTATCACAGTTGCATTATCCTAATAAACAGTAAAAACTGCTGAGTTGTGGGATTGGCAAAAGGAATTAACACACACAAGCAGTATTGCAATTACTTAGTAGCATCAGTTTTAGAATTGCAGGCTAGAACACTTAACTATTCAAGAACAGTAACATTTCACGGATTTGTACGGTCACTGTTACAAGTGCAGTAGTCACAGAATTGCCTGGGAAGTTGTAATACAATATATTTTGATTCTTCTATTTTACTTATGTGCTTCAGCCTTCATCTCCCTTAAGATATAATAACCCGAGCTTTTATTTGTTCCCAAATCCTCGGTACTGTGAGAAAGTCGGCAGTTGTAGGGGAAGTTTTGCTATGAGAACATCTTTCTTCTCAGAGAAAGTGAATCCAAACATTCTCAAAAGAGCACAACTCATTTAGTCTTCTGTTTAGCTTCTGAAATTCTATGCTACGGCTTAGATTGGCTATCCTGATTAAAAGCTGGATGTTGAAATAAGAAATGCAACTTCCAGAGATCATCCCCCCTCTGCTTTTTGATGCTTCCCTTAATCTCTCTCCACATCCCCTTCTGTCTTTTCATGCCATTGTAGATACTACCTCAGAGAAAGCAAAGAAAGTAAGAAACCTGAGACAGAACTACTGTCTGAGTATTGAGCCTAGCTTGGGATCCGGAAATGCTGTGAATTATCAGAAAAAGCTACAGATGTCCAGTCTGACTGTAGGATCATAAGCATCAAACTGACATCTGCTTATCTGAACTACTGAAAAAATTGAAATTTTAGTAATTAACAGAAATTCTGTTTCTGAAGAACAAAAATAAAAGCTGGTGCTTTTTTTGGTTAGTTGCACATGATGTCAATACAACAGTGTTCAAGAACAGAAGCACACCCAGAATACAAAGAGCAGGTACAGGAGTTTTACAGAATTTATGGGTAGCTAATCAGGTAGGAGGAAAGGAGAGCTGACCTTGCTTGAATCCTTTAAGGCAGATTGTCTCAGTTCTGCTATTTCTGTCTCTTTTTGTATGACATTAGAAGCCAAAGTTTTGAGCTGTTCTTCCAAAGCTTCAACAAACTGATCTCTCTCTTCACGCCACTTTTGAAGATTATGGTCCTTTTCCTCCAGCTCCTATATTTCATGATGATAGAAAAGCATACACAGTAGAAACAAGCAGAATTTTTAAGACAGCCTAGAATTAATAAGTTTTTCATATAGCATAAATAAGGACTCAAGCTGATAAAAAGAGTTTATGGTAAGACATTTCAATTAACATATCATGATGTCACTCAACAAGATCAGGTTACATGCATGTATTACATATGTATTTACTATGCAGATTATTGTATTTAAAGCAATCTGCCAGTGCTCTGTAGTGACTAATTATTTGAATATCTTTCATGGTCTACCACTAATTTCAGTTGGCCACTTTCATTTTGCTCCAATTTTTTTTTTCACCTTTTTCCTGTTGCTTTGAAAACCTGCATCATTCATTTAATAAAAAATAAGAGCAAGAAAAATACCTGTTTAAGTTGTTGGATAGTATAGTCTTTATAATCCAGCTCATCCTTAAACTGGTTATTAATCCTTTCAAGTTCATCCATCCTGTTCCTGAGGGATTCCTCCACAGAACGCATCGTGGACACCTGTAATGTAAGCACAGCTCACGGTTCATTAAAAGACTTCTGTAATCCAACCTGGCCAAATACTTCTTTGTTAAATAAAGAGGAATTCACAAACAAGTGCTGAGTAGGAAAACGACAGCAAGTGCAAGGTTACCAAGGAAGACATGAATTCATTTTTAAGCTTCAATTTTCCACCCCAAGCACACCCAATAAACTTTCAGACTAAGATCCTGCAAAATGGGTTTTAAGATATCTTCTTGTTTAATAATTAAATTTTAACTATTAGCATCACTGAAGCTGAAATTGAAGAAAAAAAATATACATGCTTATATTAAAGAGCCTCTGGAAATTAGTCTATTTCTCTTCAAGTAAATAGCATTCTTCTTCCCAGTTATCAGCGTTTTTTCACAAGACTTAGGTTTTAGGCTTTGGAGTTACCACGGATACCAATGGCAAGTCACCAGTAACGTAGAGATAATAACAAGTCCCCTCCAGAGGCAGATTAGCTATTCTCTTCACAAACCTTATTCCAGACTACTAACCAACTTTACTTTCCTCTGTTCATTATCTATGCGAAACCATGTTTTAACTTCTGGTCCCCTCTAGACCTTCAATGGCAACTTTACCTAAGATTTGCTGCTAGCCACACTAGTGTGAAATTTCCAGCTTCATAGTTAAAGTTTGAGAAGTTTTAACAGCAGAAAGCCAAGCATAATCTTACAGCAAAAAATATCTCAGTTGACTACAAACCTCGCTTTGTACTTGCTGAATTTGTTTCTCGGCATCAGAATGTTTGTCTTTTAGATCTGCATACTCTTCTTCTTTCCTCTGCAAATCTTTTTTCAAATTCAGTACAAGGGCAGAACTCTCAGAAAGAATATTTTCTAGCCTTATGATAAAAATAAAGAGACAAAGAACATTACTGTTACACATCTCATGGAAACAGCAATTACAGCTTAATCCATGCCCTGCCTGTTGGTTTCTATTTGTAAATAGACTCTTAAATCTATCTAGACCAGTGACAAGATTTAAACAATTACTTTTGAATTTCAGCTTGCTTCTCATAATCAGATGCTGAAGCAATAAATTATTCAGATGCTATTCTGAGGGATGGACAACAAAACCACCAGAAATCCCCATATTATTCTTTATTTCCTTGCACACTCCTGTTTTCCCTTGGAACTCAAGTAGCATACCAAAGCATCCTAAAGTAGTAGTTTGGCCATTGATAAGCATGCAAATGCATTAAGTCGAAGGGATGTTCCCATTAACTATTTTTAACTCTAGTTCATTCTCAAAGGGCTCTAAGTTAACTCAGTGGTTACTTACGATTCTATACGTTGCACTTTCTCCATTTCACTCTTTTCCTTTTCCCGAAGAGAATGTTTCATCTGCTCCAAGCTGTTTTTCAGCTGCATAACTTCTTGAATCAGATTTGCTTCTTTGCTACTTAACTCTTCAACCTTTTTGTCTGCATTAGCAGACTTCTCCTGCAGAGTTGCTGTAACTGTCTCTAGATTAACAATAATAGATTCTTTTTCTTTAAGTAATTCATTGAGTTTTGACACATTGTCTTCCATTGTCTTGGAAACCTCCAGGAGATATTCAAGCTCTCTTATTTTTACCTCACAGTTGGCAACTTCCTCCTGAAATTGTGCAATCACTCTCTGATCTTCTGCAGTCTTTTCTTCAAAGTCCTGAGTTTTCTTTTCTATTTGCTCATGTAACTGATTCACAAGATCATCTTCCTGACTAGTGTGAGTTGTAACCTCACATAGCTTCGTTACAAGTTGACGATTATGATTTTCAGCATTATTCAGTCCCGCCTTTAGGTTTTCATTGTCTTGAAGCAGTGCTTTGATGTGCTGACTTTTTTGTGAGGAAACATCAACAATACTTCTGCATACTTCCCAAATCCTTTCAAGACTATAGTTAAAGGAGAGGTCCTGCACAAGATCTGAGATGGAAGAAGTCTGTGACTGAATGCATGCAGAACTAATTTGAGATGTCCCTGGCTCATCTTTTTCTGAGTCTGAGGAATCCTTTACACTGACAAAGTCAGTACCGATGGCGTGAAACTCTACGTGACATTTGTATAATTCATCTAATTTGGTCCGCATTTTTTTTACTTGTGACACTTTATCAATTATATATTCTTTGGCAACTTCTATGTTGTTAGTTAGTTGGGCATTTTTGTTTTCAAGTGTCATATTTATAGATTTCTGTTCATCCAGTTTAGAAGCAATTCCCTGATAGTCAGCTTGACCCTGCAGAATTTGTTCACGGAGGGCATCAGCTGTTTCTTCATAAAAAGAAAGCTCAATACGCAGGCTTGTTACCTGCTTACTGAAATCTTCTTTTTTATTTTGTTCTCTGCTGCATTGTCTTCAAGCACAGCTAAATGACGTTCCAAGATTTCAGTTCTTTCCCTCAGTGCTAGTACTTCCTTTCGGTACGTGGAGCACTTTTGTTTCATGTGTTCAATTTTCTTTTGCTCTACAGTGTTCTTTTTCTTTCTCTCATTTACAACTACTGTAAAACAAACAAACAAACAAACAAAAAAGGGAAAAGGAATGTAGCTCAGATTGATTAAAATCATTATTACATAGCAGTTCACAACACCAAGTAGCAACTTCTAAGTGAAAAACTGTCGTAATATGCAAGCCATGCCCTCACATCACATAGTATTTGATACTAGTGAAGGAATTCAAGTCCTCTGAACACGTAATCAGGTGCCTCAGATTTCTATACAGAATTAACAGCAAAAGGTTTTCAGTCTGGAAGAACACTTTTACCATGGCACTACTCAAACCTTCCACTCCACACCAGTAGAAAATCTAATTAGATTTAAGAAACATGGGAACGAGATAGATAATTCACAGCTATATTCTTTCTATCTTCCGTGCTTCAGCAATCCCTATAAAGCAGCCAGGAATCACTCCATCTACATCTAAATGGTAGATAAACAGTTCTCTAAGAAATTTCATTCCAACTCACAGTCCTCTTACTTTCAAAAGAAAGATAAAACCCTGGACAAGTTGATCACTTAAGTGTTGATATCTGTCTCTCTTATTCAGTTGATCTCTAAACAAAATATGAGGATTCCTACTTCTGTCCACACTTACTCTTTTGCATATAAAGTTCACTCATAAAGTTGTACAAATTTGCAGTATGGAGGAGTCCACATCCCTCCCTCAGTCTCTGGTAAGATGCTTATATGTGATGCCATTCAGTGGTCACATTAGGATTCAATATTTATGCCAAATAAAGGCAGCAGGGACAAATCATCCAAGAACAGCATCTCATCCAAAGAAGGCCTTGACTTTCTCCCTTGCACATATTTTGCAAGAGGAATACAAGAAAGGAAGGGACTACAGCTAAGTTTTAGATTTTCCCTTCTACATTGTATATGCCTTCCGTAATTCTAGGAACACTGATGCTCAGCTGTGCCCAGAAGTGAAGTTAAATGCATCAGAGCTTATCCAAACCATTTTGCTCAAATATTGCCCATGAGCGAGCAATTAGCAGGTCGTCAACAATTTTGATAGTTGCTTCAGGAAAAACAAAACAAACAAACAAAAAAAAGCACTTGAACAGCTGATGCTACTCAGAAGATCAGCAACAGCAGTTGAAACAATCCTAAAGAAACTGCTTTAAAACTATTACCAAATCTGCAAGTGCATCAACAGATGAGGAAAAAGCAGCAAAAAGGAAAAAAATAGTGCAAAAACCTTTTATTCTTAAGCATTCAAAAATGAACAGCATAGGACCTTCTGAAAAAGGGATATTTACATAACAGTTACTTCTATTTACAGTTTAACACAGTGGCTTTTCTCCTTATACCATAAGGTACGCGCTTCACAGCCTTTTGCTTCCTATCCGGAATAGGAAGCAATTTATTGTTTTGGAAGACACCCTGTTCAAGGATGGAAGAAACTGTACCTTTCTTTGGAGGTGGCTCTTCCACAGTAGGCTTATCTTCATCAGTACTGCGCTTTCTTCCCACTTCCAACTCAGTTTTCTCTTGTTTCAGTGCTTTAACTGAAAGCACTGAAAATTGGCTACTTTCAGTTCCTTTATTAGTGTTCTCTTCTGCCGGTTCTGCTTTAATGGTAGTTAAATGGTAGGTAGTCTTTTCCTGTATTGATATAAGATCAGTTACATTGAAGCTTAACAAAAGGAGCACTTAAGTCTCAGTAATCTTCTGTAGGCAAATATTTACACAAAACCATACAGCTAAAATATTTACCCGGTTACTCCATAGACATCAGTTACAAATCTCAATAGCAGACAGAACAAGTACACCTTCAGATAATGACAAGTGCAATACTCGGTAGAGTATACAAGGGAAAGCAAGAGCCTAGCAGGTTACAAAGTAAAAGACTTGCACACAATCAAGAGTTTACCAGTTTATCAAAGAATTTCCTGTTTCCAAGAAGTCAACAAAATTACAAACATGGTCAAAGAGCAAATGGTCAGCTCTCATACAAGTTCATCACATCACACTTCTGCTAAGCTGCTAAAATCACTTTCATCGTGACAGATATAATCCAACCTTAATGCTTAGTCAGCTCTGTCACGCATATTTTAGATTGTGTCCTTGAGCACAAGTGAAGCTTCCTTACTTACAAGATGACAATTGTTAAGCCATGCTGGCACTGCCAAGGACTGATTATTCATCTTTAGTAACTTACGAAAAGAAAAGCCTCAGAAGTGTTCAGGCCACACAATCTCACAGATAGAGTTGGAGCCTTGTTCTTGGAAGAAGTAATAGGTGAGGACATGACTACTCATCACAGTCAGCTTTAATGCCATGGAAATACTAAGTTGCAGTGATGCAGACAGTCAAAGACTAAGAAGGGTCAAGTTGCTAAGCTTACAAGGTTAGAGATCTGAGTGACAGAATTAACTATAAATGTTTTCAGAGCTACTTCAGGCTACCAAACATCAAAAAATGAACAAAAACCACCAGAAGTGGAATGCACACATACTTAATCAAGCTAGTCTTCACATATTCAGTAGCTCGCAGTACATTAGTCAGGATAAAGTTTTATGGACTGCATAGAACGTGGAGATATCCTGAGCATTCATAGCATTTTAAGCTACCACAAGTTGGTATTAAAACAATTTTACACAACATCTTCTTGATAAAGTTACCTCAGTTGCTTCTTTAAGTTTCTCAGCAGACTCATCCAATTTAATCGCCTGCATTTCAAAGTCTGTAACACACAGAAAAGGTTGTGTTACATAAGTAGCCAATAGATAGTTTATTAAGTAATCAATTTTTCCAGATATTCTAATGTTTAGGTAGCTTTTGAACAGATTAATTAATTTGCATGTAGTCTTCACTTATTGGGAGTGATTCAAAAGTTTTCTATATTTCTTGGAACGAAAACATTGCATCAACAAGACATAAAGAAGAGTAGAGATTACAATATAAAAGTAAAAATCAAGATATAGACATTTAACCCCATACTTACGAAAGCGTAAAGCTGCTAGTTGCAGTTTAAAGGAGAGGGGGAAAAAAAGAAAAGAAAGAACCAAAAACCGTGGAATTGCTGAACCTGAATATACACAAGGAACAAACTATCACTATGTTCCAAAGGTAGAACATCTCCTCTAATTCCTACTCAAACTGGTTATTTCTCTTTTAGATTAATGAACTATTTCTGTCTTCTACCTTTCACATTGCATAACTCACCTTTGTTCTTCTGCATCAGCTCTTCTTCAGTTTTAAGTAGTTTGGTGTTTTCCTCTGTTAGCTCTTCTTTGGTCTCCATCAGTTCAAAGTTAGTTTTCTCCAGCTGCTTTTCAAACCAGCCAATATCTTCCTTCGGGTCCTCCACGGATACAATGGAACTATGTGCTGCCTCAGCTTGCTCTTTAATATCCATGACATCATAATGCACAGAATCAAGAATGCCCTCAGGATCAACACAGGTGTCAGGCACTATGCTATGTTCTCCACCCTGAAACGTAATTTATAATCAGTTAAAACTGGTGAATAGCTGACTACATAATAGCTGTTATTTCTACAGATAGTCTGGATAGCCACTATGAAGACAGCCATACAAGAAGTTTTTAATTTCAGCTTCAAAACCCACCTCACAAATTCACATACAACATGACAGTGATTCGTATGGGGGGAAGATAAGTGGCATTCTAGTAACAGCTAATATATTTTATAGTATTTGATGACCACGCTCCCTTTTTTTTTTTTTTTTTTTTTTTTTTTTTTTTTTAAATATTACCCCAGATTGATCTCCTTCAAATTTAACGTACAAGTTTGGACTCCCCTTTTCTTTGTATACAGCGTAAATTTTCATTTTGTGTTGCAGAAACAAGGAAAATGCCCAAATTCCCAAAGCTTTCTGAAACTGTTCTTAAGGCTCAGCAACTATTCCTGCTAGATGAAGAATAGATGTATCTTGCTCATCATACAGCAACACAGCATGCACTTCTTTGTAAACAGCCTTGTGTTTCTATAAGATGTGCCCATAGCATTTAAATAGTAAAAAGGAAAATATTTAAGAAAAAAAAAAGGAAAATATTGAAGAAAAAAAAAGAAAAATACCAGGGTGTCATGGTTTAATAATTTTGTAATTTTGCTATCAGTATTCCACATCATAACATCATAGAAAGCATGAATAATTTTACTGAATCTGCAACTTACAGAAGAAGACTACATCTCCCAGGGAACAACACGATGGGTCACGGGACCTGGACTCTATATTAACTCTGTCGCAGAACAGACTGACGTCTTTCGAGTTCTGGCGTTCAGGGCAGTGTGTGGGAGCCTTCAGCCGTTCGCCCAGATTCACAGTAGGCCTCTCGGTTACGGGACTCATTCTCTCTCCTATTTTGCTTGATCTGTTAGCTCAATTTTCAATTTTCAATTATATTGTATTATATTGTGTTATCCTGTATTTCGATATAGTATTTAGTAAATAAGTGTGCCTCCTTAGATCGTTGCTGCTGTTTTCTTTTCCTAATTAACTTTTTCCTTTCGGCCTGGGGCCCCTGCGGGGCCCACGGCCCCTGTCACGGACGCAGGTGGACTTTTAGTTCAAACCGTGACAGATTTTGGTGGAGAATGCGGGCAAACTGAGTTGCTGTTTTTCTGTGTTTTCTTCTGTTGCTCTTTTAGCTTTTAACAGAGCTACAAGTTTTTTTTCCTGTTAAGGAGCTATCTTAGGTTTGCGATTCTGCACCTGTGAGCTTGACCTTGAAAGTCCAGGCGGACTGCCAATACTCCGGTATATTTTATAAACACTGCTGAGCTTTGGTTTTTAGGTTTTTTTTTTTACTTTTTTTCCCTCTCTATTGGAAAAAAAAAAAAAAAAAAAAAGTTCCCTCTACTAAGTGTGCTTTATAAGGTACTGCATTTCATTAGTTCCTCTTTTACGATGCTCCAAACATATTGGACCATGTTTAAGCTAGCCTATTTTTCCTATGAAGTTATAGGAATGTATAATAGATTGAAAGCATGGTTAGCAACGCTTATTTGGTATTTGCATGCAGCTTCAGAGGGAGCAACTAATTGCAACTAATGCAACCAATAGTACGGAAATGGTGGTTTTTGAGCGTGCTTTTCCTTTTTTCTTTGCATCTTTTAAGCAGTCTTCGACTGACCAGTTGTCCCAGTGGACCACACTGTCAATCGTATTAATCTCCCTGAATTTTCTGTTGGTTATTGTAGTGATCTCACTCCGTATCTGGATTTATAACATCAGGAGGAAGTCTTCCTTAGAGTCAGAGAATACTGAGTGGCAGGGAGTGTGGAGAAACTTTGGAGAGACTTTTAGAGGACAGACATCTTTAGTGTCATGGAGCTTTACTCCTGAACACTTAAAGAATCCTGAGAGTTTGACTGCATATTTGAGACAGGAATGTTGTGGCTCAGGCAGATCTAAGGAGGCACAAATGACTTGGGGCCTAGCTAATGCTTATCAGGCCTTATTCAATACCATTCCTGAGAGGGAAGATTTTGAGGTTGAGAGAGAGAGTCTCAGGGCCGAGAATGAGAGTATCCAATCCAAACTCGACACTCTCCAGTCCGAGCATAACGTCCTCCGGTTCGGGTACAACACTCTTCAGTCCAACTACGACAGCCTCCAGACTGAGTTCGGTGCTGTCCAGTTCGAGCGGAACGCTCTCCGAGACCAGCTATGTGCCCTCCGGGGTGAGCTGAATGTATTTAACCAACTACCAGGGTCACATGTAGTCCAATTTGGCCAGCCACTGGGGGCGCATGTAGTCCAATTTGACTAGCCACCGGGGGCACATGTAGTTCAATCTGACCAGCCACCGGGGGCACATGTAGTCCAATTGGACCAACCATCGAGGACACCAGATACAATGTTGATTGCCCCTGTAAGAGGGCGAAAGACAAAACAAGTTTCAACTCTGTTAGAGAAAATGCAGAAGGAGTTAGAAGAGCGGAGGGAGTTAGGAGAGCAGGACTCAGGAGAGCAAGGGGACTCAGGAGAGCAGGGGGAGTCAGAGGACCAGAAGAAGGTGGAGGAGCAGAGGATGTTAGAGCAGTATAAGAAGATGTTAGAGGAGCAGAAGAAGTTTCAGGAGCAGATGAAGTTGGAGGAGCAGAGGATGTCTGAGGGGAAAAAGAAGATGTTAGAGGAGCAGAAGAATTTAGAGGAGCAGAGGAAGTTAGGAGAGAGGAAAAAGAAGGAGCGTTACCTGGAGGAAATAACACAAGGGTCGGGGTCAGAGTCTGAAGAGGAGCCAAAAGCTAAATTTTCTTTACGAGAATTTCTCGAGTCCAAACTTATAGATGGGGCAGCCTCATCAACACAGTTGCCACCATCAACACCTGGGACGCTTCATAGAGCAAAAGGTGAGCAAAGTATAACGACCATTATTGATCGATCTTTTAAACTGAGTGAAATTCGAGATCTAAGAAAGGATTTCACATGTCAGCCAAAAGAAAATATGGTCACTTGGTTACTTCGCTGCTGGGACAATGGTGCCAACAGTGCATGGCTCGATGGCAGTGAAGCTCGCCAACTGGGTAGCATTTCCAGGGACTCACGTGTGGACAGAGGTATTGGCACATGCCAAAATCGGTCCTACACCCTCTGGAAGCGGATGTTGATAGCGGTAAGAGATAGATTCCCCTTTAAACGGGACTTGGAGCCTGAGAGAAAGAAATGGACTGATATAGAGAAAGGTATCCAATCTTTGAGTGAAAGTGCTCTGGTGGAAATGCTATACAGCCCCGAGTTCAATTGTAACGATCCAAACCAATTACATGATCCTGAAGCAGTCCGCGTTCCACGACAAATGTGGCGTGACTTTACAAAGGCAGCTCCAGAAAAGCATGCCAGTGCACTTGCATTAGTATATGGCAAAGGGGAAAGGAAACCCTTTGTGAATGAACTAATTGGCAGACTTCAGGAACTTGAATTATTTATAAGCGCTACAGAAGTTAATCTGTATACTTCAGCCATTGTCAAAATTGTGGCAAGATTAAACAAAATGGAGGGAACACAAAATGATATTATTGACAAATTGGCTAATGTGCCTGATGTAGATGAATCCACGGTGGTACAAGATGATGGAAACCAGGATTTCCACGATCGCCTATTGAGAAAGCTAAACAACATGAGTTCCTCTCGACCTGTATCATCGAAAATCTCAACCATTAAAAAGAGACGTCCTCGTATTCAAGCAAATGACAATGATAAGTCACCTCGAATCAACGATGAGACTACACGTCTTGCCTTGTTGCTTTTCCTCTGTAGTCATGGGGAGGACATGAAGAAGTGGTGTAATTCATCCACTTCTGCACTTCAGGCACGAGTGGAAGAATTACAAGGTGAAACAACTACCAAGGTGAACTCTTCCAAGAAGGGGAGAGTTCCAGTTGCTGCAAGCCACCGAGGTAAACAATAGAGGGGCCCTGCCCCCAGCCAGGGGGGGGAAAGGGACAATAGAGTATACTGGACTGTGTGGATTAAGTGGCCTGGCACATCTCAACCACAGAAATATAAAGCCTTGGTGGACACTGGTGCACAATGCACCCTAATGCCCTCAAGTCACCAAGGGACACAACCAATATATATCCATGGAGTGACTGGGGGTTCCCAAGAATTGACTATGTTGGAGGCCGAAATAAGCCTCACTGGTAAAAACTGGCAAAAACACCCTATTGTGACTGGTCCAGAGGCTCCAAGTGTTTTGGGTATCGATTACCTTAGGATGGGATATTTTAAGGATCCCAAGGGGTATCAATGGGCCTTTGGGATAGCTGCTGTTAACACAAATGGTGTTTATCTGCTGTCAGCTTTACCTGATCTGTCAGATGATCCTTCTGCTGTGGGGTTGCTCCAGGTAAAGGACCAACAGGTACCAATTGCCACCAGAGTGGTTCACAGACGGCAGTACCGCACCAACAGGGACCCATTGCTCCCCATTCACAAGCTAATTCGCCAATTAGAGAATCAGGGAGCGATTAGCAAAACTCACTCGCCTTTTAACAGCCCCATATGGCCAGTGCATAAAGCCAGTAAAGAATGGAGGTTGACGGTGGATTACCGTGGCCTAAATGAAATCACACCTCCATTGAGTTCTGCTGGTGTGTATGCCACCATTGACATTGCTAATGCCTTCTTTTCCATCCCATTGGCTGCAAAATGAAGGCCACAGTTTGCTTTTTCCTGTAGAGCTGTTCAGTATACCTGGAACTGTTTAGCTCAAGGGTAGAAGCACAGCCCAACAATTTGCCATGGGTTGACCCAAGCTGTCTTGGAACATGGTAATGCTCCCGAACACTTGCAGTATATTGATGATATTGTCGTGTGGGGCCATACAGCAGCAGAGATATTCAAGAAAAGAAAACAGATAATCCAAACTCTTTTGCAAGCTGGTTTTGCCATTAAGCGCAGCAAGGTGAAGGGGTCTGCCCAGGAAATCCAGTTCTTAGGTGTAAAATGGCAAGATGAGCATTGACACATCTCAGCAGATGTGATTGAAAAAATCACTGCTATGTCTCCTCCCACCAACAAGACAGAGACCCAATCTTTTCTGGGAGTAGTGGGCTTTTGGAGAATGCGTGTCCCAAACTACAGCCACATAGTGAGCCCCCTCTATCAGGTAACACGGAAGAAGAATAATTTCTCATGGGGTCCTGAGCAGCAGCAGGCTTTTGAGCAGAGAAAACAAGAGATAGCCCGTGCCGTGGCCTTGGGGCCAGTACGGACAGGACAGGATGTAAAGAACATCCTCTACACTGCTGCTGGAGAGAAAGGTCCCACTTGGAGTTTGTGGCAAAGAGCTTTAGGAGAAACCCAAGGCCAACCCCCGGGACTTTGGAGTCGAGCATATAAAGGGTCTGAGGAGTGCTACACTCCAACTGAGAAGGAGATCTTAGCCATGTATGAGGGGGTTTGGGCTGCTTCTGAAGTAGTTGGGACAGAGGTTCAGCTCCTTCTAGCACCTCACTTGCCTGTGGCCCCCCTGTCACGGACACAGGTAGATTTTTGTTTAAACCGTGACAACTACCCAGAATGCAGCATAAGGGAATTTTTGCCTAGAACTCTGGAGGACTATTTTTAACTCAGAAAGGTCAGAGATAGAAAGTTCACACTGATTTCTGGGTCACCAGTCTCACCGTACATCAGCATTTTTGGTTTTTAAATGATACATAAAGTTCTCAATGGCACTGCTCTAGTCGGTAGTTCTTTCCCTTTCTGTGCAGCTTGCTCTGTGCATGGCTTGTGAACCGCTATTCAGGCCAGACAGCTGCAGCCCCAAAGACCTGCCATAAATGTACAAATTCTACCAGGATAATGTCTTGGTAGTGGAGAAACAGGATGCGCAGTCATATGGCTCTCACACATACCTTGTACAACCAGCTTGGCTCTGGACTGGGCATCACCAATGTCACAGGTGTACACGTCACTGTCACTTTTCTCCAGATTTTTTATGCTCAGCTGCAGGTCTCGTCCTTTCTGTGCCCTCTTGTATTTCCTGCCAGGCCTGAGCTCAGCAATGCCTTTCCTCCATATGACGAAGGATGCGGCTTTCTCGCTCTGACATGTAAAAAGTGCACTTCCACTTTCTTCAATTTTCACATCTGAAAGTTCCTTGATAAAGTAATTAGGTTTTTCTGGAAGGAAAAAAAAAAGGATGATGGTGTAGGTCAAAGGGATTTGTTACCCCAACAAGTCCCAAGCATACAGAGGTGTCCTGAATCTCCTTTGCCCTCATTTCAGAATATCACATAGAGATGCAAAGAGTCTAAGAAGACCACAGAGTCCACCCATTTACATAGGTTTGATAATTCCAGTAGATATCTGGAAAGTTCAATACCATTATACATGCGCTGGTAGGATCTCATCTGATCAACTGCATATAGTTTTGATTACACATATTCAATATAGACTAATTCAGATTGCCATCTTTTCTTGGCTCACTAACACCCAAGATCATAGAATCATAGAATGATCACAGAATCATAGAGTGGCCTGAGTAGAAAAGGACCTCAAAGAGCATCTAGTTTCAAACCCCCTCCACGGGGTCACCAACCACCAGACCAGGCTGCCCAGATCCACATCACACTGGAGAATCATT
Organism: Coturnix japonica; assembly: GCF_054131305.1. Classification (NCBI taxonomy): domain Eukaryota; kingdom Metazoa; phylum Chordata; class Aves; order Galliformes; family Phasianidae; genus Coturnix; species Coturnix japonica. The sequence continues at coordinate 2,053,816 of NW_028188943.1, read as the reverse complement.
CAGTTTCCAGATTATTTTAAGGAAAAGATTTTAATCCATCATATTTTCTGAAAACTAAGAATTGATCCTGCTCAAGGAAACAGAAGAGAAAAACATCACCCACAGGCTGCAGATATTTACCTCGACTTCTCTACATGCCATCCCCAGTGTGCTTTTCAACTCACCTTGCACAGTGACCCTGGCTTTTGTTATGGAGTCCTCTGTCTCACAGGTGTACTCCCTGCTGACCTTGGCAGTAGAGTCATGGATGATCAGAATGGCCCAGTTCCCTCCTGCTGCAAGTCGTACTTCTGGCTTTTTCTGATTACTTTGCCATCCTTGTACCACCTGATGTTCAAATCCGATTTTGACAGCTCACAGCTCAGGCTGATGTCCTGCCCTGCTGCTGCTGTCTTATCCTCCAGCTGTTTTGAAACCTCAGTAGGTTTTCCTGGAAGAAAACATTGCTTTTTGAGTAACATACACTTAGGGTAGGATGCCTCTCTCAAAATACATGCATCTACATGCTGGAGATAAGTTAGAGAGGCTCTTGCAACAGACGCCATCCTACAGCCAGCAGTAATCTGCAAAGTACAGACAATAGAATTCCAGGCAGCATTTATTCTCTCTTAAATCTACCCAATTGAGGATGATGAACCATGTCTGAAAACTGCCTCTCTCTTCTCTCCACTCATCACACTGGGAGCCTCGGATGATGCTCTCAGATGCACATGTTCTAGATAGGAATTTGTTGTACAGCTAGATGATGTGAAGGCCATCCCTTCAGCTTATACTTAGAGGATATTTGCTCCCACAGTTCCCTCAACAGATCATTCCTGATTTACTGTTAATGGAACAAGCTGTAGTTTTATGTAGAGATGCCCATTGCCAACACTACCCCAGAGCTTTGGGTAGTTCTCACATTTGTGTAAAATGTTTCCTCCTTTTACTTATTTTTAAGAGAAATTCTCGGTGCTTTGAGGTTCAAGTAGAAGGTTGCTATTCACTTTAACCATATTATGAGTTAGCTCTCACGACAATCTTATCAGAAGACAGTTGAAGGAATCAGACCCCAGAATCTCTCCCATCTCATTACCTTTCACAGACAGAGAGGCTTTGGAGGTTAGACGACGGGCAGTAAAAACGACTTCCTCAGTGTCAGTAGGAGTCACACTTTTGATAAGGAGAGCCTATTTCTGACTCACGTTAGAAGCTTTAAATCGCCCACCACTTTCCACTCTGCTTCCATTCAGTGTCCAGTTGAACTCATCAATGCTTTCATGGGACGGAATGCATTCAAAAGTACAATCTTCTCCCTCCTGGATTTCAGTGTTTTTCAGCCTTTTGGTAATGCCACTATTCAGCTCTGGAAGGTAAGAGATAGGTTAGTATGAGGTTTATATGGAGAAAAGGCATTTGTTACTGACATGAGTAGCAGTACTGGTGTTTTAACTCAGGATTTGCAGAACATGGCTGTGTTCCTTACTGATGTATTCTCTAAGACATTCTCCACTCAGAATTACCAGAAAGCTATAAAAAAAAAGAGACGTGAATCTCTTGGCTTTGCTCTGGAAGAACTACAATTAGAGCAGCTCAGTCCATGGAGCAGAATGAAGATTCAATGAGCTACAGAGGGAACAACCTAACAGAGAGGACAACTCTAGGATGCTGCGTGAAAAAAAGGGTTTTGCCTATGACAAGAAATTAACTGTTTCTATTAGCTCATTTGTTACCATCCTACCCCTATTGGTGTTCAAACCATTTCTCCATTTTAGGGATGGTTTGAAAGGAAATATTTCCAGGACATTCTTGACATGTCTGGTGATTTTCATGGCAAAATGAGATACATTTACATCAAAAGCAATGGGAATTTTCCAGACATCACTGTGCTAAATTGCAGTAATACACTTCTATTGTAGAAACTATTAAGGCTCGTGGGGGAATAGGTGTAAGACATAGTGACCACACTGAATGTGCTTTCAGCACTCCTTTACTTTCCACAGTACTTACCCTGAAAGCCGACCTTTGATTTGGCAATATCACTGCCAATATCACAGGTATAGAAACCTGCATCTGACTTCTCGAAGTCATGGATAAGGGGACATAGGGTCTTCCCAGACTGTACCAGCTCATACTTGTTGCCAGAAGTGAGCAGAACACCGTCCTTCATCCACACTGGTTTGACCTTCTCTTTAGAGACTTCGCATTCCAATTTAATCACACCCCGCTCCTCAACAAAAACATCATCCAAGGACTTCATGAAGACAGCAGGCTTCTCTGCAATTAAACAGGCAAAACAGAACACCATTATACAGAAGATCAGACATTTCCAGTTGCTTTCAGATTTTTAAAGAGGGATAAATAAATCTTCACCACTACTGATGACACCAAGATAGAACCTAAAGCGGTTTCATGTGTGTTGACTGAATGCACTTTATGGAATTCTGAACTAATCAGTAGGAGAATACAGGGAACAGGAGGGACAGCCTGCATTGCCGGTGGGTGGGACTGATATCATATGAAGTAATTGGGATACAGCTCTTCTAAAGCTGGAGAGCTGGCATTGCCCTCACATGGAGCAGAGCTCATACAGCAGGCCACAGGATTAAGAGGATAAGCTGCTGAACACTTTTGATTTTCCTGTTTTATTGACTCCTTTTATCTCTCTTCTATTTCACACATCAGATGTTTATACTGGGGAAAAAACTTCCACCAAATGCAAAAGAAAGGAGAAAGAGGAAATCCTTCAAACTCTGAGCGCATAGAGTAAAAGAGCTTAATTGCTGGGGAGAGCAGATTAGAATCACAGTACCCTTAGAATTGGAAGAGACCCTTAAAGGCCATCTAGCCCAGCTCCCCTGCAATAAAAAGGGACATTCACAGCTAGATCAGGTTGCTCACAGCCTGGTCATTAGTCATCCCAGAGGCAAAACACACACTGAATGATCTCTCCCTGCAGTCATAAATCCTTGGAGACAACAGCATTGACACTGCATGTTACTGAAGCAGTAAAAGAAACTGCTCTTGTAACTCTGCTTGTGCTAAATAAAATGATGATAGAAAGCAATGGAATGCTTTGGCAGGACACCAAAACCATCCTCCTTCGTTGATATCTGCTGCAATGGAACCTTCCAATAGAAGAAAGCCTCTGATGACTTGTCACCCCAGAGAGGTGAGCTTTAGAAGCAGGACTGCTGCACAATAGAATGAACTGGAGCTCCTTAGCATCTCTTACATCCAGGAGGGGTGTGATCAGACCCACCTATCACCTTCAGGTGCGCTTTCTGACACCTTGTCTGACTTCACTGTCACTGTGCCAGCATCCTCAGGCTTAACCTGCTTCATTGTCAGTGTGCAGCAATTGCCAACTTTCTTGATGTCACTGTAATTGTCGGTGTAAAGGAGGTTGCCATTCAGGAACCATTCCACGTCCTCGTCATTATGGGACAGCTCGCAGGATAAGACAGCAGAGCTCTCTTCTTCAATTTCTACATCCTGCAGGTGCTTCGTTACTTCTACATTGCGGGCTGTGGGGAAACAAGGTGAACTGTTACCACTGTTACTCTAAATCATACTGGGATGTGGTAGAATGGTTGGACTAGATGATCTTTGTGTAATCTTCTCAGTGAAGATTATACATTTATAAAGTTAGCAGGAGAGAACGGCAGAAATCAACCCCAAGAAGAGAAATCTGAGGTGAAATAGGACGTGGAAGAGGCCACCCTCCCTGCTCATACCTTCAGCTGTCAGCGTGGCCTCAGTCTCTGCAATTCCTGCCTCGCACTTGTACACACCAGCATCATCGGGCTTCAGCTTCAGAATCTTGAGCTCTGCTGAATGCTTATCCCTCTTGATCTTGTACTTCTCAGAGGGCTTGATGAGTGTGTGGCCTTTGAACCATTTCACAACCTTTGGAGAAGGCCTGAAGTCACAGGACAGGATGACAGAATGACGTTCCAAAGCTGTCTTGTCCTCCAACTTCCTGGTGATTTCTATATGGTAATCTGCAAAGCAGGGGTGGAAGAGAAGAAAGGATGAGGACAATTGGAAGAAGAGGAAAGTCTCTTGCGTGTATTCCATTCCAATTAATGTCATGTTCACAATGGTTCTTTGAACGACTCTAAAGATAAAACAAACTATTGTCTATAGGGAATGCCATTGACTACATTTCTATAAAGTAATACTGTATATTATCTACCAAATGCAAGGTCCAGCTCTTGTTCTGTGCTTATTAAATTGCTCCCAATTGTTGAGGCTTTTATTCAAATAAGAGTGAGTTGAAAATATAACAAGTACTTTAGGATGTGAATGGAGACTCTTACGCTGGGGACAACAGCAGATAAAAAGCCTGCAAGTTTCTTTCAGATGAAATCAATGACAAACTGCATCAAATTTAGGTGCTACCAAACTTAACCTTGTCTAGTTCAGAAATACAATTAATTTCACCTGATCTGACTTCTTTGGTATAGCCAAGGACAAAATCTCAGCTCTGTAGATCTGAATAGTAAGCACATCACAGCTATTCAAACAGATCTTTTACTGAGATGCAGCTGTCTCATTTAGTGTCCAACGACTTTGAACTGGAAATGGAGCAGAACCTCCAGACACACACAAAATATTTCAAAGACCCCAGTGAAGGAAGACTGTACGTTAATTAATTCTTCATCTTCATGATGTAAACCAAGCCAGGATATGTTACCTCTGACAAGCAGATTGGCTGTGGATTTTGATTTGCCAATTGAGAACTGAATGGTGCTTGTCATATCAGTGGTGGTTTTCGGTATGGTCAGCTGGTGGATGGTGCCTTCTTGCTGCATAATCAAGTTTCTGCCAGCCTGTAAGAGTTCCCCACGTAGGAATACCACTTGGGAGGTTTCACAGAAGGAATGGATATCTCGCATTCAAATTTGGCTTGTTCAGGCTCAGTCACATAGTCATCACACAGCTCCTTTACAATATTAACTGATTGCTCTTTAAGAAGGATGGAACAAGAGAAAGCAGAGATTTAGAAGGAATGTAAAAAACCCTTACATTATCACCCCACTTACTCACGTCAGCATTACTGCACATGAACACTACACCTATCAGCTCAGAATGCCTTGAAACATCATTAAAAAATAACAGAAAGAAAAGAATGTTGTTAAGAAGTCAGACAATAAGATTGACAACCTGAAAAGAGCCCAGATCTTCTGATTCCCAGTCCAACATCTAAATCAAACCATGACCTTCCCATCCCAATATCAAACTCCTCGCATAACGAAATGGAATAGAGGTTGAATGAAACACGGACATTGATAATTACTTTGGTTAAATACAGCAACATAGCTCTGAACAACAAGTTTTCACCTAGTAAAGGTCTCTGTAGCTCAAATGTAATGACTCTACTTAGGAGAAATTCATTTTCCAGGAAGTTCTTGCCCTTATAATTGTAACAGTGGCAAAGCTGGGGACTGAACTCTTGAGTAGTGTGCTAACTCAAACGTCTCCCTTTTCTTTATCACACTTAACATCATATATATACCCTAACATTGTATATATTAAAAAAAAAAACCAAAAACAACCCTGTGCTCTTTTCAAACAGCAAGAGAAAATGAAGAAAAAGTCAAGCTATGTTTTTTATCCCTCAACGTTCAAACACAAATCTGAAGTCTAAACGTAGAAAATCAACCTCCTAAGAAAATAATCTGTTTTACTTAGCAAAAGTAAATTCCAAAAGAGAAGCTGGATATTTTGTGGGCAGAAAGGTAGGTAGGTAGGAGTTTTTATTTCTGTGAAAGGTCCTGGTGGTGTTTAACTTCCTTGACATTAAAGCAAAGGATGTTAGCTCGTTTATAACATAATTTAATCAAAATCGTCATCAGAAGCATAATTACCTTTAACTGTAAGATGGGCACAAGATTCACGAGATTCTGCCTTTTCTGCTACAGATTTTATTTCTGCTGCATCCTTGACTTGGACACGTGTGTAAGTCAGCGAGTAGCTCTTTCCTGAAGCAGAGAACCACAGAGTCACTAAGGCTGGAAAGGACCATTAAGGTCATCTAGTCCAACCGCCAACTCATCCCTACCAAACTGTGCTCTTGAGAGCAAACCCACAACTACTCTTTGCTTCCTTGAGCAAAGAGCTCTGAGGCACATGGCCAGGCTGAGCATCATCCATCTGGTTTCACAGCATCACTGCCTGTTCTCTCATGTCAATGAAACCACCCATTCCCCCACGTCCACATCCCCACCAAAGTGTAATCTAAACATGGCTTCTACAAGGACTGACCAAATGTGGCCGCCGTCACCTTCAAAGTACCTGATACAGAAGGATCACACTCACTGTCAGACAAAACCTCTTTGGAGAGGTGAACTGACTGCCCTGTTCACCCTCACTTTGGAAATAACTGCACTCATTTCCTACCTGCTCCTGGCAGTGTGGGATGGTGGGATAGCATCACACTTCCCACACTAAGCATCCCACCATGTCACTTGTTCCACCCTAACCTCAGTCCCAAAACAAAAGGGGAACTCGCTTCTGAACCTTCTTCACTTCATTTCAGATGTCTTATATGCTTGATCTCCAACCCACCCCCCACTCAGGAGAAAGATCCCCCTCTTACACCCTACCATCTTGCCGCATTCTGATGTTGTCATCAGCCTTCAGCTTGTTGTCATCTTTGTACCACTGGCTCTGAACCTCATCGTGTGAAATCTCACAGACAAAAGATGCACTCCCATATTCATTCACTTCCACATCTTCCAGTGCTTTAACAATCTTGATATCTCCAGCTGTGAAACAGTAGAGATATATTTGTCAGGGTATTTCCAGAACTGAGTGCAGCATCTTTTCCTTACACATATTTGCATAGAAAATAAGTAGGATTATGTTTTATTCTAAACCATCATCCATTCCTGAGTCATTTCTCTCTTCAACACAGTCAATGCATTATTGCCCTTGAACTTAAAGATAGACTTACTAGCTACAGTGGAGCTCCCTGCAAACAGTTTTCTTGGAAACGAGAATCTCATTTATTCTGAAACATTTTAAGTAAAATTAAGGGTAGAAAAACAATAGAACTGAATGAATCTTTAAGGTCATTTAGTTCCAATCCCCCTGCTATAGGCAGGGACACCTCCCTCCACACCAACTCTTCTCCTCAGGGTCAAGGCTTCTCTCAAATCATTCTCCTCTAAGCCTGTGCCTGTGCTTGGGATTGCCCTGACCCAGGTGCAGGGCCTTGTACTTGGCCACACTCAAGTTCATGAGGCTGCCAAGGGCCCACCTCTCCAGCCTGTCCAGGTCCCTCTGGGTAGCATCCCTTCCCTCTAGCACATCAACAGCACCGCTCAGCTTGGTGTCATCTGCAAACTTGCTGAGGCTGCATTTGATTCCACTCTCCATGTTGCCTACAAAAATGTTAAATAACACTGGTCCCAACACCACCCTCCACCTGGACACTGAGCTATTGACTGCAGCTCTCTGAGTGTGACCATCCAGACAGTTCCCTAACCTGCAACTGGTCCATCCATCAAAACCATTTTTCTCCAGTTTGGTGACCAGGATGTCATGCAGGACGGGATCAAATGCTCTGCACAAGTCCAAGTAGATGATGTCAGTTGCTCTCCCATTATCCACTGATGCTGTTACTCCATCATGAAAGGCCACCAAGTTTGTCAGGCATGGCTTGACCTTGAGGAAGCCATATTGGTTACCACCATCACCTCATCTTTATTTTCCAAACTATGCCAAGGAGAAATAGACAGGACTCTACAATGTCGTGTCACTACAAACCTGTCTGAATCATTGGCTTCTCTGCATGCTCATCACTAGTCTCTCCTTAGCTTGTGTGCCCACAATGTATGGGGAATGTCAGCCACAAATCTTACCTAGGGGACATCTTTGATTCAAAATCCCTTGAACATCACACAATCCTTTTTAACTGTCCAGGTCTGCACTTATTTATGTCAGAATCAGACCATATTTCTGTGCTGATATTTCCCTTTCCTTCTGAAGGGCCTGGATACAACTTGGATTAACCTCAGGAGCAGAGTTCCTGCATAAAACAGCCTGTACTGAAACAGCAACTCAACCTGGTTGCAGACTGAGAGAGAAAATGAGAGTTCACCGCCTGTGAATAATGAGACTTCTCTTATTTCCCTGGGAAGTAATGCCCACTTTTTTATTTTGACTGAGCTCCTTCCCATCCTAGAAGGGAAAATATCAAGTCAAATCTACATTAGTCCTTCCATCTCTGCACTGGGCAAAGGCAGCCTTCAGATCTATGCTTAATTCACCCACTCCCCTAGAATTAATGGAACTGTGCTTACTGGAACATATGCTGAAGCTTAAGCACAGTGCAGTGTTTTCAACATGTAGGAATGGCTATAGAACATGCATAAATTCTGGCTGACCTATGACAGCTTAAAGCACTGCAGAGGACTGTTAACAAGCTCGTTTGGACATCACCTTGAATAAATGACGTTATCCCCAAGTAAGGGAAGGAACAGCTGAGCACCGGGGAGGTACACAAAGGGCCAGAGCAAATTCTCACACTGTCAGGTGCAAAGAAAACTGAGATTTCACCCTAAAACCCAGTTCACAACAAGGCTACAAAATCCTGGCTGAGAATTTCTGAATGCTCACCAGTTGTTTCCAGCTCGAAGGTCATCTTCTGGCCAGCAGCCTCGCAGATGTATTCTCCAGCATCTTTCTTCTCCAGCTGCTCCACAACCAGACGCCGTGTTTTGCCCACAGATTCCATTCTGAACTTTCTGGAGGAGGCAAGCAGTCTTCCATCCTTGAACCATTTTACTCCAGTAGGATCCTGTGCTACTTCACAGCTGAGGGAGGCACTTGCTGCCAGGGCAGCACTCACCTCTTTCTGCACCTTCTCCTGGTTTATAAACACAGGTTTTGGCTCTGAGGGAAGAAAAGAAAAACAGAAGGACTGAAGTGAGACCATCTTGCAGGTTTGTATGTACAGGTTGGAACAGGTTTAGGTTACCACTTGTGCCCAAACTAATAGCCTTCATAGAGAATATCAGCTCTTCTGTTGAAACATAGTGTCAAATCTAGGCAAGAAAGAACCTAGGAACTGAAGGAACCAAGAGGGTCCTTGAACACCAGTCCCATGGTTGCAAGTCACTATGCAAACATATTGAACCCAAAAGAACATCTGTCCTGCAGGCAACCAAAACCTGAGTTCCTTTTGCTTAAGACCCACTGTGAAACATCAAAACACATAAACATGTGATAGTCAAACCACTGGCTGCCTTTTCATGACCCAGAACAGTACTCCTGGCTTCCTGAACAGACTCCTCATGGCCTCTACCATTGCCACAACTGTGACTGTCGAAGGCACAAAGGAAATATGCTCACCAACGCAGTCTTTTGTTCTTTGTGTGTGATTTGCAGATATCTTACTTTGAGCTCTGGGAATAGTCAGCTCTACCAGGTCTCTTACTGTGAGTAGCAGACTCACCTATCCAGATGCAGCCTCCAACATAAAGGCATAGTAAAAAGGCAGTGTACTACTAGGAGAAGTTCCTGCTTCTCCTGCCATGAAAGGCTGCACGTACAACATGCACTCCAGCCTCACTGCACATACTTCTCTTAGTCAAATGTTTCGGTGAACAAGAATTACAGTTTGGGATCTCAGGCACAGGAGAGATTTGAATAATATCTTGAATATTTCTTCCACTGTACATATATCAGTAGTTATTATTCTACAGACAGACTGAAACAGGTCTTTGTGCCATACTAAATCCAAATACTTGCTACAAACCCAGGCAATCAAGTATAGGGGAAAAAACCTCAGCACAGACTACTGCACCTGGATCACTGTATAATGGAAACTAGATTTTACTTTACTGTTCTCTGCTGTATTTCAGACAACACCTGTCTTACCTGTGACATGAATCTTGAAGGTGAGTTTCTGGCCAGCAGCCTCGCAGCTGTACTCCCCTGCATCTTCTCCACCTGGCTCACCACCAGCCGACGCTGTTTGCCCTCTGACTCAGCCTTGAACTTCTTGCTCGAGGTGATCAGTTTCCCCTCCTTGTACCACTTCACCTCCGTCTTCTCCTGGGCCACCTCGCAGCTCAGCGTGGCATTTTCTGTTGGTGCAGCCTTCACCTCCTTCTGCACGTTCTGCTTGTTGATAAAAGCATCTTCTGCTTCTGGAATTGAAGGCAAATGGGCACATTTAAGACATGAATCTTTTCTACACAGCCTTCCCCAAGTGCCCAAATTAGTCTTTGGACTGTACCGTTGAGGACAGCTTTCCCACTCACATTTCCTGACAGTGCTATGAACTGAATGCCAACATCTGAACTATATCAATTGCCAGTGAAGAACTTCCTCCCTGCCAGACCAAAACAGCTTAGATAGCCCTAAACTTGTTTTCATTTCCACCAGTATCATGTTCCAAAATCTTCAAAAAGAAAACAACACCCCTTTCCCCACTGTCCAGCAGCACACCAGCATACGCAGTCATTGAAAAGTCTGTTTCATACAAGGGGACAGGCATTACATTGTCCAAACAAGCTGACAGCTGTAAGTTGCTTTGCCAGCAAAAGCCAGGTGAGGGTCAAGGTTAAATTCTGTTTGTGATTAAGTCATAGTGAGGAAATGTATTTTTCTCACCTAATAATTTCTGAAAACAGTTCTAATATCTCCTGAGTTTACAGAGGCAGTAATAAAATGGTTTCCCCTATGGAATCATAGAATGGTTTGGGTATAGAAGGAAACTTTAAAGATCATCCAGTCCAACCTCTTGCCGTGGTCAGGGACATCATTCACTAAATGAGGCTGCCCAGGGTCCCCATCCAGCCTGGCCTTGGACACTCCCAATGATGAGTCACCCACAACCTTCACTGGACAGTCTGTTCCAGTGTATCACCACCCTCATCATAAAGAACTTTTCTCATGTCCAAACTGAGTCTACCCTCTTCACTTTTGAAACCATTGCCCCTTCTTATGTTGCTATAGACCCTGGTAAAAAGCCTTTTTCCACTTTCTTATCAGACTCTCCTAATAAATAGAACGCCTGTCTTCCTCCATTTCTGGAAAGAAAAGCACCAGCTTGAAGCCTTTCTATTTTTAAGCATTTCTTTTGTACCTGCTATAGAGAAGAAAACAAAAGAAAATACAGGAAAACCTTTTTAATTGCAGGTTTCATTAATTTAATAGAAACCACCAGTGCCGCCTTCTAGCATTGTGACCAAATGCTGTCTCTGAGACTATTTAGGAAGAAGCATTTGCAGGGGTGTGCTTGTGCCCTGAAGATATCTTTAATATTCTTCAATTTCCCCTGTAATTATTGACTTCTCATTTTGCTATCATTGCATCTACTTGAGATCCCCAGGGAAATTCCCCAATTATTTCCAGCCTGTCTTAAGCTGAGGCTACCCAAGTCCTCTGCGTTCATAGCTTCAGAAAGGAAACAGAAAACTATATGAATTAAACAGAATTTAAGCACCGTCTACATCACTGAATGCTGGGGTTAAATGTGTCAAAGCACTTAAATTTCCCCTCCTTCTTTGTTGGGGGGTTCAATACAGTCGAAACAATTTCTCTCAGCTGTGACATGAATCTTGAAGGTGAGTTTCTGGCCAGCAGCCTCGCAGCTGTACTCCCCTGCATCTTTCTTCTCCACCTGGCTCACCACCAGCCGACGCTGTTTGCCCTCTGACTCAGCCTTGAACTTCTTGCTCCAGGTGATCAGTTTCCCCTCCTTGTACCACTTCACCTCCGTCTTCTCCTGGGCCACCTCACAGCTCAGCGTGGCATTTTCTGTTGGTGCAGCCTTCACCTCCTTCTGCACCTTCTGCTTGTTGATAAAAGCATCCTCTGCTTCTGGAACTGGAAAACATTGGTTAAAATATACATTAGATATGAACAACTTGTGACTGGAAGACATTAAAAGTTGCTTCTATGTTGTATTGGACCATTTCCTGGAGCAACACTGCTTCACAGTGTTTATCACACATTATAATGCATCCTCAGCACAGTCCCTATGGTCATCCCATCCCTCTGGGTAGTCTTTACTATCAGCTTGGACTCCTAATTTTCAGATTTCTTCTAATGAAGACAATGACAGATCTTCATCTGTCTGTCTTTTTGATATTGCTCCACTCTGCACTGGAGATCAGCCAAATACAGCTCAATTATGAAGTGAAGACCTCAAAATCAGGAAACCATAGAAATTTAAGAGCAGAAAACCATCTTTTGACTCTACCCTTTGGTAATGATATAGCCCTTGATATGGTGAATATTTGGCCTACATTAGATTTTGTAGCTCGGTTTTATGCATAAAGCATGGTTTTGTACTCTCAGCAACCCCTGATTCTTCAGAGAACTGGCTGAGGTCATCTCCTCTTAATACCTAACACATATAGAAGAAAGTGTTTAAAGCCCACCTTACCCTTTGTGTCAACAAATGGAGTTAGCATCAGAAAGATAGCAAGTGTAATTAGTTAGGCATACACACTTCAGTTAAGGGGATTCAGTTAATCACTTTGCTAAGTGGGATCGATTGATACATTGAATCTTTTATTGATTACTTTAATGACTGTTTTATCTGGTTCTCCTTTTACCAACAACTGGTTGCTGAGAGCATTCATGCTAGTTCATATTTGAGACATGGGAGAACAGATAAACCCTAAATAAATGGGCTTCCATTTCTATTCCATGGTTTTCCCTACAAAAGGCTGTAGAAGTGCAGAATATTTCTGACGCACTTACATCATGGACTTCTCTAGTGCTAGCCAGCTTCTAACAGCAGAGCAATTTTGAATAAGCTTCCTATGCTTGTTTGGGTCCCAGGAAAGATCCCAGGGTCCTGATGTTGATACCAAGACAGAGGCTCCAAGCATGAATACAGGACTATCAGGTGTGAGGGGGATTGACATTGCCTTTTATTTGCAGTGGAGACATGGAAGACCACTCATTCAGATCATTCATGCAAGCATATTCAGGCATACCCAGCTCAGGTGACCGGGAAGGCTCCTGCTCCCCAGCAGTCATGGCAAACCCTTCCAGGACCTGTCCCCTATCTCCTTCCTCCCCGCTGTCACTCTGTGAAGCCTTCTGCTGCCATCCCTTTCCCTTCCTTCATGACTTTCTCCTCTGCATGCTGTCTGAATTCTGAGTGGCAGCAGCTGCCCAGGAGGGTAAGTTCAGCTCAAGTTCCTGTGCTGCTGACCGCTGCAGTACGTGCAATCCCAGGATTCACACCACAGCTCTACCACCAGCACTGCAGTCCACTGAAGGCCAGGGAGCAGGGCAGCAAGCCAATGCAAGAATGCAGTTGATACACTCTACATTTGATCTCCCTGCTTGTATTGACTGCAGAAGCATCATTCTCTCCGCCCATCTTCAACAGCCCCTGTTCTGACTGATGATTTTCAGGGGAGGTTCAAGTTGGATGTTAAGAAAAACTTCTTCTGAAGAGGAATGGTGATGTGGTGGCACAGCTTGGCAGGGAGGTGGTGGGGTCACCATCCCTGGGAGTGTTCAATAACCATGGAGATGTGGCACTGAGGGACGTGGGCAGTGTGCATGGTGGGATGGGGTGAGGCTGGATGTGGGGATCTTTGTGGTCTTTTCCAACCACAATGATTTGATGAAGATCAGAAGGCTTGCTTATTAGCAAGACAACAAACATGGCCTAGACCAACCAGGTGATGCAAAACTTCTCACAAATGCAATGGAGCTTTGGCCCACTTCAAATAAGGATTTCAGCATGCACCACAAATACTGAGATAATGAGATGGCAGAATCAGCCCTTTTTACTCTAGTTTTCTATAGGTTTCCAAGGTGTGCAGCACTTGTTTCTTTTAAGCAAGAAGGTCTAATCTGCATCCTGTAATGCTCAACACTCAGCACCTAACATTCAACATGTCCTTAAAATGGGATTGTTCTGTGCTACCAGTGGAACCCTGGGGTAGAGGAACCCTGAAAATCTTTCTGAGTGCAATGGTAAGAGGACAAATTAAGACTCAGGAAGCCATTGCACTTTGGGAGAAGCTAGTAAGATGAGGATTTCTGTAGTGAAAGAGCCAACCACTCCAAGAGTACTCATAATCCCTCCTGACTTTCACACCACATCATTTTGCAGTGAGGGCTGGACTTGCACGTCATGTTACAGTGGTAAACATGAGAAATACAGCAACGGTAGCTAGGCAAGCACTCTCCACGTATGGCAGAGGAGGAAGTATTACATTACCCTGTGCAGCCATGAGCTCATCCGGTCTGAAAGAGAACAGAAAACCTTTGGTTTCTGAGGCAAACAGCTAATCATAGCCCTCAGCTAGCAAAATTCAAGTGTAAAAGCACTACATTGCTGTGTTTTCTCCCTACACCTCTGCAATAAGACGTGGGCTGGCTTTGGCTGCTGAGGATTAACTTGGTAGATTCCAGCTGTTGCCATAGTCTTTCTGTCATTGTTCATATTTCATTTTCTCTGACAGATACCTCCCAAATCTACCCTTTCTGTAATCCACTCTTTGCTGAAACTGCCAGTTTCCTGAGCCAAAAGCATGAGCTACACAACTCACGGAACAGATCCAAAGGCCCCAGAATCACATCCACATGGTGTGGGAAACGTAAAAGCTGATAGTTTAGAGTCTACACCACAGGCAGCAGCAAAACTGTCTACTACAGGAGCAGAGATATATTGCACACCAGGGACTGAAGGAGCAGAATGCCCCAAGATGGAGAGAGCAAAGACTGCAACCTTTACAAGGGAACAGAACGCAAGCTATGCCCTGCAAGGACACCAGGTCTGTGTGAGCAGAAAGGCAGTAGACTCCCAGTACAGTTGCTCCTCCACATAGCTGATCAAATGCCAAACCTTGACCAGGATTAAGCTCCAATGTGTTCACTGCCATAAGAAAGAAGAGGAGAAAACAGATTCCCTGTCCTGATCAGCTCAGAATACAAGACAAGAACTGTAAAGTTAACAGAGAACAAGTTGACTTATGAGCAAAAACCAGTAGAGTGCAGCTACAAATAAAACAGAAGACAAACCCTCGTCATCAGCCAGCTCACTAATGGTCACTCAGAATGCAGCTGATGTGCCCATGGCTATCTGGAGTCTAAGTTAAAATTTACTGGATCTTGTGCAAAATATACTGACACCAGAGCAATCTCTACTGCAGTTGGAGTGAGAGATCTGCCTCTGTTCTAAACCCTCAGACTAATGAGAAACGTACAATTAGAAAGGTATCAATGGATTCATGACTGGTCATTACATTTACAGAACATGGAACGAATGGTTGTCAACATGGGATTCAACAAACCAAAGGCAAGTGCAATGCCTCTGAATAAAAGTTCTTAGGACACCAACAACCAAACCTCAGTGCAGCCACAGTAGAGATCTGTAACTACTACTGTTGAAATATCAACTGGAAGAGCAGTGTTGCACATTGTACAAATCACAGTTGGACATCCATGGACAGCTGATGATAAAGTAGTTGTAGGGGAAGAGCTGGATGAAACACTGTTAAAAACAAATAATCATTTTAGCTGCACGTTTGTAAGCATTTCTTTTCATCCTCCCCAAAACAGTTTCATGGCAGAATCAAGAGGACACATTCACACAGACGTTTCCACAGCCAGACTATGGAATAATCAAAGAATATCAACCAAAATGTGTTTCCTACCAGTTACATGAATCTTGAAGGTGAGTTTCTGGCCAGCAGCCTCGCAGCTGTACTCCCCTGCACCTTTCTTCTCCACCTGGCTCACCACCAGCCGACGCTGTTTGCCCTCTGACTCCACCTTCAACTTCTTGCTCGAGGTGATCAGTTTCCCCTCCTTGTACCACTTCAGCTCCGTCTTCTCCTGGGCCACCTCGCAGCTCAGCGTGGCATTTTGAGTCAGTACAGCCTTCACCTCTTTTTGTACCTTGTCCTTGTTTGTAAACACATATTCTTTCTCTGCAGGGACATCACAACAGTCACACCGTTTTGCTGTAGTCTGCTGCAGAGATTACTCCAGTTCCCCGTTTTCACTATACTTGCCCTTCACAGGGAGCATTGTGATACCTCATTAAGACAGGAAAATACTTTCCCCTCTATTTTGCCTTGGGAAATGATAAGCATATCATTTCATATCACATCATATCACATCATATCACAAAGCTAAACATTTCTCAGTCTGATAGCAGATTTGGACATGAGATTTAGAACACCTGCATGCACTGCTGAACCTCCTCCCTTATCTTTTTTTCTTCTCATGTCTCTCTACATTTCCAGTAAATCAGAAGGGAACGGCCCTCTAGAACAGGTTGCCCAAGGAGACTGTGGATGCTCCATCCCTGCAGGCATTCAAGGCCAGGCTGGATGTGGTTCTGGGCAGCCTGGGCAGCTGGTTGGCAACCCTGCACATAGGAGGGGTTTGGAACTGGATGAGCACTGTGGGGCTTTGCAACCCAGGCCATTTATGAGTCTGATTATTTGCATTTTCCACCTCATTGTGTCATTCAAATTTTGTAACCAGATCTCTTCAAACACCTCCCATTTTCTCACTCCTTGCATGCCTGGTGTGCTCTTGCACTGTAACCCTGCAGACACCAGATGACTACAAGAGCTGCACAAGTTACCCTCCTTGCCTATGGTTTGTTGCAGTAATTCATTCCTGGATGTAAAAGCAAATGTAGAAAAGTGTTGCTATGACACTAGATGACAAAGAAAGTCCTATAGCGAAAATGTTTTGCACCAGAGAGGCTGTCAGTTGATCCTCCAAATGCAAGACACACCAAATGAAGCGTTCCTTTATCTCTGGGTTTCCAAGCATTTTCTCACCTCTGACTTTCACTTGGAATGTTGCTTTGTCATCTTTTGTTTCACAGCTGTAGCTCCCTTGGTCTTTCAGGGTCACATTTTTGACCATGAGCTTGCGGTGCGTCCCCTGGGAGATGATGGTTGTCCTCTGGTCCTGCTTCACCTCTGTTTGATCTTTCTTCCATATGAAAGCTCCGCTTGCAGCTGACACCTCACACACCAGCTCCAGGTCTTCAGAAGGACTGACTGATATTTCTGGAGTTGTTTTGGGCTTGTTGACAAAATTAATGGCTTCATCTGAAGAAAAAAAGAGAAAGTGGTTTACATCCTGACTCAGGCTTATTCAGCACAGCATGAAGATACAGTTAGAACTGATTGTAATGTCTCTGCTCATTACATTTGGGTGATCGAGTTTCACCTCTGGAGGTACTCACATACAAACGTGTGCTTGATTCTCCTGCGTAAAGGAAAGAGTAAGTTCTATGCAGACAGTTCTTATATCTTTTAATCAATTCTGTATTCTGCACATGTTCTTCTGAAGCTAGAATGAAGGCAGCTAAGTAACATGTTTGCAATACATGAACAAACCTATTTAACACCTTGTCTCTAAGCTAACAAGCAGCGTTTGATGAGCACATCAGTATTTCATGCCCTTCATTCCATCCAGACAGAACCTGCCTGAGGAGCAAGCTGATGGCTGTCAGCTACAGGCAGACCTAGCTTAGTATTGCATTTCTTAGAGCAACAACTGTTGCTTTCAGTCACTGAATATGAATCCTTGGGACCTGATGAGGTGCATCCATAGGTGCTGAGGGAGCTGCTGGAGGTCGTTGCTGAGCCGCTCTCTGTAATCTATCAGAGGTCTTGGAGAACTGGGGAGGTGCCTGAAGACTGGAGGACGGCCAGTGTCACTCCTGTCTTCAAAATGGCAAGAAGGAGGACCCGGGTAATTATAGGCCGGTCAGCCTCACCTCTGTCCCAGGGAAGGTGATGGAACAGCTTGTGCTGGATGCCATCTCCAGACAACTGGGAGAAAAGGAGGTTATCAGCAGTCCTCAGCATGGGTTCACCAAGGGGAGGTCGTGCTCGACCAACCTGGTGGCCTTTTATGAAGATGTCACTAGCTGGGTGGACAGGGGGAGAGCGGTAGATGTAGTCTACCTTGATTTCTGTAAGGCTTTTGATGCTGTCCCCCTTGACATCCTTATAACAAAGCTGAGGAAGTATGGGATAGATGAGTGGACGGTGAAGTGGGTCGAGAATTGGCTGACTGGCCGAGTGCAGAGGGTTGTCGTTGGTGGTGCGGAATCTGGCTGGAGGCCTGTAACTAGCGGTGTCCCCCAGGGGTCTGTGCTGGGTCCGGTCTTGTTCAACATCTTCATCAACGACCTTGATGAGGGGATAGTGACCACCCTCAGCAAGTTTGCTGATGCCACGAAGTTGGGAGGATTGGCTGACACGCCTGAAGGCTGTGCTGCCATTCAGCGGGACCTGGACAGGCTGGAGAGCTGAGCAGTAAGAAACCGGATGAGGTTTAACAAAAGCAAGTGTAGAGTCTTGCACCTAGGGAGAAATAATTGCATGCACCAGTACAGGCTGGGGGAAGAGCTGCTGGAGAGGGGCTCTGCTGAGTGGGACCTGGGCGTCCTGGTGGACGACAGATTGACCATGAGCCAGCAGTGTGCCCTTGTGGCCAAGAAGGCCAATGGCATCCTGGGGTGTATTAAAAAGAGCATGGCCAGCGGGTCGAGGGAGGTGATCCTCCTCCTCTACTCTGCCCCGGTGGGGCCTCCTCTGGAGTACTGTGTCCAGTTCTGGGCTCCCCAGTACAAAAAAGACAGGGATCTCTTGGAAAGAGTCCAGCGGAGGGCCACTAAGATGGTGGAGGGCCTGGAGCATTTCCCCTATGAGGAGAGATTTAGCAAACTGGGTCTGTTTAGCCTTGAGAAAGGAAGGCTGAGAGGGGATTTGATCCAGGTTTATAAATACCTGAGGTGTGGGTGCCATAGTGGCGTGGCTGGTCTCTTTTCAGTAATGTGTAGGGACAGGACTAGGGGTAATGGGATGAAACTTCAGCATTGGAAGTTCTGCACGAAGATGCGGAAGAACTTCTTTACGGTGAGGGTGACGTAGCACTGGAACGGGCTGCCCAGGGAGGTGGTGGAGTCTCATTCTGTGGAGATATTCAAGATCCGACTGGACGCCGAGCTGTGCGACGTGGTGTAGGGAGCCTGCTTTCCAGGAGGGTTGGACTCGATGATCTCTAGAGGTCCCTTCCAACCCCTGCAATTCTGTGATTCTGTGAGGCAACCACAGCCTCACTGGGAAGACTGTTCCAGTGTTTCACCACCCTCACAGTAACGTTCTTCCTGGTATGTATTCTAAATCTACCCTCTTCCAGTTTAAAACCATTTCCCTTCATCCTGTCACTACATGCATTTATAAAAAGTCCCTCCCAAGCTTTCCTATGCACTCCCTTCAGATACTGGGAGGTGGCTATAAGGTCCCCCTGGAGCCTTCTCTTCTCCAGGCTGAAGAGCCCCAGCTCTCTCAGCCTGTCCTTCTAGGGGAGGTGCTCCAGCCCTCTGATCATCTCCATTTCCCTCATCTGGACCTGCTCCAACAGCACAGTGTCCTTGTGTTGGGGTCCCCAGAGCTGGACGCAGTACTCCATGTGGGGTCTTACGGGAGCAGCGCGGAGGGGCAGAGTCGCCTCCTCGACTCGCTGGTCACACTTCTCTTGATGAAACCTGGGATATATTTGGCCTTCCAGGCCGCAAGCGTACACTGCCACCTCGTGCTGAATCATCTGAGACCCCCAAATCCTTCTCCTCGGTGCTGCTCTCAAGCCATTCTCCACCCAACCTTTATCTGTGCTTGAGATTTCCCCAACTCAGGGCACTTGTCCTTGTTGAACTTCATGAAGTTGACATGGGCCACCAAGTTTGTCACGTCTGACTTGCCCATGGTGAAACCATTTTGATTACCACCAGCCACCTTGTCTTTATTTTTCCGTGTGGTGCAGTAGGGCCTTCAGTTGGATCTACCCCGCGATCTTACCAAGCACAGAGGTGAGACTGACTGGCCTGTAGTTCCCTGGATCTTCTTTTTTCCCGATCCGGAATAGGGGGGTTATGTTTCCCCTTTTCTGATCAGTGGGATCTTCACCAGACTGCCATGACCTTTCAAATACGATGCACAGCGGCTTGGCAAGTTCATCCACCAGTTCCCTCAGAACCTGCGGATGGATCCCTTGGACTTGTGCAGCTTCAGATTCTTTCGATGGTCTAGAACCTCATCTTCACTTACAGCACTTACAGATCCACCTTCTCCAAGTTTTACTGTTGCTTTCTGCAGTTTGGGCTCTGGGCCTAGAGCACTTGCCAGTGAGGCCTGAAGCAAAGAAGTCATTGAGCACCTCAGCTCTCTCTCTGTATTCCTCATGACCAGGCCTCTAGTTGCCTTCCAGAGAGGGCCCACATCCTCGCTTACCTTCTTTTTAATCACTGATATACCTGTTCCCCTTTCTGTCCCCAGCTAGATTTAGTTCTGCCTGGGTTTTAGCTTTCCTAACCTGATCTTTGAGGTTCCCATACTACTTGGAAGAGGAAGTTATCATCAGCACATTCCAGAAACCTCTTTGATTTCTGGTGCAATGCTGTGTTGTCCCTCCCACAGATATCAGGGTGGTTGAAGTCCCCTGTGAGGACCTCATCCTCCATGTCCTTCTTGTAGTGAGGAGCCCAAAACTGAACACAGTACTTGAGATGCGGCCTCACCAGAGCTGAGTACAGAGGGATGATCACCTCTCTGCTCCTGCTGGCCACACTGTTTCTTATACAGGCCAGGATGCCCTTGGCCTTCTTGGCCACCTGGGCACACTGTGGGCTCATGTTGAGCAGAGCATCGACCAACAGCCCCAGGTCCCTTTCCTCTTCACAGTCATCCAGCCATTCTGTCCCAAGCCTGTAACACTGCATGTACCCCCAGCAGAGAACAACTACATCCCCCAGAGGATTGCTTGCTGCTCTGTCACCCTTTATGTTCAGTGCAAAAGATAAAAGCCATCCGTATATCACTTGATCTCCCCTTTCCTTTTTGATCCCAGCAGCACGAGAACTCCCTGGGTTGTCTCACCTCGGCTTTAGAATAAGGACTTCAGTTTTCGGACACACTTTGTAATGTTATTTTTTTAATTTTTTTTATTGGTTTTAATTCTAATTCTGATACTAATTATGATATATTGTACTGTAGTGTGTTATCTTGCATTCTGGTATCATCTTTGGTCAATTAATTAAACAAATTAAAACGAATTAAACAAATTAAAATTAATTAAGCCAATTAAAACTAATTTGTTGCCACTGTTTTGGTTTTTGGCCAATCTCTCTACTTGTTTTCCCCTTTTTTTCCTTTTCCCTTCACTGGGGCCTGGATGCTTCTAGGGACTCTGGAGTTTGTTTTTGGGTCAGAAGCAGTACGAATGCTTCTGGGGAGTTTGGAGTTTGTTGTTGACGCAGAAGTAGTCTGGATGATTCTGGGGAGTTTGGAGTTTGCTGTTGGGTCAGAAGCAGTACGAATGCTTCTGGGGAGTTTGGAGTTTGTTGTTGACGCAGAAGTAGTCTGGATGGTTCTGGGGAGTTTGGAGCCTTCCCTGCCCAACGCAGGTTTGGGTGACTTCTCAGGCAGCTTCATTGCACGCCCTGTGCTCCATGAGTCTCCCTGAAGGCCACGCTCCATCAAAGCCACATTCCTTCTGCATTGTCCAGACAGAAGATTATAGCATGAAGGAGAGGGGCCAGCTGGTTTATGAAGCATTGTGGGTCTGATTTTCGAACCCGCAATGTAATCCACGGGACCGGGCTGGAACTTGTCCCTGGCCATCTGTAGTCTGTGGATCGATTTCTTCAAATTGGAAATCTCCTGAAGAAGCTCATCCTGGAAGGGAACAGAGGGTTTATGCTTGGTCTTGTCTTAGAGAGTGCTTCCCACCCTAAGTACTGCTGCTTTACGCAGAAGAGGGCAAGCACACTGCTTCAGCCTTGCAATGAGGGCAGAAGAGAACGGCTGCCACAGTGCTCTGCTTGTAAGCAAGCAACTTTCCAGGCTGCCTTCACACCAGCACGCTGTGCTAGCTCAGCTCTGAGCTGAGCTGTCCTTTCCATGCCTCAATGCCTAGACCACCAGCCCGCCCCTCACCTTTTCTGCTTTCCCCATCTCCCTCAGATCCATCAAGTAAAGCCCGTGCCCTCAGTGCCATGCTGCTGACACGTGCCTACCAATACTGGGCTTTGCCTACCTCTTCTCGCCTCTTTGCTTGCTTTTTCTCCAGCTTCAGCCTGGTCAGGTACTGCCTGTACTCGTTGAACTCCTTCAGAGTGCAGACAACCTACAGAAGAGACAATGACAGATGGCTGTAGTGTCAGGCCCCTGCCTGGCAGACTGGAAAGCCCTCCTGAGGAGACCCATGTTGGTCAGCCCAACAGCCAAACTTACGTCGCCATCCTCGGTGACCAAGCCCCGTTTCTTCAGGTTCCGCAGGTTGTTTTTGCGGTTGTGGAACTCCCGCAGATGCGGGTCATGCAGGCTGTTGTACTCTGTGCACAGATTGCGACTGTACGGATCTCTCAGGTCAAACTGAGGAGAAGGCTGGTGGAGCTGGAAGAGATGTGTTGTAGAGTGTGAATGGGGAAGGAGAGAGCAGCAAAGAGACAGAGACACTTCCAAGCTGCTCACACCCACAGGCTGGCCTCTTGCCTCTTTCCCAAACAGTCATGTCTGGGTTTTCCTAAGTCCTCCAAGAGGGAGAGCAGAGGGTTGCACCCTCCTCCAGGAACGACCCGGTCTCCACATTTCTGTGCCTGATGGGTGCCTGGCCCCAGCATCCCAACACATGGGATTGGCATCCCAACACAAGGCCTCCTTGGCATGGCGGCAACCCCAGGAAACAAGAGCCCTTTTTGACGCTTCCTTACTCCTCTCACCTTTTCCCCCAGCTTTCTCCTGGCGAAAAGGAGCTTGGTGCCGGGCTGCACAGGGATTTTAACCCCAAGTGGAAGGTCCAACAGCCAGCTACCTCCTGCTCCAACTTCCTGTCCTCTGGGTCGGAGCTAGAAAGACAAAGACACGCTTGGAC
Source organism: Coturnix japonica (assembly GCF_054131305.1). Classification (NCBI taxonomy): domain Eukaryota; kingdom Metazoa; phylum Chordata; class Aves; order Galliformes; family Phasianidae; genus Coturnix; species Coturnix japonica. The sequence goes on along the minus strand of NW_028188943.1, from coordinate 2,030,932 downwards.
ACTCAGACACTCCATTCCCCTCTCCAGCCCACCTCCGCTCCCTTTGGCAGCTCCCTCCCCACTTCTGTAACCGATGCTGGGATGTGCAGAGAGGTGCGATTCCCTGCAAGCCTTCTCCAGCACCAGCATGAGGAGAAGTGTCCCTCAGCCTCTGGAGAGCATCTACAGCCCCAGAGCAGCCCTGCATACCCCAGGCTACTGCACTCAGCCCTCTATTGATGTAGCAGCTCTCACCTTTCCGCTCTTCCCCGCTCTGCTCAGAAATTCATCTGGATTTCGGAATCCAGCACTGCAACAGCACTCCATGGCTCCTGGTAGGAACTCTCTGAGAGCTGCAACCCTCCGCTACCACCTCTCGCTCCAGCAGCAGCGAACTGAGGCCACCCCAGCCGGAGTTCCAGCCTGCAGCTTTATGTCACGCTCACCCACTGTTGCATCACAATGACATGCAATGACATGCGGCAAGCCTGCAGCTGCATGGAGGCCCTTCTGGGTGCACTCGTGGTAAGCTGCTCCAGCTGGCCCTGCTTTGAGCCAAAAAGGCTTGCTGAGTCCTGAGGCCTGCTGTAGGCTTCCTTGGTTTCTATCACAGGTGATGCTGCACGTGGAACAAATACCTTCTCGGGTTGTCCCAGAGCTTGTTTTATAAGTAAATGACACTGAAACAATGTGGGAGAGCTGGTCTGTTTTTCTGTCCTAGAATCTTAGAATGGTTTGTGTTGGAAGGGACCCTTAAGATCACCTCGTTCCAACCTGCTATAGACAGGGACACCTCGCTGTAGACCACGTTGCTCACAACACATCCAGCCTGGCCTTGAGTGCTTCCAGGGAGAGGAGGGATGCTGAGGAGGTGGAAATAGTGAACGCCTTTTTTGCTTCTGTCTTTAGTGAAAGGGCTCTCCCTCCGGAATCCCAGGCCCTGGAGGTTAATGAGAGAGTGTGGGGAATGGGAGATTTCCCTTTAGTCAGGGAAGAGGTGGTCTGTGAGTGCCTAGGAAACATTAAGGTCCATAAATCCTTGGGACCTGATGGGGTGCATCCACAGGTGCTGAGGGAGCTGCTGGAGGTCGTTGCTGAGCCGCTCTCTGTAATCTATCAGAGGTCTTGGAGAACTGGGGAGGTGCCTGAAGACTGGAGGACGGCCAGTGTCACTCCTGTCTTCAAAATGGCAAGAAGGAGGACCCGGGTAATTATAGGCCAGTCAGCCTCACCTCTGTCCCAGGGAAGGTGATGGAACAGCTTGTGCTGGATGCCATCTCCAGACAACTGGGAGAAAAGGAGGTTATCAGGAGTACTCAGCATGGGTTCACCAAGGGGAGGTCGTGCTCGACCAACCTGGTGGCCTTTTATGAAGATGTCACTAGCTGAGTGGACGGGGGGAGAGCAGTAGATGTAGTCTACCTTGATTTCAGTAAGGCTTTTGATGCTGTCCCCCTTGACATCCTTATAACAAAGCTGAGGAAGTATGGGATAGATGAGTGGACGGTGAAGTGGGTCGAGAATTGGCTGACTGGCCGAGTGCAGAGGGTTGTCGTTGGTGGTGCGGAATCTGGCTGGAGGCCTGTAACTAGCGGCATCCCCCAGGGGTCTGTGCTGGGTCCGGTCTTGTTCAACATCTTCATCAACGACCTTGATGAGGGGATAGTGACCACCCTCAGCAAGTTTGCTGATGCCACGAAGTTGTGAGGATTGGCTGACACACCTGAAGGCTGTGCTGCCATTCAGAGAGACCTGGACAGCCTGGAGAGCTGAGCAGTAAGAAACCAGATGAGGTTTAACAAAAGCAAGTGTAGAGTCTTGCACCTAGGGAGAAATAATTGCATGCACCAGTACAGGCTGGGGGAAGAGCTGCTGGAGAGGGGCTCTGCTGAGTGGGACCTGGGCGTCCTGGTGGACGACAGATTGACCATGAGCCAGCAGTGTGCCCTTGTGGCCAAGAAGGCCAATGGCATCCTGGGGTGTATTAAAAAGAGCATGGCCAGCGGGTCGAGGGAGGTGATCCTCCTCCTCTACTCTGCCCCGGTGAGGCCTCCTCTGGAGTGCTGTGTCCAGTTCTGGGCTCCCCAGTACAAAAAAGACAGGGATCTCTTGGAAAGAGTCCAGCGGAGGGCCACTAAGATGGTGAAGGGCCTGGAGCATTTCCCCTATGAGGAGAGATTTAGCGAGCTGGGTCTGTTTAGCCTTGAGAAGGGAAGGCTGAGAGGGGATTTGATCCAGGTTTATAAATACCTGAGGTGTGGGTGCCATAGTGGCGTGGCTGGTCTCTTTTCAGTAATGTGTAGGGACAGGACTAGGGGTAATGGGATGAAACTTCAGCATTGGAAGTTCTGCACGAAGATGCGGAAGAACTTCTTTACGGTGAGGGTGACGTAGCACTGGAACAGGCTGCCCAGGGAGGTGGTGGAGTCTCCTTCTGTGGAGATATTCAAGATCCGACTGGACGCCGAGCTGAATATACCAAGGCCAATTGCTATGCCAGGCACATTTATGGCATCAGTGAACAAATAATGCCTTAAAAATTGTAATAGACAGGAGCCATCTATTCTTTTAAAACTAGGTGACCAAAGAAGAACAGTCCCTCTAGAGTCAAGCTGTTAAGAACTAACAGCATCAATCAATATCACATAGATAGATTACTTCCCTGCCCTAAGACCATCTTGTGACCATTTGGTGCTCCTAATTAAGCCCTCTTGATGGCATTTTGTCTGAGCCATGTGACATTTTGTGATAGGAGTTACTGCTAGTGTTCCCTTAACCCTACACCAAAGTAGGAGGTATCCATTCTCAGGGAATCATGCAGGCTTCCTCTGTATCTGATGCTCAGAGACAGCCCCAGAACTTTTTAAATCTTAGCTTAGCTCTCATCCAATAATGTTCATCAAACAGTGCAACTTGTCCTTTGGGGATGTCCTTTGTTCTGCATCAACCAGTTCCAACGGAGTCTTCTTGGCTTGTTTTAGATCAGTTTTTCAACAGATAAAGCCAGGGTCTTTGAATTACAAAGTGAAATTGCAGAATGCATGATTCTCAACCAAACAGAACAGGAGGTGGGATGCAGGGTGAATACCTGAGCCAACACCACCTGCAAGCAATCCTTCAGTATCTTAGGAATCTCTAGCCATCCCAAATCCAGTGTTGTGCTTGATCTATCATCTCTGCTGAGTTTTTAGCTAGCTGATGGTGAGCATCATGGTAGTGATGGGTGAGCAGTCGGACTAGAGGGTCTTAATCAACCTTAAGGATCCTGTGATCAGAGGAATGTGAATGTGCTGTTAAAGGTCACAAGCGCTGCGCTGCAGCATGAGCATACACAGCGAAAGGCTTTCAGTAGAGCTTCAGTTCATAAATGAGGACTGGGTTATGGAAAATAGGCTCAAGATAGAAACCAGAAAACAGATCTTAACGCCAGGTTCTGTGAATGCAGCCAGCTGAATTTCACAGATATTGAATTTCAATGACCATTTCTTGTGTTATTTTACCCTCCAGCTCCACCCTGAACATGAACATGTCAGTGACAAGCATTACTCCTCCAGGCTTGACCTGACAGAGCTTTACTTGTACTATGAGCTAATGCCAGGAAGAGCAGGAAAAGAGTTTCATCCACGTGCCTTCTCCTTCCTTAGTAAAACCAGTGTGAAACTGCAGCCACGTCAGGCTGAAGGAGACGTCTCAGATGTCCTGCCTGGATGCAGGAGGTCACGTGTCAGAGGATGTCTGGCACGTCAAGTCTCATGGCAGTGCAGTGCATGACAAACTGCAACAACACTTTCCTGTGGGCTCCTTTGGGCACGAGGCCCAGCGGGTGACACACCTCTGGCTGCAGCTCTTCAGAGCCTCCCAGCAGCCACGTGATGCCCATGGGAGAGACACAGCTGACCCGCACAGCAGATGATTTACCAGCTAGCTCTGGTTTACAGCAAGAGAAGATACAAGTGGTGATGCTGAATGGTGAAATACTGCGAGTGTGTGGCATGGGTATAAGATTGGTGAGCCTGAGGATGTTCAAAGTCAGGCTGGACAGGGCTCAGAGCACCTGATGGAGCTGCGGTGCCCCTGTTCATTGCCAGGCAGTCCAACTAGCTGACCCTTAAGGGTCTCTTCCCTATCTATGAGATACACGAAAGCTGATTCTGCAGTAACCAAGCTACCAACAGCAGTTGTTTGTCTTACAGCTTGCCAACACAGGTTTTAAAATAACAGCATTGATTACTCATTTGATAGTCACATTACAGTGCAAAGCACATGGAAACGTCCATCAGCTAATTCAGTTAATTCTGGGGGCAGACCTGCCAGTATGAAATATTATGCTAACATGACTGAGAGAAGAAAAGCAAAATTAAGACTAGCTGACAAGCCTTGGCAGGAAGTTCTGCTCTCCATCAATTTAGTCCCATTATTCAGTTCTGTTTGGAGCTGTCTCCATGTCTCTCTGGAGTTTGTTCTTTGAGAAGAAGCAATTAAGTAAGCTCTCCAATGCCAAAGTGCATACACTACTCTAGGGCTTTGTTGTTTCTCCATGGATCAACAAGGGTGACAAGCCAGCAGAATATGATGAAGAGCCTCATGCATACTCAGTGTGAAAAAAAAAAGGCAATTGTTGCTGGGAAGAAGGTGCATTTGCATTTGTGTCATCTGCAGAGGGTACTGCAGAAATGGAAAGTCTTCCACTGGAGAAAACAAAGGGCTCTCATTTATTGCAATCAAGGCCCAGCGTGTGGATCTCAGAGATCAGACCTACACCCTGCAGCAAAACAGAGACCTGCGTGGGAAAGTTAAGTTTCTCTCTACATCTGTGCAAGAAAAAGCCCACCATGGAATGACAGCTAAGTAAACATCCCTGTGACTCTTCACAGGTCTCTTCTACATTTGGGATCACTGCTACAAAAAGAGCTGTTTACATCATCTCTCGTGGCCACCCTGAGAGAAGAGCAGGAAGGCTGGGATGCTCTTTTTCCTATCTTTCCCTTCATTTCCTCTATATCTTAGGGACGAATCACAGGACAGAACACAGAAATCAAATGGCTCTACAAAGCAGATTGGCCAGTTCAAGTCAAAACAGCCACTGAAAACACCCCAGATGCTGTCTGACAACAGCTGGACTGTCGGGGAGTCAGGTGAATGCAGTCTGCTGGCCCTGGGCAGGAAGAGGACAGCCCAGACTGTCACATACCTTTCACTGAAAGCTGATAGAGCATTTTATCCCCCTCACAGATGCACTGATAACTTGCAGCATCATCCATGGAGACGCTGTGAATTTTCAGGGTGTGTTTCTTCCCCACAATGTGCAGTTCCTATTTTTCACTGGCCTTGAGCTCCTTCCCATCCTTCATCCACTCCACAGTAGCACCTGTGTCTGAAAGCTCAGCCTGCAGTTTGGCTTCCTCACGCAGCGGAGCAGAGATCTTTTCTACATCTTTGCTCTTCTAGGTAAATCTCACTGCAGCACCTGTCAGGAGCAAAGGCCTCGTTATTTCAATTTATATCAGGCTAACGTGGTCAATGTTTGCTGCAAGATCTCTGAAAAAGTATCACCTTCTGTTCCTGCACTCATCATTGTGTAGGTGCTGAGCAATTCAAGATATTTAATTTGTTCTTCTTGCCGGATTTACTAAGTAAAAATCAACCAAACATCTCCTTCTACTGATTAATAATGCTCTAAACATGCTTCTGCGGAGGTTTCCACCCAATGACAAACAGCTCCTCCCATAATGAATCTTTATTTGTTTTATTTTGTCATGCAAAGCTGATTGATAGAGATATTATTGGAATGATTGCTCCCCTACTTCTAAACTATTCCAGTGCAATCAGAAAGGCTGTCTGAACCTGGAGCTGAAAGTACTGCTCTATGGTGATGCAGTGGTAAACCTGGTGACTGAATGCACTGGCCAGTAGCTGTGAACTGCAGACATTCATCAGCTGGCATGAAGCAATCTGGTTCAGATACCAAGCAGCTGGGTAGATTGGCTTACCCTACACTCAGTGCTATCATGTTTAGGTCATTACCAGGACTCACGTCAGTCCATGGGATGCAATTTCAGGTATTTGGTACAGTCCGTGAATGCCTGCAGCCCCAGTTCTAATCATCAGATCACAGCAACTATGCCTTGACTGTAAGAGGAAAGGAGAAGGATCAAAGCAAATACCTCTCACTCTCATCTTGCTGCTGACATCAACATTTTTGGCAACAAATTTCACTTCTGCTCCATCCTCGTTCTTGGTGACGTTCTTTATGATTAGGCTGTGAGTAGTTTGGGTTCTCTTGATGATCCAGGTCTCGCTTTCCTGTAAGACTTTACCACTGAGGTACCAAGTGCCGCAACACGTTGTTGTAAGGTCAATAGTAAACATGGCATCCCCTCCAGGTACAGCTTCACCAGTTGTTAGGGGGGATTTCACAACCAGGACTGGTTCTGAGGAAGAACAACATGTATGTCTTAATGCTCTTTAGATGCAAGTCTGGTATCTCATTTAGAGATGGAAGATTAAATCATAGGGACATTTCTACTTCTCCCTTTGCATGAGTGCTGGAAGAAGCACTTCTATGCTTAAGATCTGTTACAGATCTTGCACATATGAGATATCAAAAGATAAGGATATTCATGTCCCTGTCACAGAAACATAACTTGTATCACTTTAGTGGTAGCTGGAGTTTGATAGGAGATAGGAGAACTAGGAATAAGGGAAAGCCTTTGGTGTGTTAATGCACTGCTATCCTTAAAGTCAAAGGAAGCATCTTTAGGGAACCAACACAGCTGCTCAGCACACACTGACCCATTTCCACTGGGGTTTTTGTGCTTACCAAGGTGCACGCTCCCTGGGAATTCCAGAGACGGGCTCTGTCCATGCGCATTGACTGCAGACACTCGGAACTGATCATCAGCCTCTTCAGACAGATTGCCCACCGTGAACTCTGGGACGGGGACATGAGACTCGTGGCACCTCACCCAGGTGAAGCCAGTTAGTTTCTTGCATTCCACGACGTAGCCATTGATTGGAATGGGGCGGTGCATCTTCGGAGGGGTCCATGCCAGCATCACTGAGGTTTCTGTTTTATTTTCCACCACGGGGTCAGCTGGGGGCTGGGTGGGAGGTTTTCTGGGAGCTGAACAGAAATAAATACAGAAATATTAGCATAAGGTCATGTAGGCTGGAAAAGACCTTCAAGATCAGCAGACTCAACTTTCAGCATGACCTACTGAGTCCCACCATTAACTACTGTGCTACCTGAGGACATACATGACAAGCTTATTCCTGCAGGTATTTGCATAGTGAATATATTCACCCTCTGGTTGCTTTGGAACATTTTAGAGGTTAAAATCCCATCAGACTTTTTCACTGTGTGCAGCCACTGATACAGGCAGGAGGCTGGGAATTACCTGATGGGCTCTAGTTACAGACTACTTACACAGTCAAGGATTGATTTCATTTCATTTTGGCCATCAGAAAGTTTGGTGTCTGGTTTAAGTCACCCAATTATAATTTAAGACTCCAAATATAATCATATGGAGAACAGTGCATTTAGGAGAACTCATCTCATCTTAATAAACCTGAGTGAAATCACAGAATCATAGGATCATGGGAGGGCTTGGGTTGGAAGAAACCTTCAAGATCATTAAGTGCTAGATGCCAAAGGTCCCACTAACATAGCATGAAGCCGAAAGCTAGACGCTGGTATCAGATCTCCTGACCTTACCATCAGAAATTGAGATGTCATATTTTGCTCAGAGGTGCCTGCTTGTAGGAGGGACAGCTTCCGAGCTTTTTCTGCTCCAGGAAACAGCTCGAGCTTCAGAATTTAAACAGCAGTCAGAAATTAAACTGAGCTTTGTCACCTTCATCAAATAGAAGGAGTGGTTGGGTGGTACAGCTTTCCAAATAACTTAGAAACTGTCACAACAATCAGATGCCTACCTTTTCTTTTTTAACTTGTTAATACATAGAGCTTAATAGCATCAGAATGCGCCAAGCACTTCAGATAACAGGACAGCTGTAAACCCTTCTTTAAGGATTCCTTTGTTTAATCACTGAGTAACTGTAATTCAGTGGTGCTGGTGGGAGAAGTGAAGTCTTAATCTTCCCAGATGGAGAGTAGAGTTGATGTTCACATGCAGACTGGTGCTGCAGCAGAGCCAGAAACCACTCATTTGGGAAACACAGCACCAAGAAAATAATGTGAATAGCTTCATAAAATCAGGCAGCTTCACCCAAATTTCATGGCAGGTCCATTATTCTTCCTATTTTCAGGAAGAAATGTTTTCCCTGTTTCTTGTAGTTTTATTTTCTCTTCCTTTCCAGCAAGCAGCTTTGTAGCTTACAAGTTGTTTTCTAATCACCTCCTGGTGTGGACAAATCACACAGGTTTTACTCCATGTTTTACATAGTTAGCATTTTATATTTGTTCCAGTATGGAACTGTACAGTCATAGAATGGCCTGGGTTGAAAAGGATCTCAAAGATCACAGAATCACACAGAATCACAGAATCCTTCTGCAAAAGAAAACACAAAAGCTACAGGGACTTGGAACTACTTTGTATATCGAGATCAGAAGGAACTGAGAAGTTTTCAAGTACAAAGAACTTACTTTTCCAGATTGCCTTTTCCAGACTGCTGTTCCAGCAGTGACAACAAGCGCAGGCAGCCCGGAGGACATGGCTGACATTGATGATCGGCTGGCATGGATCAGCGAGGATGAGTTTGGGCACAGCACAGCTGGCAAGGGATGCTGGGGTGGCTGCAGCAAGACAAGAGCTCCTCCAGCCTGAAGATATCCATCACCAGAAGAAAAAGGACAGGGTGAAAGTAAGGAAGACGCGCAGACGAGAAGAGCAGAAAGGGAGATGAGGAGGGAACTTGGTGCGGTGGCAATTCTGGGGGAGAAATTGTACTCTGATAATGTTACACTTGAAATTCAGTGTTGCAATTTGGAGGAAGGAATTATTGGGGTGGGAATCTGGGGGGCCGTTGTAATACCAGAAGAATTTTACAGAGCAGCAGCCATGCATCAAGAGAAGGGCTTCACACAGCAGCAGCTGTGGAGGGAGAAACAGCATGAGAACCAAGGACACCTCTAGGAAAAGAATGAGTAGCTCGGGGCTTTCAACGGGGGTTTTAGGGTTGTTATTGCGGTAGCTTTCCTCCAATTGGTGTCTGTGGTTTTTAAATGCCCTCGTCTGTCTGCTATAAAAGCATGGCTTTTCGGGCAGTCGATGGACGCAGCCATATTTAACCATACTGCTGTCTGGCTGTTTGTCCTAGCGGTCTGACCTTTTGCCTTCAGGTTCGCCAACTACTGTCTCAGGAACCAGAGTTATTAGGCATTATCCAGGTTATCTTGTGCTTCTACTATGTTAATAGATTGGATGTGAATCCAATGGGGTCTGATGTTACAAATGGTGCTGGAATCTGCGGCAATAATCATTGAATGTATTAGTAATGCTCGGTTATGATGCTATTACCTCTCTTATATCCAACTAATTTGGATTTTTCAAATATGACCACGCATCACTTGAGAGGAAGGCACACGCTCATAGAACTGAATGGGGGAGTTGATTTCATTTTCCAAGCAGGTGTTCCACTTGGGCTCTGTATCACGCACTGGCCACGCGGATATGGAGTACAACTGGAAGAAATCCCTCAGACCCTGAATGCAGGAGAGAATGTGTGGTGGGTGAGAGAGGAAAGGTGCACTTTGAAGCAGGGGACGCCCTGCTGGCACTGCCTGCCGCATCCACCACCAACACGGTTTGCTCTTTATCCTGCTCCACAGCTGCTGCTCTGTCAAGTCCTTCTCTTGATCCATGGCTGCTGCCATTCTTCTTGGATTACAACAGGGGGCTGGGAGGTTTTTGGCAGAGGGAGGGAAGTTGATTGGGGGTGGGAGTTTGAGGGGGTGGGATCAGAACAGATTGTTAGGATGGGAAATGGTTGGGAATACTGTCATTTCTTGACTGTTTGCTACGTTCAATGATTACATGTCTTTGCCATATTTCTGCCTGCCTGCGGCCGTTCCTTCAGTTACAAAGCCCACCTCCCCAGGCCCCCGGGCCCACCTTCAGGGCAATGTGAAAGGGCAGCAGAAAGGGCAGTGTCCCAGATCTGCCACCACCATTGGACCCATCCCTCCCCTCCTCAGTCAGTTCTGCGTGGGAATGGAGGGATGAGAAAGGGGGATGGACGGGGATTCTGGGAGAGCTGAGTGGCTCAGCCTGGAGTGGAGGAGGCTCACTGCCATCCCAGACACAGCCATCAGTCCCCAGGTGCAGAGAGGACTGAGCCAGGCTGCACCCTGCAGCACCCAGCAGCAGGATCCCAGTCTGAGGCCTGCCTAGGTCGTGTGGCTGCGCTGCAGGCTGAGCTATGGAGAAAGCCCCACTTGGAGATTTCTTCGCTCCCTGAATGTTCCCCCCTTTCTCCATCTTGCTCTGCTCCATCCCCAGCCGCAGCCCGGCGTCCCCGACATGTCGCTGTGCTTGCAGAGCTGGACTTGGCCCTTGACCTGTACAGGCCCCTGTCCCCACCTGTCGGATATCCACCTTGCCTTCTCACCCCTCTCTCTAGATCCAGTTCATGCCCCATCTATCTCACCTCCACGTCCCACCTACGTCCTCTCTACGTCTTTTGGTCTCCCCCAAACCACCCTCACGGTGCCTTACCTCCTGGCAGGCTCAGGGAAGGAGCACCCGGTGCCCTGAGCCCACAGGCCCAGCCCTGCACAGCACTGCACACAGCACTGTCATGGCGGCGCCCGGTGCTGCCGCACAGCATCCTGGGAGTGGTAGTTCCTGCGGGGCCTGCAGCTCCCAGCAGGCCCTGCAGCTCCCAGCAGGCCCGGGCGAGGGCAGAGGGGAGCAGTGCTGTCAGCCGGGAGCTCGCCCAGAGAGCCCGATGTTCGGAGCACTTCACACCAGGAACTTTGGACTCGGCTGCTTCTGTCCACAACGTCCCTGAGCTGCTCAGGAAGCACAACTGTCTCACCCTCTGAGAGCTGGGCTGTGCAAAGGAGGCTGCAGTTGCAGGCTCAGCTCTGCCCTGTTCCAGCAATGCACTTCCTTACAACTGGAGCACTGTCACGCTTGCTTCTTGCTTCAACGGAGCAATCGCCCACCGCTTTGCACACCTCTGTGCTCGTGCAAATGGCCACCACCCCATCCCTGCACACACACACACACACACACACACACACACACACACGTACCACCCCATCCCTGCACACACACACACACACACACACACACACACCACCCCATCCCTGCACACACACACACACACACACACACACGTACCACCCCATCCCTGCACACACACACACACACACACACACACACGTACCACCCCATCCCTGCACACACACACACACACACACACACACACACACACACCACCCCATCCCTGCACACACACACACACACACACACACACGTACCACCCCATCCCTGCACACACACACACACACACACACGTACCACCCCATCCCTGCACACACACACACACACACACACACCACCCCATCCCTGCACACACACACACACACACACACACACACACGTACCAACCCATCCCTGCACACACACACACACACACACACACGTACCACCCCATCCCTGCACACACACACACACACACACACACACACACACACACACACACACCACCCCATCCCTGCACACACACACACACACACACACACGTACCACCCCATCCCTGCACACACACACACACACACACACACACACACACACACACGTACCACCTCGTCCTTGCACACCCTCCCACATGCGTGCACAAATCTCTGCAGTGCGTGGACACACCTGTGCACACCCACGTGTGTGCAGCCCCAGCTCTGCCCACAGCTCCGTGCACGCTCATTTGTGCATGAAGAGGAACATCTCAGTGGAAGCGTGGCTGTTCCTCCCCTCTGACGGGGCTGGTGTGGGACAGAAGAGGAAAGCAGAATGCGGCCACATTTTCCTCGTGGCTCCTAGTTCCTGTCTTACCATGGGAGACAAGATGAGCAACTCTCCCTCTCTGTGATGCTTAGCTCTGTACCTCTGCCATCATCTCTATACTCAGATGCTCCTGCATGTATTGCTGCACACAGTGAACCTGCAGGTCCCAAAGGAATCCTTGGCTGCTCTCCCTCACCTGGAGGTTGCAGGGTGCTGGGCCTCCTGCCTGTACCTCCTTCCAGGTGTCATTAGCCAGACCCTGTATGTCCAGCTGGTTGGAACTGCAGTCAACTAACACAAACAAGATGTATGAAAGTAGTCTTTCCGTTTCCCAGGCATTCATCTTTATAAAAACACGTTGTGCTGTGAAGCACAGCAGGAAGCAACTCAACTGTGCAACAAATACTTGGAGCCTTGTTTCATCCCTCCCTGACCTCATTGAAAGGCTGACTGACACCTGCTTGCCAGCAGTGACTGTGGGTCTTTCCTCAGAGTCCAGAGCACATTAATCTCTTTTGAAACTCACACTCATTCGTGTTTCTTTTGTAGTTGCTGTTGCATTCATCAGGAAGGAAATGCACTGCACTTATTCTGCTGCATGTGCAGGCTCACTCTGCAGTGCCCAAGATGCCTTCATGAGGAGGAAAGGCAGCAAAGCCCTCTGCCAGCAGGGCCATAGAATCATATGTCTACGGCATGACATCTCGGCAGAGCACTCACTGCGCCTGCTCCTCCCTGCTGAAATACACGGCCACATCCACAAAGCTCGAGTCTCCTGCAAGCAAGCAAGAAACTCCAGTGCCAGTGGCTTTTCTGTCCCCGGCACACAAATGCTGGCTGAGAGCATCTCTCTGTCTCCCTGCGCTCCCATCTCTTGCCCCTTGCCTTCTCCAAAACCTTCCTTGGAGAACCAGGCTGATCAAGTCCATGCTCATCAGCATCTCCCACAGGTACTGTTACAGCTCTTGCTGTCTTTTTGGCCTTCTCATCCACCGGCATCCCTCTGTCTGAGTCTCACCAGCTTTGTCACCAGAAGAGATTTCAACACTTGAGAATGAAGAATGCACATCTGGCTCCAAGGAATGTAACTCTCCTATCTCCCAGAGATCCACGCCCTCTGTGTGCCATCTCACCTGGTCGTGAGCGTCCCTCACAGCCAGCCAGAAAAGCAAGCAGAGGCTGAGACCAAGAAACCCCTCCCTGATGTGCAGCTCTCTGACAGTTTCTCTTTACACAGAGTGCTGGCGGCAGCCGCGTGCATTATCACACGCACTTGTATGGGCAGTTGGTGTCTAGACGTGAAGGAGACTTGCTAAGTGCTATGCTGACATGTAGGGACAGAAAGAAAATTTCAAGGGGGAGCTGGAGCATGTATATAAAGGATGTACGGACCTACAGTTAAGGATGTGGATTTGCATCTGAGTCCGTGCCTGCAGACGATGCAAGCGCTATGCATTGTCACCCAATGGAAATGATCAAACAGCTGCTTTGGGACAGACTGTCTGTAGGGCTCAGGAAGTGCGGCCTTCCAAGGTGCTTAAGGTGTCCCAAAGAACAGAGGCAAGCAGTGATGATTCCTTTCTCTCTTCATTCTAATACTTGTAGGTAGAGCGCTTGAGAAAGATTTTGGAGGCTTTCCTCAGCCTCTACCTTTCCTTGTACCTTTACAAAAGCAGACTGTCTAAAAACAAGAAGACTGGACACACTTTTTGGGTTTGGTTATTTTTATTAGTATTTTTTTAATATTATAATATATATAATATTATTTATCATTGTATTTATTATATTATATATATTATGTATATAATGTATATTATATATATTATATTATATATATTATAATATCATATATTATAATATAGATAATATATAAATAACATATAATATATAAATTTTTTTAAGTTGTTTTGGTGTTTTTGGTGTTTTTTGTTGTTTTAGTCCAGTCCAATGTAATAAATTCTCAGTCTTACAAGGGATGAATTTTTAAGGCCTTCCTGCTGATGGACCACACTCCACTTGAACATCAAGTGGAGCATGAGGTAGCCTTCATCCAGAAAGGTGGAATCTTGATGGGATGTTGCTGTCTTATGGAGAGGAATCTTGGCGTCCCCCAGGCTGAGCCAACACACGGACACAGATTTCTGGATGGTGACCACTTTCTGCCCCTGCTCCTGCTTCCTGGTCTCTCTTCATCATCGGTATCCAGCAGGAGATCACGAAGCCCTGGAGGCACGGTGATATCCAGGTCATCGTCTGAAACTTCTTCCACCAGATTGGAAGGGACCAGTCCTCTTGTGCCATCCGTCAGCTCTCCCAGAAACCAGCCATCCTCATCCATGTCTCCACAGATGTAAACGTATTGTCCAGCTGTCAGTGGAAGCTCGTTTTCTGGGTCCTCATTAGGGCCCTCATAAGGATTTTGTAGCTGTGACGAGCTAAGAGTCTTCATTTTGGAGGTGATGGTCTGCGAAAATGTAGATGCAGACTGCCACTGGCCACACTTTTGACTCCCCTGGCTTTTCCTGGGGATTGGGGCATTCCTCTTTGGGATTTCTGTGCGGCCTCAGCTTCTTCCCCATCTCCTGGAGCTGTGTGCATTTTTCCTCCAGACGCTTGCTGAGCGCTCCAAGCTTGATGTCAGCCTGCTGGAGACTCTGCAGCTTCTGGCACGCTTCTGGAGAGCGTCCCTCTCTCAGCAGGTGGTTCTGGGCCTTCAGGGCCTGGCAGTGCCTCTCCAGGTTCCTCAGGGCTTGTTGGAGGTAGCTGCACTGCTCCAGCAGCTTGCTGCTGGTGCTGCCTGGGAACCCCGGGTCTTCCTTGGCCGTCTCATTCTCCTTTTCCACATGCTGTCCCTGCAGCTGGTTGACCTTCTCTGCCTTCTCTGTGGCCTCTTTGGATGCAGAAGAGGTCTCCTTGAGCTGCCGGACTCTTTCCAACAGCTGCTGTGTACGGAGGCAGAGCGTACGCGTCTTGTCCTTGAGCCACTCCACCTCCTCCCACATCTGCTGAGAGCTTCTGCTCCTCAGCAGGCAGCACTTCTCTCCAAGGAGGCTGCACTGTCTATGCAGCTCCTTCAGCTTACTCAGCAGATGGGTGTTCTGCTCCTGCTGCTCTCTGTGCTCAGGTGGGCAGGCCTCTTGTTGCTCTGCAGCCTCCTTTTCCACATGCTGTCCCTGCAGCTGGTTGACCTCCTCTGCCTTCTCTGTGGTGTCTTTGGATGCGGAAGAGGCCTCCTTGAGCTGCCGGAGTATTTCCAGCAGCTGCTGGGTACGGAGGCAGAGCGTACGCATCTTGTCCTTGAGCCACTCCACCTCCTCCCACATCTGCTGAGAGCTTCTGCTCTTCTCTTCAAGGAGGCTGCACCGTCTCTGCAGCTCCTTCAGCTTACTCAGGAGATGGGTGTTCTGCTCCTGCTGCTCCCTGCGCTCAGGTGGGCAGGCCTCTTGTTGTTCTGTAGCCTGAACACCCACCTCTGCTACAGCCCGATGGCAGGCCCTGGCCCTGTTGAAGAAGACGCGTGGCTGCCCCTCCACGTGCTCCAGGATGTACTGCAGGAAGTGTCTTCTCTGCTCCTGCAGCTCACACTGGAGGCGCTTGCTCTCCACGGCCTGCTCTGCATGGGACTTCCAGCAGAGCTGCCGCTGGACTTCCTGCTGCATTCTGCGGTCCGCTCTGCTGCTGTCGCACCTCAGCAGCGCCTCCGCCAGCTGCCGCTGCAGATGCCATGCCTGGCGGATGGTGTCGTTGCGCCGCTTCTGCAGCAGCTCCTGCATCTGGCGCAGCTGGGCCTCCTTCTCCTGCAGCAGTTGGCAGATCTCTGCTTGCCACTGCCTCAGGCTCTGCTCCCGCAGGCGCTGCAGCTTTGACACCCGCACCCGCTCCCACTTGGAGCGCAGTTTGTCGGCCAGCAGCTGCCGCTCCCGCTCTGCCGCCTCCTGCCGCTCACGTCTCTCAGCAGCGCAGCGGCGCTGCAGCTCCTGGGAGCGGAGCCGCTCGCCCTCCAGCTGGGCCTGCAGTGCCTTCAGCTCCTGCCTCTTCTCCTCCCGCTGCGCAGGGCAGGTGGGGGGCTGTGCCGGGTCCCGGCGGGGAGAGGGCCGGCTGCCCGGGAGCCCCAGGTCTTCCTTGGCTGTCTCTGGCACCTAGAACCAGAAAATCATAGAATAACAGAATGGTTTGTGTTGGAAGGGGCCTTCAAGACTCTCCCGTTCCAAGCCCATGCCAAGGGCAGGGACAACTTCCACTAGGTCAGGTTGCCCAAAGGTGCGTCCAGCCTGGCCTGGGGCACTGCCAGGCGTGTGGCAACCACAGCCTCTCTGGGCAGCCTGTGCCAGCGCCTCTGCCCCCTCATGGTGTCCTGTCTTCTTATATCTCATCCAGATCTCCCCTCTTCTACTTTCAGGGCATTGTCCTTTGTTGTATCACTACCCTCCCTTACAACCAGTACATCTCCAGCTTTCCCCAGGTCTCCTTCAGGCACTGGAGGGCCGCTCTGTGGTTTCTCCAGAGCCTCCCCTCCCCAGGCTGAACAATCCCCACTCTCTCAGTGTGTCATCGTACCTGGACGTGAGCGTCCTTCATGGCAAGTCGACTGGAGCCCTGCTCTGCACGTTGGCAGTGCAGAGCTCCCTCTTTTTCTTGGGAGCAGGATATTGCGTTACAGAGCACATCTGCCCAGCTCCCCACGATGTAATAGGTGAAGAGCCTCCTCTCCAGCTCCAGCTGACGCTGGAGGTGGCGGATGCAGGCGGGCTGCTCACCATCCGTCTCCCAGCGCAGCTTGCTGAGGACGTCCTGCAGCTGGGCATGGGCCGCCTCGCTGCTGGGGGGGTTCCTCAGCACCTTGGCCAGCTGCTGCTGCAGCTCCCGAGCCTGGCGCAGGGCTGCATCGCAATCACGCTGCAGCAGCTCCTTTGTCGCGCGCAGCTCGGCCTCCTTCCAGAGCAGCAGCTGACGGGTCCCCGTCGCCCGCTGCCGCTGCTCCCACTCCTTCAGCTGCTGCTCTTCCTGGGCCTGCTGCTTCTCCCAGGCACAGCGCAGTTGGTCGGTCAGCAGCTGCCGCTCCCGCTCTGCCGCCTTCTGCAGTTCACATCTCTCGGCAGCCCAGCGGCGCTGCAGCTCCTGGCAGTGGAGCCGCTCGCCCTCCAGCTGGGCCTGCAGCACCTCCAGCTCCCATCTGTTCTCCTCCTGCTGCACAGGATGAGCTCACATAGTGGTGCAGATGAAGAGGTATTGCACAAGCCATTCACTGTGCGGGCTATATTCATCTCTATAGCCGAACCATGCCAAGTCAGTGAAAGAAGTAACTTGCTGGATTCTAAAATAGTTTCGCTTGAGAACGGCGCTGTTGCCAACTCTACTTGTTACAAATTGAACTACACCAGAGTGAAAAGGAAAGGGCAGCAAAGTTTTATATTTCTTTAGGCAGATCTGACTTCAGCTAACCCAGCACAAGGTACAATCCCAACAACTGAACAATGCAGGGCAGCAGCTGCTTTGAAAGTTGCTTTACCAATCTGCCGATTACTTTTTACGTCTAATTGCAGTCTTTATCTTCCGACCGGGAACTGAAGATCCAGAGGCAGAGAAAATATTTTTTCCATTAGTCCTATGAATAGAAACCGGTAGCACAGAGTTAGGACCACGCAGAGTTAGTGCAACGACACATCATCAGTAGGGTAAAACTAACCTGTCTCACGACGGTCTAAACCCAGCTGACGTTCCCTACTGTTAGCTGACAGTTCAGTAGCAGCACTGAGCAGATATTCCAGAACAACTGTTTTATCATCTGGCTGCTCACTGCTCAGCAGCTGGCAACAGACAACGTATGATGAATGGGAAGAGAGTTCCAGAAACCAAAAGCAATGAAATCTCTCTCATTCAGCAGGTAAGCAGCAGCGTAACAGCTCAATTCAGATCTTATTTTTCAAGAACACTTCTCATGGCTGCATGATATTTCTGAGAGCTGTGCTGCTATAAAGCCATCGTTGCCTACTTAGCCAGTCACACTAACAGAGCGAGGAGAGATGCTGTCCTTAGACATAAATTCTGAAGTACATCTGAGCACCTCACAATTTAACATCAGTAGAGGCTGCCTGCGCTCCACAGATAGTACCAAAAGCTCAAGTGAAAATCTGATTTGGTCTCTTACCCCACTGTAAACGTTGCAGGCTGGCTGAATGAAAATCCTGAAGAGCCAGAAGGTTGTACCGATGCTGCCGGTGCAGGAGGATTTGCACCAAAAGTAAATACTTCTGGGTTACTCGTGAAGCTGGTAGCTGACTGGCACCAAATGCTGGTCCAGCAGCAGGCGCTGAAGACCCAGACCCAAAGACAAATGTAGAGGACGACCCTAAAGGAAAAGAAGAGAAATTTCAGTATGTGCTGAGTTGTTTTGTTTGTTACAGAGCTTTATGTTTGCAGCCAAGTAGGTAAAACAACAAACAGCACCTCATTCATGATAGGAATCCTACCTTTTCTTGTAAGTTACATGAAAAACAGCATACTTAAAGGAGTCAGACAACGCACACCTCAAACACGGGTTGTCTAGACTCAAATTACTGTTAGCCATTCATGCTCTAGAAGCAGGCTCCCACAAATAGCACAAGCTGATTTGTATTCCTAAGACTTATTTATACCACGGGTAAAGAACACTCACTCACTTATTTGTATTATTTTAAGCGTTCAAAACACAGCTCCTGATCTATTAGAATGAGGAGAACGCCAATCTTTCCTCTCATAAGCAACTGCACCCCTTCCTCATCCAAATGTTTACAATTATCAATTTCTGGAGACCACATCAGGCTTGCAGGGACCTAACTGAGCTACCAGAATAATTCTGTCTCTCCATATAATAGCAAACAAGCTCATTCAATTAGCTGCTTTGGTTCTGCATGGCCAGCAGAAATAATGAGAAAAAAATACAGGACTGAGCTGTGACTTCAAACATACACACTTCTGCTGAGCAAAAAGAGACCTTCTAAATAGCGCTATTAATCTAAATGCAATTTAAGCAGACGTCACGCAACACAAAAATACCAACTGCTGCAATGTAACTTGGAATGGCTGATTGTTTTTCCAGGAAAAAAAACAGAAGTTAAGACGGACTAAAAAGCATTCCAGTGCAGCGACTCGACACGGACTCAGATGTGAACGATCCAAATCGTTTATTACAAGTTCTCACATCCCTTATATACCTTCACAAGTTGTTATTTTCTAGCTTTCCCATCCGCCCTTACAACTTTCCCAAACACCTTATATGTCAACAAAGCATTCTACAAAACACTTTTCAACTGTCCATGCAGGCACATATCCAATCAGAGCTGTGAGACTCTTCTTCTCCTTGCAGAGGTGTCCTTGGTTCCCATGCTGTTTATCTTGCTCCACAGCTGCTGCTCTGAACAGCTTTTCTTGTATCCCCACATTCCAGTACTTTTATGAAGATTTGAAGATTATGAAGACCAAGAAAATGAAGGACTGGCTATCGTGCTCATTAGAAGTCATGCTTTACAAAGCAGCAGCTGCATATATCAATACTGTGTTTGTAATATACACCTGTGAAGGGTGGATAGTACAAATCTTGATGTTATTTACAACGCTCGAAGAGTTTTAGGTATGGGAGAGAAAAATTCAAGTTATAACTAACTTTTAACCTTCAGCACTGGATTGATACTGAGAAGAGGGAAATTCATTCTCACAATGACAAGTTCCTATGCAAATGAAAGTCAGTAAAGGATTATCCAATGCACAAAATATCACCACAGCCAGTTGATCCCTAAACTGTATTTCCCAGACTGCCTCAAAACTTGACCTGAGCCCCAAGCATTAGCACTGTTTATCTTTTGTTGGATGTAAATATTCACTACTTTTCTCAATTTCCACGCATTTTCCCTATCTATTCTCCAGGAAACACTCTTTCCCTGCTCCACTTTTGTGATCTAAGAGCAAAAACAAAAGCACCTGCTTAAATGTACCTGTTGAACTCGATGTGGCCGTGGCTCCAAAGGTAAAGCCAGAACTTGCTGCATTGCTACTGTTGGCTCCTGAACCGAAGACAAATGGATTAACTGCTGCACCAGTGGTGGAAGATGTGGTGGTGGGTTTGTTTTCTTGAGAGAAGCCAAATGACTGAGATGCTGTAGATTCTGCAGAATTGCCAAAAGCGGTGCTGCTCACAGTGTTGCTGGCTTGCCCAAACACAAAGGGAGTGGGAACTGGTGCAGGGTTGGAGGAAGAAGTGACGCTGCCAAACAGGCTGCTGCTGTTGGCTGAAGTGGCAGGTACGGCTGCGCTGGAGGAACTAGAGCTCAAGAAGCTGAAGGATGGCTTTGCTGCTCCTTGATCTGAGAGGGAGAACAGAACATAAAACGCTGCAAGACGGCAAACCAAGCGCAACAGAGAGACCCTGTTCCAGCCACTGTACAAGGAGAAATGCTGGACGATGTCTCAACTATTATCCAGCTACTGTGGATTACATAAAATCCAGGTTTAATACACTGATCGCTGCCATGTGCAATTAAAGGAATGGGAGAATTGTGAAGAATGATGACACCACCACAGTTCTAGGCTTTAGTAGTTACGGACACCAAGCACTGGCTATAACAACTGGAACCAGAATGAACCAGTACATCTCAGCTCCTCAAACAAAACTATTCTTCAGATGCTCTGAGAAGAACAACATGCATTACCTGCAACACTTCTGTAGTTTGCTAAATAACACAGCAAAAAAAAAACAACCCACAGTGGTACAGCTGCTTTTGTAGCCTCTCCTGAAATTACAGCCCTGTGCCTACAGCCCTAAAGCTGGCTAAGCCCATCATCCTGCAGCCTCACTCTTTTGGCTTAAGCTCACTGTAATTCAGTACTTTCAAGACCTGCTTTTGGGAGCCACGGAGAACAGCCCCCTGTTACAGAACTGTCACAAAGTACTGAGTGCAATTTTACATTTAAAGTTATCTTTTAAAGTATGCAGTTCTTCAGCTTTCCCTAAGCTTCTGCTCTCTCATTATTACACCTGACCCTGTTCTTGATTTCCCACTGCTGTTTTTCCAGAAGTTACGGACCCTTTTCATCTATGCCACTTTTAAGGGACTCTCTACTGTGCTGAAGAAGGCTCGTTAAAATCTCATTTTTACACAAGGTGTTTCATCAAATTTCCATGGTTAAATCAAACTCCAGAACTTCAACTCAATCATAAGAACCATAACCCCATGCGCTGCTTTTATTCT
Organism: Coturnix japonica; assembly: GCF_054131305.1. Classification (NCBI taxonomy): domain Eukaryota; kingdom Metazoa; phylum Chordata; class Aves; order Galliformes; family Phasianidae; genus Coturnix; species Coturnix japonica. Next base: position 2,009,763 of record NW_028188943.1, on the reverse strand, counting down.
CTCTGTTCCTTCCCTTATAACTTCCAAAGTTAGTAGAAGTGAGTAATGAACGCTGTTCTGCAAACCATGGCTGATAAGTCATGAAATCAGAATCAGAATTCTTCCACATGGCAATTGTTACTAAAATCTTTCAGCCCGCTCTTTCAGAAGGTTAAAGATGCACAAAACTGTGTAGTACCTATTAAGCAATTTCCACACCTTCATGGCAGTAAATTGCAGCAGCACAGCTGCAAGAACACATGAATGAGACACCTCCTCACATCCCCTTTCACTATGAAAACCATCGCATGAGGCCTCTGTCACCACGCTAAAGACTGTACCACCAACTATGCTGCTAGCACAGAAACCATACAAACCATCCATGCTCATGTGGGATGCAATACAGGTTCCTTAATGTGTGACAATATGTATATATTTTTTGTCTAAACCTAGTCTTAAAACTCACTGAAATCAAAACAGGAATTCTACTAATTGTCTATACGTCAACAACTGGAACACAAATCACACTGCACAGAGTAATTAAGCTTTTTCTAAAGCTCCAGTACATGAACCCAGCAACTCCTACAGATTCTGTAACTTATGACTTCAGAGGTACCATCTGAGGGACTTAGACAACTGAAGACAAAAGATATTCTGCTTACCTGAAGTATTGGCTTGGGCCCCAAATGAAAAAGTTGGCTTTGCCTGCTCAGTTTCTTTCTCCGATGGTTTAACAAAGCTGAAGTTGAACATAGGTTTTGCTGTGCTTTCTTCTTTGGTACGTTCAGGCTGCCCAATGGAAAAGACAGGTTGTGCCTTTGACTCTTCATTCTCAACTTTCTTCCCAAACAGTAACGGAGGAGCAGAACTGACAGAATCCTGTTTCTCTTCTGTCCTTCCCAAAACAAACTGCGAGGCAGGAGCCGACTCCACGTTACCAAAAGAGAAGCCTCTCTTTGATGCAGGAGTTTCGTCCTTTTTCTCATCTGATTTCTTAAATGCAAAAGAAGCTGATGCAACTTCATTTTCTGCCACAGTTCCAAAACCAAACCAGACATTTGCAAGTCTAAGACTGACAATCAAAAAACTGCATTTTTCTCTCCAAACTGCAATACAGCTCTGACTTACTCAACTCAGTATGAACTAACACCAGTTAATTTCATGAGCACCACAGAAGTTAACTTGCAAAAGAGCAGATACAGACTCATACAGGAAAGCATTTATAGCATACAACATAGATTCACCTTGTTCATCACTGATGTTGAAACAGTGCTTGGTGACGATGACACAGTACTGCTAGTCAGAAAACTAAAGTTGAATGGAGCCAGAGATGCAGTACTGATGGGTAGGGATATTTTTGGGAGTACCGGTTCCTCCACTTCCTAGAGTTGTAAAGTAAAATTTTTCTCTTTTACAAAACATGCTACTTTCTCATCCTGCTCCGCTCTGATTCGCTACAACAGCGAATTTGGAACAAATATAACATTTAAAGTATTGTGTACTGAACCCACACAACAAAACACAAAATACCTACAAAGAAAACTACAGATGAAAGAACATTTACTCTGGTAAATCCAGCCTATACCACATGTAAGGATGCAAATCATATATCAGTACATCTTAAAAACAACAGCGTTTGTTCTTGCCTTTTAAGCTATTTGATAACCAAGACTGAATGAGTTAGGGTTTAAATGAGAACTGCCAATCTAATCACAGGCTGCACAGAAGCACCAAGATCTAAATAGAAATGAATGACTAAGCAGAGGGATAAATTGGTACTACAGACATTCAAGCGTATCCTACGACTTACAAGTGTTTCACTATTATGGTCTGAAAAGTTAATGGAACTTAGCTATTTTTATCTGTATCACTATTTTATTTGAATTACATAAACATACTCCATTGTTTATGATTTCTTTATATTGCATCAGCTAAAAGACCAACATAAAGACTGACACTAAAGATACAGTCATAGGCAGCTCAGATAACATCCAATCAGAAAAATAATCTTGAATACTTGTGGCTACAGTTTGATAAAATAGATCTTTTCCCCTTAAAACAGGAAAAAAAGCCTTTCACTACAAGTTCAGTAAGTATCAGCAATCCTAAGTCATCATTAGCAGACATGCAGAACACCATTTTCTAATTCTCTTTTGGACTCCTGGCCTGTACAAGACTTAAACAGGAAAGAATAAATTCAATAAACTTTGTTTACATACTTGACAAATGTTTCAAGTATCGCTGCATTATAGAAACCATACAAACCTCCACCAAAACATTCCTACTCTTTGGATACCTTGAAAATTGTAATACCAGGCAGAGGAGAGACGTGGTTAAGCAGATAAATCAGCATATTCTTTCATATAATTTAAACTATAGAAATGAAATTGCAGTGAAATTCATGGCTTCCATAGCAGTTGTTACAAGATTTCCTCTTCTTGTATGGTATTCATGGGAAAAAGAAAGAAAGAAAAAAAAAAAATAGTGTGTTATTAAAAGCAATGGGAGATTTAGTTGAGCAGTGAAAATATTTAGTTCAGCATCTTGTTATGCTACACACTATTTTTGAGTTCCCTCTAATCATTTCCTATGGTGGAACATGATGAAGAACTGGGCCCCCTACTTAACATATTTCCCATTGCTACCAAGGTAAAAGGTCACCAATACACAGGAATGTTCACCTAACAACATGAGTCATGCAAATATCATCCTTTACCTGAAGGCAAATTCCTGCCCCTTAATATTTAAATCCCATCTAGCTTTCACTGATTTCTAAACATCACATCCTTCAAATATTCAGAACACACTGAGGGACAAAAAGTCCCTCTCTTTTTTCCTTCCCCTGTCTAATAGGATTTTTCACTTATTTTACCAAAGCAAAATGTTGGCAGAGAAAAAAAAGTCAATTAAAACAAGTTCCCTCCTTTGGCAAAGATGTTCACACTAAAGACAGAGCTGAAGACAGCCACTACTATATCTGACTTTAGAGACCTCAACTCTACTGAGACATCTTGTCTAGTACATGGTGCATTTAATGCATAATAGCAGTATATAATGCACTCAAGCTCACTAACCAAGGGACCATGTAAAATCCACTCTCCTCCACCCTTAGCTAACAACTATTCAGTAAGGATAGAGTAATTCTTAAATCTGCATTCTCCTCCAACTTTGTCATGGCCGTAGTTGATGCCACTGTCTCCTTGGAATTCACAGCTCAAAAATTTCTCTTTAAGACTGGTGCCCTTTCTCTCTCTTCTGAAGAAATGAGACAAGTAGGTTTGATTATTTGTTTTTAAATCGCTGCCAAGTGGTACAACTTTTCAGATGACCTTCTTGGAACAGGACCAATATGGGAAGTTGGTTCAGAGCCTTGTCAGGGTAGTCTGCTCTTAGACAGGTGAGGGAGAGCAACGAATGAGTTGAATTCCAAAGAAATATTCCATTTACCTATATTTGTCCCCAGAAGCTCTGTTCTTGTTCTGACACTGTTAGAAACAAACAATAATACAGCCACAGAAGCCTGCTGGCATAAACACATCAGATGGAGAGCAGAATCAAGCCCACTGAATCTTTTATTGCAGTCACTGAGATGATACAGCTACATGGCAGTGCTATAGCTATCAGCTGCAACAAAGCTACCTGGAACACAGTCATTTTTCATAAAACATTCTCTATCCAAACAGTGGAAGAAAATAGGAACAAAGAACCATTTCTTCCAGATCAGCAGAACTTCGCTTCTACCAGGTCTGAACCACAGTGCAAGTCTGCTTTCACAGACACAAAGGTTAGTCCACAAAATACTAGTCCAGTTTCTAAGGCAGAGACAAAGCTTGCAGTGGTGATAGAGTGTTTAACTTGGGTTTCCAGTATGGTAGCACCACAAAGGTCCAAAGGCTTTTGGCCCTGAAGACCTTTTACTCCATTTTGAGTATAACATACAGAAATCCTTCCTTTAGACTTAACACCAAAACTTTGGAGAGCTCCAAATAGTTCGGGGAATAACAAAACCCAGCAAAGAAAAGTCAGGCCAATTACAAGCATGCCTTGCTCACTGTAGATTCAACCAAGTGCTTGGATCAGATCAAGAAAAAGCAGAACGATACACTTTTCCCCGATACTTCTGTCTGCTCATTCCCTCTCTGCCCTGGAGCAGTCAATTACTCATTAAGAGAGCACAGCAAAGACACCACTCTCAGCTGTAACTGCTTTTGCAAGGCCACATCTTCTGTCTCAGAAATCCCAGGCCACAGTCCGCTAATTGCTAACAGGCTGAAGAGAGCTTTGCAACCCCTTAATGATAATAACCCTGACAAGCCAAAGAACAAGGCCGACAGTGAAAGGAAAGAGACCTAAGTGTCACTCGTTTCCTTGCAGAGGCATTGCCAAGGAGAAAGTGTTTAAGAATTTGCAAAAGCAACTGAGCAGTACAGCTTGCAGAGGTGTTGGAGAGTGTTCACAGTCAGCCTAAGGCATGGTGGCAGCACCCAGGCAGGCATGGAGGACATGGGGACAGCACCACTGTGCTATGTGGGGCTCTTACACCTCATCCTGAGATTGCTCTAAGGGTCAGCACCACTCATTCCTGCCTTATCCCTGTTTCTGACCACATTTTGCTTTGGTTGTGATGGCTTTGGGATCCTTTGACTGACTTCCAATTGTTTTTCGGCCACTCCATATCTGACATTTTGACTCCTCAGATGTTTGATTTTGGCTTGTATGTTCTGCAATGCCCTATTCCTACATCCACCCTCACTGTGCTTTCCTGTGTTTCTTTGAGTCCTAATCAGGAGGCTGTCTGAACTGATAAATGCCCCCCAAGGCATGGTCCCAGCTGCAGGAATACAGTTCTGCAACCTTTTACTTTTATGTTTCAGCTGCATCCTATTCTGTCTCAACTCAATTTATAAGCCAGTGTTCATGGAACACCTGTGGAATTTCTGAAGTTCATTTACATGTGATTGTTGGCTTGTACTTCAGGCAACAGAAGCAAATAAAAACTGAAATTCATTGCAATGACCTAGAGGTACAGGAAAGCAGACCTTGAGTCTTAATCACTTGAACACGCCATGAATGACTTAACAAATTAATATTAAAAACTGTAGGAAATACAAAACCTTCTCAAAATAATGTTCTAAACAGCAGAGAGTGGTAAAGAAGAGTATTTATGCTTCTGTTCTACACAATTAATATTATTTACTACTTCAAAAGAAAATTACTGACAAAGCTGGCTACAACATAAACATAATCTAAATTTGTTGTCAGCTAATAGAGGCCATGTGCGCCATCACCTGGATGTGAGAAAATGATCAATTTTCCTGTTACTTCTGACTACAATGTCTCAACAAGATACAGAAAATAAGTAGTTTTCCTGCCTTGTCCTTCTCCTTCAGAGCATTTTCATTTAGTTCATATTCACATTGTTTAAAAACAGAGCAAACTCACGCTGGTCATGCTGGAACTACTTAACCACTCTAGTGTTTTACTGGAGCCTATTCTCCCTCTGCATTGGAGACTTCTGAGCTATAGGGAAGCTGGAAGAAGATTCAAAACACTGAACAAAAACAGATGGTTGAGAATGGTGTGCTAGAATAACTCCCAAACACAAACACATAGGAGAAAAGTCATGTTAGGTTTAAAAAGAGAGAATACTAACCAGGTCCCAGAAAAGTCTGAAAAGCTGTATTATGTTTTTAAGTATAAGAAACAATAATTCACCAAACTTTCCAGACATAATTTGATGATGCTTCTGTCTCAGGTGCAGAGAGAAGAAGAATTTGTTTAAAGTGTGCCAAATAATTCACCATGATATTAAGTTATGCCATCTGGAAATGGGATATAGAACTCAGATTTCTCTCAAGATCAGATTTAGAGAAAGCATCTCATACTTTGATAGGCCATTTAAAAGCAAACATCTTACAGCCGACCCCAGATGCTTTCTCTATTTGTATCAAGTGCTTATTAAAGCTCCTCATCATAAGTAGGTTTTTGTTTTCCAGTCTTTTTATTTCCAAGGGCAAACACAGATGGTGCACAGCAGCATAATGCAGGAAGGACTCAGGCTGAGAATGAGCAGCAGTGTGGCAGAGGGCTGTTCCACGTGGGGTGAAGCTCAGGCCTTGCAAGCAGGAAGATTTCTGGTCATGCAGCATTTGCTAATAAGCAAATGTCCTGTAAGCACAGTCTCGTGGCTTCAAGGTACTGCAGTTTTTCCTCAGAGTCCAATAAAGACCCATCAGGGATAAGCAGCATCAAAGAAAATTCTAGTTAAATAATAGTGAAAAATGTGGATCAGAACTGAAACTGGGGCCCATAAAGGGTATGGAATACTCATCCTTGGAGATTTTTAAAACTTGATTAGACAAGAATTCCAGGAACCTGGTTTAGCTTTGAAGCGTACCCTCCTTTGAGCAAGGCATTGGACCAGAGGACCCAAAGGTCCCTTCCAACCTGAATTATTCAATACAGCTAAACGGCACTAGCTGTACTGATGCAGAGCATTGGGAAAAGACAGGCAGGTAAGATCTGCAAAATCTGTCAGCCTCATGATATCAAACTTACACTTGCAGGGCAAAGCAACAATGGAAGTAAGTTTCATCATCCTTCCCCACCAACAGCAGTATCACAGGTATCCCACTGATCCTTCTCCCCAGCCTCTGACTCATCCATAGCATGCTCTTTATGGCAGGGCTGAAGTAAGAAAATCCATTTCCCTATACCCTTTCTCTGCTCTTTCCTCCAGTACCTCCCCAGCAAAGTTTTCACATTCCCACTGCGTTCACCTGAGCTCCGAATGCCTAACAAGAAATGCAAAAGCATCTAGCGATCATAATAGGTGTTAAAATCCTGCACGTTGTTTTTACCTGGTGTAACAAGCAACCATGAGGCATTATGCAACTGACCCAATTTGAGGCATTTAACATACCAAGGCTTAGCAAAGAGTGCCTGCTACAATCTACAGATTCTGTTCCCAATGAAAATCAGTAACCCTGTTACTGGAGGCAGAGCCAGACCCGACACGTCAGTGCCGCCTATCCATATTTCTAAATAAGTTGTGCAGGAAACATACTAGTTTCTAATCTTGGTGCTTCAGTGCCTAAATGAGCCTCATCACCATAGCAACAGATGGCTTCACAATCTTTAATGCCTTTATTTTCACAAGTCCTCTGAGAAATAGAGGAGGACAGCTGTCCCCATTTCACAACTGTGTAACTGCCAGGCAAAGAGGCAAAGTAATTTGCCCCAAATCCTGCAGGAAATGTATGGAGAGCAGGATGTCAGGGCATCAGGTTTCCCAGCCTTCCTACACATGCTCCAACCTACCCCATCCTTACTGCTAAAAGTACTTCCTACATCTATGGATACAGGAGCATGGCCTTTAAAAAAATGGCTTTTCTATTTGAAAGCTTGGGTCTCCTAAAAGGCTGGCCTGTCTCTGCAGGGAGATGACCTACAGAGGAGGTCCAAAGGGCAGTGGAAAATGGACTTGGCCAATTCATTAAGCCGGAAAGCAGTGATGCCATGTGTAAATCTCACAAGTTTCATAGCGTTTTAAGAGGCTGCTAAGGGTTCTAATTCTGTAATTCCTTTCTGTTGTATTTGGCAAGCATCTGGCTTTTACTCTGTCCACAGTGTGCACTCCAGGGAACAACACATTAAGGAAGCCAGCAAAACCAATACTTGTCCAGTTGTTCTGGATGTGTCAGATCACAGCAGATTTTCCCAGGCAGGCGCAAACTCTGCAGAAAGCCATATCTCCCCTTCCAATGTCATCTGAACTTGTATTTTGTTTTAATTCAGTCTATTCTCCTTCCCAGGCATAAAACTTAAATTTCCCAATTTGGGATATTCTGATCATGTACTTCTATGTTGAGCTGTTTCAGCACAATTCATTGCCCAATCAAGATAGGTTTCTAAACCCATTTTACGTTGTTCTGTTTCCTCTCAAAGTTCAGACATTCTCTTGATTCTCTTATTTATAATGGCTTATAGGTAAAACAAATTTAACTCATGCAATTTGTACCTCTATTTTATGAGGGGGAAAAAAAAAAAAAAAGAAGAAGAAGAAGAAGAAAAGAAGTAAGACAAGGTTCATTTATCAATATAATCTTTTTCGTTTACAATTAGCATCGGAGTTGTATACAAAACATCTCAGCCCTAAAATGCCTCTACTTATCACAGCAGTCTACACTGTTTATATTTATGAGGCAATTTGCACAAATGCCTTCAGATTGATGCGGCATTTATATTTATTTCATTTTTCTACTTCTGGTATTTTGTGTTCCTCTTCCCTTTATATTGCCTTTTTGAGAAACCTGCTTCATTCATCTCTCAGGAAGAACTGCTTTAAGAGAGGCAGATGGGAGCACCTATAAAGTGAAATATCGAAACTCTCTCTACATGACATAAGCGTCCTCCTGGTACTGCTGAATATTACAGCTTTTAAAAGTCATGTTTTACTTTGGAAATAGAAGCAATTACTTTTAATTGTAGTTCTCAGCATGAAAAACTTGGAAAAGGGATGTTTTTCTCCTCTTCAAGTCAGATCCTTATATTAAAAACAGAAACACTTCAGCACACACTGAGAAACAGGCCATAGTTACCCTAGGAATATACAGCAGCAGCACCATTAAGCATGACTGCATTAAAAAGATATGTTAAGTGTGAAGTTGCCTTAGGTTTATCTTGGCTGTCTTAACTCTGATGAGATTAGAGTTGCAGAAGCAAATGCAAACTGCCTGTCCCTGTTTTACTACAATAAACTTGGAGCTTCTTTAAACTACCAAAACATGTCAGTGCTTCACTGTATTGCCCTGTTCTGAATGTTATAACTTGGTTCTTCAGTTATGGAGAAGGAGTTGAAAACCACGACAGATGCTTTAAACTAAAGACGGATTGCAGAGCTACACCACTCAAGACAACTGATGCTAGGAACAGAGTTCAGCTCAGGCTACGCAATTGACCTCTTCAGTTCAAATATGCTGTGATGAAGTCTATCAAGCAGTCTGCTACCAAAGAAAAAAAAGTCAAGGCAGCACAGAGGACAACACGAGGATGCTGTGGCAAAAATAGACATAGAAACCAAAGGATTCATGTCTATGGTGTGGAACAGTTAAACAAATGGACTTCTTGATGGATGTCCCAGCAATGGGGATTAGTGTTGCTTTTGTAACACTAAACTGAAGGTTTAGTTCAAAGGTTGAACGTCCACATGCTCATATACAGAAAGTGTAAAAATGACCTGTCTCCCTTCATAGGGGTGGAAATTAAACAGCATTAACTAGTAACTACTTACTGTGGCATCACACACCATCGAAGAGAGAAAATAGAAGTACTTTAAAACATATGAGGCGCATAACAATTTGATGAACAGGCAAATTCAGCAGTCTTTGCCTGAAGTTGAACAAAACAGGTTTCACGTGTCAGTTTGCATTTATGGTTACTATCAACAGCTATTGGCAAGGATTAGGTCACCAAAAGTAATTTAGATGATAGAGCACGGCTGGAGTGGCATACTCCCAATCCATTTTCATTCCGTGTATTAAAACAAACTTCCCTTAGATTTCTACTTGCATTTCTCTGAAACAGTCTCACTAGAAGATAGCACAATTGAATTAACAACTGCTTATATCAAATGCATTTTTCTTGCATGTTCTACCTGCCCAGAGGTATGTCTGAAAGTGGACCAGAGTTTAATGGAGATGAATTTAAAGAGCACCTAGAGACAAGCAACCACTAGTCACCATTATCCTTCATTTAAATAGGTATTAGAAAACAGTATCAAAATAAATTGCTTATTTGAAAGACCTTGGAATCAGTTTCCTATCCGTATTCCGTAGTATTTAATTAAGGAACAATACCATTAAAGTGTGGGTTGTCACCCTCTGACACTGTGTTCAACAGAAAATTGAAAACCAGAATGCCTGCCTACGCTGTTGAAACCCAGTGTCAAACACATTAGAGATTTGCTGATTTATAAAGCAACAGACAGAGAAAAACAAAAAATAATACAATTAGAAGCCTTAGAAACTATCCTATTTCATGAAAATAGTTCTGTGTATCTCAATAAAGAGAAACAATGGTTGTAAAAAGAGATAGTGTCTCAAGAGGTTGCCCTCATTTATATGAGATTGTCATCACAGACGCATTTTATGAAGGAGTAGACAACTCATTCTCACAAACACACAAAGAAAGGATATACGTGGCACTCAGTCTGCCCTCTTGCCTGAATGGGACTGGGAGAAAACAGCTGGTGCAGACTGAGACTATGAACATGGAACAGCCAAAACAGATGCATCTGTCAATTCCTGACAGTCTAAATGCTATTGAGAATATCTCACACGTTGGAAGGAGCAGTGCAGAGCATCTCAAACATAAGTCAAGCACTTTGAGCAGAGCTGCCTACTAAGTTGAGCATAGTGGCTTTGGTTAGAAGGTGACAATGAGCAGCACACTGAAGGTCACCTCTCGATACACTTTCTCAAAAGAGACACATCTCAAAAGATTTACATGTATGGTTGGTGTTAGGAACAACGGAAATTTAGAGCTGGTACAGTAGAAAAGCCTGTTCAGGTAAAGGTTCAGATGCTGTACTCCCTAGTATTAATTCAGAATCTCTGTTTTATTCTGTGGCCTAAATTCACACTCATACTGATGAAAGCAGTAGAAAACTTCTTGATTTACTTATTTTTCAATCTTGCTCCTCACAACAAAAAGCAAACTTAGCAGCTTCTGACCAAAGCAAATTGGAGGTTCTGCAGTTAATATTGCCTTCACATTAGTGCACATACATAAAATGCCCCTTGCTCTTCCCACTGCTCATGCAGTCACATTTTGCTGTCTATTCAGCAGGTGATGCAGTAACAACTGAACACTGATAAAACCTTGACACTAGCTTACCAAGAAGGCTTGGGCGCAAAGCTAAGCAGCAGCACGTATCCTTACTTTCAGCAGATGGACAGAACTACTTCCAGAGAGCTCCCTGGGGAGCCCTTGGCCAAGAAAAGCTGCAGATTTCTAAATGGGCTTTACCAGTTACTCTGCTCTTGCTGTCACGAAGGTCCTTCTCTCAGTTGCTTTCCTCTTTAAGCCAGCAGTAAGGCACCTCAGCAAACGTCCAACCACGTGAGATGGCAAAAATTCTGCAAACATCTATGAAGATTACAGGCATGTCATGGGGAGGTGCTACAGAGGAGAAACTTCTTCACTAGTTTAGTTGGTTGGGATGAAGTAGGTAATGAAGTAGATAATACACATAACAAGCTTTCCTGGTATTCTGCAGGCATAGACATAACTGACTTCAGAGATGAGCTGAAAATAGTGACATAACTGAGCATACTTCCAGTATAAGTGATACAAATATTTCAGCTTTATTACATCTGCTGCTTAGCAATCGGGGAGGTAAAAATCCATGCTTCTTTGGCTTCAGAGTGACTTCACATGCTGAACTGCCTTCAGTTCTAGTTAGTAGATAGCAAATTTTGCTTTATGTTAATAAAATGGACAGAGTTTAAAGACAAGTAAGACACATGAAGTAAAGGAACTCATCTATAAGGGAGAATTAAGAGTCTCCATAACCTGTCCAAACCACTGGATGACACACTTTTGCTTCATCTGCACTTCCATGCCAGAAACCACTTTGTTAGTCTGCCCTTCTGCTTCTATCTGTCACACAGCAACAAAATGCAATGGAATATTGGTGGGAATTTTCATTCTCTACTGCCGTACCACCACCATCTGCCTCTAATGTTGTAGGCCAACAAAGTAGGAAGCATTATTTTTGAAGCAGACCTCATATTTCACCAATGTGGATGAATTATCATTAGTTTTGTTCAAAATTAATTTTAGGTGGAATATATGCAGCAAAATAAGAAACCTTTTCCTCTGATGAGAACCTTCCTGTGAACTCCAGAAGCATGAAGCTCAGACTGAGCTTCCCTGTGTCGATGGATCAGCACGAGTTCCATACAGAGCAATTTCATACACTGCTGCATCAGATCTCTTAGAAACAGTACACTTGATATCTTAAGTATTTCTTGATAGTGATTCGTATTAGGCAGTAGAACATCCTCCTGAGAAAAGATAAGGCAGCCTTATTGTTGAGAGCATATCAAACCAGGAGAGCACAATACTAGAAACCATAGTCCAGAGAATAAAACCTGTAACGGCCTTGTTGATGACTGAATAAGGCTTTTCCATCTTTAATATCTCCAGCGATGCACAAGCCCTTAGGAAAGCAAAACGGATTCATATCTAACAAGTCACAATATTAAATTCATATTTTGGAGGAAAGAAAAAAAAAAAAAAAAAAGGGAATTTTTCTTGCTATCCTAAAGATAAAATGAGGTCTATCTAACTACTAGCACTACTGTGGGACTTTAGGACTAAATTTTAAACAATCTGCCATTCTAATATAAAATATGAACAAAACTACTGAATGCTAATTTTTTCTGAACTAATACTTGACATATTTCTCCTTCCTTTATTCACATTTTTCTTCTCCTTCTTTTCCACTGTAAGTGGACTCACATAAATACTGTTCCATTACCTAAATTCCCAGTCCAAATTACAGCAGTTATTCCTCTAAGGAATTGCTGAGTTCTGAATAATAAGATCTTAGTGAGCTTTCAGCAAGAAACCAGAGAACAAGGTGCTCCTCTAAAGCAATATCAGAATTGATTTCTTTACATATGTCAGAAACAACTGGAAAGAAAATGTATTAAGTACAGCACTGTCAGCCACAATCGACTGAAAGCCTGAAAGACTGGGGGAAAGAAATTGCTAATCCAGGACCCTCAGAGTCTTCTTGACGCCTACTTTTCACAGAAGATCCAGCTGTTCTAGAATTCAAGATGACCAAAGCTTTCAGAAAGAAGACTGCGAAAAACTGTGGCCAACCCAATATTCAGAAATATGGAACAAACAGATGCCAAGAACCCAATCTGCCCTTTTCAGAAAACATGCCAAATATCGTTCTCTACTTTCCTGTATTCCCTCCTGTATAAACTTGCTTTTTTTATTTTTATTTTTTTAAGAAGGATAAAGAAATGGTTATATAAAAGCACACAGAAAATGGCTTAATTTAAAGAAAAGCTGTGCTCTAAAAGACCAGGAATACTTCACTTATGCTTGTAGAAAAGCACCATAAGCTACTCAAGTAACTCCCAGACCATTTAATTTCAGTAAAAATCACCTGAAGGAAAAACCTGTGAATGAATATCATGATTCAGCAGCAGAAACAGCTGGCTTTACACCAGAGCTAAGCCCTCCATCTCCATCCACTACATAGAGTGAAGCAAGACCAAGGAATGCAGATCATGCCCAGAAAACAACCTCAAAATACAAGCGTGAAATAACCACAGCCTATGCCATTTCCTCCCCTTACTTCAATCTTTTACCAACTTCTGATAAATTAAATTAATTTTAAAAAGCAAGAGAAGTTAAAGCATCAGAATGAACATACTGAGTTGATCTCTCTCTTCCCAGATGTACTGGTTGCTACCAATTTCCCGTGAACTTATCTATGTTAGCCAAATAGGCACCTGAATAGCAACAGGTTCTCCTTATGCCACAGCAAAATGAGAGTGCAGAGTGCATAAAACTGTTATTAAATGGAGCCAGAATCTGTCAAACAGTCCTTATATAAGTGACTCAAGAGGAAAAATGATTTGGGACAAAGGCTATGCCTTTTTTGTTACTGTTGTTCCAAAACACTTTCCTTGTGGGTATTAACAGTTCAACGTGAGTTCCTCCTGTTTCAATCCTTAGCTGTTTTTTTCTTCCTTTTGAAGTTTTGCCCAATCACTTATAATAATAATGAATAATTTACTAAAAGAAAATCAAAGAAAACATAAGTCTGTCTTAATATTGGCATGTCAAATGATGTTTAACAGTTGCTTAGCACCACGGATTTCAGTAGAGCATTTCCTCATCCTCATTAGTGTAAGTCAGAGAAGCAGCAGCAACACAATGAAACATTTGCAGAATTTTCTAAGTGGCTTACTTCATCTAAGAGGAACAGCACTTCACTATAATAGGAATGATTATATGTGGATTTAGCTCAATTAAGCATCACCTTGGTAATGCTCTCTCTTTTGTTATCCAAACATCCTTGTGTATGTTTATCAGGACGACTGAAGTTTGCCCAGGAAGCCAAGTTAAATTTCTAGCTTTATAGTTAAAGGAGCCAAGTTTAAAGAAACATTTCAAACACGTACTGGCTGTATTCCCTGACAAGTCCCTTCCACCTTTTTTCTGAACCTTACCCAAGAAATTAAATATATTAGGTTGCATGATCAGAGAAAGAGTGGCTGGTCATGCATTCCCACTGAGCATACAAGGTACCTATAGAAACTAAGAAAGACTTCTCCCAGGCAGCTGCACAGATAAACTCATTTTTCAGAGTTGTTCTGGACTCTATGCTTCTGTAAAAGATAATACACATTTCCAGATAAAAATCTCATTTCCCATCTGTGCTGCATCCGATGCATCATGACAAACATCTTGAATAAAAAGAAATCTAAGGGACTCCTAGAAATAAAGTATAAACTCAAAGGGCATTTGATGGAAACTTCAAGAACAACTTGTGAGTGGTTTTTTTCATGTTTTGTATTTGCACCTACGTGGCATATTAACTTGGTACCAGCCTGCACATGCAGACCCCAGAAAATTATGCATGAATGCTCTGTGTCCTATCATTTATAGGGAGCAAGTTCCAAACACACTGCCTACTTTTTCCTTGTCAAATGGCATACACAAGAGGCAATGTTTACCATATTTATAACACAGTGTTCACGTTTGTAAGGCTTAAATCCTACCTGTGGCAGCAAAATTATTCTGTGCTCAAGTTACTCATGTCCCCTCGTTAACTCTTTACTACAATTGGTGCCTCATGGCAGACAAGCAAAAATCTAAATTCCTGCATTAAGGTGTCATAAATCACAGTGTGGCAGACTCAGATTACACCAGGATTCATGCAGGCTTTTAAAAAATTGCATAGTCAGAATGAGCAAGCTAACTGCTGGGAAGTTAAAAACCATGGCATCTCTTTGCGGCAGCTTTTCCTCTTCTGGTCTGTGTCCGGACAGTTTCTTAAAGCTGATCACACATTCATGTGTTCAAAACTAATAGTGACAAAAGCAAAAAGATAAACAAAGAGACATAGCAAGTTCTCTTAAAGCATTCTGAATTCATAAAAAATTAAGGTGATAAACAAGAAGTACAAAGATCATGCTCCTTTAAAATAAGAAGGCTCATCACGAAAGAAAACTCAAACGACAGTCACCTCACAACAGAAATATCCTGGTTTTCAATGTTTCTTTGACTATTCAAGCGCTCCAACAGCCAATAAGATCAAAACACTATGTATTTTTAGTAAGGTACCCAAATTTGACGTATTTCATAACAAAAACTCTCAGAGAGCATTCTTGTTCTTCTATGTCAGCTACTGCATTTGCATCAGTTTAAGGGCAAAGTTCTTCTAGTTCAGAAGAGAGACAGTTCATCTTTTTGCAGTAGAATTTTCATCTTCAGCCAGGAATTGCTGCCCCTGAGCCTTCAAAGCTAGCTGAAAGAGAGAAGCCTCAAAACCACTTGCTGGGAGACAGCATCAATTCAGCCACAACTCAAATAGGACAGTCCTTATGCAAGTCACAAGGCAAGTCTGATACTCAGTAGCACTTTGAAAGCAGTAACAAAACATCCATTCACTTATGTGGGTGCCATTTTCTACATAGTGCCAGTACAGCATTCAATTGGGCGATATTCTGTGACAGTAGATATGCTCTCCATACAAGTGAAGGTGTAAGAATCATAAAGTACCTTTGTCTGGAGATCAGCTAGAGCTGAACTGTTGTTGGTAATGCACTACATTTTCTCCACTGAGTGCTAATAACTTGATGTATGTGCATTTGACTTCTGTTTTGTATCTCTTCCAAAACAGAAAAACAAGACAATGGATGTAAGAAGTACCTTTTTTACTCAAAGATAAATCTACTCCAAGATGGCTTATGAAAATGGCTAAATCACAGTGTTATGTACAGGAATAAAATTTATACACTTACTAATAAAAACTTCACTTTACTAAAAAACAGAAAAAAAAATATATTTTTAATCTTGCATAATAAAAAACCATGTAACTTTCCTTTACACCAGCAGCATATGTCCAACTAAAAACTTGGATAGAAAATTGTTTCTTATTTTACCTTCTTCAAACTACTTGATAAAAAAATCTTAAAACAGATTCCATACACTGGCAGTGAAAATTCATTAACAAAGGTTTCCCTCAGCATCTAAATCAGAGTGATCTTGGGTAACACAAAATCATAGATTCATAAAGGCCGAAAAAGATCTCCAAGATCACCAACTTCAAGAGACAGAGGGAAGCAGGAAATTTTATTGAATAATAAAACGTGCAGCACGTGAGGCTGGCGCATAGTGATGAGCAAGCAGTGGATGACGCCGTCGCTGTGGGACGGGTGGTGATGTCCCCCAGTGAAGGCGAGGCCCAGCAACACGGCCAAGCCCTGGTCTGTGACATCTCCGTGCGATGGATTGTGACTGCTTGGCCCACGCTGCTCCAATGCGGGCGCAGCAGCCCAGCCCAGCAGTTCGTGCCTGGCCTCCAACCGAGCGAGTGCGCGAGGACTGGAGTGTGGACAGGGCGAGTTTTGGAGCTGGAACGTGATCTGGGTGTTGCTTGCGCAGCACTCAGCCGCCGTCCCAGAGCCTCTTGAGCTGTACCCCGACCCTGCTGGTTGCAGGCGTCTGGGACATCTAGGAGAGGAGCGTGCAGCAGCGCAGGTGGGCAGCGTGGCAATGCCTGACGCCAGAAGCTGGGGGTGCTTCTTGAGGGCCCCTCCCCAGGCCGGCCTATGCCCGTGGGGACATGGCCTCCGCAGTGGCAGGAGGGGAACAGGGACCGGGAGGGTTTGCTGATGAGAGACTGGGACAGTGAGTGACCGTGGCCTCTCTCTGTCTTTTGCAGTTGGTGACACCGTCTTTCTGCCTGCTGCAGCACCTGTGAGGGGAGCAGCTTCCCGACCTCAGCTCTCCCCAGCCCACCGAACAGCCCGGGCCATGGATGTGACATCCGACTGGACCTGCCCCATCTGTGGGCAAGTACGGGAGGATGTGGCTTACGTGACCCCCTGCCAGCACCAGCTGTGCTACGGCTGTGCCGTCTGGTGGGCACAGAAGAAGCCGAGTTGTGCCGTATGCGGGCACAAAGTCGCCACCATCCGATACTCGGTGAGGTCGGACGAGGATTACCTGGAGTGTGCTGTCCCGCAGCCCGCAGTGCACTCAGGTGACGGCCTGCAGGACGAGCAGGGGCCTGCAGAGCCGGTGCTCATCCCAGCTGAGCACAACTTCCCAGCCGAGGTCTGGGCTGCCTTCTTCCAGCAACATCCGGAAGACCTCGGACCCCTGCTCCGATGGCTGCAGGGAGAGATCCATGAGGTGTCCAGCGACGACTGGTGGGAAGTCTACGTGGCACAGTGCACCACCGTGAACTTCCTGTGCCAGCACGGGCTGGACCAGGAGGCCTTGGTGCAGGCGCTGCAGATGACCACCAGTGGTGACGTGGTGCCCTTCGTCAGAAGGCTCATCGGCATCGCTGCAGCCCTGTACGGCCCCACCATCCGCCACCAGCTGGACCACCAGGACACCCGTGCTGCTGGAGGGAGGGAGGACAGTCCTGCAGCCAGCACCATCACCAGCACCTCCCATCAGGAGCCTCCTGCCTCGGGCCCAGGCCGCTCCACCAGCACCGCAGGGCCCAGCACGGAGCCAGGGCAGGCGGCCACAGCGGGTCCCTCTTCCCAGGGCAGGGACCGCTCGTCTGGGGGGCCCCGGCGTCCCCCGAAGAGGAAGGCCCGCAGCAGCCCCCAGGACTCTGCGCCGCCCTGCAAGAGGCGGACCCGGCGGCGGCACTAGGACGGCTCCGGCGGGCCGGGAGCCCAACATCTGCCTCTCGGCCTGCTGCTTATTTATTAGAATACCTAATAAACATCCCTTAAAACTCAGAACAAAAAGTCTCTCTGTTATTGACAAGACTGCTGGCTTTGCTGTTCCTACCCATGCTGCCCATGCTGCTTTCTCCATATTTCAGTCCTGATAGATAGAGGGTGTTAAATTTCATCATTGTTGCCATGACCATAAATCAGTACTCATGATATTACTAATAAAAGAGACAAAGACGCCAAAAAGCAGAAGATGGACCAATTGTGATAACATGTGCTGACTTTGTGTGCTGACATCACAAAATCAGACCCCGTCCCAAACCATCCCACTGTGAGTAATACAGGAACTCATCAGAGGAAGGAAAACACACGGAACACTAAAGAATCAAACTCCAACCCAATAGCAGCACACAGCCTTGAGTGATACCCTTGATTTTTGAAACATTTAAGTTACATCATGATCTTTTTTTACTTGAATCCCCTGGTTATTTTTTAAATGGAGAACAGCTTCATATGTGGTACCTCTATTTGTTTTTAAAATCTGTCCATTGAAAAACTCCAAATAGCACGAGGTACCAGTGGCTGTTCAAGCGAGCATAGGAAAAATGAGAAACAATCCCAGATTATTCAATGAAGTGAAACACCGTAGCAAGCACACCTGTAATAGACTTACTGCCTCGTTCCGGAGCCCAACCAGCTCCAGGAGGGATGAGGTGCCAACCATGGCAGAAGAGCTGCATCTATTCCACCTTCACTGTGGATCACGCATCATCTGGTGATGAACTGGCAGAGCCTACGGCAGGGCCCTGTGGCATCAGCCCATCTGGGGGGACCCAGTGAGCCTCCCAGAGGAAGGCCAGTAACTACTAGGATCTGCCATCACCAAAGAAGAGGCCTCCCAACCTGCAGCAATAAACCATTGTCCCAAACCATCCCACTTCAAGTAATGCAGGAATTCATCAGAGGAAGGAAAACACACAGAACAGTAAAGAACCAAACTCCAACCCAAGAACAGCACGCTGCCATGAGTGAACTCCTTAATTTCTGAAACACTTAAATTACATCATGACCGTTGCCTTGAATTCTGTGATATCTGACAACAGAGTACAGCTTAATATGAGGAATTCAATGCAGTGAAAAGCTTCAGCAAGTGCACCTGGAACAAACCTTCTGGCACCCCAATCGAGAAGTCAGCAGAGCCACCTTGTCCACTCAGTGCAGACGTGGCAACAACAGCTGAACAGCAACAGACCAGAAGTTACACATGAAGCACGTCAGGCTTTTATTTCACCACATTTCACAGACTAAGAAGGATCAGGATAGCGATCCCTCATGTGTGTCAAGTCACCACTGCAGGCCTGGTACTGGAAGTGTACGGGCTATGCTGCAAGCAAACCCTGTGTAGTTACTGAACAAAACGAGCTGGGACTGCCCTGCGATCTCGCACAGATGGCCATATTCAGGCAAGGCACACACACACATCCTACTCACTGGTGGCCAGTTAATTCCACAGCACTCTGACAAGCACACACAGTTGCCCCAGTGGCTACTCAGCATCTCAGTGATGGAAACGTATTAGTAATTCTAGTCCTCTATTCTAGTCAAATGTACTCCCCTTTTGCTACCCTCCCACAGCTAATTAGCAGCCCTATGCCTTTTCTGCAGTGGCTGGCTTTCCAGCAGACCAGAGTACTGCACTTAAGGTTGAAGAGTAAAAACAAATGCTTATATAAAGGAATGGTGACAATGCTGGGGACAGTGACGACCTTATGTTCCACTGAAGTGAACGGTTCGCTCAACAGCCATCTTGGGTAGCACAAAATCATAGAATCATGAGGGCTGGAAGAGATCTCCAAGATCACCTACTACAAGAGACAGAGGGAAGCAGGAAATTTTATTGAATAATAAACATTCTTGCTTTATGAGACTGGGGCTGTTTGCCATGGCCACGGCCAGAGCTACCAGATGGCGCATGCGGGAAGATGAGGCCCAGGCCCCGGAGATTGGTGTGAAACACGGGTGCCAAGCAACAAAGAGGTGGGGGGTTTCGAGGAGTGGGCAGCAGCGCTGGGGAAAGCCCAGGAACGTGTGCTGGGGCTGGAGTTCTGCTGGCACACGTGCAGCACGCGAGGCTGGCGCATAGTGATGAGCAAGCAGTGGATGACGCCGTTGCTGTGGGACGGGTGGTGATGTCCCCCAGTGAAGGCGAGGCCCAGCAACACGGCCAAGCCCTGGTCTGTGACATCTCCGTGCGATGGATTGTGACTGCTTGGCCCACACTGCTCCAATGCGGGCGCAGCAGCCCAGCCCAGCAGTTCGTGCCTGGCCTCCAACCGAGCGAGTGTGCGAGGACTGGAGTGTGGACAGGGCGAGTTTTGGAGCTGGAACGTGATCTGGGTGTTGCTTGCGCAGCACTCAGCCGCCGTCCCAGAGCCTCTTGAGCTGTACCCCGACCCTGCTGGTTGCAGGCGTCTGGGACATCTAGGAGAGGAGCGTGCAGCAGCGCAGGTGGGCAGCGTGGCAATGCCTGACGCCAGAAGCTGGGGGTGCTTCTTGAGGGCCCCTCCCCAGGCCGGCCTATGCCCGTGGGGACATGGCCTCCGCAGTGGCAGGAGGGGAACAGGGACCGGGAGGGTTTGCTGATGAGAGACTGGGACAGTGAGTGACCGTGGCCTCTCTCTGTCTTTTGCAGTTGGTGACACCGTCTTTCTGCCTGCTGCAGCACCTGTGAGGGGAGCAGCTTCCCGACCTCAGCTCTCCCCAGCCCACCGAACAGCCCGGGCCATGGATGCGACATCCGACTGGACCTGCCCCATCTGTGGGCAAGTACGGGAGGATGTGGCTTACGTGACCCCCTGCCAGCACCAGCTGTGCTACGGCTGTGCCGTCTGGTGGGCACAGAAGAAACCGAGTTGTGCCAGATGCGGGCACAAAGTCGCCACCATCCGATACTCGGTGAGGTCGGACGAGGATTACCTGGAGTGTGCTGTCCCGCAGCCCGCAGCGCACTCAGGTGACGGCCTGCAGGACGAGCAGGGGCCTGCAGAGCCGGTGCTCATCCCAGCTGAGCACAACTTCCCAGCCGAGGTCTGGGCTGCCTTCTTCCAGCAACATCCGGAAGACCTCGGACCCCTGCTCCGATGGCTGCAGGGAGAGATCCATGAGGTGTCCAGCGACGACTGGTGGGAAGTCTACGTGGCACAGTGCACCACCGTGAACTTCCTGTGCCAGCACGGGCTGGACCAGGAGGCCTTGGTGCAGGCGCTGCAGATGACCACCAGTGGTGACGTGGTGCCCTTCGTCAGAAGGCTCATCGGCATCGCTGCAGCCCTGTATGGCCCCACCATCCGCCACCAGCTGGACCACCAGGACACCCGTGCTGCTGGAGGGAGGGAGGACAGTCCTTCAGCCAGCACCATCACCAGCACCTCCCATCAGGAGCCTCCTGCCTCGGGCCCAGGCCGCTCCACCAGCACCGCAGGGCCCAGCACGGAGCCAGGGCAGGCGGCCACAGCGGGTCCCTCTTCCCAGGGCAGGGACCGCTCGTCTGGGGGGCCCCGGCGTCCCCCGAAGAGGAAGGCCCGCAGCAGCCCCCAGGACTCTGCGCCGCCCTGCAAGAGGCGGACCCGGCGGCGGCACTAGGACGGCTCCGGCGGGCCGGGAGCCCAACATCTGCCTCTCGGCCTGCTGCTTATTTATTAGAATACCTAATAAACATCCCTTAAAACTCAGAACAAAAAGTCTCTCTGTTATTGACAAGACTGCTGGCTTTGCTGTTCCTACCCATGCTGCCCATGCTGCTTTCTCCATATTTCAGTCCTGATAGATAGAGGGTGTTAAATTTCATCATTGTTGCCATGACCATAAATCAGTACTCATGATATTACTAATAAAAGAGACAAAGACGCCAAAAAGCAGAAGATGGACCAATTGTGATAACATGTTGTTATGGTTTTGCAATTTGGTTGGTGTTGGTATTCCACATCAGAACACCATGCCTCATAATGGGAGTAAAGGGGACAAGTTTTTTTTTCTGTGAACTGCCTTAATGAGCATGTGGGGTGGGGCACCGGAAGGGAAGTGAGGAAGGGGACGGCGTTGCTGGACCGGCTCCCTGCGAGGAGACAACGTGGTCAGAGCTTCCTGCCTTCCACAGCTCCATCGGTGAGATTTGGGACTTGGTGTTCTCTTTGTTGAAACTCTCTTGTTGTTGTTTAGCGTTATTGGGTTATTAAACTGCCATTCGTTCTCAGATCACCTTTTTTTCTCCCTCATTTTTTGTTAGACCTAATCGCAATCTCCCTTCCCTTCCCCGTCTCCCTAAACGCACGTGGCCGGGCCGCGCCGGGCCGCGCCGCATTGCCGCTAGAGAAAAAAAAGGGGGGGGGGGGCTTTTGTTCCTGCTGCCCCGGGTTTGTACCCACTGTCCCGGAGTGAGCTCTAGAGAGAACCCCATGACATTTTTGGTGGAGAATGCGGGCAGAGCTCAGGGCAATGTTTTGGGCAGTAATTAGGTGGTTTTTTTCAGCAGCCCTGTATGTAGGACTGATAGTCCGTAGGTTCCTGTGGTCCTGGCTTAAGGACTTCCTGATGTTGGGGGTAGGGGTAGATTTATTAAGCCGATGGCTGGCAGGGATAGAGATATCTGCCTGGCTCCCTTCCAGACTAACGAACATCACAGGCACCGTGCTTGAACTGGCTCACGAATGCTCTGAATTCCTTAAGTATGACTGGGGTGTCAATTGGAATACTGTGTTGTTAGTCTCTCTAATTGTAGTAGTTTACTATAAATTGCAGAGAGACTTGCAAAGAATAGTGCAGAGAGACTCAGGAAAAGGGCCAGAAGCATCGGGACCCCCAGTATCAGGTAATCTCACCCCTGAACACCAGAGGGACCTTGGGAAATTAATAGAACCCCTGAGTGAGTGTGGGAGATCAGGGGGATCTCAGATCGAATGGCTTATGAAAAAGATAGAGAGTCTCGAGAATGAGATCCAAACCCTAAGGGGAAGGCAACAAGTTAATCCCAGCCGACCACAGGAAGCACCAGCATCAGTGTCAGTCGCCCCAGTGGAAGGCCAGAGATGGGAACGTGTGTCCTCACGTCTGGAACGGATGGAGGAAGTAGAGGAAGATCCAGGCGAGGGACCCTCCCCAAAACCACCAAGGAAGGCAACTCAGAAGACTAACAGACATGGAGAAGATAGTGACGATGAAGGCCAGAGATGGGAGCGTGTGCCCTCACGCCTGGAACGGATGGAGGAAGTAGAGGAAGATCCTGGTGAGGGACCCTCCCCAAAACCACCGAGAAAAGCAACTCAGAACACTAACAGACGCGGAGAAGATAGTGATGATGAGGGAAAAGTCACTGCTTCCTCTACTCGTAAACCTCTGAAAATTACTGAAATCCAAAGTGCGAGAAAGGAGTTTGCCCGACTCCCAGGTGAACGCCTTGTCACTTGGCTGCTCCGGTGTTGGGACAATGGGGCCTCCTGCATGTCTCTAAGCTGCGATGAGGCTCGTCAATTAGGAAACATTGCTCGAGACTCATCTATTGATAGAGGGATCAGCAGATGTCTCGATGGAGTCGCCAATCTCTGGGAGAGGATTCTATCAGCTGTAAAGGCAACCTGTCTTCTCAAAAGTGATTTGGAGCCTGTACTGGAAAAATGGAGTACAGCTGAGGAAGGTATCCAGTACCTGAGAGAAATGGCTGTGGCAGAAATGCTGTTCGATCCCATGTTTGTCCCTGGGGACCCAGAGGATTACCATGACCCAGAAAAGGTGAGCGGTACTCCGGAAATATGCAAGAAACTCATGCGGTCAGCACCAGGGAAGTATTCCAGTGTACTATTAACGAACTCTAACAGGTATGATGAGCTGGATAGGAGACCTGAAATTTTTGAGCTCATCCTTTCACTGCAAAATATCGAATACTCACTACTGCCACACCGTACCACCATCGCAGCCATCTGTAAAATGGTGGATAGAATGGACCGAATGGAGAAAAGACAGGACAACATGCAGAAGAGCTGGTCTGCGGCAAGGAACCACAGTGAACCTGTGGCAGTCTCAGCTGTCAGACGCAAACGCACACCTGTCCGAGTGAAGGACCGCAGTGAGCCTATGTCACGTGGTGCCATGTGGAACTACCTGCGTGACCATGGAGAGGATATGAAGAAGTGGCATGACGAACCCAATTTTGTACTGCGAGCACGGGTAAGAAAATTACAAAAGAGGTCACCCACTACTGAGGTTGCCTCTACCGCTGCAGACAACCAATAGAGGGGCCCTGCCCTCAGCCAGGGGGGGAGAGGGATAATAGAGTGTATTGGACGGTGTGGATTCGGTGGCCTGGCACATCAGAACCACAAAAATATAAAGCACTGGTGGATACCGGTGCACAGTGCACTCTGATACCCTCAGGTTTCGAAGGGACAGAACGGATACATATACATGGGGTGACTGGGGGTTCGCAGGAACTGTCTGTGTTGGAGGCCGAGATAAGCCTCACTGGTAGAGACTGGCAGAAACATCGTATAGTGACTAGCCAGGAGGCTCCTTGCATACCTGGAGAGGTGTTCAGTACACTTGGAATCGTTTGCCCCAGGGGTGGAAACACAGCCCGACCATCTGCCATGGGCTGATCTAAGCCACGTTGGAACAGGGCGGTGCTCCAGAGCACCTGCAGTATATAGATGATATCATTGTGTGGGGTGATACAGCGACGGAGGTTTTTAAAAAAGAAGAACGGATAATCCAGATCCTCCTGTCTGCTGGTTTCACTATTAAGCGAGACAAAGTGAAGGGCCCTGCCCAAGAAATCCAGTTTCTAGGGGTGAAATGGCAAGATGGGCGTCGCCATAGAGTGGATCTATCACATCCCCTATCACGCACCAGCCGCTGGTAAGATCGAGCGCCACAACGGTTTGCTGAAAACCACACTGAAAGCGATGGGTGGTGGAACATTTAAGAACTGGGAGAAACATCTAGCAGAAGCCACCTGGCTGGTAAACACCCGAGGATCAGCCAACCGAGACGGCCCTACACAGTCCAACTCCCTGCGTACCGTGGAGGGAGACAAGGTTCCTGTGGTGCATGTAAAGAATATGCTGGGAAAAGCGGTTTGGGTCCTTCCAGCCTCTGGAAAGGGGAGGCCCCTCCGTGGAACTGTCTTTGCACAGGGACCTGGGTGCACCTGGTGGGTGATGCAGAAGGATGGGGATGTTCAGTGTGTGCCACAGGGAAATCTGATGCTGGGGGAGTGCAGCCTGTGATTCCATGTGTGTATATATATATATATATATCTGTATGTACATATGTAATGCATGTTAACTACTGTTCTGTTTATATGTTGATAAAAGTTAGGCATGATGTGATGATGTGTAATAAGGGGTGGAATGTTATGGTTTTGCAATTTGGTTGGTGTTGGTATTCCACATCAGAACACCATGCCTCATAATGGGAGTAAAGGGGACAAGTTTTTTTTTCTGTGAACTGCCTTAATGAGCATGTGGGGTGGGGCACCGGAAGGGAAGTGAGGAAGGGGACGGCGTTGCTGGACCGGCTCCCTGCGAGGAGACAACGTGGTCAGACCTTCCTGCCTTCCACAGCTCCATCGGTGAGATTTGGGACTTGGTGTTCTCTTTGTTGAAACTCTCTTGTTGTTGTTTAGCGTTATTGGGTTATTAAACTGCCATTCGTTCTCAGATCACCTTTTTTTCTCCCTCATTTTTTGTTAGACCTAATCGCAATCTCCCTTCCCTTCCCCGTCTCCCTAAACGCACGTGGCCGGGCCGCGCCGGGCCGCGCCGCATTGCCGCTAGAGAAAAAAAAAGGGGGGGGGGGCTTTTGTTCCTGCTGCCCCGGGTTTGTACCCACTGTCCCGGAGTGAGCTCTAGAGAGAACTCCGTGACACATGTGCTGACTCTGTGTGCTGACATCACAAAATCAGACCCCGTCCCAAACCATCCCACTGTGAGTAATACAGGAACTCATCAGAGGAAGGAAAACACACGGAACACTAAAGAATCAAACTCCAACCCAATAGCAGCACACAGCCTTGAGTGATACCCTTGATTTTTGAAACATTTAAGTTACATCATGATCTTTTTTTACTTGAATCCCCTGGTTTTTTTTTAAATGGAGAACAGCTTCATATGTGGTACCTCAATTTGTTTTTAAAATCTGTCCATTGAAAAACTCCAAATAGCACGAGGTACCAGTGGCTGTTCAAGCGAGCATAGGAAAAATGAGAAACAATCCCAGATTATTCAATGAAGTGAAACACCGTAGCAAGCACACCTGTAATAGACTTACTGCCTCATTCCGCAGCCCAACCAGCTCCAGGAGGGATGAGGTGCCAACCATGGCAGAAGAGCTGCATCTATTCCACCTTCACTGTGGATCACGCATCATCTGGTGATGAACTGGCAGAGCCTACGGCAGGGCCCTGTGGCATCAGCCCATCTGGGGGGACCCAGTGAGCCTCCCAGAGGAAGGCCAGTAACTACTAGGATCTGCCATCACCAAAGAAGAGGCCTCCCAACCTGCAGCAATAAACCATTGTCCCAAACCATCCCACTTCAAGTAATGCAGGAATTCATCAGAGGAAGGAAAACACACAGAACAGTAAAGAACCAAACTCCAACCCAAGAACAGCACGCTGCCATGAGTGAACTCCTTAATTTCTGAAACACTTAAATTACATCATGACCGTTGCCTTGAATTCTGTGATATCTGACAACAGAGTAAAGCTTAATATGAGGAATTCAATGCAGTGAAAAGCTTCAGCAAGTGCACCTGGAACAAACCTTCTGGCACCCCAATCGAGAAGTCAGCAGAGCCACCTTGTCCACTCAGTGCAGACGTGGCAACAACAGCTGAACAGCAACAGACCAGAAGTTACACATGAAGCACGTCAGGCTTTTATTTCACCACATTTCACAGACTAAGAAGGATCAGGATAGCGATCCCTCATGTGTGTCAAGTCACCACTGCAGGCCTGGTACTGGAAGTGTACGGGCTATGCTGCAAGCAAACCCTGTGTAGTTACTGAACAAAACGAGCTGGGACTGCCCTGCGATCTCGCACAGATGGCCATATTCAGGCAAGGCACACACACACATCCTACTCACTGGTGGCCAGTTAATTCCACAGCACTCTGACAAGCACACACAGTTGCCCCAGTGGCTACTCAGCATCTCAGTGATGGAAACGTATTAGTAATTCTAGTCCTCTATTCTAGTCAAATGTACTCCCCTTTTGCTACCCTCCCACAGCTAATTAGCAGCCCTATGCCTTTTCTGCAGTGGCTGGCTTTCCAGCAGACCAGAGTACTGCACTTAAGGTTGAAGAGTAAAAACAAATGCTTATATAAAGGAATGGTGACAATGCTGGGGACAGTGACGACCTTATGTTCCACTGAAGTGAACGGTTCGCTCAACAGCCATCTTGGGTAGCACAAAATCATAGAATCATGAGGGCTGGAAGAGATCTCCAAGATCACCTACTACAAGAGACAGAGGGAAGCAGGAAATTTTATTGAATAATAAACCTTCTTGCTGTATGAGACTGGGGCTGTTTGCCATGGCCACGGCCAGAGCTACCAGATGGCGCATGCGGGAAGATGAGGCCCAGGCCCCGGAGATTGGTGTGAAACACGGGTGCCAAGCAACAAAGAGGTGGGGGGTTTCGAGGAGTGGGCAGCAGCGCTGGGGAAAGCCCAGGAACGTGTGCTGGGGCTGGAGTGCTGCTGGAACACGTGCAGCACGCGAGGCTGGCGCATAGTGATGAGCAAGCAGTGGATGACGCCGTCGCTGTGGGACGGGTGGTGATGTCCCCCAGTGAAGGCGAGGCCCAGCAACACGGCCAAGCCCTGGTCTGTGACATCTCCGTGCGATGGATTGTGACTGCTTGGCCCACGCTGCTCCAATGCGGGCGCAGCAGCCCAGCCCAGCAGTTCGTGCCTGGCCTCCAACCGAGCGAGTGTGCGAGGACTGGAGTGTGGACAGGGCGAGTTTTGGAGCTGGAACGTGATCTGGGTGTTGCTTGCGCAGCACTCAGCCGCCGTCCCAGAGCCTCTTGAGCTGTACCCCGACCCTGCTGGTTGCAGGCGTCTGGGACATCTAGGAGAGGAGCGTGCAGCAGCGCAGGTGGGCAGCGTGGCAATGCCTGACGCCAGAAGCTGGGGGTGCTTCTTGAGGGCCCCTCCCCAGGCCGGCCTATGCCCGTGGGGACATGGCCTCCGCAGTGGCAGGAGGGGAACAGGGACCGGGAGGGTTTGCTGATGAGAGACTGGGACAGTGAGTGATCGTGGCCTCTCTCTGTCTTTTGCAGTTGGTGACACCGTCTTTCTGCCTGCTGCAGCACCTGTGAGGGGAGCAGCTTCCCGACCTCAGCTCTCCCCAGCCCACCGAACAGCCCGGGCCATGGATGTGACATCCGACTGGACCTGCCCCATCTGTGGGCAAGTACGGGAGGATGTGGCTTACGTGACCCCCTGCCAGCACCAGCTGTGCTACGGCTGTGCCGTCTGGTGGGCACAGAAGAAGCCGAGTTGTGCCGTATGCGGGCACAAAGTCGCCACCATCCGATACTCGGTGAGGTCGGACGAGGATTACCTGGAGTGTGCTGTCCCGCAGCCCGCAGTGCACTCAGGTGACGGCCTGCAGGACGAGCAGGGGCCTGCAGAGCCGGTGCTCATCCCAGCTGAGCACAACTTCCCAGCCGAGGTCTGGGCTGCCTTCTTCCAGCAACATCCGGAAGACCTCGGACCCCTGCTCCGATGGCTGCAGGGAGAGATCCATCAGGTGTCCAGCGACGACTGGTGGGAAGTCTACGTGGCACAGTGCACCACCGTGAACTTCCTGTGCCAGCACGGGCTGGACCAGGAGGCCTTGGTGCAGGCGCTGCAGATGACCACCAGTGGTGACGTGGTGCCCTTCGTCAGAAGGCTCATCGGCATCGCTGCAGCCCTGTACGGCCCCACCATCCGCCACCAGCTGGACCACCAGGACACCCGTGCTGCTGGAGGGAGGGAGGACAGTCCTGCAGCCAGCACCATCACCAGCACCTCCCATCAGGAGCCTCCTGCCTCGGGCCCAGGCCGCTCCACCAGCACCGCAGGGCCCAGCACGGAGCCAGGGCAGGCGGCCACAGCGGGTCCCTCTTCCCAGGGCAGGGACCGCTCGTCTGGGGGGCCCCGGCGCCCCCCGAAGAGGAAGGCCCGCAGCAGCCCCCAGGACTCTGCGCCGCCCTGCAAGAGGCGGACCCGGCGGCGGCACTAGGCCGGCACCGCAATGCCGTCACAGCACGGCTCCGGCAGGCCGGGAGCCCAACATCTGCCTCTCGGCCTGCTGCTTATAATACCTAATAAACATCCCTTAAAACTTAGAACAAAAAGTCTCTGTGTTTTTGACAAGAAAGTCTCTGTTATTGACAAGACTGCTGGCTTTGCTGTTCCTACCCATGCTACCCATGCTGCTTTCTCCATATTTCTGCCCTTATAGATAGAGGGTGTTAAATTTCATCTTTGAAATTTATGACCGTAAATCAGTACTCATGATATTACTAATAAAAGAGACAAAGACCCTAATAAGCAGAAGATGGGCCAATTATGATTGCATGTGATGACACTGTGTGATGACATCACAAAATCAGACCCTGTCCCAAACCATCCCACTGTGAGTAATGCAGGAACTCATCAGAGGAAGGAAAACACACGGAACACTAAAGAATCAAACTCCAATCCAATAGCAGCACATAGCCTTGAGTGATACCCTTGATTTTTGAAACATTTAAGTTACATCATGATCTTTTTTTACTTGAATCCCCCGATTTTTTTAAAATGGAGAACAGCTTCATATGTGATACCTCAATTTGCTTTTAAAAAAACTCCAAATAGCACAAGGCTCCTGTGGCTGTTCAAGGGAACACAGGAAAAATGAGAATTAATCTCGTATTATTCAGTGAAGTGAAACACCGTAGCAAGCACACCTGTAATAGACTTACTGCCCAGTTCAGCAGCCCGACCAGCTTCAACAGGGATGAGGTGCCAACCATGGCAGAAGAGCTGCATCTATTCCACCTTCATTGTGGATCACGCATCATCTGGTGATGAACTGGCAGAGCCTACGGCAGGGCCCTGTGGCATCAGCCCATCTGGGGGGACCCAGTGAGCCTCCAAGAGGAAGGCCAGTAACTACTAGGATCTGCCATCACCAAGGAAGACTCCACCCCGCCAGCAGCAGCAATACAACAGTGGTGGAGCTGGCAAGACTGGGGCTGTGTGGCAGCTGGGACACAAATCAGCTCCCATGGACTCCTGTCATTGCTGTCCACTTCCACCATGGAAATCAAGCAGAAACAGAGATGCAGAATCGTGTTGGTGCTGCCAACAGCATAGTGGTCATTGCCTCCCTACCCCAAATGCTTTCTCCCCTTTTTCCTGCTGCTGTGCCACTGTTACATTTCAGGCAGGATCCCCGTGGGTCTCAGCGAAGGGAAGAGCAAATTTCTGCAACTGAGGAGAAAAATCACCAGGCTCTTTCATAGATGGTGCCAACCATCTGGACAGTAAGTCAGAGTTCTGCTGGACACTAGGCAGAACCAGCAGGGAGCCCTGGCCACTAAGGTGAATGGTGTCCTGGGCTACATGAGGGCAAGTGCTGCCAGCAAGTGAAAGGTGGTGATCCTGCCCCTCTGCTCAGCTCCCAAATGCTGCACCTAGAGTTAGGCAGCCTAGCACATGATGGGATAAAGATGCCAAATTCTGTGATGTCTCTTTGTGGATCTAGTTCAGCTTTACAGAAAGAAAAGGCCACAAGTGTAAAAACGAATCAAGTTGGCCTAATTTTATTACGAACTTGCATCAAGAGTGGGAGCAAGACAAGAAAAAGCCACCAAGAAAATGTAAGGAAATAGATTCTGGTAAAATACACTTTTCTTTTTGATATCTGCAACATATGCATGTAGTGCAGAGCCAACAAAATCCATGAAATTCAGCAATGGCTGCATACATGACCATGCATATGTTGATTCACAAAATAAATAAGAAATCCTAGTTCAATTCTGCATCTGATGACGGTACTCATATTAGCAAACAACTCTCTGGATACCGAAAATTGATTATTTCCTTCCTCACATAGCCACCTTGGATATTTGAAAAACATTACCACATCCCACCCTGTCACCTTCCCTCTATGCTGAGAAATTGCTTCATTCAGGTGTGTCTTTCCCACTTTGATTATTCTCTTCTGTGAGCTCTCTATAGTTTGTTCACATCTTTCTTTAGCGTGATATCCAAAACTGAGTAAACCACACCAGGTGAAGAGTTTGGCAGTATCTCAGGTACTCAGCAAAGCAATTACTTCCCATTTCTGCATCCTAGAATTATCTTCTTTTGTTTGTTTGCTTTGTGTGGGGAGGTGACTTTACAAGCTTCCCCTTCCTATTGGTCTGTTTTCCAAAATGCTTATCAGTCTTATCAGTTTGCATAGATCAGCAACTGCAAAGTGCACAGCTGTAAAGAGTATTTTTCCTACTTTCTCTTGAAACTTTGAGACATTTACTTTAACTGTACAGCTACATGATCTTTCAATGTATTCTCATGCACATTTCTCCCTTTCATTCTCAACATGCAATATGTGGATTACTTTATTATTTCACAGATTTCAGCTGACCAATACCACTTGCAGTAAAAGAATCTCCTTACATGTACATACATAGATACTTATACCTATGTACACACCACATATATGACGCATACAAGTTTTCACATTTATGTATACACGCACTTAGATATTCTGAATGCAACCCTATTCCATACCTTGTATTTGCTTATTATATTATTGCATTGCTGACAGCTCAAATGCAATATTCTTTCCAAAAATTCGCTCGCAATGGCAATTACACAAGACATTATTTGGAGTCCTGAAGGAGGAAAGGAATAGAGTTAAATACGCTTGAGAAATACATCCATGAAAATAATCAAGCCTGGATTTTTCCATGACAGAAGGCATGCTTAACACAAGGAAGAGTGCAGAGGCTGACATAAATTCGCCCCTAAAGGCCACTTTAAACTCCTTGCTCACTTTCAGACTAGGACTCCTGTGGAAGTTACGTTTCCTCTGGGCTCAGTGATGGCCCTCTGCACGAAGGGAAGTTCAGCCACCTAGGATGACCCCTGTACCACTGCAATCATACCATGCTGTAGAAGCAGCCCAAAGGAGAAAGTCCAAGATATGCATCAGTGGGATTGTTGGGAAAGCAGACCTAACTTAATGTCACTTTGTATAATAATGAAAATAAAAGGTCTTTCTTATACGTGGTAGCAAAAAGAGAATACAAAAGGGTCCTGTACACTTCAGACACTCATCAGCAGCATGGGGTAAGTGGTTCGGGGCTGCTCTTCCTGGTTTAGAACTGAGGCTCCCTCTCCAGGCATATTTACAGCCAGAGAGAAGAGCTGTAAAGAAACCACCAAATCACTTCTGTTTTGAATAAAATAAACTACCAGAAACTTTCAAACAGCTTTGTTGTATCTTTTCCTTCAATTGCTGCATGCGTCAACAGGAAGACTTATCTCCTCAACTGGGTATTGGATTAAGCTCATATAAGCAGAAATAAAAGAGGAAATCATAATCATGTGAGGCCTAAAATACTTGGCCTCCTGGTCTCTGGAAAGACAGGTCCCATTTATCAACAGGAGGCAGTTTTATAACCCGGAACAAACTTAGGTCAGTGGTAATATTTGTAGGCATGTACCCACACAGCAATAAAAAGGTTAAAATACTTCAGTGGTGCGGCTATAAGAACTCCAACAATTTTTATTTCCCTGGCCTTTCCTTAGAAAGATTCTGGGAGATGTACCCCCTGGAGTATAAATTAAGGAATAAAATCTCTAAGCTTGTACAAGCACTCTCTGGATATTATTGGTACAAGATAGAAGAGGAAACAAGTAATGTTCAAGAGTAAAAACAATGCTGTGGTTAATCAAACTGGGGTGGGGAGGGGAAGAATCCTTCTTGTCTTCAGTATAACTGTGGCATTTACTTTTATTTTAATGTGAAATATGTCTTCCCCACAAGAGACTTAGGATTGACAATTATAAGAGGAAAAAGAATGTTTTAACACTTTATATTCTTATAAATCAGTGTTTGTCTGTGATGTTAAACCCCTCCTGCCTTATGAATCACCAGCCTTACAGGTAGAGCAGAGCATTCCAGAAGAACCCCAGACTCATCTTAAATTGGACCATAAACCCATTCATGCATCAACTGTATGGAAAATGTCCTCACATAAAGCAAATGAATGGAATAACACTCATTCGGCCATCACAAAGAGGAACTTGATGCATTTAAAATGACAAGCTAACAGAGCCATCAGCAGCCAAAACTAAGAAGCTTAGTTTCTACAAAGTTTTGATCCAAAGCACAGCTCTGCACTCTGTGTGCATTTTCCAAGGATTTTTGCTTTGTGGGAGCACGCACAAGACCCATCTTCTTCAATGAGACACCTCTGCTCAAGAAACTAATGTGAACTCATTCTTTTTTATTATTCTACCTCTCCATCAGTTAATTGGGTCAGGAGGTAGTTAGGACGGAGAGAGGAAGAAAAAGACATAGCAGCAAGTGCAGCACAAGCGCACGGTTTTCATTTAGTTTTCAGTGGTCTTCTACAGGAAAAAGAAGAATTGTAATCACTGTCCTTACTTAGCAAACCACAGAAAACTGAGGAACCATGGTCTGAGCTAACATTATACATTCAGTTCACCAGGTTCACTTAGGAAGACCAGAAAAAGTCTCCTGTACGCTGAAAATAGTAAACAGCTGAGCCCACACGATTACTTTCCCTCTTTCTTGCCTTTCTATGCCTTTCATATCATTCACGGAATATCATTTCCATTCCTGCACAACCAGCTGGGCTTTGTGCAGCATCAGCAGCAGCTCAAGCAGACAGAGGAAAATCAGCCTTGTTAACAGCACAGGACCAAGGCAAATCTTGGTTTTCATTTGCTCATAAAACACCTGATATTCACTCTGCAAAGAGAGGCGGAAATCTCAGGGTGATAGGACTGTGGGGTCCTATCACCAGGGGAAAATGTATCCTTTTACAATTCATGGGATCTGAACAGATGTCCAGAAAATTAACTTACTAATGTTGTTGGACCCATAGCTGGTTCTTTCACCTCCCTGCAGTCCTACTTTTGCCGTGCCTCTGTGTTTGCCTGGGTAAGGCACTTTGCTTTCCATCTGCAAAGCATCAGTCCCATGCAGTCCCTGCCAGGCTGAAGCCCTTGCTGTTGTTTCTCGCCACATGAAAAGAGTGGCTGGATCCAGAAGACAGAAAATGGAGCAAAAACACCTGCGTGTGCTGTGTGCCAAACCAAACTGCAACAGAACTTCATTAAAAGTTTTCAGCCTGAAAGGTAACTCCCATTTTACCACAGTGTCAAGAAACATTTTTTCAGTAGGACCACAGTCACAGTACCAGGCACATGGCTCAGTGAAACAACAAAATCCCATTGGATTTTGCTGCTTCCCTTGCTTTTTCATTTTTTTAACCACTTTTATGTTCAATGTGTCTACTCTAAAGGGCAGAGATTTGAAACAGTTGGTTCTATGTCCTACTTATTAGAGTCCTTTAAGTTACACAGTATGCACAGTGAGCTTAATTATGAGACAATGATAGGAAATTAAATTTTTCCAAAGAGCAGTAGACGTTAAAAATGAAAATGTGATGTTTAATTTGCAAATGGACTAAAAATGTGAATTATTAATGGAAGAAGTAACTCAACTTATAGTGGTCTCAAAGATAATGGCTCTATTATTTTTTAAAACCAATATACTATTAGTCCTGCATCGGCTAATAAATAAAAATAAGCAGCAAGACCAGCAAAACCACTAACAACCTCCCATTACAGGAAGGAATGCTGCAAAAATAAGATGCATAGGCAAGGATGATTAATACCAGCGTAAGGGAGCATGCACTTTGTGTAGACCTCCACGTTTAGAAGAAACTCTGAACAGTATGGACACCTGTGATATTCTCACCCCAGACAATTAATCAGACCAATGTACTTCAAGAGAAAAATTGACCAGATGTGAAGGGGTCTGGAGCACCAGCCAAAACTGAGAGATTCTACGTACCCAGCAACAGTGTTTGTGCTCACTGGGTCATTCTTGCCAAAAGTTGGAGTGCAAAAGAGCTTCTAATACTAGCAAATAAAAGTTGGTTCACCATAGAGTAAAAAAATATATATATAACAATGACTGGGGAATCTTTGTTGAAGCTGAACATCCTGGCCTCCTTCCCTGTGTTCCACAGGAAAAAGATTGTTTGTTATCAGAATGCCTTTATAAGAAGAGTCATAAATTCATTACAACCATGCAAGAAATATCTCTATCACATCACTGTCTGTAAGCTAATTGTACAAGACTCCATTCATGTTAAACACAAGGAAGACAAACCAAGAAAACACTGAAATAGCTTCAAAAAAGAAACAGAAACCCAGTTGCGCCGCTATGCAGTAGAAATTCCTTCAAATCTGATAAGGTACTAAAATCTCTGATAAAAACAGTAATGGCCAGAAGGGTGACCGAATTTCTGATGCACCTCATCCACTGTCACAGTGCACTGAGACATGAGCAAACTACAACCCTGCTCAGTTTAAGACTCTTGGGAAGCAGATCACAGGATAAAAATCCAAGTACATAACGTCTTTTTGTTACTGTTGTCAATCAGACTGCATCTTTTAAAAAGTGCATGTAGCTGGTCACAGAACAATTATATCCAATTTTATTAAAATAAAGAGAAAATGCTCCTCAGAATAACACTATCTAAAAGCTCTTCAAAAAGTAGTAACATAATTCAAGGAAATACGACTTTTACTATCTTCCCTTCAGAGAAAACCAATGTAGATGTTACTGCTTACTTTGTCCTCGATAAGGAAAACTATGAAAGCACAGAATCATTAAATGCCTTGTGTTAGAAGGGACATCAAGGATCACCAACTTCCAACGCCCCACTGCAGGCAGGGTTGCCAGCCACTAGATGCTGGTAAACGCTTCAGCATCACCGAATAGGTTTCACACATAAAATTCTTTCCAAAAATTTCCCAGAATTTCCAAGGGGAAAGCACTGGAAGTGTCTGCACCAATACTGGCAGAGTTTGATTTCAGTAAATTAAAATGTTTCTCCTCCCTCTGTGCTCACACTCTAATAAAACACATCTGGAAAATAGTGAAAATATTCAGAGAAGCAAAATTTTCTTTGATTATGATGATTCATTGAAAGCAAAATCAAATCTGTTATTAGCCATTAGAGTCTAAACGCTATGATGAATGTCTGGGATTTACATGGCACTTTGCATCTTCAGAGTACTGTAATTAATTACTCTTACACTGTGAGGCATTGTTTTCACACAAGGCTCTCTCCAAGACCAACTAGATGTTAATTATAAGGGCCCCTCTCCTCAGATGGCATAATACAGTAAAACTCTGTTCATGTACCTAACACTGATATCAAACAGTGCTCTACTGAACCCTGCAATGACATAGCAGCACTTCTGATGCTTTTTATTAAAATCTCCCTCTAAATATGTTTTAAAGGGTTTTCTTTCTTTTTTTAATAAGAGAAAGCTCCAGAGGGAGCCCATGCACAAAGAATATATACATAAAATAGCTTCCAGACTAATAGTAAAACTGTGTGCAGAAAGTTCTTCAAATCTATTGTTGAGGTTTCAAGGCAATCTATATAGGGAACTATAAATTCCAATATATGGAATAATGCTCCAAAGAACTTTTACAAAAACAGGGCTTAACACTGTTTTATTTAGTGCACGTATGTCAATAAACAGAAAGAAAAAACACTACAGAGTTGTAATGGAAAGAATCTCCAATATCAAAGATATTAAATCTCTGCCTCAGATAGAGAAGAGCTCAGGATAGCCTGTGGTTAGTTACTCATGGGAGATGAGAGACATCTAAAAGAAATATTAAAATAACAGTAAGAGATTGGGGGCTGAAGAGGAATGGCTATATTGCAGCACCCCAGGACAAGTATCCAGAAAGCCATCCAGCCAGAAAGCCATCCAACAACAGCCTGCCACAGAATACATCAAGGTAATCAGGTGCACAATGGACTGCTTTTCTACCTCGCCTCTGTCAAGAACTGTTCCATGAAATATATCTTACATTCTGTTCTCACATATACACAATTCATCAGCTTTCTCTGGAACTCCTCTTTCTTCTCTAGCCCTTTCTGACACTGCAGATTAGGCCCTCTCCTAAGGCCTCTTCCTCTCTGTTTCAGTCCCCATGGAATTAAAGAACTAAACCCCTCTACTAGCATTTCACTTTAAGTCTACAGAGAATTTGAGCCAGTTTGGAGACTTAATAAAAAGGTTAACCCAAAGGAGAAAGCGCGAGAAGAGTAAAACAGTGAAGACAAAGATATTTCAGACAATGCCACAATGACATTCCTCTAAGGACTGGTGTTGAGAAGGAGCATCTCATTCCCTTCTCCTCCAGCACTTGCATAACATTTCTCATCTTAATCATTGTGAACCTTCACATCTTCATTTTACAGCCAGGAAAACCCAAAGCTAGAGGTTCAGTAAATGAGTTGTCCCAGATTAGAACACACGTCAGGGAACAAATCAGAAGAACTCCACAGTTACTCTCTCTAGATCCCAGCCTGAGCATTGTTGATCTTAGTGAAATTTGGGCTCCTTCTCTTCAAAATATCCACTATTGCTTTGCTTTGGCTAGAAACTACAAATCCTCCAGCAACTAGTCTTAAGACAATTTACCATATGGGTTCCCTTCTGATATTAATTGTTCTTCTAACCCCAAACTCTCCAGTGGACTTCAGTTTACAGTTACTGTGGAGTATCAGGCAGCAAGGGCAATAGCAACAGTTCCTCAATGGACATCGATTTTAGCATGCTCTTTGCTAAGAGCAGAGATGCACAAACATACAGATGAACTAAAATAATGCTATTGCTTTGTCTCGTTTGGAAGGGCTACAGGGAAAAAGAAAAAACTACCTGAGTGAAGAATGGAAATATTTGCTATGTTTGACAGGGGAAGCATGATTAAAAAGCACTGACGCTGAAATAATGACTAAACTCTATCAAGACTAACACACACACCAGCTCATACCACAAGTACGTACCACAATTTGTAATGTGGGTAAGAACATATAAAAGCCATCCTGTCTCAAGGCACACCTTATAACTTGTGGCTATTACCATTAAAAAGACATTTCCCAGAATATCTCACAAGACTCAAAGAGGTAGAGTTGCCTATCAATGCATCTCTGGAAATGGGCAGGAATTTAGCCCTGCCAGCAGGCGCCCCTACATAACCATCACTTCTCTGCTTTCTTGCTCAGTACTCTCTTGAAATTCCCACCGTACACGAACTTCACTAAGAGTACTTCAACCAGGTGTATCTTGGGTCAGAACATATTGGGATCCTCCCTTGTGCCTAATTCAGTGGCAGATGAGAGCACTGTCCCTGTAACTCAGGCCTGAAAGGGTCTTGTGGTCTTTCTGTCAGGTTTCAGAAACACACTGCAGAAAATGAACTTAACAGCCCCATTCAAACATGTGAGGTCCCAGGCAGATCAGCAGCAGTGAGGTGAGTCTGGCCCTCCTGGGATCGTTTCAGTGCCCCTCACCTCAAGGCAGCACCTACTGCATTATCCATGAGGTGCCAGCATGAACATCAGAAACAATGTAATACAACTTTCTGATCATAGAATCACAATGTTGGGAAGGACCTACAAGATCATCTAGTCCAACTGTCCTCCCATTACCATTGCTACCACAAGCTACTAAACCATATCTCATAGCTCCTCATCCAGACGCCTCTTGAACACTGCCAGGGACGGCGACTCCATCACCTCCCTGAGCAGCCATTCCAGTGCCTGACCACTGTTTCAGATAAAAAGTTCCGTCTTATGTCCAGTCTAAACCTCCTCTGGTACAACTTATGGCCATTTCCTTGGGTCCTGTTTGTTGCCTGGGAGAAGAGGCCAAGCCCCTCCTCATCACAACCTCCCTTCACAATGAAACCTTCAGGCTGGAATCAGATAACCCCCCTCTCAGAGACAGGCTCCCAGGTCTGCATATAAGAGAAGAGATGCTCTGCGATTTGATATTCCCCCAATCAATGACATTTACATGCCTTTATTCACAGACTCCTTCTGATTGTTTTTTTATAGCCCGCACCAGTGCCCATAAAACCCCCAGCCGAACGCTGATCATCATTTATCTTCCCTTTCGCTCTGCCAAACACCAGAGGAAATTTCTTAGTCAAAAGATAACCTGCTTCTCTTTTTTTAATTTTTTCCCTTCATTTCTACATAGTTTCTGAACACCTGTGCTTTATGTTGTACTGCAAAACATCAGGCAATTAAAAACTTAGAGAACAAGTGAAAACAAAGCTTGTCTGTATACAGAGAATTATACATTAGACAGTAATGGCTACACTGCAGCCATGAGTTAAGACATTAATTTACACGTGTATTCAGCGCTAAAAATTGTTGGGATTTTTTATGTTTAGACTTTAAATTCCAAAGTAAAGAAATTCAAAAGTGAAGTACCCATGGCAACCTTAATTCTATTCATCTTACCCTCGGATGCAGCATTTGTTCAGCAATTACATACTCCTGAGTAAAGCTGTGCCTCCCAGATGATGGTAAAGCAAGGTTAAAGAATTCTCAAAATTAATAAAGTCCTCCCATACACTTGTAAGATTTACAGCTAGGGGCATTCTAAACATTAAAAAGGAAGAAGAACTTTCTTAGTCTTGTGTAGGAAAAACATGTTAATTGCCATCAAATAATTTTCATCTCCACTACACTTTTACTTTTCTTATTCCTTTTCACATTGCCCTCGGTCTCTCAGTGTGAGAAAGAAGCAGCATCTTAGTCATCTCAGCACTGGACGCTGGGTTTCTGCGTCTTGGTATGTGCTCCAGTGAGAGCTGAAAAGCAGCATTTGCCATGATCGTTAGGGGATTTTTCCTAACTTCCCCCACTGAATGTTTTTATAATGATTTGTTTAAGTGAGTCAAGTATCATGAGGATGTTTAAGATACAGAGAACCACATCATAAATTCACAGGAATTTTACTATTTATTTTTAGCCTAGTTTTCTAATAGTAGTGTGCTGATATATTCATGCTGTCTGTCCAGCAAATGTGCAAACTGCAAGTCCTCCCCTATCATTTGAGTTCAGTAGCTAACTTCACCCGAATTTGAAAGGGGAGGGTATAGCCTCTAACATAACTGAGTTCTTACAAGTTTAGTGGATGCGTAGGCAGAGTAGAGAAGACAGAAATCAGCACAGCCAGCAACACTCCAGAAGAGAGACAAGCAGAGCAGAGCCGTCTCCCATTCTGCTTTACAGCAGCCAGGTGGCATTAACATACTGACAATGCAAGGCTGCAGGTCAGCCATGGGGTTACTGCAGTAGTGCGGGCAGGAGGGACAAATCACGGGTTTTCCTATTGGCAACATTCTCCAACGCTGCCAATAAGCAAGATTTTTCAGCCGTACTGTTTCCTCAGAAAAGTCTAATGCCTCAGTGGATTGAGGTGTTCTCAGCTAAGGGGCACCGTGCTTGATGGAAAGATTTATGTAGCCACACAACAAAGGGCAGCAGAATGAGAATGTTAGGGCAGCTGGTACACTTCGAGAAGGGGCTACAGATTACAGAGTTACTGCAGCATTCATCCCAGCAGACACACAAGGCAGCAAGAGGAGACCACTACTCCAAATACACTGCTAAGGCTGAACAAAGAGTTGTATTACTCAAAAAAAAAGTGCATTACTAATATCACAATCATATTAGATAAAAAATAAAATAACAGGATTTTCACTTCTCCCTGCTAGGAAAAAAAAAAAACAAAACAAAAAAAAAACAAAAAAAACCCGAAAGAATAATATTCAGCATTAACTCTGACAATGACAAAATGCATTGGTAATAATTAACATAGTCCTCATTGTAACTTTAGTGACAGTGTGGGAAGTTGCAACTGAAAAATACTCCTCAGCCACCCAATATTCCACAGGACTCTGATCGCAGTTTGGGGCACATAGCAGCACTGCTCCAGAGTCTCAAGGAGCTCTTAGATGGCCCAGTTCCTTGAGAAAGAGCATCTGATACTGAGAAGTATTTTGTGGAGATCTTACACATGTAAAGAAATTTCAGTCATGCTCAG
Source organism: Coturnix japonica (assembly GCF_054131305.1). Lineage (NCBI taxonomy): Eukaryota > Metazoa > Chordata > Aves > Galliformes > Phasianidae > Coturnix > Coturnix japonica. Next base: position 1,968,594 of record NW_028188943.1, on the reverse strand, counting down.
AATCTAGATAGGTCACATCTACATCTGTCTTCTACAGTCAAAGCTACAAGCTCTTTCTGTGGGCGGAAAGAGCTATGAGCAGCCCTCACTATACACCAAAGAGTAAATGAGACCAAGGAGTACACAGAGAGAAACCCATCTCCCTTGCTTCAGCCCAGTGCCACTCAACAATTCTGAGCAAAGGTGTCTTCCAAGAGGACTGCAGGTAGGAAGCAAAGCAAATGAAGTTCTGTATACTCGGACACATTTCTCTCCTAATAACAAATATTTGAGGCCACAAATGCCCATCTCTTCCCCATCCCTTTATCCTCATGATGGGTTCCCACCTAGTGGGACCAGGCTGTGCTACTCTAAATTCTGCTTCAGCCCCCTCAGGCCCAAGAATTTTTCCTCTTGGATGAGAGGGACATTTCCCTCCTGAGCCTTCCCCAGCCTCCTCTCAGCAGCAGCTAAATCCTACTATTGGCCCAAGGTCAAGAAGGACCTGCTGGGGATCTGTTGTGCTAACAGGAGGCTGCTGGACCATTATCCTTGTGATGTGAGGGACTTCCTTGCCTTTAAAAGCCATGCAGAGCCCGGAGACTGCTCGCAGCCTCAAGAAGATGGGTAGTTGTGTGGGCTGTTTCACTGGAGTAACCAAGGAGAGGCACCGGAAACCTGATGCAGGAGAGTAAACCAAAAAGCATGGAGATCCTTCTGAAGGTAGACAGGTCAGCTAGGAAGGGCATACAGCAGAGGAGGGTGGAAGGCAGCAGCAGGGAGAAACTTAGAGGGCCAAAGCCAGGATAGGATGCAGAGCATTAAATGTTCAATGGAGTTTCAATTTGAAACCCCCACTTCCCATTGTGGTTTCTTCAGCCATGCCCAGAGGTTGTCCATCAGTTGCTTCTCAGGACAGGGTACATAAGCACTCTCCAGGCACACAAGAAAATGAGTTTCTCTCACAAAACACAGAGTCCATTACTCTCCAGCAAACGCATAAGACTCAGAAAACGCTACCTTGGCTCTGTTAGCAAGTTTATCAGTTTCAGCTCTCACAGAAGCCACACCATTCACATGAGCAGCAGTGCCATTCTCAGACATTTTGTTCTCATTTGTGATGCTACAGGCAGCTCCAGCTGATGATAGTTGCCAAGCTCTGTGTGCATCACACCTGTGTTCTGAAAGAAGCAGCACTTTCCCCAAACAGGTGAAGAGAGGGAAGCTCACACATCTTCTCTGCTAGCCATCTAGCTGTTAGTGTAGCTGCAGCCCATTCCTCTAAAGTTCCAGTAAAGAAAGCATGTTGAGAGATGTCCTACAGATGAGGCAGCACCGAAGGGGGCCGCCTTGATTAAACCAGGTTGTTCTGCTGAGAGTCCTCAACGCACGCTCTTGGTTATGGCTGTTAGAGCTGCAGCAGGGTGACATGAATTGCCTTTTATCTAATCGGAAAACTCCCACAGAGTTTAGAAGTACTCATTTAGACAGGCAAATCAATAAAGGAAATGGTAAGTGTGAGAATATAGTGAGACTATAGAGTCTATGTGGGTCCTGTATGCTTCTGCTTTAAAAAGGTTAACTCTTGCCTTCAAGAGTTTACTGCAATGCCAGCACTTGGAAAACAGCAAAATGGGTAGGTTCTACCCAAAATTTCAGTGAGTAAGTTGGTGGCTGTATATAAGGGCAAGACAACAAGTTTTCTGTTAGAGACCAGAAATTCAAGAAGAGTCATAGAAATTCAGAAGACATTGCAGAGAAGGAGGGAGAGAGGGAAAACTAATCTTAAATGTTACAGCTCTGAGGCTGGCAATGAGATCAGAAGTTTTATTAAAAGGAAAAGGGAGCAAAACCTGATTTGCAAAATAGTAAGGGCTAGAGCTGCATTTCTACGGAGTTCTGCTGTCACAAGGAACATTGGGATAAGGGAAATGAGCAGAGAAATTACTCCTGCTTTCTCACCTAAGAGCTTTCCTTGTCCTTTCACATCCACCTTCATCAGGGGCTCTGCAAATCCCCACCCACAGAGCCGCTCCAAGACTTCAAAACCATTAAGAATAGTTATTTAGTTGCTTAAAAACTCTAGGTTTCAAGGAAAATCACAAGAAAAAGCCCACAGTTCTTACAGTTGCTTGGTTTAGAATTAGTTTTGTTTTTCTTATTTCTCTCTGGCATTCCTTCTCCTAAATATCCAATCACTTTCACAACAGGCTTATGCTGAGTAGCTTCAGGCAGCTGAGGAAAAAAAAAAAACAACCTGTTTAGCAATGTAAGTTATCTCTTCTCCCACCAATGCTAATAGGAGTTTTGTGCATAAATCAGGCACACACTGATGGGAGGAGAGATCGTGAAATCTATGTCTGTTTTTTTATCCACTGCAGTGAGGGTTTTATTCTCCTCTAATTTACACCAAAATATTGGTCTCAGGAGGAATACTTCTGACACACATGGTATAAGACAGAGGAGAACTAGGCCCATGGGGTGATAGCAGATATTTCAACATCTTCATCCAGTGACAAAAGGCAAGTATATTAGAGTACCACAGACTGACTCATAGTGGCTTCTTAGAAGCCAACAGCATGGGATAGGCTGGGATTCATGGTCCAGCCTCATCCATCCTTGCCTTACCATCCCTCTTCTCCACTACAGGCTGGCAACCACACGTTCAGCCCTTCCACACATCACAGACATACAGATAGCCTGGTACTGCCTCACTGGAGGACAACTGGTTAGAGAAAAGGTCTGAGAGGGAGTAGACAGGACTGACAACCACTTCAGACTGAGTATGAAACCTCTGCTAATAACCACTGCATGAGGCACGATTCCACAGAGCTCACTGTGTATTTTTCATTATAGGACTACTAAAACAGGACATCCCTTGCTTCCTTCTTGCTCCTACTTAGAAACATCAAGAAAGTCTTCATGCAGTGACCTCTCCAAGCCAGTTCTAGGGAAAGAGTGCACAAAACAAATGTAACACTGACCATTTTTATCTGGCAAAATTCTGATGCCTCTGGACTGCCAGTAGCATCTTTTAACATTGGCTTTCATGATGCCCTCCAAAATATCTGGTAGGTCAGAAGGCAGTCACCTCTGCCAAACACATATCAGGGTTTGCAGCATAGGTCACTGAGGCCAGTATTTCTTTTTCCCTAGTGTGGGTAACTGGAGGCAGAACAAATGTCTTAAGAGAGAAATATCATGACCAAGAGAGCCTAATGGAATACAACTACAGCTGGGATGATCAGGAGCTTCCTAATTGGCATATAAGTGCACAAAAGTAATCTTTTGGGGAGAAGGTCTACTTTCATAACAGCAGACCTACTAAAGATTGTGAGAAAACACTCTGTTTTTTAAATATATATGTATATTATCAGGATTTTATGTAAGGTTTTATATATGTATACGATATATGATAGCTTGAATTCCTTTGTTCATGTTTTCTTTAAAGCCAAAGTTTTATTGATCAGCATTAACAAGCAAAAATAAACAGCCTCTTTAAAAAAAATAAAAAGGTACTTTTTATTGTACTTATGTTCAGTTGGAGAAGGAAACACATAATAAAATTAATTGATTTTTCATGAGTTTCGTTTCTTACTGACAAAGTGCGTATTTTAATAAGGACTTTATCTCCCCTTCCTTGATCCTACACTGAAGTCATGATCCCGTACTTTGGACATCAGTCTGTTGCCATGGAAATGATCATAATATCGCTCAAAAAAATGAAGTATTATGATTTCACTGCAGGATCAAGGAGAGATAAAATGATAGGCTGCAAGGGATCAAGTCTTCAAGCTGCAAAAGCCTTAGTTACTAACAAAAAGAACATTTGCGAAGAACGTCCAATGTAAATTCCCTTACATCTTGCAATGTTCAAAAATTATTTTTCCCCCTATTTATTTTTTAAAGCACTAATTTCAGAGATCATAAGCACTCCGTTTCTCTTCTTTTGATCTGCGGTCCCACCCTCAATTTGAAATGCACCTTTTCTATGAATGGATCCTGGTCATCTTTCATTCCATTCCTATTCAGTGCCCACATAGAACCTTCCCACCCAATGTGTTGTACCACATTATTACTTAAAGGACTAACATTTTATTCAGAAAAATTAATGCAATTGAAAACAATCATTTAGTTCGGGTGATGTGTGTGATGGGAAAGGTTGGCACGTGCCAGATCTTACTTCGAAATGGAAACAGTACACGGCTAGCATAACACAGATATCATTAAGTTCCCTCTAAACCTCAAAGCACATACTTTTAGACACCAAGTATTCCCAGTACTGTAATTTACCTCTAAAGAGGTAAAATGAACCCTCCTGTTCATTTTCACCATCTGCCACAGCACTTCTTCGTACTTGTTAAGAACAATGTTAGATCTTTTCCGAGAAGTTCAGGGAGCCAACCCGAGAACACACTCTTCAGATATGTCCAGGCCACTTTCAGATGTCACACAAATCCAAAGGTCCAGACTTTGAGGCCTTCTCTTGTATCAAACACTTACTGAAACCTGAAGCTTCATCCCCAAAGGCCTGCACAGATGAATTAAAAACTCAGAATAAGTTTTCAAAGTCTCAAATTTTAATGGCTCACAAGGGGACCTGCAGGAAGGTAGGTTCTACTGTACTTCACTGATGTCATTCCTGATAGGAGCAACAACATCACAAGGGCAACAAACACACTTTGAAAGACTTCAGAAGAGAGTTGTGACCTTAATAATTTGCTTTCAGGCCTTATCTGTTTTGACGAGCTCTGTTCTAGTGACCACTTTGAAGGGTTGCCAAGAGCCAGAGAAGGGAAGAGAACAGGTGCTGCTAACAGAATTCAACTTCAGACTTTGAGCTTTAACAAGCATGACTTTCTCCCAAAATCTGTCAGCTTTGGCAGCTCTCTTAAGAGCTCCTTTCCACATATCCCACATCAAACAGTTTCCCCTACAACCCTGTCACAGGAAGAAAATAGGATTTGTAGTGGTAACAGACAATACAAAAGGTGCTGGAAGAAAGATTAGGGAGAAAGGAGGAAAAGAAATGGTTGAGATAAGAGTGTTCTCCTTCATGGGTTCTCTCATTTTCTTTGGGATGGAAAAAAAAGTCTTTATTTTGAACCCCAACATAAACACTTAAACATAAGCATAAACAAGCTTATGAGCTTGTGATTGCTTCTGAATTCACACGAATACAGCTTGAGTTTCTCAACATTACTAAATCTTCCAAGTGAGAAAGCCTAGAGCATCTGTATTACATACCAAAAGACTATTCACTCTCATTAAGAAATCGCTGATTTTTTCTGCCTCCAGATGTGTTTTAAGCTGCTGGGAAGCCTCAGAATTGAGCAGATTAATGCATTCTAAATGTCATTTGACAAAGGGCACTGCTGCCAATGGTTCATTCACACTGTACGGATTTAATTATCTAAATGAAGTACACTCCAAGAAGTGCACGTTGGGCTTTTTTTGTTCTTTGCAGTTGTGTTTTATTGTTGTTTTTTCTGTTATCTTTAAAAACAAAAAAACACTCCACTTCAGTTTGTATTTTTCCATTCTAATTGAAATTAATTTCCCAGGCTGTTTTATTTTTGAAAACACCTGGAACAGGGCTATTATTTCAAAGAGGTAATTATGAAATTAGAAAGATAACTACGATACTTACTTCTTTAATTACGGATATAAATAGGGACTTTAATGCAGAAATTGCTTACAGACATCTTCCTGGATTGCGCTGGAAGAAAACTGCAGAATCTGCTGCTCCTCTAATTCCAAGGAGATACGAACCAAGATGAAATGAAGAGGTTGCTATATCTGCTGGAGTTCTGTCTGAAACTCTGACAAGGCCCTTGCCTCTCATAGTTCTGCTTTGGCAACCAGAGCAAAAATTGCTGGTTTTGGTTTTGCCACACAGGAGTGTGCTAAAGGAAGGTGACACTGGTGGTGTTTAAGAGCAGGTGAGATAAGCCCACCCCAGGCACAAAATGGCCACAGTTGGTGTGGGGCTGCCCAAGGCCTTTGGGTCTTCTCCCAGGCCCACAGCACTGTGCATTTGGGTCTCCAGACCAGGAACACCCAGCATAGACCTGAGAGACAGCAGCAACACAGCCAACAGTCAGAGCTAAGTGCAGTTATTCACCAGTCCTGTTCAAAGCCCTCTGTTATTTTAGCCGGCCGTAGCAACAGCGATAATTAGGCACTCTTAACACAGCACAGTGCTTTTCAGAAATCAAGGCCCTTTCCTCCTCCACAAGAGCCGTGTCAAGGGGCAGCTTCCACAAGTGCTGGCTGCTGACCCCTCTCTGACATGACTTGATCATTTGCAGTTATTGATCTCAGCTCTTTTTTCTCCCAAGCCACCTGCCAGGTAATAAAAATCTGCATCAGAATGCAAGGCACACAGGGTGCTGAGAGCCAGCAGCAACATTTGTCTTACAGACCTGGAAACCTGGCAGTGTCGATAGGGGCCAGTTATCACAGCGCTGTGTGATCTTTCTGCTGAGGCTGTAAATAACTTCCATCAGCATCCGAATAGGGACAGAGAGAATCTGCCACATTAACTACAGAAGCGAAGTGCTGCTTTGTCAATGGCAGAAGACACTGTTAAGCAACATAAACAGCGTTGACAAGATCTCTAAAGACTCCCTGAGTTTAAAAGGGAAGGTTTAGGATGCTGAACTTTTGATGCACCATCATTAATCGAGCCTTGCCTTTCTTCTGAATGTGTTTGTATGCATGCCCAATGCAAGCATTTCAAAATGTTGTAATTGAGTCCTATAAGGGTACATGACATTTCACTCCTAGTCTCACTCAGATGGCAAAATTCTGGATCCTTTTGCTCTCCAAAGCACCTCCATATGCCAGTGGAAACAAACAGATCCACTGTTTGAGATAAAAGCATGTGGGCACTACAGGGATCTGCCTCTTTTCCTACTTACTCTTTCCTCCAGTGTGCAACCCCAGCAAGTGCTTTACATGGCTTTGTACCTGCATTAAACCCCACCTTCCAAAAGCCCACATTGTGCCAATTTTACACTGAAAAGTCAGTGTAGTAAGCCAGCATAATGATGTAATAAAAGTGATGAAGAACTAGAGTTAGTGCCAATCCTTTTGCCAAAGAAGTAAGGCTTACAGATCTGACTGACTGCTTTTCCTATTCCCATTCCAGATCTCTAGCCCTGAATGAGCTAAAGTAAGCTGCAAGAGAAGACAGATTCAGTAAAAATTAGGCAGAAAAATAAGGGGGGGGGGAAGGAGAGAAATAAAGGCAAACTCACAACAGCTGTTCTTCAGCGTGGCACACAGATTTACACAGATCCAAAGTGTGGAAACCAAAGCAAAACAAAGCGAAGGTCCATGCTTACAGAAGAAACTAGTTAGTCTGGGTCTTTGAGGGACAAACTAGACCATACATTTTACAAGGAAAACCCAAACTCCAAATGCATTTTGCTAATCCTCAGACCTTCAAAGATCTTTCCTGCAGTTCTGCCTGTCTCATCACCTGGAGTCTATTAAACATTGTTCACTGAAGAAACTATTTGTCATGAGGGTGAAATTTGCTGAATTTACTAGTGTTTTATGAATCTACAAGAACCACAATCTAGAAGACACATCAGGACACCTTTGATCCCATTTTGCTACCTTACATAAATCAGCTGTAAGCTCAAAGGTGGAATGGTTTTGTACAGTCTCTTCATTTTCAGCAAGATACATTGAAAGTAAGCCTGGAATATGAACGTATTTTTATGCCAAGTGTATTGGCTAGCTTTGGGAACTGATAACACACGTACCAGACTTCCATTTCATCTCAATTTCTTTTATAGATAGTGATTAAAGCCTGTTGTAGTTAAAGGGGTTTCTGAATGCACATATAGAATGATTCAGTGGTTTCGCTCAAGTTTTTAGATGACAGTGGTCCATTCTAATACCACTAAGCTCAAGAGGGATGGGGCAGGGGAAGAGGGAAGTAAACTTATATTTAATCTCCATGAGTAACTATCTCTCAGTAATTGTCATTGAAGTATCCCTGGTGGTGTAGACACAGAAGTTGACAAGACAGTGGGCTTTTTCCTTATTAATACATTCAGATCTAGAGGACCTTTTCTTGCTATCCCAATCTAGTCCCTTTAATAAACAGTAAATTATCTGTTTAGAAATAATCTTTGCTTCAGTCTAGTTGTTTAAAGCATTGCATCAGGAGACATTTTACTCATCTTCTTACTTCAGATAGATCCACAATGCACAGATAAATGGATGGTCATATATTTAAGGAAGATTTTAAATGCATTTTTTAGTAGATGTCAAAAAGGATAGCATTTTATAACCAAAAAATACTGCTGAAAACTGAGTCACTTCCAGATGAGACTTGAAGCCAAGACAGTGTTAGAAGACTCGCTCAGTCTTCTGTGCACACACACACAACCAGACACAAAGCTCTCCCAGTTTCAGCACTATTCTTTTTATAGGCATTTTATAAAATCATTGAGCTTTGTTTTTTTTTAAGTGACATTTCTGACACCAGCAGCCAAGAAAAAAAATAAAACTGAAGTTAAAGCTGTTGTTCTACATTTAATGTGCTGCATTGTGAGGCAACACGGGTCACACATCTGCATCTGTCACTTTGAAATGCGTCTGGCAGGTCTTGACAAAAAACAAAGATCAATAAGGTAAAAGGCATAGCTGGACATTACAAGCAGTGCTGGCCATCACCGCCTGGTCCCCAGGCTGACAACACTTGTGCACTCTGTGAAATGTCCTAAGTTTCAACAAAGCCTCCTATGCAAGCATGGTTTTTGTTTTAGTTTGGTTTTCTGTCTTTGTTCACTTTTCAAAGCTCATTCTAACATGGTTTCATAACCAAAAAAATAAAAAAGATAATGTTTCTTGTTTTGTATAATTTGGCTTCCTCAGATTTGCTAATTCTGCTGAATTCTCCTAGTAACTGCCTCACTATGTAGCACGCAGCAGAGGTCTGATACCTTCCCTACTGAGACAAGTAGCATTGCCTTCTCCTTTGGGCTCTCCATACTCTTCCAAATTATTCTGATTGATATAGACCTCGATCCATGCTAATTATGCAGAGCTTCCCTTATAAAGTGTAGTTGCCATAGGAACAGTACCGGGTGAACAGGTGCGTGGAAAGCTGTGATATATTAAATGACAGCTACCCTCTGCCACTGCGATGCAGATTGCCATTCTCAGGGTTTATTTATAGCAGGTAGTAATTAATCTGTGTGAATCTCATTTCATTGCGAAGGAAAAAACAAAAACGCACAGAATCATTAGCAAGATTCCTAATTACATCCAAACCTTTGATTCTCAGAATTTTGTTGCCATCAGACAACCCTAACACAGAACTACTGGATTATTATTTGTGTGGAGCTGTCATTATGAGAAACTCTAAGCTGTCGCCTGTAACAAATACCTTCTTACAGCTACCACATTAAAACTTGCATTAGCGTTGCTGCAGTGGAGCAACAAAATAGTTTTTACCCTTTAAAAAAGTAAAGAAACAAAAAGGAGATATAAGCTTTAGTTGGCTTTTAAATGGAGGCTCCTAATTCTGGAATGGGAATCAAGTGTACAGAAACCTGAATTTAGCCCAGACACCAACTGTTTCTGTGCCTGAAGCAAGCCCCTTAACCTCCGTTTCTCAGTCACTGTCTCTCAGGTGTTAGGTGAACTAAGAGCAAACAGTCTGAAAGCACTTCAAAGATGAAAAAACGACTCGTTATGCTATGAAAGGGATAAGCACTGTAATTTAAATGACTGCATGAAGTAGACTTATCTACCAGGCATACCAGGCATGACTCAGCCTGGTGTCTTAGAGCTGCTTGCGTAAAGTAGATAAGCTTGAGAAGACAAAACTAAACTACATTTTCTGTGGCTGATGAGAACAATGATTCTCATAGCGAGGCAATACTAGCACCAGGTAGAGTACGTGGATCTTGCCTGTGTCTCAGTTTTCATCCTCTTGCTTTCTTATTATTATGTTTATGATCACAGTTAGCAGCAAACCCTCCAAGAAAATAGAAGTGATAGAAAATGATCACATTCTCAAAACACTCTTCTAAAAGTTTTGTCAGTACACATCTCAGATGAAAACATACAGTGATTCCCAGTCGCTGTTAGGGATGCCGTTGGAAACATTCTTACAGGCAAGTGTTAGAATCACAGCAGTGTTAAGGGATACCCTGCAGAACATTATTCTAGAAATCATGCAAAGGATCCACATCAAGATTTAATTTCAGCTACATTCCAAAACAGCATTTCGTTCGTGGTTCACCAGGTTCATATTAGAACCCTGTAGGCAACAGGTAAACTTGCAGTTCTAAGATAAAGCAAAAAATCACAATGATGTAGCAATTACTCATTTCTTGAATAGACCCAGTTAAATCACAGCATGAAAAATGAAGGCTACATTGGTATATGCCTAACCTGCTGGGAAATCCTCCCATGATAAAATCCTTCTTGAGAATATAAATATTTCACAGAAATGGGTTACACATGGTCTGAACCCTGATATTAATCACTGCCTACTCAGACCATGACCTAGTTTTTAAGCTAAGCACATTCCACCTTTGCAACAGGCTCTACCAAGCTTAGTTCTGATGCTGGATAATACAGGGCAATAGAGAGAACATAACTCCTGCTATTGAGAAACTAAATCCCCTTTTACTGAGTCTTATACTAGACCTGCCTATATTTGATCAAATCCAAGAGATCTGATGAACATGAATTGAAATTCATTAGCAGTGTTTCCACATCATTATAGAAAATGAGGTCTCAGAACAATGGAAATGAGTTACTCTTGCAGACGAGACTGTTTCCACATCCAGGCTTGCGTGCTAAAGCTTTCTTCCAACTGGCCAGGAAGACCCACACCATTCTTAGTCTCAAACAGATATTGCCCTGTTAGACCAGGCATAGCTGGAGAATGGGATGCTGTAACTTTAACTGCTGCTTGTATCCAGCATGAGTCAGGGACACTGAGCAGCCTGCAGACAGTTTATATGTGCTTTGTACCAGTTAAAATGTTGCTAAACTGGGCAAACCCAAACAGATTTCATCCTACTTCACGCAGCAAGAGAGGCCTGAGTATTAATGCAAAACTTTAGTTGGCAGGATATCAAACCTGAACCTCTCAAATCAGCTCATTGCTCAAAAATCCCCATTCAGGCCAATTTTTTTCCTAAGTGTTCCCTGCCTAATTAAAGATCCCAACCTAATTCACAGGTCAGAATTCCTCATGTTTTCCTACATCTGCCACAGGCCTCAAAAAATGAAAGAACACAGAGGCCAGCTTGGCAATTGGGAGCTCACATCTACTGGATGTTAACATGTAACCTCACAAGTTTCATCAGTTCCTTCAAAATCACTTCTTTTATCCCCAGTACCTGAATTGTCAGCTAGGAGAAGCTGCTGATAGCTTCTGAAGCTTACTGCATTACGTACTTGGTCTTCAAAACCAAAACCACATGGAGAACTGACCTTTGTAAACATGCTTTTTTCACTGTCTCTTCCTGATGCTGCTCCTTTGCTTACTGCACCTCACCATGGAGTCTAGTCCCAGTCAGACTGCAGCTTCCCCCAATAGGACCTCTCTCATTTTTAATCAAACAACCACAGAACAGCAATAGTTCATAATGTAGTATATAACAGAGTTATGGTCAATCAAGGACATGGGCAAGAAAAGCACTGAATGGAAAGAGAAAATACTTCATTCTCCCCACCTCTCGCTAAGAGATGTTGGGGGGAAAAAAGAAAAAAAGACAAATTCTTTTACACCCAGGAGCTTGTCTTTTTTTTCCTTCCAACTCTACCCATTAGTTTAATAAAAGACAGTACTTGCTTTGCCTAATAATTATTAGGTCTAATGTCAAGAGAGTTAAGGTCTTAGTTAAACTCTATTTAAGCAGGATTTTAAATTTAAGCATGCAAACTTAGCACTCTTTACTGTGAGAGATCCCTTGTGTGCCTGTGTAAAAGAAGAAGGTGGACTGTATGGGTCACTGCTAGAACTCATTTAGAAATAGCAACCTGGATTATTTTTTTCTCCTCTCCCTTAGCAAAACCAGAAATATTAAAATGCAACACATGATTTCCACTAAGGCATTGGTTTTTACTTGAAGCATATCAAGTACTCCATTTTGAACGCCTCCTCAGGGTCTCCCTTCTAAAGAAGCATCATGCAGTTCTAAGCTAAGGACCATACAACAGCCCTCTTCTGCAAATTCACATTCAGCTTGTGATTACTGTGTCACTTTTTCTAGGTGACACAACGTTTCTGCATCCAGAGGACAAGAGGAAAAGTTTTTCTGTTCTGCTAACGCAGGTTCCAAAGGTCTGATTCCTTATGAATCCATAAAAACAATCTCACAAGAGTTAACGCAGAATCAAAACTTATCACAGACTGATTACACCGCTGGGAAAATTGTCAGTAAAGGAAAAAGGGACCCACTATAATAACCCACATTCAAATTCCACTGCATGGCTGAAAAAGAGTCAGCTAGAATGACATCCAAACTAAACTTAGATTTGTGCAATCTGTGGAAAATACGTAATAACCATCAAGGTTTGGGTCCAGCAAACTTCTGGACAATTAAGGAAACCTTTTGTTGTTGTTTTGTTTTTAAATCAACAGGATTAACAACACACAGGAAATGGTCTTTATGAAGAAATCCAAGGCCTGCCTATCCAACTGTCTGTACAATTCATTGTCCGGTTTACTTCATGCTAACTTTGTCTTTCAGCCAAGCCAGCAAAGAGTTTCTCTATAATATTTACAAGAAAGCTTCATTTCATTTCAGTCCTTTCCCCCAATCCCAAAAGGAAACTTCTCTTTTCTTCATTGAACACACTCCCCTTTTACATTGCTTTGATAATTCCCACTTCATCGGCCTTTGTCAGAACTGTCATCTTTTCACTTCTGGAAAACCTTACTGGGATGTATCTCGGGACATGGCATCAGTGACACTTTAGTGACCACAGAGTTTGCTGTTGAATGAGCCCAACCTGCTGACCCTCAGATTAGAAGTTACGTACCACAGCAGGTCTCTGCTAGAGCTTCAGAGCAAGCAGCAAAACAGTAAAACATTTGGTAGGGAAAGGAGAGGCATCATCAAATAGCACAAACTTTCAATATATGCAGAGACAGGAGGAAAGCTATCCATTGCAAATATTGTATCATTTCGGTTTATTTTCCAATCAGCCTCATCTTTCTCTTGCTTACCAGATTACTGCAAGGCACGGCTGCAGTTGTCCCAGGGCTCCCAGGCTCTGAAGGCAGCTTTCACTGAAGAGAATGGATTTTCCTCATAAGGATCCTCACCCTGCCTGGAAACTCTCAGTCAAGCATGCTCTGTGTGCCACGCACCCTGAACCAACTAGTTTAGACCATGCTTGTTTAGACAAAGAAAAAGGAAAGATCAGATCAAATTTCACTGGGATGTTTGAAGCCACTGAGGACTGCCAGTCCCACAGATGGCAAACCTAGAAGAAACAACCAGCAGAAAAAATTAAGGGCACAATTATCTCAGAAGATACAATTGTTACAAGGTACGAGTGCACTGTATCCTAAAAATTTATGAAGAAACTTAAATTTATATTTATATACATGTATGTATGTATATATATATATACATACATACATAAAATAGATATTCAAAGAAAAGAGATGAGAATTCAGAGCCATCAGCTGCTATGGGACATCGATAGTCCATTGTGATGCAATTCCTGATCATTTTAGCTAATAAGCCAATAGATTGATCTACCCATGCAATCCCTGCAAACCCAGCTCTGTGCTCAGCAGGCATTTTGCAGAGGATATTGCATCTTTTTTACTGCAGCTTGAAGTAGATCAAAATTCAACCTCAGCAGAGGCACAACCAACAGCTGCTGCTCCCTAGCACAGAAAAAAGCCATTGGAGTGCTTTTCAAAGCTAACCTTCTCAAGCTTGTGCCTGTGACCTGCTCCCCTCTCCATTCTGACCTCACCCAGGAAGCTTGCCTTCCTTGTAGCACATTCATTTTGTCTCTTTTGCATGGGTTGTACAGGCTGCTGTGTTTTCTTTTCCATCCACATCTTCACCCTCATCCTTCCCCCTACCTTTTTTTTTACTTCTTTTTTTATACTGTGCAGGCAAGCTGCCAGCATTAACACTTTGGTTAAGGACTAAGCTCAATCACTGGCCTGTTTCAATACAAATCCCTGAGCTGCTCTCCTGGGGGAAACAGGTTCTTCACTCCCCACTCCTCATTCAGTTTTCCCTCAGGAAACACCCGGCAGGGAACAGGCAGGGACCGGCACTGTACCCCGGAAGGACAGAGGAATAACTGGCTCAGACACTGCCCTCAGACCCAATGCACCTTCGTTCAGTGAGAAATAAGGTAAGCAAATAAAAAAGCAGGGGAGAAGTTTCTCACCGCTTGCCCTACTCTGCTTTTGGGACATGCATCCAAATAGCTCAGAACTGTTCATACAAACACCTCATAGTGTGCACATCTCCATTAAATCAACACAGAAGCTTTTCCAGATAAATCTTCTCTGGAGAACAAACTTGGAAAAAATGTGATTCTATTTCTTTCCTCACCTCATTAATTAATGTGGGAGCGTTGTCTGACTCCCACATCCAGATCTGCTGCTGAACTGGTCTCTCTGGGCTGCTCTGCACATTGAGGCTCTTCTCACACATTACCACATGCCTCCTGCTCATCGAGATTCAAGTGCAAAACTCACACATCTATTTTTTTGTCTGTTTACCGATCAAGACGAAGGTATCCTAAATTGACCTTTTCAGGAATTGCTGTCTTTAATACAGTTACTCCTCTAAGAAGCCCAGCCCTACACAACCCTATCAGAGTAGAGAAACAAAACAAAAAAGGGAGAGTGGTGCCCAAGGTTCATGTTCTCCTCCACCTGCATACAAACCATTCTCACTGGATTCTGTCCTTGAAGCAGCTTTTACGCCAGCCTGCAGCCCGCTGTCTCTTGGGCAGAGTGCTTGTACTTCCAAACACAAACACCTTCCAGCAGGAGAGCAACTCTCAGCAGTTCTCCTCTACTCTTGTTGTCTCAAGCATAGCAACCTTGTTTAGTATGACTGAATATTAAGACAGTCTTAAAAACATGTTCTTATCTTCCTCCTTGCCCCACAATTGCTTCTAACTAATGTCTTCACTGATGTAGCAAAGTTATAAGCAATTAGTAAGTTCTAAATAAGGTGATTTGGCTTGCTGCAGGTTTTTGTTCTGAATTTAAAACTTAAGCATTTTTTCAGTGCCAGCCCGTTGCCTCCAACAGTCAAGACAAACAACCAAGGAGCGAGTTTTAGGACTGAGTCTCCCCTCACCTTAAGAATTCTAATCCACACCTTTTCACAGCACCCAGGTATACCTTGCCAGTGCCTGATTATTCCAGGTCACTCAAACCCTAGCTAGTGTGCGCACAACTCACCAAGGCAGACTGCTGGCTTCTTGCCCCCTCAAATCATCTTCCCAGCTCCAAGGCAGTCACAGGACACACTCAAGATGTGTTTCATGAATAAACTTGTTTGGAGTCACAATGCCCAAACAGGTCACAGAATTAGTCCAAGAAATAAACTGATGTGGGGCAGAGGGAGTGACGTCTTCTTTTTCACCCAGGTCATCTCAAGAGTCAGCTTTCCAGCACAGACCTGCAAACTGCAGCACAAGGCACCTGAACCACATGCCAGCTTTCTCCCTGAGGAAAATAGATAGCAGAGCCAATCTGACTCCTTCAGAGAAGAGCAGCTAGTCAGACAGAAGGAGAGAAGGGACTACTAAAAGCTGAGCCAATCCAGCAATAGGAAGCCAAGTCAAATCCATAAAGATATGTCCTTGGTTTTGGATTTTGGCTTGTTTTAAGGATTTTTCTCGGTGGTGTTCATGTTTGGTGAACTTTTTGTTGTTGTTGTTCTTGTGTTTTGTTTTTTAAAGATAGTGTTCTTGAAGAGTTAAACTCACTCAAGTTCATTTTACAATGAAATCGGAATGTTTTAGATGGAAACAACCTCTTATAAGTGTAATCCTATATTCCTAATAAGCAGAATTAACAGTTCTAGGACCATTGTTCTCTCACACACTATAATGGAGAGCATTATACCAGCAATGGACCATCTGGAACAACAGGCAGGGAGAGCCTTGGAGGATCAGAATGGATAACCATTTCCAGACTACATGGTTTTGGGGGAGTGAGACTTTAATAGCAGAGTGCAAGCATCTGTTTTCCCAGATACATGATCTGATTTGAACCATGACTCTTTGATACTGGTACCTACTGTTTTACTAGAGCCAAGTGGCTCTAAACAATGTCTATTCAGTTACTGCTAAAGAGAAATAAACAAATTAACAAGCTTATTTTCAATAAAGTTTAGAATTGGAAGAAGAATCTACTTATGTTGTGTAAATCTCCAGCTAGAAATTAAAATATCTGGACTTGGTTTAATTACATTTTGAATGTGGCCCCCAATAGGACTCTGTAACCTTTAGGGTTTAATAACTTCAGCTCATTTAATGTCCTTTCATTACATTACTGTAGCAATCCAAGAGTAAGGTTTGAAAACTAAAACTCTGTGCTTCCTCCTGGGCTTTCCCATATGTTCACCATCTTTAGCTTAGACTCCCAGGATACTCACGCCAAGTCTTACAAAATTGCCTTAGCAGAACAGAAAAATATCTTCTTTCACTTTATTCTATATACTTATTCTTTGTAGAGGAAGGAAAGGGGGAAAAAAGTTTGCCAAGCAATGCTCTGCTGAGTACCTACAGAAGATCCTGCCTAACTTCATGGAGAAAATCCAGGCAGCTCTCCTCATCCAGCCCCAGGAATAGGTCAGATAGCAAGGTACAGGCCCAAGACTGGCTGCTATGTTATGACCTGTTAAAAGACAGATTGCCCGACTTAAAACCTGCCACTAATAACCATGAATTTGAAAAACTCTGGATGAAGAGTCATAGAATTAACCAGACTGGAAGAGGCTTTTGGAGGTTGCATAATCCAACCATGCTCAAAACAGGGCTAACTTGCCCTAGTTGTAACAGCAAAGGACCCATTTGACAAAGTCTCCTACAGCACCTCCACTTCTCTCCTATGCATTATGTCAAACGAAGTGTTTTAGAATGTGGTTCTTGTGCTGACAGGCAGAATTAAAACATCTGGAGACTACATTTTCACATCTATGAACTCTAAAGTCAAGGCAAAAATCATACTGGTGTGCAGGAAAGCAGAACCACAGAAATGCAGAGCGGGAGGCCAGTAGATGGGAAGCACCTCACTGCAGGAACCACTCTGTGCTGACACCACAGGTGGGATGCACATCACTGAGCTTCAGAGCTGATGACTGTGATACAAACATCTACTCTCCCTCCATAATCAGTGGAAAGAAATAAACCTCTCAGGCACAATTAATCTGACCTATTTAAGTGTTGCTTTAAGATAGCAGGAATTGCACTCGAGAATCTACTGACTGTCCTGATGCGATCTCCACTGACTCTAAAGAGACATAGTTGTAAGGAGATGAATCCTACCCAGTGATTGCTTTTACTCACAGCAAACCTTAAAATAGAAATAATGTGCATATGTGAACAAAGCAGGGGTGGAATATACCTTTCAAAGCCAATACCACTCAATGGAGACTGTAAAAGGATAGCGTTTCTCTTACAGTGAATAGATACAAATCTGTACAAAAGACTATCTAAAAATACATAGACATACACTTATAAGTGTTTCTCAGAGTTCCTTTCAACTACAATTTCTGCATCTCCAGGCAGCTGTCCCCCTTCATTAACAAGTGCGAATACATATCGAGATGCCTCTGACTCCACAAACAAACTGAATTCATGCTTTTACTTTACAGGGTGCTTTAAGAAAAAATATATATGTGTATATATATATATATATTTTTTTTAATGACACTTCATTAATTTTTTTTCCTAAATCCTGTTCATAATAAACTAATTTCTCATGGCCCAATAACAGTGTGGATAGGAGGATGTTCTCTCCATGGATTAACATCAGGACTGTAAGTCCCAGTGCCACAATTTGGCCATGCCCACACAGACAAGTACTCTTCCCTCATTTGCCACTAAGGAAAGATTAGGACATCGTTTAATTCCTAGACTGTTCTAAATCCAGAACTGCTAGAAACAGAAAAGACCAAGATTCTTTTGATTCAGAGCTACTAGATATTGGAAAACACTGTGAAATTAATGCAACAGCCCAGAAAGGGAATGCAGTACATGGAGTGCTAACGCACAGATATAGAGTCTGCTGGCATATTTTTTCTTGTCTAAAAGCAGCCATAAGGAAGAGCCCAAGAGGACATAGCAGTTGCAATGCTCCACTACGAAATGAGAAATGCATGCAGGACGTTTCAGCCCTATTGTGAACCTATTTCCTAAGAGAAGGTCAACTCAGAGAGGCACGGAGGGTATTCAAAAGGCAAAAGCTTTTGACCCACAGGAGCTGTTGCTATGCCTGATATGGCTCTGAACAAAGACAACTGTTAAATCCAGGTATTATACACATATAGAGCACTTATACTTGAGTGCATAAAATAGCCACTAGGGCAATTACCATTTAAAACCATAAAGGCAATGTTATAACAGAAGTCTAGTGTTGAACATCCTCTAAATATTATGGTTAAGGTTTTAAGCCTGATACCTACTCCACTACAAAATGAACGTGAAAACTGCAGCACCAGACTATAATCCGACGTAGGTTTAATCAAGACTGAAATTTGTCACTACAGACCTACATTTAATTTAACAAATACATAGGTGAAACATCTGTGAATCTACCACGGCAAGTTTCAACTTGATGTTATGCGCCCCATGTTTAACACAGGCCAAAAAGACAAAGCTCTGATGATGGAAAGCCTCAAATCAGGAACAAACAGCTCCAGATTTGTATGGCTTTGTACTGCTGCCACAGCACCCATATATGTCATTTATGTATACAAATCCACTCATACACACTGCTGAGCTATTACCAAATCTTGAAAGGAATTTCCCAGCTGCACAAAAATGAACTACCACTTGGGCTAGCAAATGAATTTGTATGTGCAGCAATAACATCTGATTGATGTCACTGTCACATTCTCTTTAGTTTCAGAGAATTTGATAACCCCATCAGATACTGCTGCTGTGAGGAGAATCCCTATTTGTTAATCCAAATGGCATCTGTTACTGGAAAAAAGTAGAGACATCATTCCTCAAAGATGCAGTTCATATACTGTTGTTCATATATTCCCAGCTAGACATGATTTCAAGTACTCTGAAGATTAAAGAGGAGCTGTTTTGTGTTTCAATTAAGAAACAATTTGAATCAAACAATCAGCTTGCCTGCTCCTAAGGAATTATATTCTCAGTACATATATTTATGCCTACACAAATTACCTTTTGTGCATTCTCCTGAGTGTGTGTGGCATGTAGCTGTGTGTTGAGCTGCCCAGTGGGTGCTGGCAGACACCACACCTCTGTACTCATATTTGGGAGGAAGACGTACCAGCAACTGCCCCTAAGAAGTGTATTTATTGATGCTTGTACGCAAGTATGTCATGATGACCCATTGCTTCAGTTTTTCCTTCTGATCTCTTCCCCTCCCCTGCAAATCTCTGCTGAAGGCATAACAGTCCTTGAAGTATAGTTTTAAAGCAGATAAATGATTTCATTTAGGACTCGCCATAGATCCCTTTTTGTACCCAAGCTATCAAGACCAGACACTATCCTCTTCAATTCTGCTAAAAGAGCAGAATGATACAAGTACAAGAACAGAGGTAAAAGTTGAATATGACAAGATTCATGTTATAGTCAGACATCAATTATATTACAAAAGCATTTTCATTTGTGTCTCTAACAGCTCTAGAAATAAACAAAAGGAAGGCACATATGATTTAAAAGTTACATCCGATTTTTAAAAGCCTGCTTTAAAAGTTCTGATTCCTATAACATATGTAAGAGCATTGAAAGTGGAAGAAGCACATGACTCTAAATAAGTACACAAAGGTTTAATGCAATACAGGGTAGGCAGTGTAACTGCCATTAGTGAAGTTGCAAGAGCAATTGACCTTATAGGACAATGATATTTTAAGTGTCTATAAACTGGTAGTAAAGATGTTTCAACATTAAGTGCCCATATAAGACTTCAATAATGTTTGCGGGGTTTTTTTTGAGTACTTCATGTTTTACTACACTGCATTTCTGGTAATAACAGAGCAAGTAAAACACAGCTTAAGATTTATAGCTTAAGATGGTCAAGAAATAAAGTCAAAGTTTTCTTTAAACGTAAATTATTTCTGCTCTCAAAAAATAACCTTAAATATCCATTGTTCACTATGCTCTCAATAAAGCAGTCTTTAATGAGACACTAAAATTTGTTTGTGGAGATTTGTTTTGTAACAGCACTGAGGACAAATCTATTCTAGCGTCATGTACAACCGTAACAGTGTTCCCTTTAACTTATCATCTTACACTACATTTTTAAATTAGAAAGACCAGATTATCTTTAACTAGCTAGTCAGCTGCAGCTGATGCGCTGAGGACCCCACAACTTCAGGTTTCTCACTCATATTGTGAGAATGGCTCTTCCTTACAGTTTCAAGCACCCAGGACTGACGAATGAAAACCTAACATGATGCACTCTGCCACAGCTACTGAATGAAATCTTGAGTGTGCAAAGCATCTGACCCAAAGCCCAGATGTAGACATGAGAGGCGTGCAAAGCGTTTCCATTCAGAAATGAGCATAACAAAGCAACTTTGATTTCCCATGAATCTGACGTCCAGGATGATCAGAAGGGTGAGCGAGCACAGTGATTTTCAACCTGAGATCCATCATCCAGAGACACTGAGCCTGTTGGCCCAAGCCCCATCATCAACTAATGCAATGTGCGACTCTTAGAGATGCCATGAATTCTGCAGGTTTCATTAAATGCCAGCAACTGACCAAAACATTCATAGGACTGCTCGTAAGTGTGGAATTTTGAAAGGCACAAGTTTCCCAGCCAATCAGACTAGTTTTCATATCTCCTGAGCATTATGTACCAGCATTTCCTATTTCCCTCTGATATTTTTATAATAGAAATTTATTACAAGAATTTAAATTAGCATCAACAAGATTAGTTAAGAGGTTTGTGACTTTACTAGTTTCTAGAGCATCCCCCTCATGTGATTTGACACGTGGCTGAAATTGGTTAAATTAAGTCAATGAAAAAGGGCTTGCATTACATATTTTGTTCAATTGCATCTATGCAGATTCACAAATTCTTCTTGCTTATAAAATGAAAGAGTCTGAAGTTAAATTGGATTTTATGTCATTTCCTTTAGGTTCTGCCCATAGGTTAGTACAGTGAGGTTACAAGAGTGTTCATGAAGAGCAAAACTGCTTTCCAGTTATGATTCTATGAGACTGGGCTCTTCCTACCTCCTCTCTTCACAGCAACAATGTGAAATTTAATTTAATCTATTTCAGAACTGCAAAGACAAGTACTTTTTTAGCAAAGCATAAGAGGGTTATCACTTTGAAGAACCACATTAGGCACTATAGTTCAGTCTTACACAAGAGATTAATTGACATGTGCTGTAGATTAATCAGAATAAGGCTTTTCATTATGAGTGGCCAAACATAACCAAATCACTTTGGAAGCAAATTACTGACTTGCCTAGAAATATATATGCAACAATTGCAAGTTTATTATTGCTGCTTGATCAAATGAAACAGCCTTTCAAAAACATTTACCTTGATTCTACATGAACCTCCTCTCACCTGCAGAATGCCTACATTAAAACTAAAACTAATCAAAAGCTACTCCACACTCAACAGAGTACTAAGTTGTCAAGCACAACTGGCATTCTCCTCTCAACAGCAGTGCTTGAGTCAAATTTCTGGCTGAAAAGGCTGCATCCTTTCATATACATCCAGTTGATAAACTATGTTCTACAAAGAGAAGTTTAATGAACAGGAAGAAAAGAAATGGAAATAGGAAAAAGAAACCACAGTTCTCCTTTTGTAGTATAGCCTTGTAACAAATAGTGCAGCGAAGAATATAGAAATTCTGATCTTTTGTCACCTGTCAAGGAATCCAAAGGAGGCAATACATGTTGTTGACACTGTGAAACCCAAACTTTTTCGTCTGACTCTCACACCCACTTTGCCCATTTTCCATTTGTTTTTAAATAAGGTCTGGAAAAAGCCCATAGAGCTACCACAGACTAAGAGCACAATTTAGGGCTGTAACACAACAGAAAGCACAACTACAACAGCAGAGGAGCAAGATCACAGGCTGCAACAAGTGAGGATTTGCTCAAACACAGCAGACACAGAAATAAAGAAAAGTAGCTACTTACTTTGAGAAGGCCTCAGGTATACAGGAATCTCCAACAAGATATCCTCACCTTCACCACCAACCCTCAAATGAGATGTTGGAAAGGGTAGATCTTGGCTCCAGCCCTTCCAATCACTCAGACACATTACACGCACTTAAGCTCCCCTGGGTAGGCCCTGCCTTCCCACCAGGAGCTCCGTCACTGGTGCAGGCTGTGACTCAGCAGTTCTGCTTCAAGAGTATCTATGGGGAATGAAATAGAGAGAAACTTACCAACCACTGCACCCTGAAATTCCACAACATGAAGAGTATTTTCCTGAGTGCCACACCACAAAAGAAAAACCTTCATACACGTGTCCCATTTTTTCATAGGCTATTACTTTGGTTACATGCTTCACCCACCAGAAGGCAAGTTCTAGTTCAAATTCATTTTGATTCAAGTTTAATTAGCATCCTTTTCATGGAAAATTATCCTGTGTAACTGCTGACATGTCAGTGCATCACATACTTGTTGATCTTTGTTTGGAAGCGGAGAAAATACATTTTTATGGCATTTCAAAAGAAAAGTACATCCACGTGGAAAAAAAAAAAAATCACACACTTGACTATAAAACACAAAAGAACTTCACGTGTACCAAAGCAGCAGCATCTGTACACTCAGCCCAGAAAATAATGTTTCTTTCCTGTGTTAAGTGCAAGTTTCTAGCACAAATTTACTTGGTGCAATTTTGTTCTGGAAAAAAAAAAAAAAAAATGTTAAAAACTGTTTGGATACACAGTGAAATCAGATGCAGTACATCTTTATTTTTAATGGAATAATAATTGTACCCAAATTTCATATTCAGCCTTTGAAACATTTACCAGGGGAAAAAAAAAAAACAAAGGTGTGCTGTGAAGGTTTTTTCAGCATGACTCATATTGCTGTCATAAGAGTAAAAAAGTTTGAATTGATTTTGGTTGTATTGTTTCTTTATCTATAGCAATTGTCTGTCCTCTACTATCTATCTGGCCACCTACTACTTGTGTCAAACGAAGAGATCATCTAGCAAGTGACCCCTGACTTTGATTAGGACACTGATTGCACTATTACCTGATTGCATATTTGTATTCCTTGTAAAAGAGTCTGAACTACAAGAAGAAAGTATCTAAGCTCAATTTTGAATGAAATATTTTTGTTTTGTTTTGCAATAGATTCACCTCTCCTAGCACCTATATCACACCATCTTCTAGAAGTAAACAAGTGTAAGCCTTAAGTGAGATCTGATTTTGTCACTTATCATCTAGACACAAATGGACACAGAGCAGTCTTGTAAATAAACTTACAGATAAACAGGTAAAGGGCAAAGACCAAAGATTTCAAAACAAGGTTTATATGAATAACGTGTCCTCTCTATGAACTCTGTTTGACAGTGGATTGTGCACATATGGGTTTTCCAGGGCATAGGACAGGATATGTCAGTCAGAATAAGGTCATGAGCCCAAATGCTGACAACTACATTGCATGTGGAACACAGAGCTCAAATGCCAAGACTGGGACTCACCTTCTGGCATAAACCACCCACGAATCCCAGAGCCAGCAACTACCAGCAACTCATGAGAAATGAAGCTTGCCAGCACGGGTACAACCTGGAAAACAAATCAAGGACTGATTGGCCAGAAATTTATTCCCACGTAAGGAGTATGTTATTTGATTTCCATGCCATTGTTCTTCTTTTCAGAGGAGAAGCTGAGTTATTCAAGCTCAGTTTCTCTTTGTACTTATTCAGTTCATTAGTTAATGAAGGCTTCCTTATATTAGTTAAATTCAGCCACCATTCATCTACCTGTTCCAGAGTTCACAACAGATGCCCTCTGGCACTTCACAAAGACCAGAATCTGCCTCAAAACAGGAATAATATATCTTATGAAAATGGAGATGCTATTGTTCATATGCTTTACCCCTGACCTATTTCCTCTGCACTCACAGGGCTGACCTGTTCTCTATAAT
The DNA here is from genome assembly GCF_054131305.1 of Coturnix japonica. Taxonomy (NCBI): domain Eukaryota; kingdom Metazoa; phylum Chordata; class Aves; order Galliformes; family Phasianidae; genus Coturnix; species Coturnix japonica. The sequence goes on along the minus strand of NW_028188943.1, from coordinate 1,944,301 downwards.
TTTATACTGACTAAAGCAGTAAAAGGCTGAAGTTTATTGTAATATTCCATCAGTCTTTGTTTAGCCAGAAAGGAGGAAACTGCATTCAATCTGTTTGGGTTCTTACTGAATAGTGAAAAGCTCTGTACTCATCCAAAAGCTGCAGGTTCCTCTTCCTCACTAGCAAACACTGATAGTCAGTTCCCTTCCTCAGGTCTTTTAATCCCTATTCTGCTACTACACACACCAGCTTCATTTATACCCCTACAGGTCACCTTCAGCTCTTCTCTTTCAGTCTTAATTAAAGCAAGTGGGTGCAGCCTACCTGTAAATCTTTCCCAGACTCAAAGCTGCTTCTTCTTCTCTTATTTTAGAGATGCTGATGCACACATTTTCATACTCCCAAACTGACTATCCTTGCTGGCAATCCTAACTCATTGTTTAACAGTTTGTACGGAGCAAACTCTGAATAACGCACTGATGTGTCAATTATGTGGGGTGGCCACAAACTGCTTGCTGACATTCTTGGCAGTGCCAACACACTGCCTGCCTCTTAGCTAACTTAAGTGCTGCTGATTGTTAAAAACTCCACATTGACACCATGAAATGTGGGAAAAGGTACAGAGCTGTGGACACCACCTCACTGTGGGAGCAAGGGGGAGCCCTGCTGGTGGAGTCTTACTGATATTCAATCCCCACAAAAAAACAGAGCTTATTCCTACTCAGAATGTAACTGATCCAAGGCTTTGCAAACTTCCTACTTAAAGATTAGAGACTGCCTGACTCTAACATGGGCCATCCCAACCGTCTCAGTGAATAATGGTGCTGATTATGGATCAAAGTCTGGTAACTCAGCTTTTCCATCAGCAAACCCACAGAGGGCTGCTTTCAGTCACCTTTCTGACCAGGGTGTAGGATTGCGCACCAGAAAGTTACCACGTCACTCACTTTCCGTGCTTGAATGTGAACTTCAGGATTCTGCCTTAAATATCCCCAGCTTAGGCATAACCCACTGCTCACTTGTTTTGAGAGCTTCTCTCCTGATTTGCTCAACACAGCAGACATAGTTATTTCCTAGTTGCAGACAAGCTCCAGATGTAGGTCAGGGAGTATTTAGCTAGAGGAGGCTAATAAAACAAGTCCCCAAGTGATGGGCTTGTCTTTGTTTCCCTGACATTGCTTACTTTTGAACATCAGAGACTACAAGACTGTTTTGGTACAGGAAGTATGTTATGGCTGATGTAGCATAACAAATACTAGCTCTACATCCTTCTATTTAGGCTTCAATAATGTCAGAGGGCAGAAGTGACAATTAATGTATTTTGCATTCAGCAGAGATGACAGGCAGCTAAGAGCAATGGACAGACACAACATGGCAGAACAGAAGGTACTTGCCTGGAATAAATATCATCTTTGCTCCAGGCCTTCAAGAAATAACATTTCCAGTTTAGATTAATTCGTAATGCACAATGTATGATTGCAGACCTTGCTTTTGTACACAGACCTGGCCTTAAACATTGTTTGAACTGGTGTTGTCAGTCCTTTCTTGATCATTAAATTTATTTCCTAAAACTTAAGAAGCGTAAATGAAAGGCAGCTTCTGAAAAACAGTATTCAACATTTTTATGGAAAGTAGGTTTCTGGCTCTGCTCTTACTAATGCACCCTTCAATCATAAATAATAAAACTGGTGAGTTCTATCTCTTTTTCAGAAAAGTTAGACGGAACTATCACCCAGTGTATACAAAATAGGGCTTCAAAGACACCCGCACTGTAACATAATAGAAGAAATGGTGCTGAATGATGGATGGGAATCAGTTAAACTGATTTCTGGGACACGTTGTGCATTAATAAATCAGAGGCTGTGTGTTCACTGAAAGAAGCGTAGGAGGCACATTAAGAACTTTTATGGGAGTAAAGAAAAAAAAAGTTAACACTGTATTTCAAAGGAACCTACAGGAGGATTAGTACTAAAATCTTTTTATGAGCACTAATTCTGAGCACTTACATGAAGATCAAGAAAATAGTCAGCTCCACAGGAAATCCTGGAAGTTAATTTTTTTAGAAGACACTGCCACATTTCACTGCATTTAATGACAACCACGCGCTATTTCTGAAGCGCTCTTGCCCAGCTCACAGCAAAGGTATTAGTTCCAACACTGATTGCTAATTCTAACACTACAAAAACACCTTCCTGCTTAGCAAGAACACAGCTTCAGAAACCAAGAGAAAAGCACTGAAACTAGAATCAAATATACACCTTCATCATGGATCCCAAGAAGTGCCCGCTGCAACACTATATTGTGAGCAGAGAGAGAAGCCTACAAGTCCTCGTGACTTGAGTCTGCAGACAACCTCAGTGCTATCTCATCTTCACCTTCCAAGTGGCTGGCTGAACTACATTTAAAAAGGAGGAAGAAAAAAAAAGAAATAAAACTCCTCCCAACCTGAACCAAAGATTGACTCCTTGCAGCTCCCAGGGACACAGAACTTGTGTAGGCAGAGAAATTTCACCGGAAAAAGGAAAAAAAACAGATATTTTGTCTTATTCATTTACAGAACGACCCTGCTGCTAATAGCACATTGAGGGTGCTGTTAGAGGCTACAGAGCAAAATGATTAAGACAACCATAGAACAGCTATATGCTAGGGAAACAACATTTCAGTTAATAAGACAAGATGGTGCAGAAGTCTGTGAACACAGAACCACTCTTCTGTCAATAAACTCTTACCCTGTTTTCCTACTTTATTCAATTACAGACTCTTAGAATAAATGTACCACCATATAGTGGGCTTATATACCATTCAGTTAAGGTAACCTAACCATAAATACTTCCATGATTTCAGTAAATTGGAAAAAAAAACACGGTAAGTGAATACAAAATATGTCCTTCATTTACTGTCATTGTAATATAGTCGAGCTACAACACAATCTTCATTTAGGCAGCTCTAGGTACTAGACCACTTTCAGCAATGGACATGTTATAGCACAAAGAAACACGGGTTTCTTGAAAGCACTCCTGCATCAAAAGCTTAGCATTGTTATGGTGTGTGCATTTTAATGGAGTGGATTGTGTTGTGTATTCATCCTACAGCTCATAGGAGACACATTTTCTAGAAAGCTAGAGGTTAGACAGCATTCTTAAGATGAAGAGCAGGCTGTTATGAGAAAACATAAAAACATGATTTGAGACAACTAAACTAGAAATTTAGAAATATATTGTAAGGCTTATAAATAATTGAAAAGAGAATGTTCCAAAGTTTTGATGTGTCATAAAAGCTTAGTTTAGAAGGTGATGAAATTATTTCAATTAAACAGAACAAATGTCAGCCGTGAATGCCTAAGCATTTTAATGTATTCATACTGTAAAAGTACGGTGCATGCTGAGGCACGGAGGTGGTAGGGGCTCGCACAAAGGCAAGTTATTTGTGAATATAATTTGGACTGTACAAGAAATACGTTCCCAGACTGAGGAAGAGTTTCTCAATACAAAATCTGTAAAAGCTCCAGTGTTGCAGTAGAAACACTGACTTCAGAATGACAATATACAAAGATGAGGATGCAAATGGTCCAAAGCTACCGAAACAGTTTGGTCATAGCAACAGAAAAAAAAACTTCTTTAACTTGATCCTAATGCATATAAAACAGTTTTGGAACAGACTGATTCCATCGTCTTAAATGGTAGCACTCCCCACCCTGTAAAGGATACAATATTTTGTCTAACATAGGAGCAATATCTAAGTACCTAGTCAGTCCAAAGACAACATTCCCCTCAAGCAAAAACATGAACAAGGCAAAGAAGCTGCGCACAAACAAATACAGTGGGTAAACCTGGTACTCAGATTATTTCCCTTTAAGAAAAAGTGACCAGAGAAAGAAAATAATCAGAAGGCAACAAGCTTTAAAGTAAACAAAAACAACCTGCTGCTTGGGCACTTCAGAAACTATCAACTGTAGGACCCCAAAAGCACTTCAGAATACAGCTGGTTTTGATACCATTTCTTCTTCTTTGAGCCTGATTCCCTCAACCAACCATATCATTGAACTTGATACCAGATTTATCATATTTGCTAAATAGTGAGCATACATTACATACAGGTGAGTAAACAACCTGTGATGGTGCCCAATACTCCAACCTGTGGAATCCAGAGATCCCAAGCTACAGACTGTGTCATATTCAGTATTCAGTATGCTGATGTACAATGTGCATTGTTAGTTATGATACATTTTCAATTTGGCTGCATCTAACAGCAGCACCATGGACTCAGCTGATGTTATATTACCTGTAGATGAAGGTCTTAGGAAGGTGGCTTTGTCACATTGTAGAGTGAGAACCAAAATCAGTACTTCAGGAAAGGTCTCTTTCAGGCAACTTCGTATTCTTACACATCTTCCTGTAGGAGAGCAAATAAATGGATGATACTTGTAGCTGCTCACAGCAGTTCCTAAACACCTAAGAACAAATGGATTTGAGTTATGACAATCATATCAAACAGACAAACATACAGAAAAATATAATACAAGCTCGAAGCACTAAAGAAGAGTGTTTATTACTGGTATTTAGCTTCTGCCAGTATCTTCCAGTCATTCTATCCAGCCAAAAACCAAAGCTTCCAGATCATACAAATAAAACCTGATTCCTTTGCTCCACAGTAATAATAATGTACTGGACTATATTTCATAGAACTTATTTGTGTCCTGCAAAACAGACTTTTCCATGACTGCCTGTTGTTAATAACCTCTCATGGGCTCACGGGAAACCTCAGTTTATGGCACAGCGGGAGAAATGTCTCCAAATAACAGTTTCATTTTAAACTTCTTTGGCAATCCAGCCAGGTGCACCAACCTCACTAAGGAACAGGGATAGAGTTCCATCTAAGAGACTGTCAGATGAGTGGTAACTCACAAAGCCAAGGAAAATGGGTATTTGGTAGGTAAAATCAGGCCTGTTGGAGACTTCACATGGGACAACTGGAAATATCAAAGGCCTGTTGAAGTGCAAGACTGAGCACAGCAAACTGAGAACAGACTACAGTAATAGCACTTAGGGAATGGTGGAAGCTGTTACACAATCATTACAAACAGAAAGAAGGCAAAACACTGCAGGTATTCAGCAATTTGTAAGAAACAGCAGCCTCTGACAGGGTGTGAGCTATGTAGACAAAGAATGATTATGGATCTTCAGGCTACAAATGAAATTCATTCCTAGGATTCAAGTGGAGAGCAAGCCAAACTTTTGTGAAGAAAACTAGGAGGAGGTCTCTTCATCACACAGAGAGAGGAACAAATTGTGATACTTTAAAAAAATAAAAAAAAAGTCATGAGAAGCATAGAAAAGGGGGGAAAAAATCTTTCAATAATAATAGATGAGTCCAGAATAATCAAATGAAACACTTGGAAAATTTAGATATATGCAGCCATAAGCATAAAGCATAAGCATAAAACTACTTAAATCTGCTTTTAATTTCTATTGTAATTTTTATCTGCCCAAAATGGCTATTAGAGTTTGCTGAACAGCACAGTCATTGATATGTTGATACATGATTACACAAGGCACAATGTCACATTTGGCAATCCAAATCCTAATTAATGAACAGTCCTTGAAATAATACTAACTCGAATGATCAAAATTTAAAGTGATGAGCTTGCAGAAGGAAGCAGCATCCCATGATTTCTTTTCCACTGAACCATGAGATCTACAGGAACAAAATAGAAAATGAAAAATAAGGTTTTATGCAATCAAATTAAAGACAAAAGCAGAAAAGAAAAAAAACAATAACAGTTTCTTTATCATCCCGAGCACTGGTAGTAAGAGTAACTTATTCCTCATAGCCTGGAATGTCATGGCTGAAGCTGGAATCGAGAAATCAACAAGTCACAATCAGCATCTGGTTGATGGCCAGAAGGATGCTCAACATGTATTCCGGTATTAAAGACAATCTACAAGCAGATAATAACGTTGCAGCTTGCCTTGCCTAATGGTGTCCAGTGAATCCATATTTCACATCCCAGCCACACTTCTTGCACAGCCATCCTTTACATGAGGATTTCATACATTACAGATGTAGTTAATCCGATACCAGCAGAAAGCACTTCCAGGCCTCCCATACATGCAGCAACCTATAGTAGCAGTAGCTGCATTCAACTTATAAAACTAAAACCAAGAGCCTCCTATTTCTAGGAATATATTATATGGCGAGGTACAGAGTAAATGAACAATAACTTGTATCTTTTCCTATGTATCATGGATTTAAGTTTTAACGAGAGCGGGAAAAAAAAAAAAATACACTTTTATAGAGGATTTTACTAAGATGAGTGACACTGTTCTAATTACATTGAATAATCTTGAACCAAAGAATTTTTTCCATTTCATGCCTTTAATGGATTTAAAGAAAATAAAAAATAAAAAAGAAAGAAAAAAAGAAACCCACAAATTACCTTAAGAACTGAATAGTTCTGACGATTAACAATATTTAACCAGAAAAATAAAGAAAGTTCAAAGACATAAAGCATCTTTCCAAAATCCCATTCACCCAGCCAACAGGAACAAGCAGGTTGGTTCTGCAGAACAACTAGCAAGGATATGGCCTGCCTCACTGATTTCCACAGCAAAGCTGACTTATCCCAAGGAAGACAGTGAAATGGCATCTGAACTCCTTACAGAAATGTGAAGGAGAACTCTACGGGTGATTTTAAGGAACTCATCTGAGTTCAGACTCCTTCCACAGCATCCTGCTGAAGACCAAGGAGATTTTTTTGCCTAAGGCCCTGAAGCCAGCTGCTGTGACAGCCTGTGCAATGGGGCAAAGACATATCTGATTGCTCTGGATCTGGATCTTCAGGATGTTAGGTCTCACAAAAACTGCTCAGTTGCCTTTTTCAAGGGGCAGGAAAACCCATAGGAATGATACCAAAGCTTTGGTCAGTTACCTTGACATTCCCTATAATACAAGCCAGGTTAAAAAAAAAAATAACAGGAAAAAAAAAAATTAACAGAAATCTAATATTTGCCTTGTTTCTAATGTTGAAGGACAAATGAACAAAAATAGAAGTGTGGTTTTCTCTTTAATCTTCTCATTTGAGGACCAGACCTAAGAGGTTTCTCACTCTATTCTGCAGTTTTAGACGAGACAACCCTGTGATGAAGGCTCTGCTCTTTGAAGAATCCTTCAGACCTCACATTCTCAGAGGAGAATACAGACAGAGGGACACGTTTGCTACAAAATCCTCCCCCTTCTGCATGGCACTCCAGCTACTTTCAGATCTTGGTCCTTTTCTCAACCTTTGGGAATACCCTATTTAGCTTCAATAAGGATGCAGTTTGGGTAGTATTTCCTCACTACCATCTTCTCCCCTCCTCTACTGAGTGCCCCAATTTCACTGAACATGCTTGAAGTATAGATGTCTCTGTGAGAAAGTTATTAAAAAAAAAACAAACCAAATCACATTATATCCACAGTCAGGTCACAGACTGAAGAGGTAAGATCTGGACTAGAAGCACTGCTGACTTCCTAAATCAGTTTCACAAACCACACCAAGCATTCCACTGCTCTGCGCCAGCCACCCAAAAGATAAACTGAGGAGGGAAAAGAGAAATAAAGATAAGGCGTGATCACCACGAAGAGGAGAACTGTACACTCAGACACAGAGCGCCTCTACAGTGACACAGGTTCATGCAGATAAATGCATTTCCTCAGCACTTCAATAGAGATCAATAGCAAACCCTTGAGATAAACACCGCAAACAATATGCCACCACGGGAATAAATCAGAAGATTAGAAGCAGAAAGGATTATTTATGTAAAAGAGCTGCATTGTGTTTATTCCTTGGTTTGTGCAGCAGGTTTCTGAACGTCTCTGAGGAATTCTAAACTGTTCACTTAAGGACTGCTCATTACTTATAGCACTGAAAGGCAGCCACCCCAGGCCCGCTCTCTAGCCTCCACTAGCAATAGAGCCAGCATTGTTATCGTACATTGTGCTTTCCTTGAAGATGTGGCCATGGTTTTCAGATTATACAAAGAAAAGTCTCAGTCCTTTATTGCATAAGGAGAAACATGAATGCACCCTTATGCCAAAAAACTTGATAGCTACAGGACTGACAGCTGGTGTGAGAGCATGATGACACCACTCACTCACCACCTCCCCTCCAGTTGTTTCACCAAATACGACAGTCTTAGCAGACCCTGGCCTGTAGCCTTGGTAGAGGCAGATTTGTCCAGGACAGGTTTATGCAAGATCAGGTATTTCCACTGGATGTAAGACACTTTCAAGCTGGCATCTAAGAAACGCATCCTATGGAGAGAGTTTATCAGGGCTCCTAAAAGCAGTTTACAGTAATGGAAAACCAGTTCCTTAAAAGACAATAAAATAAAATAAAATAAAATAAAATAAAATAAAATAAAATAAAATAAAATAAAATAAAATAAAATAAAATAAAATAAAATAAAATAAAAATAGAAATAGGAAGAAATCACACACAGCACAAGTGTTCCTCATGAAAGGTGCTAAGCCTTTGCAGTGCTGCAAGGAGTGCTGTTTCGTACAGTCCTGTTTTTAATTCAATTATCTCAAGCTCTGCTGGAGGTAAGGAAATGCTGTTTTGACACAAAGGCTTTGACTTCATATGGTATACAAGGCTAGAGATGGTAATGTTGGGCCTTCAGAAAGCTTCAACTAAAGTCACAAAATTCAATGAAAAATAGTATGGATTTTCCTTTTTGATAGGCGCAAGGATTATCTTCCATCACTAGAAAAAGCTATAAAGTTATATTCTGTGAGAATACCTTGAATTGATATTTCAAAGGGCTTCTTTTGAAAGAATGATTTATAGATCACAAAGATCAATGGGTCTTTTATCAAAGAAAATGGATTCCTTTTCTGAACCACAAAGAAAAGAATAATGACATCCTAGACCATATTTTTGAAAGTTGTGTACAGCCAAGAAGACAATAGCTACAGCAGGTTACCACTTTACAGCAATGCGAACAACTCACTAATTACAGATGAAGTCCTTACGGTGCTTTGTGGAAGCCAGAAAGCAAAAGTTATAGTGCAGGAAAATTCACACTGAGAGTTATCTTACTCACTCAGCACATATTAAAAATTACACGGAGGTTTTCACTAATAAGTGCATATGACATAATAGAAAAATGGATACAAGTGTGCCAGTGTGCACACTTCATATCTTACCAGAACTCAAAACATGCATTTATGTTAAAGCATGCTCCCTGTATGAATTTTAAGTTACCTACTTCTTGACCACATCCCCTCCTCAGCTCAGCAATGAAATTCCTATCAAGTTTTTATTTGGATAGCCTGGATAGACAGGCTTTCCAAAATTATTTTCAGTGCTCAATGTGGTGGTACAGTTGATCTATTTCCATCATTTCATGCGCATCTGCTAAAGCATTACTCATCACAGCAGACATGAGATTCCCCCATTAGTTTCCTATAGAAAGTTCCTCCAACCCACCAAGCCCCAACCTTTTTCTGCAGCTCATGAGCTCACAGAACAGTCTAACCCATAACCCTTGGCACTCGACAACTGAGCTAAGTCAGGCTTAGCAAGCAAGAAGAAAAAGAGCATATTAAAATAACATAATGCAACCTGCAGCACGGTTTTTTTATTAGCTTAATCAAATAGACATGATAGTAAAGAAGATAAAATTAAGAGTAAATCCTTACACAAGTTTATCCCTTAGATTCCCAAGATATCCAAGGACAATATTATTTCTCCAATATTTTTATCAGTGCTTATTCCTCAAGTGCAGCATCACATTGTGCAAAGGGTACAGTCACAGGTAAGAAAAATCTTACTTCTTTGCTGCTTCCCTTTGTCTTTTTACTCTTCTTGTCGTCGAAAGCTTTGTTCTTTTGGGTTAATGTGGCATGTCTCCAACACAGCCTTGGAAAATGACTATAATGTGATTTGGGTTTGGTGTCATTAAACCTGATTACCAGGGAGTGCTCATGAAAATCCATAATTACCACACAAAACAAAAGAGACTTTTGTTTTTGTTTTGCCGGGGAACAACAAAGAGCTTCACTTCAATTTAACTATTTGGAGTACTCAAGAAAAGTTAGTCATATTTTTCTCCCTCTGCACTTCTCTGGGCTTTGTAAATATCATAAAATACCAAAATCTGCTGAAAACATCAATCTTCTCTCAAAACTGATTTCTTATATAATGCCAAATATACAGTCTTTATTTAAAAAAAATAAATAAAAATAAAAAGCCCTAGAGAACATAATGCGTCTTGATGGATGTGCTAGTGCTTTGGGTACAAGCTGGACTTTATGATTAGATCTATAATAGTGGAGGAAAAAAAGAAAAGTTGGCAATATCAGTGTAGTAAGCATTCAGATAATCGAACTGCCTCACCCCCCAGAACAGCAGTGTTGCAGGAGACATTAACCAGTAGCATGGTTCTCCTCCCCAGTTTTGGGGCAGTTCTACTACCACGGCTGATGGACAAGTGATGTCCACAAACCAGGAAAAGCTGGTTCAAGAGGCTTATAGTCTCTCCAGTTGTGTTAGATTAGAAGTTTATGTGGCCACAACCCTGGTTTTAAGCTAGTGGGTGTTCTTGAGCTACAAATGCCACAGACTCCTCCCCAAGCAGCTGTTATATCTGCATCCAGGGTTGTTCACCACAGGGTAAATACTGCCCCATTTTGACACTGAGACACACCAGGAATACCTGTGCAAAGCTTGCTGAACTCCATTCAGACACTTGATTAACTGTCCTCTATCTACCTGAACAGCAGGGTCTGTAGGCTGGGAAGCTGCCCTTGAAGTGCTCTAACATGCAAATTCAGCGCTGTAGGTGGAAACACTTGCTGTAAAATAATATTTGAGGAACTATCCAGCCCTAGGCAGTGAAGCTAAAAGACACTGACAATCTCAGTTGTAAAGTGAGAAATGTAAGAGGTAGACCAAAGTCACCTTCACGTTGTATGAGAGAAGTAAGCAAACTCTCTGTTGATTATATTAGAAGCAGGTAAAATTCCACTCACACATTTGCCCTCCACATGCAGGATGATCACGCTATCTAAATATGTGAAAAATAGCAAGTTTACTGCAGAAGCTCTTGGCTTGCCTCTCATGCACAGATTTGTAGGTACATGCAAGTACAGCTGATAGATTAGCTAGCTAAAAATTCCACCACTCCCTTCTGATCCAGTTTCGATTAATTCATTAGAAACAAATACCTGCATATCCTCCCCCTGGACAGTTCCTTTTCAGCCCCACTGTATCAGAGACTTAAACACTGGGAGCCAGGTGAGAGCTTCCTAAAGCTGGAAACTGTCAGCAGTTCAGACTGAAAAAAGCCAGACAAACAGCTCCTGCATTTTCTAACCACTGAGAAGCTTTGGCTGCATGAGAGGTATTTAAGGCACCAAAAAGCTGTATGGTCATGTACAAAAGCACCAAATAACCCAGAGCTTCCATTTGCTTTCCAGTGAAAAAGAAAGCAGAACCTAGCTTACAATATGAAGGTGCATACAACAGACCTGGAGAGCTTTATCACACAAATCAAGTTGGTGGAAACAACCTCTTACACTTGCCACTTCCCCGTCATCTAAGAGTATTAAAAACAAATGAAAACCCCACCTGTTGGATTAACATTGAACCCGGACAAGGGACGATCACTTAATTTAGTAGAAAGTTTAAAACAACCTTCAAGTATCGTCAGCAAAGGCAGTGTAGAAATTCTCCTTTTTGCATGACACAGTTCTGCCAATTAGCCGAAAACTGCAATTACCAGTTCTTTGCTTTATTATTTGTGAAGAACCTAAACTTTCTGAGGATGATAAATGGCCTCGTGGAAAATGCAATGCTCAGTTCTGCTAAATTTGCACTTTTCTGTTGGTTTTTTTTTGTTCTTGTTTTTTCTTTTTTCCTTTAACTATTCTTCCATGTCATCTTTGAAGAGAAAGAGGCAGGGGCTGCTGGGGGAAACAAGGCAACAGGACACATATCAGGGCAGAAAATGGCAGGGAATGGTTTAGAGAAGAACACAGAGCTGTTCTCATTTAGCTCGCTGACCAGGGCCAAGGCATATTCCTACACCTTCATTAATTAAACAGAAAAGTTAACATTGTTAGCAACATTAAGAACAAAACCTCATTTAAATTGTTCTGAAACAAAATTAAAAATAAAAAAATAAAAAATAAAAAAGCCGATATATTCAGAGGATGACCTTTGAGAATTCTGGCTTCATTAACATTTCAAACAGCAAAGCACAAAATTAAGACAGGAAATAGAATTACAGAGCTATTTGACTGCAGAAGTATATATCATTAGCATGCCCATAATTAACAGGATACCAGTGTTTGTCCCATTGTCTCTGCTAATAATGGTGTAACATGCAAATGGGATTTCTTCTAAGAAAGTTAAAGGGGATATTTAAGTTCATTCCACGTTTCAAGCATACAAGCACAGCCAGACAAGCTCCTTTCTGCTCTGTGAAAGGGATGTCTCCATGCCTGCCTGCCTGCCCTCCCAGACTCCCACAAAACAATTGCAGAGGGAGGGCACCAGCTGCTGTGCTTGAGGCACAAAGGCCAGCTATCCAAGGTCAGACATCTTTTCCCACCTCACCACAGCAGTTAATTCTTTGGGGAGCTACCAGTGACCCACTCAAGTGTCATGAAAAGCAGTTCAGAGGCTAACATCACCCATCAACATGATGCCCTACAGGATAGCAGATATCATTCCTCTTACGGGGATCATATTCCTTAGACATGACAGCACAGCTCTGCCTGTCTCTTGTTCAAAATGCTGAGCTCCCATGACATCTGTCCATGACAGTTGTAAGCAGACACACATCTCCACCGCCCTTACAGTGCTTGTAACTGAGCCTGCTCTTCTAAATGCTTCGGGACTTGGGATCCTGAAGCAAAAGGAGAAAAAGGCATAAAAAATAAAGCTTTACAGGCAAAATACAATTGACCACCCTATGTTAACAAAGGACTCCACTCTGGCCTAATTCACTAGAATAAGACATGAGTGCAACACACTGAAATCAGACTGAGCTGAAGTGCTACCAGGAGTCTTCCTCTGGCATAAATCAGTGAAAATGTCCACCTTTGGGCAGCACACTTGGATCCTTCATTAGACTGCAAACAACCAATTGATGTACAGTTTCCCCACCAGGCAGATAACAAGCTCCTCCTCCTTTACAGGGCAGTGTGCATGGGTTGGTTCATAGTTATCACCCCACTCTTAAGATCATTTCTGCTGTTTTCCCAGTCATACTCAGTAGTCCTCACTGCTGTGAAACATTGCTCTGATATTCTGCCCAGTCTCAATTTCATTCTCTTTCCCTGTGTTAGATCTTCTCAAACAGATGCTCTTCATGGTGTTTGTACTCCCAAGCTGTGGCACCTGGAGGCTGCCTGATTGTAAACTGACAGGATGTAGCATTTTTCCATCTCTCTTTCATCAGATCAGCCTGAAAATCTGGTAAGATCCATCTCTGCCTTGTGATAGAGAGGCGAGACTCAGCTCGGAGTTTCTGAAAGGATCCTGCTTCTTCCGAGGGCACAAGTAAAGGCTGGGTGTGAGGGAGACTTGAAGCATTGCTGCCAGCCCTATAATTCTACGATTAAACAAGTTACATAATTTCAGTCTATTCCCTCTTTACCTCTTTTCCATGCAAACAGCCTGAAGTAGCACGGAATGCAGCTTATTGACTTGTAAGGAATGGGATGGAGAGGGGTAGAGGATTATCCATCACCTCCCTTTCTTTACATTACATCAGGGCATCATTTAGATTATAAGTTTGCTTACAAACTCCTTGATAAAAAAAAATCAGACAGATACTCAGCTGGTCAGCTGCTTTGGTTGCATAATAAACATGGACAGAATTTCTCATCCTCAAGCCATTGTTACAGCACAAACAAACTAAGGGCTAAGGAAATAATTACTGTGGGGCTGAGAGACTCAATAAACAGCAGAAGCTGTGGGATGAACCAGATTTGTTGATCCCAGCAGATAACTACAATTAGGATGTAATATTTCCTTAAGTTTTTGTTTACCCCTTTATTGTTTATCAGTATTAAAAAGGCAATTTATACTTTGCAGTTCTCTAGATCGACCAGTGTATTTCACAGCAGGCAGGTGAGATTAAACTGTCCATCACCACAAGCTGTCCTTTCCCTGTTCTTATATTATCAAAGCCTATTGAGATTAGAGCCATAGGAAACTGGAGGAAATGCGTTCATTTGCTTCAAGTTCATAAGCTTATGAAGTTTGATTCCTACACACCCGTAGTCTTCTTTAATAAAAAAGCAAAATCCCAGAAGTTCCTTCAATGGTAATGAAAGAATTTAAGACTGAGAAACATTATATGCATTTTCTGAACTTTTCCGAGACATCACAGAATGTCTTCCCAGAGTGCCCTAACACAGCAGCCAATTGGAAAAGAAACCTCCTAGAGGCTGACCTGTTTAAATGGGGAAGCCATTTATCCCGCTTGGCAAGATCACAAGAAAAGCTTCAAGCTGCTTTACTTTTCACAGATCCCTTACCCAGCGTCTCCCTCACAAAGCAGTCAGAAGAGTGGTCTGCAGGTGAGGGACGCTTCAAAACGCTTCACTGGCTCCACATATGAGCACCCAAAAAAAGTCTTTCCATGACACATCAGAAAGCTGAACGGATTTCTGTCTGGAGAAACTCTCTGCACTTTCCTAGGGGTCTGAACCAAAACTTTGAAGCCAGGAAAAACCATATATAAAATAGATTAGGGCTATAGCTGAGTTTGAACCCATGGAACAGAAAGATAAATAAATAAGAATACACTGAAATAAATAGACTCATTATAGTTGCAACATATCTTGTTCTAGTCAGCTTAGGCTGTAGGATTAAACTGACCAATAGACCTTTTTAAGACTCTGGCAGTCTGGAGCCATGACCACTGACCTGGGGAGCCTGTTCCAGTGCCCAGCCTCCCCATGGCTGAAGCCTTTTCCTGATATCCAACCTGAACCTCCCCTGTGTTATTATATAGTTAACATTCAGGTAAATTACTTAGCATGAGCTAATTCAAGTCATAAAATCCACAGGACATCTTGACACCATGACAAAGAGAACAGCATAAGGAAGCAAGGAAAGAATAAGAAATTGCCCACAGAAAACTGCCCATGGAGCTCTGTGTCAGAACGTAGGCATATTGCATAGCTTTATTTCTAGTGTAGGCAGAATCTGTCTTTTCCTTTCTAGACCTCTTGTCAAGACCAGAGAAGTGGCTCTTCCAACCAGAGAAACGTGGGGAAAGAAGGCACTCTGGGCTGCCACATCCTTTTCTGCTCTCTGTGCTGATCAAACTTGCCCAAACTTTACCTTTGGATGCTCACTCACAAGTCCCTATTAGCACAGATTTAAAAGAATTTATGTGAGCATTTTTCTTAGAAGCCTCTACTAGATACCCTTTATAATTCCTAGTCAAAACCTCCTTTCTTCCCACTAAAGCCCCCTGCCACTTAAAAAGGAGAATTGCCTCAGGACAGATGTATCCCTACTGAGAAACCACTGAACACTTCCTGTCCATCCCTTAACTCATGAGTCACATCCTCTGGGGTGTCAGTCAAACACACTGAAATTAAAAGCTTTCACAGCTTGGAGAACACAATGAAAAGGCAGAAATGTGAAAGAGTGAAGGATTGAAAATAGTTGCTCCTCAATATGATTGATTTTTAAATCCCCCACTTCACACATATTAAGCAGCAGTCCTGCATATCCAGATGTATGTTTCAGTCAAGATGAATGGGCTCAATAAATCCAGTAAACAGGAAACTGTTGAGGACAGGTGGGCATAATTCTTTTTTCCAGCTCCAGTCTGCTAATTGATAAAGTATACGACTGTTGGCAGTTCATTTTTCTCACCCATTTACAGGAACTACAGCTACATATTCTTATGAAACTCCTCAGCAGCTTTAGACTGCAGAAGCAGGGGATGGGGGAAGCAAAACCTTGCAGTTTGATAAACATACTGGAGCTAAGTGAAGATCTAATCTGGTACTATGATGGCTGACATTTTTGCAGGGTGAGACCTTTAGACAGAATCTACATCCAGATGCTTCTGTTTTCAGAAGTGGCCAAAATACACATCCTTGTGCTTTGCCCTCCCACCCTCAGATCTGGTAGCTCACAGTGCAGGATGTGTTTGAGGACATCTTTGGTGGGATCAAAACCAGACCTCACAATAATCACATTCAAGTTAATTGCTGCTATTGTGCTTGAGCACAACATCGACTGGAAGTGTCCAAATAAGTACTTTCATTTGGTGCTGTGCAAACTTAAAATTCATTGAGAGCGTCTCCTACCAATGACTCATCAGCAGCTATGGCGAAAACAAAAGGTGCCACATGGGTTTCATTGTCACATTTTCTAAAGGGAGAATTGCCCAAGTGCAAAGACGAGACCAGCTTTCAAAAATAGTACAGCAAGATGTATCAGTGAAAACACTGTCAGCAAAGTATTTGTTTCCCAGAGCAGGCAAGGACTAACACTACAGAAGCCATCTTATAAAGAAGACTATGAAGAATAGCAGACATTGTTCCTGGCAGGATTCAGAAAATGATACGTTACTGCAATGCATGGCACAAACAGAAACGAAGAAGCACAGCCAAGATGAGATTCGGAGTCTATGTTTGCAAGGAGCTTTTACACAGTAAGGGGACACGCTTGAGATTAACAGAGAAGCTTATTAACAGTAAGCCACCTTTCTATACTTACAGAAGTATCAAATCTAATGAGCAGAGGCAATGCCACAGCAGCAGTCCACAGAAGGACCTCAAGTCCCAGGAAAGAATCCAGACTTCAAGGGGCACATGCTGAGTGTGTTCCAAAACTTAGCACTAACCCTGTCTGCTCATCCAATATTGTTCAGCAGCAGCAGCCATCACAGTAGTCTGTCTACTTGTTAAAGTTCACAGACAGCAACGGGAGAACCAAAATCAGTTTCCAGGAAGATATATTACAAAAAGAAACAAGCCCAGCAGTAAGAAAAAAAAATCCCCATCCACTGGTACTGTTGAGTACCAGTCTCCCTGCATAGATGTTAATGGGCAATAACAAGGAATTTTCATTCCCACAGACTTCATGTGTTTGAACCTCATCAAGTATACTTACAGCAACATAAGTAATGTGAAAGAAAAGGCAAACCCTGTGTTGTGACAGACATCCATGTCACCTTTCTGGTCAGGCTAACAGCTGGGCAACCAGCAAAGAAACCAGCTGGGAGGCAGCCAGGCTTGTTATCCTGCAGTAAAGATGCCATAATTTAGCAGGCACAAAGAGAAATCAGAAAGATTTATTTGAGACACTTGAGAGACCCCAGATAGTTTGTGGTAAAGGAGGAAGAAAAAAATAACTGATTTTTCAGTTCTTAAATGGAAGGGGTAAGATTGGGCCAAACACCTGCAGACATGAGCAGCAGTCACCCCTCTTCAGAGGCACAAATTAATCCACACAGAGCCCACGTGCAGCAGCAGGAGATACAGCCAGAGCTCTCTAGCTCTAGAAGGAAACTGTAGATGACTAACTGAGGGCCAAATAGTATTATCATTATTCACGTTGCCTGGTATATTACGCTGTGAGCGGTCCCTTTGGTTTCAATTAGTTGTTATCCTGATGGGTGCTGACTTAATAGCAGATAAATGCCCTTCCTTGGCAAGTGCTGAAATACCACCTTACGTGTTCCTACTGGATGCCTTATTGCTTTGCAGCTCATCAGTGCACTTGAACTGATCTCAAATAGGTCTCAATGCTATACCTCTTGCTTCAGAAGCCAGCTTTTTCCAGAGATGCATACCTTGACCATCAGCAGGACCCAGAGGAGCAGCTGGCCCAGGAACAACCCCAGCACTGAAGCCGTAAAGTTCATGGATTGCTATCCCTCATCTTCTGCAAGGTACATGTTGGTGAAGTGTGGCCAGGAGGAGGAGGCTGGAGAAAACATTTTTGATGTCTCAGTTTTAAGAGAGAGATAGAGAGGTGCTGCAGTGTTAGTTACAGCAGAGCCAGTGAGCTCAGAAGCCACCCCACGTGTTTCAAAATGGAGCTGTTCTGATTTTATATATGCCCTCTGCACAGGGCTGTGTGAGGGTCAAACAATCCTAAGCAAAAATACTGAAGATAAACATAAACCTCCAGGAAGAAACATTTGTAAGAATCAGCTGCTACTTTTTCATTTCACAGCTTTTTAGGAGACTTTTACTGAAGATTTTTTCATGGCTTCAAAAAAGCATGTTAAACACAGACTGGATGCCTTGTATTTATTATGCAGCCACTCTAGCTTGCATGGGAACAAGACATTGTTTTGCATTACATTTTTCTTCTAACATCTCCATTTGTATACAACACTAATCTTGCTCCGTAGCAGGAACAGACTGACATAATGTCTTCTAAAACTGCATGTTTTTCAATTCCAGAGAGGAAAAAAATAAGAAAAAAGAAAGACCAACTTATTATTTTCTCCTCCTCCACCCCCATCTTCAACAGACAAAGCAGTTTTCCTATGACCCCAAGGAGCACAGGCCAACAGAGAGTCATCAGCAGAGCAAGCCTGGGGGCAGCAACATTATAGAAAAAGTTGAAGCCTTTGATGAGAAGTTCCCTTTTCATCTGTAACTTTAAGCTCTATCAATTGCTCAAACTGCTTTTTTCACCTCTGATGACTTTGCTGAGCAGAATGGACTTTTCAGCACCAGAGTGCCTAGGAAGACCCCAGAGGTAAAGCTCCAGGTAATATCTCCTACACAGGAGAAAGCAAAGCATGCTCCCAGCAACACCCGCAATGGTCAGCAGGGATTGGATGGTCATGCACAGCTTGTTTTCTTCTTTCCAGCTGCTCTGTTGGGCCTACCTGACAGGTGGGTAAGAGGATTTATCTCCCCTGTGGTAAGTAGGAAAGTTACATAGGAGTTCAAATTACAAAAGTTTTGACTGTATCATGTGCCTGTTCCAGCCTAAGTCTTAAGTAGCTGTCTGACAAACAACAGGTGCTTCTGCTAGCAAAACACATGAGGAAAGATGGGAAAAACAGTCCAAGGGAAATAAGAGGGGAAAGGCTTTACATCTTATGTGCCTTCCTCAGGACTTTATTGGTTGCAGGCTCACCATTAGATGCAGACTGGCTAGATACTGGGGAAAGCAGCCTAGCTCACTATGTCCACCTTGGAGCCAGTGACTTGTATTTTTACTCATGTATTTTTTAATGACTGAGGCCAAAAAACTGCTGGTGTAGATCTAGGAGATGCCAGTGACACCAGCTGGGGACAGCTAATAGAAATGTGTCTAAGTTCGTCTGCAAGAGACCATCAGAAGCCGAGGGAATGAAGAAGAGGAAAAACACAAGTTATTCACAGCATGAACTAGGCACTTCCTACGCAGTCACTCATGGAAATTAATAGTCCCATTTTGACTCTCAGCCATTTATAATCACTGAAGAATTGAAGCCTTGTTACCTTAGAAGCTTGTAGACATTTAATCACTCTAAACCTCATCATTCTTTGAAAAAGCAGCTGACTGGCTCCTTTCCTCTTAACCAAAATGCTGAACCTTGGTCTATGCATGCATAGCTCAGTTCAGAGCAGGGAGACCCGCACAACCCCAGCAACATCCAAGCATCTTTTCTCACACAGGGCTTTGGATGACCCAGAAAAGCTTGTAAAACAAGCAGAGATTTTCCTAATTAAATGGAGAGCATCAAAAGTAATCTAAGTTCTTAGAGAAATGTTACAGTGTTTATAAAGGGAAGATGATTCTGTTCAAACTGCTCCTGTGAGGACCATAGGAGCAGCAAGTTTCCAGCATCTAGAGTATGTTTGTCTACTAGATACTTAGTAATATATCTATGTACACTTATTAAAAGTGAAACCATATACAAGCCTTGGCAGTCTAGACACCCGCTGTGGATTTAACACATACTGCTTCTATGCCCATTTATTTTCTCACATGCCTAGAGCGCACCCAACAAAGCCCAGAAGGCTTCAAGAAAAACCTTCTAGGGTACAATACCACTGCCATAGGCAGAGGTAGAAAATAAATGACTTCAGGTGCTTTGGGAACATTAGTGGTGCTGCAGGCAGAGAGGCAGGCAGTGGAAAATAAATACAGCTAAGCAGCGGGAAGTAGATTACTTCTGCTCCTTCAGGTTTCCCACAGGGGAAGGGGATGGGAAATACAAGGCTAGAAAGGACTCCCAGAGTTACCAACACCCCTAGTTTCCAACTGAGGAAGTTATCCTCTTTCCTTTCAAACTCTTCAGCTCACCCTGCTAACATTGGGAAAAGCAAGCAGCGAGCTCTGGTGGAGTCCTGCACACCGGCTACCACCCACACCCCAGCTGGCAGCTCCAGGGCTGAGATATCTTGGCCAGAGAAAGGAAAAGAAAGCCTCAGGTGGACCTCCTCTTGACTTGTAAAGCTGACACAACAGAGACTTGGCTAGCTTTAGCACATCAAGCAGGCAAGTTCCAGCCATGTGTCCTGCATAGCGCAAGTCTTGCATGGTGGAGCAGGAGAGAGGAGGCACCCAGACATCTTTTGCCAACCAAACTTGTGTTAAACAGAGCTAGGTACCCACCAAAACAGCATACATACACATACCTGCATGATCTGTAGCAGCTATCCTTTGGTGCAGACCTCAGAAGGGCTGAAACAGGGCCTGGGCAGGGGTGGGTAAAGGCCACAGGTGAGGCCTCACACAGCTGTTGGGGCAGAGGGGCCAGCGTGGCACTGGGAGGGGTCTTGCAGCCACCCTCACTCTCTGATGTCCCTCCTTTGCTCACACCAAGGAGCAGTTCACCACTTTTTCAAGTTAGTAGTCAGAAAAAATGCCGCCTCTAAGCATGTCCTTACCAGCTGTAGGCCCGCCCTTGGGGAGGCTGTTGGAGAGCCCGGATTGCCAGCACAGTGAATGTATGGCACCTAGGAACTGTTAAATCACTCTTCATCAATGATAATCTCTGCTATTGCCTTAAACAAGAGCAGCTTTTGAACAGTCCTCACAGGATGAAAATGCACAAAGACAAATCTTTGTACACTAACAGCCTTCCTACCCACCTGCCTGCACATTCTGCATTGTGCAGGGCAATGACTGCTCCTGAGGATTCAGACTTCCCTCTCTTACGGCTTTTTAAGCCACATAATCCCACAGGAAATTTAGCTATCTTTTAAAAAGCAAAAGGAGAGAACACAAACCTCCAGCCCTCCAGCCCTTAGAAAATAGTCCCACAGACACCTCAAAATTCCAAGATAGGGTGAGGAGAACTAATTTGTTTTTTCTTGTTTAAATCTCACACTATGACATTTTTTGCAGCTGGCAGTGTGCTCAGCACTCTTCAGCAGAGCAGCCTTTCTGCATGTTGCAGTACTACCTCTGTGTCACAGGCAAGAGAAAGGCAGAAAGAAATGCATAAGCCTCTCCCCAGTTTCCTCCCATTCTCCTAAGACCTGTGGGTGAACCATTGAACCAGTTGTTTGGAAAATTTCTGCTCCAGCAGGCTTATTCAATCATCCCAAAAAGAGACAGAGGCGAATCTTCAGCTCTCTCATTTTGAATTCACTGGGGCATTCCCCTGTGGAATGTCTCAAAGTACCGAGGGACACAGCCTCTATTTTATCATTATACCCCAACAGTAGTGAGCCCTTCCTCCTTTTCCTATTGGCTGAAGTACTTGGGGTTCACGTTCTTCTCGGTTTGCCTGTCAGCCATCACCCCCAGTAGGTACCCCCCCCTTGTTTCCTTTGGTTGTACAGACTTTGCAATCTGGGTTCAGAGTTTGTTGTTTTGCCCAGATTCTTCATTAACATCATATGAAACTAAAAAAGTTTCAACTCACATTTGATTTTTAGCTTTCTTAGTGGAGATATTTTTTGAAATAACACTGTGAAAACATAGGAAATAATTTTTAAAGTAGCACTTGGCTTTTTAACGTGAATAAATTTAAAACTCCAGATTTACTTTTAACTTCTTTGCTTTTTCATTATTAACTTTCCCATATGCTGTACTCATCATAGCCCGATGTAGAAATATGAGGAAGTAATTTAATATGAAGATGGAAAAGGCTTGGATAGATAGAGCAAGTTCAGTCAGTCTGTAGAAAAAATGATCTTGCAATCCTTTTTGACAATGAAGAATGAAAGAACATCCTGGCATTTATTCTTGTCTGGATATCTGGAAGCTACTGAGGGTCTAGCGAGATCGAAGAGAGACTTGTCAGGCACGATGCTCTCAGAAGAGAGTGGAAAGTTGTACAGCCTGCACTCCCAAGAGCAGCGTGACCCATCTTTATGCAGGATAAAGCATATCACTCTGTGCAACAGGAATCTGAACAAAGGGATCTGCAAAGTAAATGTGTTAGGTACAGCAAGCTCTGTATTTGGGGTTACTGTATTTTCATTGCATTGTGAGCACCCAGAGGTCACCTACACTTGCTCCAAATGAGCCCTGATTCCCACTGCACAGCACTAGCGGGAGGTGAAAAAGCCTCTGTGCAGGTGGAGAAGACCTTCTGTAACTCAGGAAAACAGGGCTTCATTGCACCCTGCTGCTAACACTCAGCAGCAGTGAGGCAGGTACAAGTCATATGTATTTGTAGACCAAAGGCTTTGAATTTTGTTATGAGAAAGGAAGGAAATACTCGATAAAATTCTACTTTTAAGACTACCTCTCATCCCAAAGTGGTTATCTAGCAAGCAAAAAGGTGTCTGTATTGAAATGCCAGAGCAGGCTGAATTCCTCTGCAGCTGTCAGAAAATGTTTTTTTTCTGCATAAGAAAAAGCTTAAAAGCCTCCATATGGAAGCAGGAAGACTTTTTGGCATTTAAAGAATTAGCACAGAGAAGAAATCTATGCTTCAAGATATTTCTAGGGCTGACTGCAGCAGAACTGCAGGAGGGAAAAAAAAGAAGGGAAAGCAAAGAAGAAAACAAAAGCATTAACAATATGCACATTGACAAGCTACCTGGACAGTGGAACAAAAGTATATTTGGGAGTGCCACTGCTGTGGCTAAAATAATTAAATGAATAAACTGATGTCTTAAACAGTGCTACACTAAAATGGAGCAAACACAAATTAGTGGCCGTTCAAGAATTGTACACAGAAGATGTTAATTGGAAAGGGTATTCAAGTAACATAGCACAGCTTGTACTAAGTTGTTTAGGAAAGATATTAGTTCTTTCCTTTAGGTTTATAAAAACATACACAAGGTCTGCAGCCTAGAAGCCATAGCCCACCTATGGCTCAGTCCTTGGGGAAAAAAAAATGTGATACAAGCCTTCCAAAACTGGAGGGATTCTGAAGACCACTGTTACCAAGAATAAGATGTTACTGAGCTAGATTTGCAGCCTCAAGTGAGTCACAGAAGAGAAGCATCAGTATGCTCCAGTTGGAGCAAAAGTGTTGGCTGCTTTCACAAGAGGCTGACTCCAATCTGAAATACAACACTGCCATTCTGCAAAACGTGTTTCTCCCTTCAGTCTTGATGTGATTGCAGCGTGGTGATATTCAGATACTATGAAGCTTAATTTAAGAGTCCATTTGCAGATGGAATGTTATTTGATAATCTGCATCTGTAAGCAAGAAGTTAGAGAAAATACAATGCAGAGCCAAGTTCAGGCACTGCAAACATGCTGTAGCAGTAATATAAAGGAAAACGGGGCAGAGGAAGAGAATATCTCCCCTCAGGGGAAAAGCAGTCTTACTGATGAACGAGATAAGACGATTAATAGCTAGAAGAGAGCAGATCAAAGGCTGGAAACTAAAATCAGTGTTAATATAAGCTGTCCACGCAGGTGACAAAAGCTCAGATCATGGTACAAAGACCAGATCAGATAAGAAAGAAGGCAGAAAGCTAACTTGCTTTTGACCCCTCTTTAAGATGGAAGAAGAAAGAAGCCTAAATGTCAGGCTGCCACACAGAGGGCTGCAGGAAGGCTCACAAGCCATAAAATCCAATCTAAGCATGCATGCAGGTAGCATTAAGGATCTTGTCTCTGCCAGCTCATAGCCAACCCAAACAAGGGCCAGAGCTTCACTTAGGAAAAGGCTTTTCAGGATCTTTCCTGAGGACAGAAAGCATTTGAGCCTCAGGACACTGGTACGTGTGTGCTTCATCTTGTGCCCACGGGCACGCTTTAGGAAGCATGAAGACCTGCAGGGGAGGAGCAGAAAGTCTGACTCCAAAGCTGGAAAGAGATGCTACACAAAAGGTCTTGAAGCACAAATATCCTTTAAACAACAATGGTAACGTGCACTGGTCTGCTCATAGCAAATATAAACCAGAGACAGGAATTTCTTCAAGGCTACTAAGGCAGAAAGCTCTGTAAATATTATCAGATGCAACAATGCGGGTTACAGTGAAATTTTCACCTCACCGAAGACAAAATACAGAGGTATCTTCAAGGGAGAAAAAAATCTGTAAGACATGGAGCCCTCATACCCTTCACTGAATACCCCATTGGTATTGGAGTTTAATAGTGCTGCTGGAGCCAGATGCAGCTGCTCATTGCTCTTGAGTTTTTTACTCAAGGGGTACAAAAGCTAAGGAATTGCCTTGCCAGGTAAGCATCCCTGCTAAGTAACCCTGATTAATCTATCAAATGATGACAGTGCTCTGAAAGGATGAGCAGCGCTGCGATCTTCATGGTTCAAGGCTTCACAGTTCAATGAAATCATCTCTTGTCAGCTTTCCGCAGGCTCTGTCAACTCCACAGATACTGCATCACACAGGTTGAAATCCTGTCTCAGTTAACAAATGCCCTTGCTATCTGGGTCTAGAAGCGTGCCTGGGAAATTTTATGAATGAGGTATTACGTGCTACTACATGAGGTACTACATGCATGGGGGTACACAGAGAATGCAAGAGAAGGGCACCAGTATCTGGAGAAACAGAATATTGAAGCAGCCTGCAAAAAAGAGAAATCAAAGGTCTACTCAAGGGGAAAACAGGACGACATGGCACATGGGGTGGGCTTGCAAAGAAACCACTAACTCCCATCACTGCTGGATTTCCTCTCCACAGGTGGCACAGCCCTAAGCAGAACATCTGTATAGGTTGGTGACTTGTGACTGGTCGTGGACACCCAGTGCTACCTGAGCAGATG
This sequence comes from Coturnix japonica, assembly GCF_054131305.1. Lineage (NCBI taxonomy): Eukaryota > Metazoa > Chordata > Aves > Galliformes > Phasianidae > Coturnix > Coturnix japonica. The sequence continues at coordinate 1,919,204 of NW_028188943.1, read as the reverse complement.
TAGGAAAAGAAGAAAGCCAACAGGGAAAGATATGAACAGAGACTATCTGGCTGGACTGCATCAGATACAGAGCTCTAAATCTGCTGAGAGCCAGAAAGTCTGTTCTCCCTTTTAGCCTACACAGATGTTTTCGTTAAGGTATTAGGTACAGCTCATTATAACAGCATCAAGATGTTTGATCGAGCATTACTGTTTATGGCAGAGAAAGAGCACTAGCTAACAGGGAAATTGGAGGCTCTTTTTCAAATATACTGTGACTAGCAAATTTTAGCAACCTATGCTGCGAAAACCCTATTTTTTATTGAGGGAACAACATGACCCCATTGTGACAGTATAGGTGTTTACCCGTTTTGCCTGGACTGCAGACACAAAAACAGCTTTCTGTACAACAGCACTTATTGTATTTCAGATTGTTCCAAGACGCCTTTTAGCAGACATACTGCTAATGCTGGAGATGCTAGATACACTGAGGTACAGCAAGGAATCAGTTAGCTGTAGCTCTTAGATATCCCATAGCCAATAGAGAAACACTGCCAACAGGACCCTGCTCTAGGCTCTCTGATGCACTGATGGTAACGGCAGTTTATCGAGATGATATGCCGAGTCTCCAGAGCAGTTCACAGGTCCCTAGTTTTCCTCCTTTCTTGTGAGTCATTTTACAAATGCTTATTGCATTTACAGCTTTGATGAGCTCTGTGCATTCGTGAGGGCACAAATTAAATATTGCTTCAGCATATATGGGGATGTACAAAACCCCTTTTGTACACTGATGTTTTACCTCCACTCTTGCTGGAGGATTACATTTCCACCTCTCAGATACCTTCCTTCCCAGACCATACACATTGCACTAGGAACTCATTCCTGGATCTACAGCAACTTGTAATGTGTATGTAAGGAGAGACATCTGCTGTGGGGGCTCTCAGCCTAGCCCCTTCATGTGGTGAAGTGGTATCAGCCCTATACCAGCCCACACAGGAGCCCCCAGGTGCAGCCAAAATGATGCTCCCTGACGTCCCTTTCTATTCTGGTACTGAACCACCTTACAGCCTCTCTCCCCTGGGCCCCTTTCCTCAGCCCACACAGACACTGGCCAGCACAGAGAGCTCATGGACCTGTGGAAGCAATGTTTCTGCACCAGCTGATCCATGGGCAGCACTTGCTCATATGAAGAGCCTCCTCCTGCAGCCCTGTGCAGACAGCTGGGAGCTGTCACCCTTTGCCTTGCGAAGGCCTAAAACAGACGAAGTCTATTTGCTGCTGTAGCATCACTGAAGTAGCAGAATCCTCAGCAGGGTGATGGGAAAGCAAACAGTGAACTGATGGGCAGGACATCCACAGCCTCTCAGGGCTCTGTGTGAGATGCCTACTTTGTTGTCTCGAGGGAGGCGTGCTGCCTGAGGAGCCCATCTTATAAGAAAGCTGTATTTTTAAAAGCTATTTAAAAAAAAAAAGTCTTTCTAAAAAGAATGAGGGATCAGTGAAGTACAAAAAAAGGAGCTGTAATGAAAAGTGCATGAAAAAAACGGGATAGTAAGGAACAGAGAAACTATGCAAGCTCATTGGAGGTTGCTTTTCTTACCACATGTGAGTCTCCCATGGTTTGTTAGTAGAACCTATACCTGCAAGCAGGCACGGAGAAAGCCCACTGTTGTTAACACTGGGTAACCTCTTCACCTGTACTTGAGTTAGATGAGACTTCACACCAAGAATAAAAGAGAAATACCTTTTTGGCACAGCACAGCCGTGCACTTGCATGTCTTGCCTGCAGCCAAAATGTCAAGCACGGCTGCAATAGGCAACCTCTAAGATCACCTTACCTTGAAATTTGGTTTCCTGAAAAATAGGGGGGCAAAATTTACCAGATGCTTTGTCAGATACTCGCTAAAATAACATCATCTCACAATTGTCAAATGCCCACGGATTGAAAGGGTGAGCAGCAAACTCAGCTGGCTCTATTAAGAACCTTATGGAATTTTTGCATGAGTTTGTTCTACTGAAAATAGGGCTTTAGTTATGCTTGGAAGGAGGTGAAGAGATTGTTGTTTCTGCGTTTCATGCGGAAGAGCCTGAAGCACACCCAGTGACACTGCATTTCACTTACCTTTAAGCTCTGAATCTACCTCTGGGGACCATAAAGTTCATGCTGAGAAACAAAAACAGCAGAAGAAAGGCACTTCTGAGACAACATCAGAATATTTGAGAAACTCGATGGGGAGGCAGAGAGCACAGGAGTTTGCCATGCAGTCCTCTTGTCAGGAGTCTTTCAGAGAGGGGTGGATCTAGCAAATTAATGTTACTGGGATGATAAAGTTTCTATCACACTGGGAATGAAAAGGAAATCGCCCAGTAACAAAAACAGAGATGGAAAAAGATGCTAAGAGAACTTCACTGCAGCACTTTGCTTTCCTGTAATGCTTTCCCCTTGTCTCTGTGCTGGTTTCTTTTGATCTGTGGGTCTTCCTTTGTGTCAGCTCACAGTGGGCTGCCAGGAGGCTCAGAGAGTGGAGCAAATCAATTGGTTTGTGTGCAGGCTGGGAGGAGGTGGCAAGGTGGTTTCCAGGGACTGGCACAGCGAGAGAAAGAGTTGCCTTGGCCTTTCTCTACTGGCATCCCAGTGCTGCCATAGCAGAAAAACTTTGAACCAGAAGGTGTGCCAGCAATGCCCATGCTGTAGATCTGGCCAGCTTGGAAAGCACCAAGTAGGCTGGCAAAGTGTTTGTGCCATCTCCTTGGCATCATTGCCAAAACAGTAACGCAGAACCTAAAACTGGTGATGCTTCAGAAAAGAGAGAACAGCAACAGCCCACCAAATCTGTCTTCAGAGCACGGGAAGCCATACCCAAAATTCTGCTCCAGCTGACATCGCAAAGGGAAGCTTCATGTCTCTCTTCAACTCCTAACGCCCCACACAGGGAGAAGGAAGCGAGGCTGCTGCCCATCCCTATGAGCCTTGGCCTTTTGCCTAGGTGTCACAGTGCTGCAGAGGGAAGAAGGACCTTTCCCAAAATGAACTTTCTTATTATCACTATGACTTTTTAGAAATAAGCCAGTGGTTTCTGCTGAGAAATATTGCACTTTTTGTTAGTCAATAAGAAAGGCAATTGAAATCCCATTGCAGCCTCCAGCATGTAACACTCTGAAGGTTAGCTTCAAATGTTTCCCAGTGCAGAATTAACCAGAACATACATCATTGCTTTTACAGGCAGCATCATTTCTGATATCTCCAAAGATAACAGTATGGATCAGGGGGATTATCGTGGCATTAGCTGCTCTGATTACCTTCCCTACAGTTTAATAACAAGAGCACTTAGACTGTAGGTGTATCAACAGAGTTTTAGATTTGCGAGCAAGGAAAGTTGGGGGTTATTAGCAGAACAAGAGGAATGAAAAGGTCACGCACTGCAATGTGCCTCTCAGGATGCAGCTGACATATTCAGTGGGGCAGGGAAGTGATTTTTCACTACAGCGTCATGAGTATTTTGACGAGAAGCAGTAAGGACTTTGAAGATCCATCTTGTCACATCCGGGCTGCTTTGGCTGCAAACTTAACCCATTAGAAAATAAGGCAACCACATTTGGCAACATCACCGCCTTTTAAAAACCTTACCTACGCTCTGCACACAGTTCACTTTGCTCCTGTTTATCTGCCTCTGTCTACAGTGACAATCCTGGATTGCACTGGTTTTATTTTAATCAGGAAGCAGACATTACTTCCCTGGAAATAAAAAGCCAGAAGATGGGGTCTCTGAAAAATGGTGTCTACTAGCTCCACTATCACTCCTCCTGCCCGACACCTTCCCCAAGGAGCTTCACTGCTCTCTCCAGAGGAACCACAGAATCACAGAATGACCCGGGTTGGAAGGGACCTCGAGGATCATGTAGTTCCAACCCCCCTGCCTAACAGGGCCACCAAACATACACCTTTACTAGATCAGGTTTCCCAGGGCCTTGTCCAACCTGGTCTTGAACACCTCCAAGGATGGGGCAAGGAACCAACTGGTTGGTATTTTACTGTGGAAAACAGGGGTTGCTGAAGAACCTTACAGCTAAAATTACAAGCTACCAATGAGATTAAACATTTTTCCCAGGCGCACTTACCAGAGATAATATAGAATAAGTTTACATTTCTATTGTTCCTGCTCTCTCTGCTTGTTAAAGTGCAGAAGACAATCCGTGGTTGCTTATTTTGTATCTAAGCAACTGTCAGACTCTATATCTACTAATAAGAAAGGGTATAATTATATGCTGCTACTTTAATTAGCAGCAGATGCCTATGTTTATGAAGTAAAATGTAAGATTTTCTGAAGTGCAGTCTTGCTTATATGCAAATTGCAAGAGCACTTTCATGGGTTTTTAAAGCTTTTAGTGGGCCCGGGCAGCTCAAGTGGGGAAGGGCACGGGGTTCACACAACACACTGTTGGTGCTTCAGTGCTTTGCTGCCCCAAAGGCCTGTTTGGGAAAGCTGTGAGGTGAGGGCAGATCAGTGCCTGCAGTGCCCTTCCGACACCACCAGCACTGGAGCAAAGCAGGTGGCTGCCCTGAGCCAAAGGGCAAAAGCTGCCTGCTTTGGGCACCTGCTATAGTGCCCTGGAGACGCAGCTGCAAAGCAGCTGAGATGGGGAAGAATCCTTAACGTCAATTCTTGATCTCATTGAGGTGCTTCAGCAGCACATATTGATGCAATGCAGCATTTCTTTTCAGAAGAAATAACAGCAGGACTATTGCTGAGGGGCTCTGCATGTAAGAGCAGACGAGAGCACCAACAAAACAAAATGAAACCCCGTCTCCATGCAAACATGTGCAGGCACAGTATATAAATGAGAATAACCTTGTCCAGGATAGAAAACACTTGTTAGATGAGTCTCTAATTTCTGTTATTCTGTATTTTTAGTCTTGTTTCCAGAGAAACAGCACTTGTGATGATACTGTCCTGCAAGGCAGCAAATGGATATACATAAGTGTATGTTAGTATATGCATTCCCTCCTACCTCCTGAAGCTTTCAATGTATTTGCCAGCAAAATTGGAAGTTCCACGGATAGCCAGATGCAACCAGTTCTGGGAGAGCATCTGGGTAAGAAAGAAGTGATTGTGCAGTTCCCCAGCCAAAGAAATCTCATCAGAGGGCAGAGAGCCTGCCAAGAGGGGAACAAGAGGTGGGCCACGCCATTACTGCCGCATCTCCTTGAGCCTCTGTAGCAAAGCTCATCCTCGCATGGACACCAGCCTTTCTGTCAGCCGTGAGCCACATGTCCATGGGAAATCTGCTCCCATGTCTGGAAATCAAGACTCCCGTTCAGATACTGGGAAAGTGCAAGAATCCCATGTGAAGGCTCAGCGCACCAACATAAAAACTGATGTCCGTCTTCCTTCTTTGCCCATCTTTTGGGGTCTCTTGCCTTGCTATGCGTGCAATTCACAGATAAAAGGTGGAGCAGCCAACCAAATTTGGCCCATTTCTTCAGCAAAATCCACTGTGCCACCTCTCATGGCCTTACATGCCAGATAAAGGACAGGTCAGATCACCTATCTAAATTACAGAGAAATGCTGATTGTCTGCACTCATATTTCTCATTCTAGAAAGTTACTGAATCCTTTAGCATACCTTTATATTCCTAGATCTTACAACCCTCTGTAGTGGGTGTTATTCCAATCACAAGACTTAAGTTACACAAGACTGCACCCTAGCAGGCAGCAAGGGCTTGAAAGCACACAGCCCTTGCCTTTGTCTTCTCTTCCTGCACTTTCTAATCCCTAATCCACCCTCTGTGAGAGTTGGCAGCCACGGCTGTGCTTGCTGCAGTGCAGGCTGGCAGCAGAGACTCACGCCAGATGCTTTCCCACAGAGCCCGGGTTTGCTCTCGCACTCACTCCTCAGTTGTCAGTTCTCACTAAAGGTCACCCCAACAGAAAATGTCTGTTTGTGCTTGGCCTTCACGCACGTGGTGTTGAGGCAGCGCTCCTTTAGCAGGTACTGCTACGCGCACATATGGAGCAGAGGAAGCTGGCGGAGTGATTAAGCTGCATTAAAATGATCTCGGTATCCCATAGTTTTCTGAATAAAATATAATAAGCAAATGCCATTCTGAAATCCATTTAGGGGAAGAAATATGTTTGCGTGGGTCAAGAAGAGCTTGTCAGTCTTGTGTGAAAAGATGAGTAACTTTTGAAATGTTTTCTTCAGGAATCTGAGGAACAAAAGAAGGAAAGTGATCATCTGATCATCAAGCGACGGCTGAGATCCAGAACAGCTAAAAAACCTTGAAGAAGCATGTTTGTTCCCCTTTCTCAGGACATACTTTTATCGTATTATTAAAACTGGTTGTTAATAAACAGTAACAGTTACTCCATTGTGTTCTTAAATTTGTATATAGGTGTTTGTTGCAGAACGGCGGGAGAAAAGCAGACGACCACACCTGTCATTGACATATGATCAGCGAATCTCATTTATTCCCTGGCTGCGTGTACCTTTATAATACGGATAATTAGCTCATACATATTGCAAAAGTGCAGCTCATCATTGGTTCCCAATTACATACTATCCCCGAGTATCTTAACAGCTTGTTGTTATCAACTGAAAGCTACTCCCTTGCAGAGTTCCCAGAACCATGGCTAGTTTCTCACCATCCCAGGGCATCCTGTTGTTCTTGCTGTCCTTGCAGGTGTTATGGCTGCTTGCTTAGCTGCACCATGATTACAACCCTTCTCAGCTAACAAGCTGTAAAAAACACTCTCTACAGAAAGGGAAAAGCAAGAATAAAAGAGAAAAGCAGCAGTGAAAGGGAAAAGAAAGACTAAAAGGGAAAAGCAAGACTAAAAGGGAAAAGCAAGACTAAAAGGGAAAAGCAAGACTAAAAGGGAAAAGCAAGACTAAAAGGGAAGAGCAAGACTAAAAGGGAAAAGCAAGACTAAAAGGGAAAAGCAAGACTAAAAGGGAAAAGCGTCAGTGAAAGGAAAAAGCAGCAGTGAAGGGTAATAGCTAAAGTGAAAAAGAAAAGCAGCAGAGAAAGGGAAAAGCAAAAATAAAACGGAAAAGCAAGAATAAAAGGGAAAAGCAGCAGTGAAAGGGAAAAGCAGCAGTGAAAGGGAAAAGCAGAAGTGAAACGGAAATTCAGCAGTGAATGGGAAAAGCAGAAGAGAATGGGAAAAAAGGCAGTGAAAGGGAAAACCAAGAGTGAAAGGGAAAAGCAAGACTGAAAGGGAAAAGCAACAGTGAAAGGGAGAAGCAGCAGTGAAAGGGAAAAGCAAGACTAAAAGCGAATAGCAAGACTAAATGGGAAAAGCACAACTAAAAGGGAAAAGCAAGACTAAAAGGGAAAATAAAGACTGAAAGGGAAAAGCAAGACTGAAAGGGAAAAGCAAGACTGAAAGGGAAAAGCAAGACTGAAAGGGAAAAGCAAGACTGAAAGGGAAAAGCAAGACTGAAAGGGAAAAGCAAGACTGAAAGGGAAAAGCAAGATTAAAAGGGAAAAGCAAGATTAAAAGGGAAAAGCAAGATTAAAAGGGAAAAGCAGCAGTGAAAGGGAAAAGCGGCAGTGAAAGGGAAAAGCAGCAGTGAAAGGGAAATGCAGCAGTGAAAGGGAAAAGCAGCTGTGAAATGGAATAGCTACAGTGAAAGGGAAAAGCAGCATTGAAAGGGAAAAGCTGCAGTGAAAGGGAAAAGCAGCAGTGAAAGGGAAAAGCAGCAGTGAAAGGGAAAAGCAGCAGTGAAAGGGAAAAGCAAGACTGAAAGGGAAAAGCAGCAGTGAAAGGGAGAAGCAGCAGTGAAAGGGAAAAGCAAGACTAAAAGCGAATAGCAAGACTAAATGGGAAAAGCAAAACTAAAAGGGAAAAGCAAGACTAAAAGGGAAAATAAAGACTGAAAGGGAAAAGCAAGACTGAAAGGGAAAAGCAGCAGTGAAAGGGAAAAGATGCAGTGAAAGGGAATAGCAAGACTGAAAAAGAAAAGCAGCAGTGAAAGGGAAAAGCGGCAGTGAAAGGGAAAAGCAGCAGTGAAAGGGAAAAGCAGCAGTGAAAGGGAATAGCAGCTGTGAAAGGGAATAGCAGCTGTGAAAGGGAAAAGCAGCTGTGAAAGGGAAAAGCAGCTGTGAAAGGGAAAAGCAGCTGTGAAAGGGAAAAGCAGCTGTGAAAGGGAAAAGCAGCAGTTAAAGGGAATAGCAAGACTGAAAGGAAATCAGCAGTGAAAGGGAAAAGATGCAGTGAAAGGGAATAGCAAGACTGAAAGGGAAAAGCAGCAGTGAAAGGGAATAGCAGCAGTGAAAGGGAATAGCAAGACTGAAAGGAAATCAGCAGTGAAAGGGAAAAGCAGCAGTGAAAGGGAAAAGCAGCTGTGAAAGGGAAAAGCAGCAGTGAAAGGGAATAGCAAGACTGAATGGAAATCAGCAGTGAAAGGGAATAGCAAGACTGAAAGAGAAAAGCAAGACTGAAAGGGAAAAGCAGCTGTGAAAGGGAAAAGCAGCAGTGAAAGGGAATAGCAAGACTAAAAGCGAATAGCAAGACTAAATGGGAAAAGCAAAACTAAAAGGGAAAAGCAAGACTAAAAGGGAAAAGCAGACTGAAAGGGAAAAGCAGCAGTGAAAGGGAAAAGCAGCAGTGAAAGGGAATAGCAAGACTGAAAAAGAAAAGCAGCAGTGAAAGGGAAAAGCAGCAGTGAAAGGGAAAAGCAGCAGTGAAAGGGAAAAGCAGCAGTGAAAGGGAATAGCAGCTGTGAAAGGGAATAGCAGCTGTGAAAGGGAAAAGCAGCAGTGAAAGGGAATAGCAAGACTGAAAGGGAAAAGCAAGACTGAAAGGAAATCAGCAGTGAAAGGGAAAAGATGCAGTGAAAGGGAATAGCAAGACTGAAAGGGAAAAGCAGCAGTGAAAGGGAAAAGCAGCAGTGAAAGGGAAAAGCAGCTGTGAAAGGGAAAAGCAGCAGTGAAAGGGAATAGCAAGACTGAATGGAAATCAGCAGTGAAAGGGAATAGCAAGACTGAAAGGGAAAAGCAAGACTGAAAGGGAAAAGCAGCAGTGAAAGGGAAAAGCAGCAGTGAAAGGTAAAAGCAGCAGTGAAAGGGAAAAGCAGCAGTGAAAGGGAAAAGCAGCAGTGAATGGGAAAAGCAGCAGAGAAAGGGAAAAGCAGCAGAGAAAGGGAAAAGCAGCAGAGAAAGGGAAAAGCAGCAGAGAAAGGGAAAAGCAGCAGAGAAAGGGAAAAGCAGCAGAGAAAGGGAAAAGCAGCAGAGAAAGGATAAAGCAGCAGAGAAAGGGAAAAGCAGCAGTGAAAAAGAAAAGCAGCAGTGAAAGGGAGAAGCAAGACTAAAAGGGAAAAGCAGCAGTGAAAGGGAAAAACAAGACTACAAGGGAAAAGCAAGACTAAAAGGGAATAGCAAGACTAAAAGGGAATAGCAAGACTAAAAGGGAATAGCAAGACTAAAAGGGAAAAGCAAAACTAAAAGGGAAAAGCAAGACTCAAAGGGATAAGCAAAACTAAAAGGGAAAACCAAGACTAAAAGGGAAAAGCAGCAGTGAAAGGGAGAAGCAGCAGTGAAAGTGAAAAGCAAGACTAAAAGGGAATAGCAAGACTAAAAGGGAAAAGCAGCAGTGAAAGGGAAAAGAAGCAGAGAAAGTGAAAAGCAGCAGAGAAAGGGAAAAGCAGCAGTGAAAGTGAAAAGCAAGACTAAAAGGGAAAAGCAGCAGTGAAAGGGAAAAGCAAGACTAAAAGGGAGAAGCAGCAGTGAAAGGGAAAATCAGCAGTGAAAGGGAAAAGCAGCAGTGAAAGGGAAAAGCAGATGTGAAAGGGAAAAGCAAGACTGAAAGGGAAAAGCAAGACTGAAAGGGGAAAGAAGCAGTGAAAGGGAAAAGCAGCAGTGAGAGGGAAAAGCAGCAGTGAGAGGGAAAAGCAGCAGTGAAACGGGAAAAGCAAGAATAAAAGGGAAAAGCAAGACGAAAAGGGAAAAGCAGCAGTGAAAGGGAAAAGATGCAGTGAAAGGGAAAAGCAGCAGTGAAAGGGAAAAGCAAGACTAAAAGGGAAAAGCAGCAGTGAAAGGAAAAGCAGCAGTGAAAGGGAAAAGCAAGATTAAAAGGGAAAAGCAAGACTAAAAGGGAAAAGCAGCAGTGAAAGGGAAAAGCAAGACTAAAAGGGAAAAGCAGCAGTGAAAGGGAAAAGCAAGACTGAAAGGGAAAAGAAGCAATGAAAGGGAAAAGCAAGACTAAAAGGGAAAACCAAGACTAAAAGGGAAAAGCAGCAGTGAATGAGAAAAGCAGTAGTGAATGAGAAAAGCAGCAGTGAAACGGGAAAGCAAGATTAAAAGGGAAAAGCAAGACTAAACTGGAAAAGCAAGACTAAAATGGAAAAGAAAAACTAAAAGGGAAATGCAAGACTAAAAGAAAAAAGCAAGACTAAAAGGGAAAAGCAGCAGTGAAAGAAAGAAGAAGCAGTGAAAGGGGAAAGCAAGACTAAAAGGGAAAAGCAAGACTAAAAGTGAAAAGCAAGACTAAAAGGGAAAAGCAAGACTAAAAGGGAAAGCAAGACTAAAAGGGAAAAGCATCACTAAAAGGGAAAAGCAAGACTAAAAGGGAAAAGCAAGACTGAAAGTGAAAAGCAAAACTCAAAGGGAAAAGCAAGACTAAAAGGGATAAGCAAGACTAAAAGGGAAAAGCAAGACTAAAAGGGAAAAGCAAGACTAAAAGGGAAAAGCAAGACTAAAAGGGAAAAGCAAGACTAAAAGGGAAAAGCAAGACTAAAAGGGAAAAGCAAGACTAAAAGGGAAAAGCAAGACTAAAAGGGAAAAGCAAGACTAGAAGGGAAAAGGAAGACAAGAAGGGAAAAGCAAGAGTAAAAGGGAAAATAAAGACTGAAAGGGAAATACAGAACTAAAAGGGAAAAGCAGAACTAAAAGGGAAAAGCAGCAGCGAAAGGGAGTAGCAAGACTAAAAGGGAAAAGCAGCAGTGAAAGGGAAAAGCAAGACTAAAAGGGAAAAGCAGCAGTGAAAGGGAAAAGCTGCAGTGAAAGGGAAAAGCTGCAGTGAAAGGGAAAAGCTGCAGTGAAAGGGAAAAGCAGCAGTGAAAGGGAAAAGCAGCAGTGAAAGGGAAAAGCAGCAGTGAAAGGGAAAAGCAACAGTGAAAGGGAAAAGCAGCAGTGAAAGGCAAAAGCAGTAGTGAAAGGGATAAGCAAGACTAAAAGGGAAAAGCAAGACTAAAAAGGAAAAGCAAGACTAAAAGGGAAAAGCAAGAGTAAAAAGGAAAAGCAGGACTAAAAGGGAAAAGAAAGACTAAAAAAGTAAAACAAGACTAAAAGGGAAAAGCAAGACTAAAAGGGAAAAGGAAGACTACAAGGCAAAAGAAAGACTAAAAGGCAAAAGCAAGACTAAAAGGGGAAAGCAGCAGCGAAAGGGAAAATAAAGACTAAAAGGGAAATGCAGCAGTGAAAGGGAAAAGCAGCAGTGAAAGGGAAAAGCGGCAGTGAAAGGGAAAAGCGGCAGTGAAAGGGAAAAGCGGCAGTGAAAGGGAAAAGCAAGACTAAAAGGGAAAAGCAAGACTAAAAGGGAAAAGCAAGACTAAAAGGGAAAAGCAAGACTAAAAGGGAAAAGCAGCAGTGAAAGGGAAAAGCAGCAGTGAAAGGGAAAAGCAGTAATGAAAGGGTAAAGCAGCAGTGGAAGGGAAAAGCAGCAGTGGAAGGGAAAAGCAGCAGTGAAGGGGAAAAGCAAGACTAAAAGGGAAAGCATGACTAAAAGTGAAAAGCAGCAGTGAAAGGGAAAAGCAGCAGTGAAAGGGAAAAGCGGCAGTGAAAGGGAAAAGCGGCAGTGAAAGGGAAAAGTGGCAGTGAAAGGGAAAAGCAAGACTAAAAGGGAAAAGCAAGACTAAAAGGGAAAAGCAAGACTAAAAGGGAAAAGCAGCAGTGAAAGGGAAAAGCAGCAGTGAAAGGGAAAAGCAGTAATGAAAGGGTAAAGCAGCAGTGGAAGGGAAATGCAGCAGTGGAAGGGAAAAGCAGCAGTGAAGGGGAAAAGCAAGACTAAAAGGGAAAGCATGACTAAAAGTGAAAAGCAGCAGTGAAAGGGAAAAGCAGCAGTAAAAGGGGAAAGCAGCAGTGAAAGGGAAAAGCAGCAGTGGAAGGGAAAAGGAGACCCGAAAGGGAAAGGAACAGCATAAAGCAACACTGATAGGGAAAAGGAGTACAAAAAGGGCAAAGGCAGCACTGAAAGAGAAAAGGAGCCCTGAAAGGGAAAGCATCAAAGCAAGGGAAAAGAAGCACTGAAAGGTAAAAGGAACAAGCACAGGGAGCAGGCAGGTAGGCACAGCAAAGCAGCAAGCAAAGCCCTATCTCTCAGAGGGGGCCTGCTAACCGGAACCCCAGCTATTGCCCTCCCAAAGAAACTCCACCATTTTGACATCCAAAACAGATACTACGGTTTCGGTTCTCATGACTCTTCCCTGCGCTCCCAAATAAATGGTTTCGTGACATCCTCTACCACACTGCAACTGCTCTGAATAATCAAAATTATATCATTCATGACATAAGAAACTCACTTTTGCCTGGTGGCAACGACAGTCCATTCCCATCATGTCCCTCCATGTAATGAATATTGCATTTGGCCTTCTAACAGCCTCCTGGATGAATCCACCAAAAGCAAGGAAGCACCCTGCCCTTACTCTGAAGAGAGAAAGAAAGCAAGGTTCATGGAAACAGGCACACAAGGCTCGCAACAAGACACGGTGCTCCAGATCATGACAGAGATAGGGCTACCACAGTGCCAGAACATGATTTACCACTAAAGGAAACATCTGGGGGCACATTCACAACTTCAGCACAAGCTGTAACGGCTCAGCATGTTTAGCTTTCTTATCGTTCAGCTGGAGAACGAGATACTCCGAAGTATCAGTCAGCAAGCACTCGGATGAGCCTGCCCTCTGGTTTTAACGATGACAGACATCATTACTGCCACTTCTGACACCTTACCAGGAGATGCTTCCATTTATTAGCCTGGTTTTGATTCCTTCCATCAGCAGCTGCTCCTAAACTGACCTCCATTCATACAGTGATACCACTGACTTCTAGCACGAACTGACCTGCAAGACAGAGAAGAAAATGCAGGATGGCAACAAACACTGACATAACATGTTCTAATATTCTTGAACAGCCACAAAAGAGACAAAACAGGAGATAAACGCATCCACAGCAACACCCCAGTTCATAAAGAAACGCAACTCCAGCCTGGCCTCAGCAGCCCTTATATATTTCTTACACATTTGATTAAGCCAACTGCAGTTTGAACCAGGAGAATTCACAATCTCTTGCAAATGAGCAATACAAAGAAATATAAAAAAAAAACCAAACAAGGAAAACACACAAACACACCTCCCTGACATGACATCTTGCCTCCTGAGCAGGTCACAGTGTCCCTCACTCAGATGTAGAGCAGGGAGGAAGATGAGACCCCATGTGTTCCTTGCTGTGCACTCCCATCTAAAAGGTCCATATGCTCCTTGGGAAGCACAATGCCACCTGGGGAAAAGAGAAAGCAGGAACAGGACATGCAGGCGGCTATCACCCAGCAGAAGGCCAGATCCTTCCATCTGTTATCCGCTCCTATTTTTAGTCCTAACAGGGCCCCGAGGATACAGAAATAGCAGTGCTTAGCAGAAGGACTCGGAGAAGGACCGGTAGAAACTGTCAGGAGGACAACTGGCATCATGTGGACACAAACAGGCTGTTGGTGCAAGGAAGGAAACAGCACCTGAGCATTTCACCAGACAGGTTCCCTCCTCTCTGTCTTCCTGCAAAGATACAAGGATAAAAACCTCATTTCCTCTGAGCAACAATTGGAAACAAGACCAGAAAATTATTCATTCAAAGGCACTTCTAGGAGATGTATAACAGAGTCCTTCCCAGTTACACGAGCTTACGCTGTGGCCTTTGGAGAAACAAGCTGCCTTTGTGGTCCTGAGGGTTCCTTTTTGTCATCTGTTGGGCACAGCAAGAGAGCTTTTCTTGTACAAACCTATGCCCTGTGTACGTTTCTCCATCCCAAAACCTAGAGTTGCGGTGCAGACACTGGATGCTGACCAGAGCAGTAAAAGAACAGAAGAGGGGAAAAGCAGATACAGGTAAGACACCTAAAAGAAAGAAAAAGAGCAGAAGAGAAGGAAGGATACGGTTAAGAACAAAGGACAGAAGATGGAAAGTGCTATAGAGGATTGGACTGGACATGAGCAGATCAGAGCTACACCAAGGTGTGGCTTCTCCCTGTGTCCCTGTCCACCACTGGCAACATCCCCCAATGACAGGGATGCTGCTGCCCCAGCAGCTGATAGGGTTGTGGTCTGGGGTTATGCTCTATGCAGAGCCTCCAGAACCTGCTACAGACCTCCAGTTCCCTGCCACTTCTTTTTTTTCCAGGTGTCTGCACACAAGGAACAGGTGTTCTCTATGCCCTGCATGCTGGTAATTAGTGTGGGCAATTACTGTGTGGGAATTGGGGGAGGGAAATTCAGGGGTGGGATAGTGAGGAGGAATTGGAGGGGGCTGGGAAATTGTTTGGGTGGGATTGTAGAGATCAGATATGACTGTGAGGATGGGGGATATTTGGTTGGAAATACTGTCATTTCTATTACTCATTGCTTTGTATAAGTTATTAAATGCTTTATGTTCCCTCTGCTACATCTCTGCTTGCAGTCATTTGTGCAGTGTCAAAGGTCCTCAGCTCTACATGCCCACCTCCAAGGCAGGATGGAGCACCACAGATGGCAGTGTTCCACAGCTGCCACCAGCAGCCCCAGCTCGTCCCTCCACACCTGAGGTGTGAGTGGCTGTGAGAGGAATGAACGTCTCTGTGGAAGTGCAGCTCATTCCTCCCCTCTGATGGGGGCAGAAGGCATCTGCATTTCCCTCATGGCTCTTATTTCCTGCGTTACTGTGGGAAATGAGCTGAGCCACTGTGCCTCCCTACTATGGCAAGCTCTGCAGCTCTGCCACTGTCTTTATACTCAGCTGTTCCTGTGTGTAATGCTCCACACTTGGACCCTGCAGAGCCCAAAGGCCTCCTTGGCTGCTGTTACTCACCTGGACATTGAGGGTGCTGTGTCTCCAGTCTGTACCTGCTTCCAGGTGGCACTTGCAAGACACTGCGAGTCCACCTGGTTGGAACTGCAGTCAACAAACACAAATGTGAAAGAAATAAGAAAGGATTCTTTCATTTCACAGGCTTTCATCTCCATTGAAAGATGTTCTGCTGTGCAGCACAGCTGGGAGCATTTCATATGTGCAAAAAAGGGGGATAGGCCCTGGCTGTGCCGGGCCCCCTTCCGGCCCAGGCCCCAAAGCAGCCCCGACTGTGCTGGGTTCCCCTCTCACCTGGGCCCTGCAGTGGCCTCAGCTGTGCCTGGTCCCCCTCTGCTCTGGGCCCTGAGCTGGCCCCAGCTGTGCCTGGTCCTCCTCCATCCTGGGCCCCAAGGCCCTGCCTCTGCCTGCTCCCCCTCTGCTCTGGGCCCTGAGCTGGCCCTAACTGTGCCAGGCCCCCCTCTGGCACAGGCCCTGCCTCAAGCCCCGCCCCCTGTGGGCAGCAGTGCTAGTGCCTGTTGGTTTTGCTCTCTTCCCTCTTCTTTCCCTGTTCTCTTCACAAATGCATTCAGATCCCCCAGGATGACGTGCACTGACACTGCTGCCTTCTTCCTGCACAAACTTTCTGGGCAGCTCAGCTTTTTCTACAGAGCAGCGTGCCTTTGGAAGTGCTTGGAGGATGTAAACTAACAGCAAGAGAACGCTGAGCTCTTCTGGGTCTTTCTAGACATGGCAAAGAGACAGGAGAGTGTGCTCAGCCTCGAGTGGTTGCTTGTATGCAGAAATCACAGTTGTCAATATCTGTGCTGTTTTGCTGTAGGCAGTAGTGTGTGACAAGAAGCCTACAATTACCAATTTAGTGAACGTAATTAATTGTAACAGTTCCCCTTCCTTCTTCCCTCGACACTTGGGTTATGGAGTTCTCCTATGCTATGTGCCGGTGTAATACCTCTGAGCCACAGCACTGTTGCGTTTAGCAAAGCTCATGGCAACAGGCTTTGGCCAACCTCAGAGCTGCGTATATGATGATAAGATATCCAATGATAGGAGGGAAAATGAACAAGCTCCAAGGTAAGTGTTGTTTTTTCCTTCTAGTCAGCATGCCATCGCTAAATCTTCCATGCTGTGACTTTTATCGTGACAGTGATGATCCCTTAACCTCACACCTTTAGCACTGCACTTTCTATGGCTGTACGATTGTATCAGACCTCTGGGAAGTCACGTGGAAGAGACAAGCCTTTGAAATTAAGCTTGATTCGCTTTGCCCCTCATACACCTGATCGCTGCATCCCTTACTTGGCAAATGGTCTTTCTGCGGGGTGTAGATGAGGAAAGGGGAGGAGGAAAATAAAGCAGCTGCTTTGTCTTAGAGCTCTTGTTTCGTTGGGGTCTGGCCATATTTTCTGAAACTAAAAGACTAATATCAAAAAGATATTCTAAAAGAGCAATATCAAAAAGACAGACAGATGAAGATCTGTCATTGTCTTCATTAGAAGAAATCTGAAAATTAGGAGTCTGAGCTGATAGTAAAGACTACCCAGAGGGATGGGATGACCATAGGGACTGTGCTGAGGATGCATTATAATGTGTGATAAACACTGTGAAGCAGAGTTTCTCCAGGAAATGGTCCAATACAACATAGAAGCAACTTTTAATGTCTTCTAGTCACAAGCTGTTCATATCTAATGTATATTTTACCCAATGTTTTCCAGTTCCAGAAGCAGAGGATGCCTTTATCAACAAGGAGAAGGTGCAGAAGGAGGTGAAGGCTGCACCAACAGAAAATGCCACGCTGAGCTGCGAGGTGACCCAGGAGAAGACGGAGGTGAAGTGGTACAAGGAGGGGAAACTGATCACCTCGAGCAAGAAGTTCAGGGTGGAGTCAGAGGGCAAACAGCGTCGGCTGGTGGTGAGCCAGGTGGAGAAGAAAGATGCAGGGGAGTACAGCTGCGAGGCTGCTGGCCAGAAACTCACCTTCAAGATTCATGTTACAGGTGAGAGACATTGTTTTGACTGTATTGAACCCCCCAACAAAGAAGGAGGGGAAATTTAAGTGGTTTGACACATTCAACCCCAGCATTCAGTGATGTAGACGGTGCTTAAATTCTGTTTAATTTGTGTACATTCCTGTTTGCCTTCTGAAGCTATTAACAGAGAAGACTTGGGTAGCCTCAGCTTAAGACAGGCTGGAAATAATTCGGGAATTTCCCTGGGGATCTCAAGTAGATGCAATGATAGCAAAATGAGAAGTCAATAATTTCAGGGGAAATTAAAGCTTATTAAAGATATCTTCAGGGCGCAAGCACACCCCTGCAAATGCTTCTTCCTAAATAGTCTCAGAGACAGCATTTGGTCACAATGCTAGAAGGCGGCACTGGTGGTTTCTATTAAATTAAAGAAACCTGGAACTAAAAAGGTTTTCCCGTATTTTCTTTTGTTTTCTTCTCTATAGCAGGTATAAAAGAAATGCTTAAAAATAGAAAGCCTTCAAGCTGGTGCTTTTCTTTCCAGAAATGGAGGAAGACAGGCATTCTATTTATTAGGAGAGTCTGATAAGAAAGTGGAACAAGGCTTTTTACCAGGGTCTATAGCAACATAAGAAGGGGCAATGGTTTCAAAAGTGAAGAGGGTAGACTCAGTTTGGACATGAGAAAAGTTCTTTATGATGAGGATGGTGATACACTGGAACAGATTGTCCAGTGAAGGTTGTGGGTGACTCATCATTGGAGTGTCCAAGACCAGGCTGGATGGGGAACCTGGGCAGCCTCATTTAGTGAATGATGTCCCTGACCACGGCAAGAGGTTGGACTGGATGATCTTTAAAGCTTCCTTCTATACCCAAACCGTTCTATGATTCCATAGGGGAAACCATTTTATTACTGCCTATGAAAACTCAGGAGATATTAGAACTTTTTTCAGAAATAAGTAGGTGAGAAAAATACATTTCCTCACTATGACTTAATCACAAACAGAATTTAACCTTGACCCTCACCTGGCTTTTGCTGGCAAAGCAACTTACAGCTGTCAGCTTGTTTGGACAATTTAATGCCTGTCCCCTTGTATGAAACAGACTTTTCAATGACTGCGTATGCTGGTGTGCTGCTGGACAGTGGGGAAAGGGGTGTTTTTTAATTTTTGAAGATTTTGGAACATGATACTGGTGGAAATGAAAAAAAAGTTTAGGGCTATCTAAGCTGTTTTGGTCTGGCAGGGAGGAAGTTCTTCACTGGCAATTGATATAGTTCAGATGTTGGCATTCAGTTCATAGCACTGTCAGGAAATGTGAGTGGGAAAGCTGTCCTCAACGGTACAGTCCAAAGACTAATTTGGGCATTTAAGGAAGGCTGTGTAGAAAAGATTCATGTCTTAAATTTGCCCGTTTGCCTTCAATTCCAGAAGAAGAAAATGCCTTTATCAACAAGCAGAAGGTGCAGAAGGAGGTGAAGGCTGCACCAACAGAAAATGCCACGCTGAGCTGCGAGGTGGCCCAGGAGAAGACGGAGGTGAAGAGGTACAAGGAGGGGAAACTGATCACCTGGAGCAAGAAGTTCAAGGCTGAGTCAGAGGGCAAACAGCGTCGGCTGGTGGTGAGCCAGGTGGAGAAGAAAGATGCAGGGGAGTACAGCTGCGAGGCTGCTGGCCAGAAACTCACCTTCAAGATTCATGTCACAGGTAAGACAGGTGTTGTCTGAAATACAGCAGAGATCAGTAAAGTAAAATCTAGTTTCTATTATACAGTGATCCAGGTGCAGTAGTCTGTACTGAGGTTTTTTCCCTATACTTGACTGCCTGGGTTTGTAGCAAGTATTTGGATTTAGTATGGCACAAAGACCTGTTTCAGTCTGTCTGTAGAATAATAATTACTGATATATGTACAATGGAAGCAATATTCAAGATATTATTCAAATCTCTCCTGTGCCTGAGATCCCAAACAGTAATTCTTGTTCACCTAAACATTTGACTAGGATAAGTATGTGCAGTGAGGCTGGAGTGCATGTTGTACGTGCAGCCTTTCATGGCAGGAGAAGCAGGAACTTCTCCTAGTAGTACACTGCCTTTTTACTATGCCTTTATGTTGGAGGCTGCATCTGGATAGGTGAGTCTGCTACTCACAGTAAGAGACCTGGTAGAGCTGACTATTCCCAGAGCTCAAAGTAAGATAGATATCTGCAAATCACACACAAAGAACAAAGGACTGCGTTGGTGAGCATATTTCCTTTGTGCCTTTGACAGTCACAGTTGTGGCAATGGTAGAGGCCATGAGAAGTCTGTTCAGGAAGCCAGGAGTACTGTTCTGGGTCATGAAAAGGCAGCCAGTGGTTTGACTATTGCATGTTTATGTGTTTTGATGTTTCACAGTGGGTCTTAAGCAAAAGAAACTCAGGTTTTGGTTGCCTGCAGGACAGATTTTCTTTTGGGTTAAATATGTTTGCATAGTGACTTGCAACCATGGGACTGGTGTTCAAGGACCCTCTTGGTTCCTTCAGTTCCTAGGTTCTTTCTTGCCTAGATTTGACACTTTGTTTCAACAGAAGAGCTGATATTCACTAGTAAGGCTATTAGTTTGGGCACAAGTGGTAACCTAAACCCGTTCCAACCTGTACATAAAAACCTGCAAGATGGTCTCATTTCAGTCCTTCTCTTTTCCTTTTCTTCCCTCAGAGCCAAAACCTGTGTTTATAAACCAGGAGCAGGTGCAGAAAGAGGTGAGTGCTGCCATGGCAGCAAGTGCCTCCCTCAGCTGTGAAGTAGCACAGGATCCAACTGGAGTAAAATGGTTCAAGGATGGAAGACTGCTCGCCTCCTCCAGAAAGTTCAGAATGGAATCTGTGGGCAAAACATGGCATCTGGTTGTGGAGCAGCTGGAGAAGAAAGATGCTGGAGAATACATCTGCGAGGCTGCTGGCCAGAAGATGACCTTCAAGCTGGAAACAACTGGTGAGCATTCAGAAATTCTCAGCCAGGATTTTGTAGCCTTGTTGTGAACTGGGTTTTAGGGTGAAATCTCAGTTTTCTTTGCACCTGACAGTGTGAGAATTTGCTCTGGCCCTTTGTGTACCTCCCCGGTGCTCAGCTGTTCCTTCCCTTACTTGGGGATAACATCATTTATTCAAGGTGATGTCCAAATGGGCTTGTTAACAGTCCTCTGCAGTGCTTTAAGCTGTCATATGTCAGCCAGAATTTATGCATGTTCTATAGCCATTCCTACATGTTGAAAACACTGCACTGTGCTTAAGCTTCAGCATATGTTCCAGTAAGTACAGTTCCATTAATTCTAGGGAATTGGGTGAATTAAGCATAGATCTGAAGGCTGCTTTTGCCCAGTGCAGAGATGGAAGGACTAATGTAGATTTGACTTGATATTTTCCCTTCTAGGATGGGAAGGAGCTCCGTCAAAGTAAAAAAGTGGGCATTACTTCCCAGGGAAATAAGAGAAGTATCATTATTCACAGGCGGTGAACTCTCATTTTCTCTCTCAGTCTGCAACCAGGTTGGGTTGCTGTTTCAGTACAGGCTGTTTTATGCAGGAACTCTGCTCCTGAGGTTAATCCAAGTTGTATCCAGGCCCTTCAGAAGGAAAGGGAAATAGCAGCACAGAAATATGGTCTGATTCTGACATAAATAAGTGCAGACCTGGAGAGTTAAAAGGGATTGTGTGATGTTCAAGGGATTTTGAAGCAAAGATGTCCCCTAGGTAAGATTTGTGGCTGACATTCCCCATACATTGTTTGTGGGCACACAAGCTAAGGAGAGACTAGTGATGAGCATGCAGAGAAGCCAATGGTTCAGACAGGTTTGTAGTGACACGACACTGTAGAGTTCTGTCTAGTTCTCCTTGGCATAGTTTGGAAAATAAAGATGAGGTGATGGTGGTAACCAATATGGCTTCCTCAAATTCAAGCCATGCCTGACAAACTTGGTGGCCTTTCATGATGGAGTAACAGCATCAGTGGATAATGGGAGAGCAACTGACATCATCTACATGGACCTGTGCAGAGCATTTGATCCCGTCCTGCATGACATCCTGGTCACCAAACTGGAGAAAAATGGTTTTGATGGATGGACCAGTTGCAGGATAGGGAACTGGCTGGATGGTCACACTCAGAGAGCTGCAGTCAATAGCTCAGTGTCCAGGTGGAGGGTGGTGTTGGGACCAGTGTTATTTAACATTTTTGTAGGAAACATGGACAGTGGAATCAAATGAACCCTCAGCAAGTTTGCAGATGACACCAAGCTGAGTGGTGCTGTTGATGTGCTAGAGGGACGGGATGGTACCCAGAGGGACCTGGACAGGCTGGAGAGGTGGGCCCTTGGCAGCCTCATGAACTTGAGTGTGGCCAAGTACAAGGCCCTGCACCTGGGTCAGGGCAATCCCAAGCACAGGCACAGGCTTAGAGGAGAATGATTTGAGAGAAGCCTTGACCCTGAGGAGAAGAGTTGGTGTGGAGGGAGGTGTCCCTGCCTATAGCAGGGGGACTGGAACTAAATGACCTTAAAGATTCAGTCAGTTCTATTGTTTTTCTACCCTTAATTTTGCTTGAAAGGTTTTAGAATAAATGAGGTTCTGGTTTCCATGAAAACTGTTTGCAGGGAGCTCCATTGTAGCTAGTAAGTCTATCTTTAAGTTCACGGGCAATAATGCATTGACTGTGTTGAAAAGGGAAATGACTCAGGAATGGATGATGGTTTAGAATAAAACATAATCCTACTTATTTTCTATGCAAATATGTGTAAGGAAAAGATGCTGCACTCAGTTCTGGAAATACCATGACAAATATATCTCTAGTGTTTCACAGCTGGAGATATCAAGATTGTTAAAGCACTGGAAGATGAGGAAGTGAATGAATATGGGAGTGCATCTTTTGTCTGTGAGATTTCACAAGATGAGGTTCAGAGCCAGTGGTACAAAGATGACAACAAGCTGAAGGCTGATGACAACATCAGAATGCGGCAAGATGGTAGGGTGTAAGAGGGGGATCGTTCTCCTGAGTGGGGGGTGGGTGGGAGATGAAGCAGAAAGGACATCTGAAATGAAGTGAAGAAGGTTCAGAAGGGAGTTCCCCTTTTGTTTTGGGACTGAGGTTAGGGTGGAACAAGTGACATGGACCAGCTAACATCATTTGCAAGAATGTCAAAAAAGTTGAACGCCATCAGGACCTTTCACAGAAATAAAAACTCCTCCCTACCTACCTTTCTGCCCACAAAATATCCAGCTTGTCTTTTGGGTTTTACTTTTGCTAAGTGGAACAGATTATTTTCTTACGAGGTTGATTTTCTACTTTTAAACTTCAGATTTGTGTTTGAACGTTGAGGGATAAAAAACATAGCTTGACTTTTTCTTCATTTTCTCTTGCTGTTTGAAAAGAGCACAGGGTTGTTTTTGTTTTTTTTTTTTAATATATACAATGTTAGGGTATATATATGATGTTAAGTGTGATAAAGAAAAGGGAGACATTTGAGTTAGCACACTACTCAAGAGTTCAGTCCCCAGCTTTGCCACTGTTACAATTATAAGGGCAAGAACTTCCTGGAAAATGAATTTCTCCTAAGTAGAGTCATTACATTTGAGCTACAGAGACCTTTAATAGGAGAAAACTTGTTGTTCAGAGCTATGTTGCTGTATTTAACCAAAGTATTTATCAATGTTTGTGTTTCATTGAACCTCTTTTCCATTTTGTAATGCGAGGAGTTTGATATTGGGATGGGAAGGTCATGGTTTGATTTGGATGTTGGACTGGGAATCAGAAGATCTGGGCTCTCTTCAGGTTGTCAGTCTTATTGTCTGACTTCTTAACAACATTCCTTTCTTTCTATTATTTTTTAATGATGTTTTAAGGCATTTTGAGCTGATAGGTGTAGTGTTCATGTGACTTCTTAACAACATTCCTTTCTTTATATTATTTTTTAATGATGCTTTAAGGCATTTTGAGCTGATAGGTGTAGTGTGCATGTGCAGTAATGCTGACGTGAGTAAGTAGGGTGATAATGTAAGAGTTTTTTACATTCTTTCTAAATATCTGCTTTCTCTTGTTCCATGCTTCTTAAAGAGCAATCCATTAATCTAGTAAAGGAGCTGTGTGATGAGGATGTGACTGAGCCTGAAGAAGCCAAATTTGAATGCGAGGTATCCATTCCTTCCGTGAAACCTCCCAAGTGGTATCTACGTGGGGAAGTCTTACAGGCTGGCAGAAACTTGATTATGCAGCAAGAAGGCACCATCCACCAGCTGACCATACCGAAAACCACCACTGATATGACAAGCACCATTCAGTTCTCAATTGGCAAATCAAAATCCACAGCCAATCTGCTTGTCAGAGGTAACATATCCAGGCTTGGTTTACATCATGAAGATGAAGAATTAATTAACGTACAGCCTTCCTTCACTGGGGTCTTTGAAATATTGTGTGTGTGTCTGGAGGGTCTGCTCCATTTCCAGTTCAAAGTCGTTGGACACTAAATGAGACAGCTGCATCTCAGTAAAAGATCTGTTTGAATAGCTGTGATGTGCTTACTATTCAGATCTACAGAGCTGAGGTTTTGTCCTTGGCTGTACCAAAGAAGTCAAATCAGGTGAAATTAATTGTATTTCTGAACTAGACAAGGTTAAGTTTGGTAGCACCTAAATTTGATGCAGTTTGTCATTGATTTCATCTGAAAGAAACTCGCAGGCAATCTGCTGTTGTCCCCAGCATAAGAGTCTCCATTCACATCCTAAAGTACTTGTTATATTTTCAACTCACTCTTATTTGAATAAAAGCCTCAACAATTGGGAGCAATTTAATAAGCACAGAACAAGAGCTGGACCTTGCATTTGGTAGATAATATACAGTATTACTTTATAGAAATGTAGTCAATGACATTCCCTATAGACAATCGTTTGTTTTATCTGTAGAGTGGTTCAAAGAACCATTGTGAACTTGACATTAATTGGAATGGAATACACGCAAGAGACTTTCCTCTTCTTCCAATTGTCTTCATCCTTTCTTCTCTTCCACCCCTGCTTTGCAGATTACCATATAGAAATCACCAGGAAGTTGGAGGACAAGACAGCTTTGGAACGTCATTCTGTCATCCTGTCCTGTGACTTCAGGCCTTCTCCAAAGGTTGTGAAATGGTTCAAAGGCCACACACTCATCAAGCCCTCTGAGAAGTACAAGATCAAGAGGGATAAGCATTCAGCAGAGCTCAAGATTCTGAAGCTGAAGCCCGATGATGCTGGTGTGTACAAGTGCAAGGCAGGAATTGCAGAGACTGAGGCCATGCTGACAGCTGAAGGTATGAGCAGGGAGGGTAGCCTCTTCCATGTCCTATTTCACCTCAGATTTCTCTTCTTGGGGTTGATTTCTGCCGTTCTCTCCTGCTAACTTTATAAATGTATAATCTTCACTGAGAAGATTACACAAAGATCATCTAGTCCAACCATTCTAACACATCCCAGTATGATTTATAGTAACAGTGGTAACAGTTCACCTTGTTTCCCCACAGCCCGCAATGTAGAAGTAATGAAGCACCTGCAGGATGTAGAAATTGAAGAAGAGAGCTCTGCTGTCTTCTCCTGCGAGCTGTCCCATAATGACGAGGACGTGGAATGGTTCCTGAATGGCAACCTCCTTTACACCAACAATTACAATGACATCAAGAACGTTGGCAATTGCTGCACACTGACAATGAAGCAGGTTAAGCCTGAGGATGCTGGCACAGTGACAGTGAAGTCAGACAAGGTGTCAGAAAGTGCACCTGAAGGTGATAGGTGGGTCTGATCACACCCCTCCTGGATGTAAGAGATGCTAAGGAGCTCCAGTTCTTTCTATTGTGCAGCAGTCCTGCTTCTAAAGCTCACCTCTCTGGTGTGACAAGTCATCAGAGGCTTTCTTCCAGTGGGAGGTTCCATTGCAGCAGATATCAACGAAGGAGGATGGTTTTGGTGTCCTGCCAAAGCATTCCATTGCTTTTTATCATCATTTTATTTAGCACAAGGAGAGTTACAAGAGCAGTTTCTTTTACTGCTTCAGTAACATGCAGTGTCAATGCTGTTGTCTCCAAGGATTTATGACTGCAGGGAGAGATCATTCAGTGTGTGTTTTGCCTCTGGGATGACTAATGACCAGGCTGTGAGCAACCTGATCTAGCTGTGAATGTCCCTTTTTATTGCAGGGGAGCTGGGCTAGATGGCCTTTAAGGGTCTCTTCCAATTCTAAGGGTACTGTGATTCTAATCTGCTCTCCCCAGCAATTAAGCTCTTTTACTCTATGCGCTCAGAGTTTGAAGGATTTCCTCTTTCTCCTTTCTTTTGCATTTGGTGGAAGTTTTTTCCCCAGTATAAACATCTGATGTGTGAAATAGAAGATAGATAAAAGGAGTCAATAAAACAGGAAAATCAAAAGTGTTCAGCAGCTTATCCTCTTAATCCTATGGCCTGCTGTATGAGCTCTGCTCCATGTGAGGGCAATGCCAGCTCTCCAGCTTTAGAAGAGCTGCATCCCAATTACTTCATATGATATCAGTCCCACCCAAGGCAATGCAGGCTGTCCCTCCTGTTCCCTGTATTCTCCTACTGATTAGTTCAGAATTCCATAAAGTGCATTCAGTCAACACACATGAAACCGCTTTAGGTTCTATATTGGTGTCGTCAGTGCTGGTAAAGATTTAATTATCCCTCTTTAAAAATCTGAAAGCAACTGGAAATGTCTCAACTTCTGTATCACATTGTTCTGTTTTGCCCTTTTAATTGCAGAGAAGCCTGCTGTCTTCATGAAGTCCTTGGATGATGTTTTTGGTGAGGAGCGGGGTGTGATTAAATTGGAATGCGAAGTCTCTAAAGAGAAGGTCAAACCAGTGTGGAAAAAGGACGGTGTTGTGCTCACTTCTGGCAACAAGTATGAGCTGGTACAGTCTGGGAAGACCCTATGTCCCCTTATCCATGATCTCGAGAAGTCAGATGCAGGTTTCTATACCTGTGATATTGGCACTGATGTTGCCAAATCAAAGGTCGGCATTCAGGGTAAGTACTGTGGAAAGTAAAGGAGTGCTGAAAGCACATTCAGTGTGGTCACTATGTCTTACACCTATTCCCCCACGAGCCTTAATAGTTTCTACAATAGAAGTGTATTACTGCAATTTAGCGCAGTTATGTCTAGAAAATTCCCATTGCTTTTGATGTAAATGTATCTCATTTTGCCATGAAAATCACCAAACACGTCAAGAATGTCCTGGAAATATTTCCTTTCTAAACATCCCTAAAATGGAGAAATGGTGTAGGGGTAGGATGGTAACAAATTAGCTAATAGAAACATTTAATTTCTTGTCATAGGCAAAACCCTTTTTCTCACGCAGCATCCTAGAGTTCTCCTCTCTGTTAGGTTTTTCCCTCTGTAGCTCATTGAATCTTCATTCTGCTCCATGGACTGAGCTGCTCTAATTGTAGTTCTTCCAGAGCAAAGACAAGAGATTCACGTCTCTTTTTTTTTTATAGCTTTCTGGTAATTCTGAGTGGAGAATGTCTTAGAGAATACATCAGTAAGGAATGCAGCCATGTTCTGCAAATCCTGAGTTAAAACACCAGTACTGCTACTCATGTCAGTCACAAATGCCTTTTCTCCATATAAACCTCATACTAACCTATCTCTTACCTTCCAGAGCTGAATAGTGGCATTACCAAACGGCTGAAAAACACTGAAATCCAGGAGGGAGAAGATTGTACTTTTGAATGCATTCTGTCCCATGAAAGCATTGATGAGTTCAAGTGGACACTGAATGGAAGCAGAGTGGAAAATGGTGGGCGATTTAAAGCTTCTAACGTGAGTCGGAAATATACTCTCATTATCAAAAGTGTGACTCCTACTGACGCTGGGGAAGTCGTTTTTACTGCCCGTGGTCTAACCTCCAAAGCCTCTCTGTCTGTGAAAGGTAATGAGATGGGAGAGATTCTGGGGCCTGATTCCTTCAACTGTCTTCTGATAAGATTGTCGTGAGAGCTAACTCATAATATGGTTAAAGTGAATAGCAACCTTCTACTTGAACCTCGAAGCACTGAGAATTTCTCTTAAAAATAAGTAAAAGGAGGAAACATTTTACACAAATGTGAGAACTACCCAAAGCACTGGGGTAGTGTTGGAAATGGGCATCTCACTACAGCTTGTTCCATTAACAGTAAATCAGGAATGCTCTGTTGAGGGAACTGTGGGAGCAAATATCCTCTAAGTATAAGCTGAAGGGATGGCCTTCACATCATCTAGCTGTACAACAAATTCCTATCTAGAGCATGTGCATCTGAGAGCATCATCCGAGGCTCCCAGTGTGATGAGTGGAGAGAAGAAAGAGGCAGTTTTCAGACATGGTTCATCATCCTCAATTGGGTAGATTTAAGAGAGAATAAATGCTGCCTGGAATTCTATTGTCTGTACTTTGCAGATTACTGCTGGCTGTAGGATGGCGTCTGTTGCAAGTGCCTCTCTAACTTATCTCCAGCATGTAGATGCATGTATTTTGAGAGAGGCATCCTACCCTAAGTGTATGTTACTCAAAAAGCAATGTTTTCTTCCAGGAAAGCCTACTGAGGTTTCAAAACAGCTGGAGGATAAGTGTTACCTCGATCTGGTAACCTGGAAAGTCAAGTCCCTTTGTGAATGTGTATCGACGGCCCCGACCAAGTCACAGCTGTTTGTTACACCATTATGGTGAGCGGTAAAATGGCGTTTATTGGAATGTGAGGGTCCCTTATATAGGTATCCAGTTTCATCCTTATCTTTTTTACATATGCATGACCCAGCAGGGGAGGGCCTATCACGTTACATCCCGAGGGTCCGATTTCGCCTAATACAACATTTCCCTCTCCCCATGCTTAACAAAACCATGCCCCGTTACAACGCAAGCGCCGATCCTAATCCTAATATATAAAAGTGTTAGTACTTATATAAATTTTTGTGGTGAGTTATTTAAAAAGTGACGTAAACATGCAGAGGTATGTGGTGCAGTGTGTAATAATGTTAGTGCTTCTTTAGTTAGTATTTTCAAGGCATCTTGGGCTATATTATACAGTTCATTCTTCTGCTCAAAGCTTCTCATATATCTGCTGGAACTCCATTTTCTCATTCAAAGTCCTTGCACCTGTGCCTCTTGAGCCAGCAGCAGGAAATCTATTGCAGCTCTATTCTCTGTGACCTTCCCGCTCCCCAAGGACACGTATCTTGTCATTCAGAAGACGGTTGGCCCTTTCCACAATGCTTGTCCCTGGGAATTCCCAGGGATGCCTGTCGAGTGAGATATTCCCCAATGCTCCTTGAGTAGATCTCGAGATGAAGCACGAGCCATTGTCTGTCTTGATGTGTCGCAGCACACCAAGGACCATGATGGCAATGGCCCAGTGTCGCTGAGCTGCAGGGGACTTAAATGTTAACATAACCATCACTCAATCAAAACCTTCACTGATAATACACTAAACAGAAGATTACATGTAACGTCATAATTTTTTGAGTTGACATATACACACTCATTCCAGCATTCATTTTAGACAATTCTATAAATGAAAATTTCAAAGCTAATGTATTATTACTTATCGATAACTATGAGGTGGCAAACCACCAAAAGGAGAGAGAAGGAACACAGTAGTGATGGATGCGATAGGCAGTGCCTGCAGGGCGTCCCCTGCTTCAAAGTGCACTTTGCCTTTCTCACCCATCATAGATTCTCTCCTGTGCAGGCTTTTTTCACATGTGCTCCACACATGCATGGCCAGTGCATGATACAGAGCCCAGATGAAACACCTGCTCTTAAAACATAACAAACCACTATATTAGATCTCTCTACAATACAAACTACTCAGAAAAGTTATTAACAGCTATAGTCACTAATTTCTATTGTTACTTGCTTCACCCTTAGCTTTCTTCTTTTTTCTTTTAATTGGTAAGCTTTTTCTTGTTGACCTACTCCTACTATAGTTACAAAAATCATCTATGGGTAGTATAGTAATTCTTGATGCAGTACAGAGTGAGATGCACCTGTAACTGTCAGAAAACAAATATCTTTGCACTGCTGTGAGCACATTGCATTCAGCCCACTACGGGCAAAACTCATCCTGGGATCTTCAGGACCTGCTCTAGTAAAGCTGCCACCGTTCCATCCAACTCCACCACCACAATTCCCCCTCCATACAATTTCAAGCTCCATCAACAAATTTGTCCAAGAACCCTACCCTAGTTCCCTCAATATGTATATTATTGGGAGAAAATGAAGGCATTCTTGCTCCGACTAGCAAGAGATACTTCTAATGTCTTGCTTTTGTCCCCATTCAGAAGTAACGATTTGTTTACTTTCACAAACGGCGGAGCCGAGGGGCGGGGGGTAAGCAGTGAGGGGGGGGCAGCGCGGGGGTTTGTGTCCTCTTGCTGGCACTTAAACTGCTAGAGCAGATCACATTCAGTATTTTAACTCACTGTTCTTCTATAATCTTTTTCCCGTTTTTTTTTTTTTTTTTTTTTTTTTTCACAATTCCACTACTCGAACCCTCAATTACACTTCCATGTAACAGTAATAATTCCACTTCCATATAGCATTCATGTTTACACATCCCTATAACATTAACAGTTCCATACACCATTTGCATTTATACTTTCATATACCATAAACATTTAACAATCACAAAGACAGTGACAATAATCAATACAGTTTATCCTAAGCATTCTTCCTCTCCTCCAAGTTGTCAGCAGGAGTTTAACCGACTCCAACTCGGGCTGCCGTGGCTCGCTCGTCAGCTGGACTTGTTTCTGCTTCAGAGGCTCCACTCAAGCCCGGGGCCCCCTGACCGGGCCCCCAATTAACGATAAAAAGGAATGCCTCCCTTATCTTTGACCAATCCGAGATTTGGTCGCTCTTGTTCTCCCCTCTCCCTCCCCCCAGGTAGAGCCGGACCAGCAGCCCACCCTCTTGGGGAAGGGTTATTATGATTAGGAACGCCTCTGCCTCCGCCCCCGCTGATGAGGATTGGCTTCCATCTTGGTTAGTCCTATCCACCCCGCCCCACGGGGCGGAAACACACCCACAACCCATCCCATCTCGAGGAAAGGACCCATCCTCCCGCCCCTGCTCACTCCCCTTCCCCACCCCGAAGGATGGGCGAAGGAGTGCAGAAGATACCGGTTGCTTTGGATACCGATATGGGGCCTCAGAGGAAGGCTTCTGCGGGTCAAGAGATAAGGATGTGGAATGTGTGGAATGCTGCTGGACGGGGCCATCTGCTCGTTGTTCAGCCGGAGTGATGGGTGTGGTCGGGATGGCTCGCGCCACCTTGTCTTTGTCTTTCAAATCTTCACATCTGCAAGAGAAAAAGCCTCCCGACCCAATTCCCAAAGCAGCCCCAAGCCAAGCATCAATCTTCCCTTCTTTCCGAGACGCTTTCAGCGCCCCAAGCACCAACCCCCACGTTTTGAGCTCAGCATCTTTTTGCTCATTCATTGCGCGCTCACAGAGCGAAAAAGTTAAAGAGTCACGCTTATTGTGATCCAAAATCACCCGAGGAGAGGAAAGCTCCCTCTCCTTTTCAAGACAATTAATGACGACTGCAATGTCCTTCTTAGAAGGCGTAGCTTTCCTACCATAGTAGGTTTTACAAAGTTGCAATACTACTCTAATGACGGAATACATTTACCCAGAGACCCGAAGTCTTCCTGGTCTTCTACGAACTATCGGCCGTAGGATAGGCGCAGCGCTGCATTCCCCTTTGCACCCCACCGAGAGTGCTTCCACGGGCTCGAACCGTGGATACCGCGTCCGTCAGCGCGGTTTTAGCCGTCGCACACTCACCTCCAGGACTTTGCCTCACACGGGGCACCATTTGTTACCTCGATCTGGTAACCTGGAAAGTCAAGTCCCTTTGTGAATGTGTATCGACGGCCCCGACCAAGTCACAGCTGTTTGTTACACCATTATGGTGAGCGGTAAAATGGCGTTTATTGGAATGTGAGGGTCCCTTATATAGGTATCCAGTTTCATCCTTATCTTTTTTACATATGCATGACCCAGCAGGGGAGGGCCTATCACGTTACATCCCGAGGGTCCGATTTCGCCTAATACAACAGATAAGACAGCAGCAGCAGGGCAGGACATCAGCCTGAGCTGTGAGCTGTCAAAACCGGATTTGAACATCAGGTGGTACAAGGATGGCAAAGCAATCAGAAAAAGCCAGAAGTACGACTTGCAGCAGGAGGGAACTGGGGCCATTCTGATCATCCATGACTCTACTGCCAAGGACAGTGGGGAGTACCCCTGTGAGACAGAGGACTCCATAACAAAAGCCAGGGTCACTGTGCAAGGTGAGTTGAAAAGCACACTGGGGATGGCATGTAGAGAAGTCGAGGTAAATATCTGCAGCCTGTGGGTGATGTTTTTCTCTTCTGTTTCCTTGAGCAGGATCAATTCTTAGTTTTCAGAAAATATGATGGATTAAAATCTTTTCCTTAAAATAATCTGGAAACTGAATGATTCTCCAGTGTGATGTGGATCTGGGCAGCCTGGTCTGGTGGTTGGTGACCCCTTGGAGGGGGTTTGAAACTAGATGATCTTTGAGGTCCTTTCCTACTCAGGCCACTCTATGATTCTGTGATCATTCTATGATTCTATGATCTTGGGTGTTAGTGAGCCAAGAAAAGATGGCAATCTGAATTAGTCTATATTGAATATGTGTAATCAAAACTATATGCAGTTTATCGGATGAGATCCTACCAGCGCATGTATAATGGTATTGAACTTTCCAGATATCTACTGGAATTATCAAACCTATGTAAATGGGTGGACTCTGTGGTCTTCTTAGACTCTTTGCATCTCTATGTGATGTTCTAGAAGTGAGGGCAAAGGAGATTCAGGACACCTCTGTATGCTTGGGACTTGTTGGGGTAACAAATCCCTTTGTCCTACACCCTCATCCTTTTTTTTTTCCTTCCAGAAAAACCTAATTACTTTATCAAGGAACTTTCAGATGTGAAAATTGAAGAAAGTGGAAGTGCACTTTTTACATGTCAGAGCGAGAAAGCCGCATCCTTCGTCATATGGAGGAAAGGCATTGCTGAGCTCAGGCCTGGCAGGAAATACGAGATGGCACAGAAAGGATGAGACCTGCAGCTGTGCATAAAAAATCTGGAGAAAAGTGACAGTGACGTGTACACCTGTGACATTGGTGATGCCCAGTCCAGAGCCAAGCTGGTTGTACAAGGTATGTGTGAGAGCCATATGACTGCGCATCCTGTTTCTCCACTACCAAGACATTATCCTGGTAGAATCTGTACATTTATGGCAGGTCTTTGGGGCTGCAGCTGTCTGGCCTGAATAGCGGTTCACAAGCCATGCACAGAGCAAGCTGCACGGAAAGGGAAAGAACTACCGACTAGAGCAGTGCCATTGAGAACTTTATGTATCATTTAAAAACCAAAAATGCTGATGTACGGTGAGGCTGGTGACCCAGAAATCAGTGTGAACTTTCTATCTCTGACCTTTCTGAGTTACAAATAGTCCTCCAGAGTTCTAGGGAAAAATTCCCTTATGCTGCATTCTGGGTAGTTGTCACGGTTTAAACAAAAATCTACCTGTGTCCGTGACAGGGGGGCCACAGGCAAGCGAGGTGCTAGAAGGAGCTGAACCTCTGTCCCAACTACTTCAGAAGCAGCCCAAACCCCCTCGTACATGGCTAAGATCTCCTTCTCAGTTGGAGTGTAGCACTCCTCAGACCCTTTATATGCTCGACTCCAAAGTCCCGGGGGTTGGCCTTGGGTTTCTCCTAAAGCTCTTTGCCACAAACTCCAGGTGGGACCTTTCTCTCCAGCAGCAGTGGAGATGTTCTTTACATCCTGTCCTGTCCGTACTGCCCCAAGGCCACGGCACGGGCTATCTCTTGTTTTCTCTGCTCAAAAGCCTGCTGCTGCTCAGGACCCCATGAGAAATTATTCTTCTTCCGTGTTACCTGATAGAGGGGGCTCACTATGTGGCTGTAGTTTGGGACATGCATTCTCCAAAAGCCCACTACTCCCAGAAAAGATTGGGTCTCTGTCTTGTTGGTGGGAGGAGCCATAGCAGTGATTTTTTCAATCACATCTGCTGGGATGTGTCGATGCCCATCTTGCCATTTTACACCTAAGAACTGGATTTCCTGGGCAGACCCCTTCACCTTGCTGCGCTTAATGGCAAAACCAGCTTGCAAAAGAATTTGGATTATCTGTTTTCTTTTCTTGAAAATCTCTGCTGCTGTATGGCCCCACACGACAATATCAACAATATACTGCAAGTGTTCGAGAGCAGTAAAATTATTCATGCTTTATATGACGTTATGATGTGGAATACTGATAGCAAAATTACAAAATTATTAAACCATGACACCCTGGTATATTTCTTTTTTTTTTTCTTAAATATTTTCCTTTTTTTTTTCTTAAATATTTTCCTTTTTACTATTTAAATGTTATGGGCACATCTTATAGAAACACAAGGCTGTTTACAAAGAAGTGCATGCTGTGTTGCTGTATGATGAGCAAGATACATCTATTCTTCATCTAGCAGGAATAGTTGCTGAGCCTTAAGAACAGTTTCAGAAAGCTTTGGGAATTTGGGCATTTTCCTTGTTTCTGCAACATAAAATGAAAATTTACGCTGTATACAAAGAAAAGGGGAGTCCAAACTTGTACGTTAAATTTGAAGGAGATCAATCTGGGGTAATATTTAAAAAAAAAAAAAAAAAAAAAAAAAAGGGGAGTGTGGTCATCAAATACTATAAAATATATTAGCTGTTACTAGAATGCCACTTATCTTCCCCTTTCTTCACTTTCTTATTTCGTATAGAAATAACAGCTATTATGTAGTCAGCTATTCACCAGTTTTAACTGATTATAAATTACGTTTCAGGGTGGAGAACATAGCATAGTGCCTGACACCTGTGTTGATCCTGAGGGCATTCTTGATTCTGTGCATTATGATGTCATGGATATTAAAGAGCAAGCTGAGGCAGCACATAGTTCCATTGTATCCCTGGAGGACCGGAAGGAAGATATTGGCTGGTTTGAAAAGCAGCTGGAGAAAACTAACTTTGAACTGATGGAGACCAAAGAAGAGCTGACAGAGAAAAACACCAAACTACTTAAAACTGAAGAAGAGCTGATGCAGAAGAACAAAGGTGAGTTATGCGATGTGAAAGGTAGAAGACAGAAATAGTTCATTAATCTAAAAGAGAAATAACCAGTTTGAGTAGGAATTAGAGGAGATGTTCTACCTTTGGAACCATAGCCTGTAGATAAGTGATAGTTTGTTCCTTGTGTATATTCAGGTTCAGCAATTCCACGGTTTCTGGTTATTTCTTTTCTTTTTTTCCCCCTCTCCTTTAAACTGCAACTAGCAGCTTTACGCTTTCGTAAGTATGGGGTTAAATGTCTATATCTTGATTTTTTCTTTTATATTGTAATCTCTACTCTTCTTTATGTCTTGTTGATGCAATGTTTTCGTTCCAAGAAATATAGAAAACTTTTGAATCACTCCCAATAAGTGAAGACCACATGCAAATTAATTAATCTGTTCAAAAGCTACCTAAGCATTAGAATATCTGGAAAAATTGATTACTTAATAAACTATCTATTGGCTACTTATGTAATACAACCTTTTCTGTGTGTTACAGACTTTGAAATGCAGGTGATTAAATTGGATGAGTCTGTTGAGCAACTTAAAGAAGCAACTGAGGTAACTTTATCAAGAAGATGTTGTGTAAAATTGTTTTAATACCAACTTGTGGTAGCTTAAAATGCTATGAATGCTCAGGATATCTCCACGTTCTATGCAGTCCATAAAACTTTATCCTGACTAATGTACTGCGAGCTACTGAATATGTGAAGACTAGCTTGATTAAGTATGTGTGCATACCACTTCTGGTGGTTTTTGTTCATTTTTTGATGTTTGGTAGCCTGAAGTAGCTCTGAAAACATTTACAGTTAATTCTGTCACTCAGATCTCTAACCTTGTAAGCTTAGCAACTTGACCCTTCTTAGTCTTTGACTGTCTGCATCACTGCAACTTAGTATTTCCATGGTATTAAAGCTGACTGTGATGAGTAGTCATGTCCTCACCTATTACTTCTTCCAAGAACAAGGCTCCAACTCTATCTGTGAGATTGTGTGGCCTGAACACTTCTGAGGCTTTTCTTTTCATAAGTTACTAAAGATGAATAATCAGTCCTTGGCAGTGCCAGCATGGCTTAACAATCGTCATCTTGTAAGTAAGGAAGCTTCACTTGTGGTTAAGGACACAATCTAAAATATGCGTGACAGAGCTGACTAAGCTTTAAGGTTGGATTATATCTGTCACGATGAAAGTGATTTTAGCAGCTTAGCAGAAGTGTGATGTGATGAACTTGTATGAGAGCTGACCATTTGCTCTTTGACCATGTTTGTAATTTTGTTGACTTCTTGGAAACAGGAAATTCTTTGATAAACTGGTAAACTCTTGATTGTGTGCAAGTCTTTTACTTTGTAACCTGCTAGGCTCTTGCTTTCCCTTGTATACTCTACGGAGTATTGCACTTGTCATTATCTGAAGGTCTACTTGTTCTGTCTGCTATTGAGATTTGTAACTGATGTCTATAGAGTCACCGGGTAAATATTTTAGCTGTATGGTTTTGTGTAAATATTTGCCTACAGAAGATTACTGAGACTTAAGTGCTCCTTTTGTTAAGCTTCAATGTAACTGATCTTATATCAATACAGGAAAAGACTACCTACCATTTAACTACCATTAAAGCAGAACCGGCAGAAGAGAACACTAATAAAGGAACTGAAAGCAGCC
This sequence comes from Coturnix japonica, assembly GCF_054131305.1. Classification (NCBI taxonomy): domain Eukaryota; kingdom Metazoa; phylum Chordata; class Aves; order Galliformes; family Phasianidae; genus Coturnix; species Coturnix japonica. Next base: position 1,883,371 of record NW_028188943.1, on the reverse strand, counting down.
AATTTTCAGTGCTTTCAGTTAAAGCACTGAAACAAGAGAAAACTGAGTTGGAAGTGGGAAGAAAGCGCAGTACTGATGAAGATAAGCCTACTGTGGAAGAGCCACCTCCAAAGAAAGGTACAGTTTCTTCCATCCTTGAACAGGGTGTCTTCCAAAACAATAAATTGCTTCCTATTCCGGATAGGAAGCAAAAGGCTGTGAAGCGCGTACCTTATGGTATAAGGAGAAAAGCCACTGTGTTAAACTGTAAATAGAAGTAACTGTTATGTAAATATCCCTTTTTCAGAAGGTCCTATGCTGTTCATTTTTGAATGCTTAAGAATAAAAGATTTTTGCACTATTTTTTTCCTTTTTGCTGCTTTTTCCTCATCTGTTGATGCACTTGCAGATTTGGTAATAGTTTTAAAGCAGTTTCTTTAGGATTGTTTCAACTGCTGTTGCTGATCTTCTGAGTAGCATCAGCTGCTCAAGTGCTTTTTTTTGTTTGTTTGTTTTGTTTTTCCTGAAGCAACTATCAAAATTGTTGACGACCTGCTAATTGCTCGCTCATGGGCAATATTTGAGCAAAATGGTTTGGATAAGCTCTGATGCATTTAACATCTGGGCACAGCTGAGCATCAGTGTTCCTAGAATTACGAAAGGCATATACAATATAGAAGGGAAAATCTAAAACTTAGCTGTATTCCCTTCCTTTCTTGTATTCCTCTTGCAAAATATGTGCAAGGGAGAAAGTCAAGGCCTTCTTTGGATGAGATGCTGTTCTTGGATGATTTGTCCCTGCTGCCTTTATTTGGCATAAATATTGAATCCTAATGTGACCACTGAATGGCATCACATATACGCATCTTACCAGAGACTGAGGGAGGGATGTGGACTCCTCCATACTCCAAATAGTAGTGGGTTTGTTCTAATCATATGACCAAAGCTCTAATTTAAAAATTAATGACAGCAATGCTCCACATAGGAATTAAAATGGGTAGCTGATAGTCACAATGTCAGCATGAAGTTTTCTGTTAAGAAGTACTGAGTATTCAATCATGTTAAAATTTTCTTCTATTTGTGAGTATTAATAGCGTCCAATTTCAAAAACCGCTTAATATATATTCTTTAGCTATGTTAAATATACACAGTAGAACAATGAGCACAGGCATGTTGTGCTGGTTCTTTTGTAGAATTAGTTATATAAGTAGCACGAGCAAAAGTGTTTTAGGAGATGCTAGGTTATCTCAGCTTCACGTTCAGGGTATTTACACCATTCTCTGAGCTTTTAGGTCTTGTTTCCTATGCTCTGTAATAATGCTTTTTCCCTACTTCCTGTGTAAGGAGCTTCTAGACTGAACATTACACATCTTCTCCCTAGTCTTATTTATCTTGCTTTAGTGCTTGCTTGTTGTTTTCAGCATAAAGTGTTTAGATTACTTATAAATCATATTCCCCTCACTAGTGTTGCTGGGAGCAGCAATCAAAACCAAAACCTGGTTTGGGGTGGAATATGCCACTGCTGTTTCTTCAGTATGACTTTTAAATCAGTTGAGGGCTGTATATAAAACTCCTTAGATGAGTTAAGAGGCTGTTTCCATGCAGTACATGTGAATCTGTATGTAATGCAGGCTGAACGTGGGCGCTATAAAATTCTGCATTTCTGTAGTTGTAGTAATAAAAGGACTGTACAAGAATCACCATGGAATATATTGCTGTGGTGACACAATCCCTAGTAAGTCTTGACTTATATTTATTTTTTCTAATACTTAAAGTATGCATATTATGGAATGGACATAACTGGATTCTAAAGCAGTGATGAAATACAGCAGAAGTTGCTTTTGATAGAAAGAAAATGCATGTGATTTTAGCTAATTGCTCACCAGTTAAAGAAAAAAACAGCCCCAAGCTAATGGAATATTTATGGAAACTTGAATCTGCAAATTTGTACAACTTTATGAGTGAACTTTATATGCAAAAGAGTAAGTGTGGACAGAAGTAGGAATCCTCATATTTTGTTTAGAGATCAACTGAATAAGAGAGACAGATATCAACACTTAAGTGATCAACTTCTCCAGAGTTTTATCTTTCTTTTGAAAGTAAGAGGACTGTGAGTTTGAATGAAATTTCTTAGAGAACTGTTTATCTACCATTTAGATGTAGATGGAGTGATTCCTGGCTGCCTTATAGGGATTGCTGAAGCACGGAAGATAGAAAGAATATAGCTGTGAATTATCTATCTCATTCCCATGTTTCTTAAATCTAATAAGATTTTCTACTGGTGTGGAGTGGAAGGTTTGAGTAGTGCCATGGTAAAAGTGTTCTTCCAGACTGAAAACCTTTTGCTGTTAATTCTGTATAGAAATCTGAGGCACCTGATTACGTGTTCAGAGGACTTTAATTCCTTCACTAGTATCAAGTACTATGTGATGTGAGGGTATGGCTTGCATATTACGACAGTGTTTCACTTAGAAGTTGCTACTTGGTGTTGTGAACTGCTGTGTAATAATGATTTTAATCAATCTGAGCTACATTCCTTTTCCCTTTTTTTTTTTTTTTTTGTTTGTTTTACAGTAGTTGTAAATGAGAGAAAGAAAAAGAACACTGTAGAGCAAAAGAAAATTGAACACATGAAACAAAAGTGCTCCGCGTACCGAAAGGAAGTACTAGCACTGAGGGAAAGAACTGAAATCTTGGAACATCATTTAACTGTGCTTGAAGAACAATGCAGAAGAGAAAAAAATAAAAAAGAAGATTTCAGTAAGCAGGTAACAAGCCTGCGTATTCAGCTTTCTTTTTCTGAAGAAACAGCTGATGTCCTCCGTGAACAAATTCTGCAGGGTCAAGCTGACTATCGGGAAATTGCTTCTGAACTGGATGAACAGAAATCTATAAATATGACACTTGAAAACAAAAATGCCCAACTAACTAACAACATAGAAGTTGCCAAAGAATATATAATTGATAAAGCATCACAAGTAAAAGAAATGTGGACCAAATTAGATGAATTATACAAATGTCACTTAGAGTTTCACGCCATCGGTACTGACTTTGTCAGTGTAAAGAATTCCTCAGACTCTGAAAAAGCTGAGCCAGGGACATCTCAAATTAGTTCTGCATGCATTCAGTCACAGACTTCTTCCATCTCAGATCTTGTGCAGGACCTCTCCTTTAACTATAGTCTTGAAACGATTTGGGAAGTATGCAGAAGTATTGTTGATGTTTCCTCACAAAAACATCAGCACATCAAAGCACTGCTTCAAGACAATGAAAACCTAAAGGCGGGACTGAATAATGCTGAAAATCATAATCGTCAACTTGTAATGAAGCTATGTGAGATTACAACTCACACTAGTCAGGAAGATGATCTTGTGAATCAGTTACATGAGCAAATAGAAAAGAAAACTCAGGCGTTTGAAGAAAAGACTGCAGAAGATCAGAGAGTGATTGCACAATTTCAGGAGGAAGTTGCCAAATGTGAGGTAAAAATAAGAGAGCTTGAATATCGCCTGGAGGCTTCCAAGACAATGGAAGACAATGTGTCAAAACTCAATGAATTACTTAAAGAAAAAGAATCTATTATTGTTAATCTGGAGACAGTTACAGCAACTCTGCAGGAGAAGTCTGCAAATGCAGACAAAATGTTTGAAGAGTTAAGTAGCAATGAAGCAAATCTGATTCAAGAAGTTATGCAGCTGAAAAACAGCTTGGAGCAGATGAAACATTCTCTTCGGGAAAAGGAAAAGAGTGAAATGGAGAAAGTGCAACGTATAGAATCGTAAGTAACCACTGAGTTAACTTAGAGCCCTTTGAGAATGAACTAGAGTTTAAAATAGTTAATGGGAACATCTCTTCGACTTAATGTATCTGCATGCTTATCAATGGCCAAACTACTACTTTAGGATGCTTTGGTATGCTACTTGAGTTCCAAGGGAAAACAGGAGTGTGCAAGGAAATGAAGAATAATATGGGGATTTCTGGTGGTTTTGTTGTACATCCCTCAGAATAGCATCTGAATAATTTATTGCTTCAGCATCTGATTATGAGAAGCAAGCTGAAATTCAGAAGTAATTGTTTAAATCTTGTCACTGTTCTAGATAGATTTAAGAGTCTATTTACAAATAGAAACCAACAGGCAGGGCATGGATTAAGCTGTAATTGCTGTTTCCATGAGACGTGTAACAGTAATGTTCTTTGTCTCTTTATTTTTAACATAAGGCTAGAAAATATTCTTTCTGAGAGTTCTGCCCTTGTACTGAATTTGAAAAAAGATTTGCAGAGGAAAGAAGAAGAGTATGCAGATCTAAAAGACAAACATTCTGATGCCGAGAAACAAATTCAGGAAGTACAAAGCGAGGTTTGTAGTCAACTGAGCTATTTTTTTCTGTAAGATTATGCTTGGCTTTCTACTGTTAAAACTTGTCAAACTTTAACTATGAAGCTGGAAATTTCACACTAGTGTGGCTAGCAGCAAATCTTAGGTAAAGTTGCCATTGAAGCTCTAGAGGGGACCAGAAGTTAAAACATGGTTTCACATAGATAATGAACAGAGGAAAGTAAAGTTGGTTAGTAGTCTGGAATAAGGTTTGTGAAGAGAATAGCTAATCTGCCTCTGGAGGGGACTTGTTATTATCTCTACGTTACTGGTGACTTGCCATTGGTATCCGTGGTAACTCCAAAGCCTAAAACCTAAGTCTTGTGAAAAAACACTGATAACTGGGAAGAAGAATGCTATTTACTTGAAGAGAAATAGACTAATTTCCAGAGGCTCTTTAATATAAGCATGTATATTTTTTTTCTTCAATTTCAGCTTCAGTGATGTTAATAGTTAAAATTTAATTATTAAACAAGAAGATATCTTAAAACCCATTTTGCAGGAACTTAGTCTGAAAGTTTATTGGGTGTGCTTGGGGTGGAAAATTGAAGCTTAAAAATGAATTCATGTCTTCCTTGGTAACCTTGCACTTGCTGTCGTTTTCCTACTCAGCACTTGTTTGTGAATTCCTCTTTATTTAACAAAGAAGTATTTGGCCAGGTTGGATTACAGAAGTCTTTTAATTAACCGTGAGCTGTGCTTACATTACAGGTGTCCACGATGCGTTCTGTGGAGGAATCCCTCAGGAACAAGATGGAAGAACTTGAAAGGATTAATAACCAGTTTAAGGATGAGCTGGATTATAAAGACTATACTATCCAACAACTTAAACAGGTATTTTTCTTGCTCTTAATTTTTATTAAATTAATGATGCAGGTTTTCCAAGCAACAGGAAAAAGGTCAAAAAAAAAAAAAAAAAATTGGAGCAAAATGAAAGTGGCCAACTGAAATTAGTGGTAGACCATGAAAGATATTCAAATAATTAGTCACTACAGAGCACTGGCAGATTGTTTTCAATACAATAATCTGCATAGTAAATACATATGTAATACATGCATATAACCTGATCTTGTTGAGTGACATCATGATATGTTAATTGAAATGTCTTACCATAAATTCTTTTTATCAGCTTGAGTCCTTATTTATGCTTTATGAAAAGCTTATTAATTCTAGGCTGTCTTAAAGATTCTGCTTGTTTTTACTGTGTATGCTTTTCTTTCAACATGAAATATAGGAGCTGGTGGAAACTGAGAGGATGGAAGATATCTCCAAAGACTATGACCAATTATGTGACGGTCAGCCATTATTTGTGTGTGTGTGTGTGTGTGTGTGGAATATCCGTGTAAACGTTGTCACATTGCTAATGACTTTGAGTCTTCTGTGTTTCGATTTTAAAACATGTCTGCATGTATTTGTATGTAAATATTTCAATGGAGATGCTCTATTTCTTTTAAAAGAGCTTTTGGTCATGGGAGAATCTTGATTTGAGAATAATGGGAGCTAGTAGGGAGTTCATCTGTAAATTTTCAAACCTTCAGATCTGTGTGCAAGGGATAGAACAATTGAAGTTATGCGGATGGCATTAGAAGAACAAGAGGAAGTGCAGCTTGAACAAGATGAAATGCTTCAAGCTCAGTTAGAAGAGAACCAAAAATTAGCTTCAGGTAATCTTTGCAGGGATAGGGAGCAGGGATGCAAAAGGGGTTTAGACGTATTGTGATAGCCACTTCCATTTTCATGTGACTGTTACTTAGGCATTAACGTTCCATAGTAAACAACAAATCTCTTGTAGTTAAAGGCTTCTGTTATTTCTTTATGTCTGTAGCAGATAAAACCGAAGCTGCTTTAGTAAAAAGTCATTGGTGTGGTATTTCAAATATATATTTGAAATGATATGCTATCTAACCTCATTTTGTGTATTGAGTAGAACTGATTGCATGGAAACACAAATACAGTGAACTGGAATACCAGAGCAATGGTGACTGGCAGCAAAAGAACAACGAAAGTGATGAGGCAAATTTGAATGAAAACAGTACAGAATTAATAAAGCTGCAAAAAGAGCTGGAGGTAACTTAACTTCAAAGTTGTAACTTGATAAAGTAAACTGTTATATTGATTACAGAAACTTCCTGTAACACCTGCAATGCAACATGCAATAGGGACCAGGTGCAGCTTTTTTGTGGTACGTTAAGAATGGCATCACTGATGCCCCCATAGTATAGGAAGTGCAGCCTTCCCTACATTATGCTGCCATGAGCAGTGCTTCTTTTGCTGGCCTCTGAACAGTTAGTTGTCTTATCCCATCTGATGTTATTTTTTGTTATTGTTGTTTGTTTGTTTTTTTAAATAAAAGTAATGGGCTGGCAGTGGGAGTTTTCTAAGTGAGTATACAATAGGTTACATCCACTCTGTTAGTGGAATGGTTCTGAGCTTCTTTCCTCCTTCACCTTGAGTAAGCTTATTCATGATATTTTTTTTAATGCGCAGAGCCAATTCACTTTTTCAAGAAGAAGGGAAAGTTGAACATTCATTGCTTCATTCTATACCACGTCAATGTGCTATAAGCAGAGTATACTTATACAACTGTTGTTTGCAAGAAAGGAATACTAACTCAAAGCAAATTGTAACTTACAGTGTATTTGTCAAAACTGTTTTCTGTTAGTTGCTTGGGCAACTAATATAAGCTATCGAAATCATCATCTAACTTTATCACCAGAAGCCTTTTTTGTTGGGCTGCGGGTCTACTAATTTTCCTTGGTTAAAAGACTTTTATTTTTTCCAAGCAGTTTCTCAGGTGCTCTGTCCTATATATGAGAATGTCTGCCAGTAGGTTTGATAGGAAAGGAGACTACTCCTACAGTGTAAACTGTGTTGCTTTTCTTTGTCTTTCAACCCTGAAGGAGCTGCAAGTTTTTCTACAACTGCTGCAAGGCAGCGTAAAGTGTTAGAAGTTTTTAAGTTAAAAGAGTTTTTCTTATACTGACTTCTGGTGTAAGTTCTGTAAAGCTTGTGTGAACATTTATAAAGAAAAAGAGATGTTTTATGGAGGCTCTGCAGTCTGAATAAGAAATACTGGAAATGATTATTTTTTAATGGAAAAGAACTAATGATTATCCAATACCTGCCTTTGGGAATATTCTGTAATAAAAACTGCTAATGTTTCTGTTATCTTGCAGAAACAAGTCTATTTTATCTTGCAGAAACAAGTGTATTTAATGATGACCTGGCTTTTAAGACTTTTATTCCTTAATGACTCACTATTTCATTTTTGGTTTCTTTGAAATAGGAAAGTGAGACTAAGTATCAAACTGATAGAAAAAAGTGGCTGGAGGAGAAAGAAGAGCTCCTAAATCAGATAAAAGAAGCTGAGAATCTTCGCAACAAAGAAATGAAACAATTTGCTGAGGACCGACAACATATATCATAGATCATACATTTACTAAGACTGTAAAACGGTGCTAACTACCGAAGTGTTAGAACAGTTCAGTGTGTAGTAGGTGATGTTCACTGTTCATCTGTTCTTCTTTTAGGAAAGACTTGTTGCCCAGCTGGAGGAAAAGGACCGTAATCTTCAAAAGTGGCGTGAGGAGAGAGATCAGTTAGTTGAAGCTTTGGAAAAATAGCTCAAAACTTTGGCTTCTAATGTCATACAAAAAGAGACAGAAATAGCAGAACTGAGACAATCTGCCTTAAAGGATTCAAGCAAGGTCAGCTCTCCTTTCCTCCTACCTGATTAGCTACCCATAAATTCTGTAAGACTCCTGTACCTGATCTTTGTATTCTGGGTGTGGTTCTGTTCTTGAACACTGTCGTATTGACATCATGTGCAACTAACCAAAAAAAGCACCAGCTTTTATTTTTGTTCTTCAGAAACAGAATTTCTGTTAATTACTAAAATTTCAAATTTTTCAGTAGTTCAGATAAGCAGATGTCAGTTTGGTGCTTATGATCCTACAATCAGACTGGACATCTGTAGCTTTTTCTGATAATTCACAGCATTTCCGGAACCCAAGCTAGGCTCAATACTCAGACAGTAGTTCTGTCTCAGGTTTCTTACTTTCTTTGCTTTCTCTGAGGTAGTATCTACAATGGCATGAAAAGACAGAAGGGGACGTGGAGAGAGATTAAGGGAAGCATCAAAAAGCAGAGGGGGGATGATCTCTGGAAGTTGCATTTCTTATTTCAACATCCAGCTTTAAATCAGGATAGCCAATCTAAGCCGTAGCATAGAATTTCAGAAGCTAAACAGAAGACTAAATGAGTTGTGCTGTTTTGAGAATGTTTGGATTCACTTTCTCTGAGAAGAAAGATGTTCTCATAGCAAAACTTCCCCTACAACTGCCGACTTTCTCACAGTACCGAGGATTTGGGAACAAATAAAAGCTCAGGTTATTATATCTTAAGGGAGATGAAGGCTGAAGCACATAAGTAAAATAGAAGAATCAAAATATATTGTATTACAACTTACTACATATTCAGTGATGAGTACTTGTTGGTTCTTTTTTTCTTCCACTCAAACATGAGCTCTCATCTTCTCAAAAATATTTTATTTACTAGAACACCATCTCTCTGTGTACATTATGGAACTTTTCCATGCAGATTTCCATGTATTCGTATGTGGATGCTGAAGATTAGGCAGAGGTTTAGCCTTTGGTTCTAACATAGCAGCTGTGAGCGTGCAGAGTATGGGGGGAATGGATGACAAAACAACCAGCGTTACAGATTTTGTCCCTAAATAATGTCTCGCTTTCTCTCTTTTGGAGGCAGAATACTGCCTGAGACTGTTAGTGAGACCCAGTAGGGTGTATCTGAAGATCACACAATGAATAGATGTTACTACCTTCCCACACTTGTGCTGTGTTTCAGCTTACGTGTTCATGTGGCGTCTGAGCTTGAGGTTTTACACTGTAACTTTAGAAAACTCGAGATATTTTGGAGGTCTAATGCATAGCCTAATCTTTACTCCTTTTAAATATTTACAGCCTAGGAAACAACAAAGCAAAACTAAAACTGGAGAAAGTATTCCATTAAGATGCAAAGCTGAAGACAATTATTTGTCACGTCGATGTACTAGGAGCCTCACTTCATTAAATGAATCTGAGGTTAGTATGAAACTTCAGATCTGAAAATGTTGTGATTGTATTGCTTTTGATAAGGAATGAGTAGGAAAAGATCTCATGTTCTCTAAACAATTCCCAAGTTTTAATTTATTTATCCCTTTCAAGGTGATCAGATCACCTGTTTTTATAGCCTTTGATAGGAATAAAAGCTGTTGAAACAATTGTGTGATGAATTTTTGTCAGGTGCTGTTGAAAACTCTCCTCATGTTAATGCTTATGAAGTGGCTCATGATTAGATAAGTTACTTGGAAAAAATCCATGGAGCCACTGAAACGGGCACAGCAAATTGAACTTATTTTCTTCCTCTGCGGGATTTCTGGATATTGTTTTGTTAGCAGATGATGTTAATCATTCCTATATAAGTTTTAATTGCTAACTTTCATAAAATAGCAGTTACATATATTTTTAAAACAAAGTATTTATTAACCAACTTAATTCTTGGAAATACAGTGGGTGGTGATACTCCATTCAGATTCTTAGCAGAGCCTGATAAAGTGGCTCTGACTACTTTTTGTCTTTCTACAATTAAAAAAAGCATTAAAAACAAGCATTAAAAAATGCTATTTCTACCTCAGTAAAGTAGTTGAAGAATTTAATTAATGAACTGCTTTAATGAACAAAACTAATAGCCAAGCTCAGTGATAATGGTTTAAGAGAAGGGAATTTCTCTTAACTTCATTGTGTATTTTCTTTGAAACCTGTAGACATAAATCAGCTTTTTAGACATCAAGAGATGTCTAATACTGATATCTTATTGTCCTGTTTTTATAATTGAATGCTTATTTATTATTTGATTTACAGTGGAATAGTTACCACTAGCAAATACTTCCCTACTATTAGCAAAGGTGTTTAAAGTGTTCACTTTTGTGACATCAATTGTTCTTTCCAAAAGAATCATGGCTGAAACTTGTCTTATTTTCCCAGGATTTTGTGAAAAGGGAGAACACGAAAAATACAAAATCTGTCATGGCTTTTAATTCACCCTCTGCAAGTGACGAGAAAATGGTTCGTTTTTGTTCTAGTTTTGAAGCTAGCTTGGGACTTCCTGTAATTGTGTGGTCACACGAAAGAAGCAGTGTCTTATCCTTATGTGTATACCTGAATGGGAATCTTACATGCTTATGAGCTCTTCCTATTAAATTCCATAAGCTAACCAAAGGGCAAGTCAGTCTGTCCCCAGAGCGTGTAATGGCTGTACTGTGTAATGATTTGGAGGGAAGGATATTGCACACTGAATAGTTGGGAAGAGAAGCTTTAGTGTATTATCGTGTGCTTTTGTAAGTGAAGCCCTTGTATTAAACTAAGGTTCATATCATTAATATGCATGGCAGTTATTAAAAACAGATGTTCACATGTGATAGCAGTATCCTTGGCATGGTCAGAGTATGAGTAGTAGATTTTTCCCATCTGTTGTCTTCTGTTTTGTATGTTTGTTTATTTTATGTAATTAGAACAGCTTATGTAAGAAACAACTCCACAGCTTGGGAGCTACTTTTAAAGAAACTACTGCCTTATTAAGAAACTTTAAGAAACGTATGCCTTGAAATAGCTGAGATTTTGACAACTCCCTAAAGGGTATAAAATTGTCTACATTACTTGCCGTTGTGGTATCATCAGCATAATGAACAGAGGTGTCAGTAGTAAAGCTCAAAATGTCAACTTAAAATAACGTTGAACTAAAATGAAGTTTAAACAATGCTCTTGTTTCACATGTTCACATCTCTGTTGAACAGAAATCCGGAAAAGACTACTTCCTGAGAAAGCGAGTACATGCTTCAAGACTGACTAAAAAGAAGGATGAAACACTGCAAAAAGTTGGAGATTTTATTCAAAGCTCTCCTATTATACACTCTAAAGGTTGGTGTAGAATAAGTTTTATTCCATGCTTTCTAGACATTGTAGAATGGCTTGTTTCTGCTGTAGGCTATTAATGTATGTGTTCTTAGAGAACTTGTCTGCCATGTTAAGTTGTCCTTTGATTTATGAAGTAAATGCATTTATTCGTCTCTTCAGAGATTCATTATTACATTTGTGAAAACCTACAAGTATACAGAGAAAGTTGGTTCTGTCTTGTGCTTCTGTCAGCACGAAAGTTAGGCCTGTTGTTTAACTCCTGCTGAAGTTTCTGACTTCCAGCGACTTCTGAGCCATGATTGTCTTTCATACTCCATTTTAATGCGTGCTTTAAGCTGCCGTACCTGAAGCTATAAACTGTTTCAGCTATAGAAGCAATAAAGAGCCTCGATGAACAAATACAATTTCTGAGTATTTTCACTTAAATTTTACGTGTCATTTATAAATCAAGTTTGTTACGAAGCTTTTTTTGCATTCAGTGATTTAAAGACTCACAAAACCAGTAAGTTGATTGGTTTATGTATCAAAACAAATTTCTTCTAGCCAAGAAGCTGATGTCAGCAGTAAGTTCTCCTAAATCAAACGAACCTGAAAGTCTCGAAGAAGGAGAGACCAAGCCAAAACGATGCAAAAGGAAGCTGTATTCCACTGTCGTTTCTGGCCCTCTAGATATACCTGCTTCTTCGGTAAGCGATTATACTGTAGTCTTGGCTTAAAATAAACTACTAAGGAGTCCAAACAGACTGGAGGTTTCATCTATTTGCAGGGGGAGGTTGAAAGTACTGAGGTATTTCTTTATTCTACCAAGTCATTCTTGTTGGTCTTCCTGCTGTTCTGTTTTATTTTGTCCTCAAAGATCTCTGTGTTTGGCTGGCTTACAGTTTACTAAGTAGGTGATGTAGCAATCACGGAGATGTCTTCTAATTTGGAATCATAGATAATTTCAGTGTGTCGAAGTGGGATTATTCTACTACACGCTTTTCTAGAGCACAACTTAGACAGCTTTTTAGGTATGCTTAAACTATGATCTCCTGTCTAAGCCAACTTGCAAAGGATCTGATGTGCCAGTTTCATGACTCTGTCGGCAGCTATTGTGCTAAGAACATTCTTGCTCTGTTGGAACTGCATCTTTTAATTATATTAGAGTCCTTTTTCTGTTCAGCATAGTGATCATTTGCCCATACTGTAATATCCCTCTGAATTTTTTGATGATTTGACGAATGATAGGGGCAGAAACCAAAATGTTATATTTTTTTTGTTAGAGGATGAAGAAGATGAGACAATTTCTTCTCTCACTGTAGTTCTGAGAACATGGAACTGAACCGAGAACTGAAATTCTGGGCAAGTTATAGCTACAGGGATTGAGGCTAAAAATGTTTTCTGAACGCTTCATGTTTCACAAACCAAGTATTATAATACTCTTTTGAAAACAAGTATTTCAAAATGAAAGCTGCCTTCAGGCTTTCCTCAGATGTGTGTGCTTTTTTAAGATAAACAGGATTTTGTACATTCTCCATATTTGTTCCTTGTGATTAAGCTGCATTAAAATGATCTCGGTATCCCATAGTTTTCTGAATAAAATATAATAAGCAAATTCCATTCTGAAATCCATTTAGGGGAAGAAATATGTTTGCGTGGGTCAAGAAGAGCTTGTCAGTCTTGTGCGAAAAGATGAGTAACTTTTGAAATGTTTTCTTCAGGAATCTGAGGAACAAAAGAAGGAAAGTGATCATCTGATCATCAAGCGACGGCTGAGATCCAGAACAGCTAAAAAACCTTGAAGAAGCATGTTTGTTCCCCTTTCTCAGGACATACTTTTATCGTATTATTAAAACTGGTTGTTAATAAACAGTAACAGTTACTCCGTTGTGTTCTTAAATTTGTATATAGGTGTACAGTGTCTCTCTGACAGTTTCAAACTGACTCCATTGAGGCTGAAATAAATACAAGCTTTCTTAAACTGGGTTTGGATTTTATTGTGGTTAAGGGTTTATTTATTTTTGTCTTGACTCCCCTGTATAGGAACAGTATCTCTGGGACTGATTGCTATTTACCCATTGTGCAGTAATAACTGTACTTGTTCAGGATGGCCTGGCTTGCTTTTTTCACGTGACTGGTGTACTTAGCAGAACTCTGGCAGAGAGAAGAGCATGAATACACATTAATATTTATGTATACTTAATTTTTGGGCCTTTTTAAAGAATTTTCTTTGGAGAGAAGATGGTGCCAATTCCTCAGTGTGGAAGAAAGGTGCTTTCCCTCACTTGTGCAAATTCAGCTTTAAATTAATAATCTTAGAAAAATAAACCCAATACATTTGGGGGGAATTCTAATATCCCAAATACTGTTCTCCCCCTCAGTGAGCTTCGAACCTTTAGATGCTGTTGGATGAATTAGCTGAAAGGTTCTCAGCTGGCAGTATGTCCTTGTGTTGTCTCCAAGTCCAATAGTTCCTATAGATTCAATTGCTCAGGAGGTAAAAACATGGATGAAAGCCGACTTGGGTGAATATTTGAGAGTTTGATGGGAGTGAATTGCCTTAAAAGCAGCTGGTGATAGAACAATATACTGATTGTATTTAAAAAAACCCACAATCGTACTATTTGTTGCTGTGCCGATAAGCTTTCTCCTTGCTTGTAGGCTTGTGAGATCCAGGTTTGCAGAAAACAATCTGTGAAAAATCATGTGGTTTTATGCTCAGCAATCTCATTAAAAACTTGAACTGACTTTTAGAAGCTTTTCTCCATGGTGTTAACTGGACAAATCTGCATGTGGATGTCAACATGGAGGCTTTTATTGACCTGGAGTAGAAAACAGCATTCGTACCTACCAGGTGAGATGGGCAGCTACTGCACAGGTACACAGAAGGAACTGATGGAAGCATAAGTACTTGAAATCACCCTCCCTCCTATTTATTGACCTATGTATGTGAATGCCGTGCATGAATGCCTCATAGCCAGATGTCAAAATGGAACAGTGCTGCCTGAAGTGGTTGGTGACAATATGGAAGACGGTTCTGATTAGCTGCAGTTTGCAAATTACTTGCAAATATTTCATATCCAGAAGACTGCAATTTATCAGCCATGCGATATTGGAGGCAAAGTCATTGCAGGGGATGGGAGTGATCTACTTGTTCCAGAAGCTGTTAATAGAGCTCTCGTTGCTACTGGTACATCATGATATACACTTAATTACACTACTTTTCAAATGGTATTTTTATTATGAGAACAGCCTCATTGCTGCCTGCTGCTGCATGGGAAAAGTAGTTGCACACTTGGTATAATTATATGTGGTTCTCTGCTGCAAAACTGACCTTTTACAAAATGTCACATGTGGTGTTTGGTGAGTCTCAGGCTTGCCTAATTTCTGTGCATTTTCGTAAGGCACAGCAAGTGCAGAAAACAGGTTGCTTTGTTTAGGGAAAAGAAAAACCAACCACAAATGTTTAGCTGACTTGCGGAATCAAACTCTATAATCCAGAGATGGGTTGTAAAGCAGGTATGTTTATTCCAGCGTTGCGCAGCGCCGGGTGCAAGGGGGATAGCTCCTCCAAACCTGCACACCGACTTGTAAAGCCGTGATACAGAAAGCAGGCAGAAGAAACATCCTTCAAATCCAGAAGGTAAACTCCACCTATTCATTCCTTAACTGGGTTAATAAAGTGCATGGATTTGCCACCACTGAGTGTATGCATTCAACAATTCTATTACTTGCCTTCAAGTGTTGTACCAAACTACAGCACTTGCTATCAAAAATTTTTGCAAAATTGGAGTCCAAACTCCAGAAAGTCTTCTATCCTTCTACAGTTCTGTATCCGTATAGGGTACCACTTTACCCTGACTGGGCAATCTCTTGCTTTTAACTTCTATTCAGGGCTTCATGTTTGGCCCTGATGCCCACACCCCTAAGTGCATCATGTTTGATATTGCTGTGACTCCTGGGGTACAACATTGTTTTTCCCCATTTGTGCTAATGTCAGACTTACAGTTTTTAAACAGTCAATATTGTTGGACCCTTAGCTCCAGTTTTATTAAATTTCTTGCCAGAGCAACCTGGCAGGTACAAGAATTTCTGTATTCCTACTTAGTTTATATTTAATTAATCCAAAAAAAACCGTAAACCTTTTCTTGTTGGGCAGTAGCTTCTATTACTGTTACAAAACCATCTATGAGTAGTAAGAAGCACCCATATCCACCAGAAAATAAATCTCTTTATCCTGCTTCCCTAGATGCAATTTCCTGTTGCAGTTTGCACACTGCTTTCCTTTCAGTGGGGCGGAGCCCTCCCTGGGCACTTCAAGCCCCCACTCCCCCCACCTCTCCCTGAGGGGATCTCTGGGTCCTACGGCCCTATTCTGGCACCACAACAGTAACAGCTGTTATTATCACCAATTCCCTTACTATCTGTTTGTCAGTCAGTTTTGTTTTGTTTTCATATCGTTCACCTCTTTTCAGTCCTGACATCCCTGTTATACCTTGCCAGTCCTTACTCCTCCAGCCTGTGTCTGTCCCAAACTTTCTCACTTTCCAAACTCTCATCATTACAAAAACTACTAACATCCTATTTCAGTTTCACCTCCTTCTCTCCAGGTGTCCAGTGCTAACACTGGGATTTCAGGTTTCCTACATCTCTGCACATGAAGGCTATTCTCACTTCCATCGCCCCCTCCTCCCCACCTCCCCCCTTTGCTGCTTACAGCAACAGTCTCTGTACCCGGCTCTCTCTCACTCCAAGAGTTCTTGCGAGGGGGTGGGGGGGAAACAATACAGGGGGTTGCTCTCATACCAGCACACATAAACTCACTTTCTCTTTAACCCTTTTTCCTTTGTACACGATTTCACTATTTGTACCTTCAGTTACACTTTGACACACCCTCAATTATACTTTCTGTATACCAATAGCAATTACACTTTCTTATACCATCAAAGCAGTTTGTCCCATTCCCTTCAAAACCCACAGATCAAACAGTACAATTTTTCAGTTTCCACAAACACCCTTAATACCATATAACTTTCCCTTAGCAATCCATATCATTCAGTTCCTTGGGCTGTTCCACCCTTATCTTTATGGCCTTATTTCATGTTTTTCTTGATTCCCAATTTCATCTTTATCCCCTAGTTTTAATACAGTATTCTCAAAAAGTGGTACTGTCATCCCGGTTCTCTCTACCCCTGTTATCTTTAAGGCCTCATTTCTTGAGTCCTGACACCTTACGGGCCAGTGATGAACGAGCTGTCCCAGTATCAACTAAAACCACAACTTCTTCCCCCTCAGGTCCCACTTTTATATTTACCAGGGGGTCCTGATGGGACCAAAGTTTTGAAAGCCCCAGAAATTGATCTAATTGTTCTGCTACTCTTATAGAATCTTCAATTAAAGATTTCATTTCCTTCTTAAAATTTCTAATTTCTCCACTAGTGAGTGGGGAGTTTACATAGCATATTTGTCCTTGTCCCAATGGGACCTCCCATAAGGGGTACACTGAGGTGCTGGTACAGCTAGTGTCTGGGAAAGGAGAAATTTTTATGTCCCTTTTACATTGTTTTAATTCTCTCCTGAGCCCAGCATGCCCCTCTTTTCTGTGAAATGTCCCTGTGTGCTTTACCATTTCCTCTTACTGGGGCAGTGCCTGTCTCCCTTTGTGCTACATTGGGGTTATATGGGGGGGAGATTCTCAGGAGGGTCCCATTGATTAGTTCCTTTTTCTAATTCCTCTCCTTCCTGGTCCGGGCCTTTTTCTTTTTACTAATAACAGGCTGATTTCTTGTATCCAACAGGCAGCATATTCTGATTCCTCCTTTGAAAAGGGGTTTTGTTCTTTACATATAAATTCGAGATCTGACAAACCCAACCTTCATCAGATCCATATTTTGGCCAAATATTGATTTTCCCTGTAGTGGATCTCTAGGCCATATCTAACACAATATTTAAACATTGTTTCCCTATCCTTTTTCCTGGTTTTGGGATCATTTTAACCCGTCCTCCAACTTATATACTAGCCACCAATGATTACATTATTAGATGAGGGTGTTCTTGCTTAGAGTCCCTCCCGGTTCCCCAGCAATATCCCTCTGATATGCCAATATACATCCTAAGAGATTTTCTTAGGTATCTCTTTCCCTTATGTTCCTACACACACGAGGAGGGGGAGCAATGGTTCAAAAACAAATTTTGTAAAGTTAACATGTTAAAGCGGAGGTAACACAACCCTATTGTTTCTCTAATCTGGATCATTATCACATTTAAACCGCTGTATTTTCTACAACAAAAGCAACAGGGTCTCGGTACTAATTGTGGTTTGCCTTTTGTGGGCTTTTACCCCACAGGATCATCTGCTTCTGTCTTTAGTGAAAGGACTCTCCCTCAGCAATCCCAGACCCTGGAGGTTGATGAGAGAGTCCGGGGAATGGGAGATTTCCCTTTAGTCGGGGAAGAGGTGGTCTGTGAGTGCCTAGGAAACATTAAGGTCCATAAATCCATGGGAGCTGATGGGGTGCATCCGCGGGTGCTGAGAGAGCTGGCGGAGGTCGTTGCTGAGCCGCTCTCTGTAATCTATCAGAGGTCTTGGAGAACTGGGGAGGTGCCTGAAGACTGGAGGACGGCCAGTGTCAGTCCAGTCTTCAAAAAGGGCAAGAAGGAAGACCCGGGTAATTATAGGCCGGTCAGCCTCACCTCTGTCCTAGGGAAGGTGATGGAACAGCTTGTTCTGGATGCCATCTCCAGACAACTGGGTGATAAGGAGGTTATCAGCAGTCCTCAGCATGGGTTCACCAAGGGGAGGTCATGCTCGACCAACCTGGTGGCCTTTTATGAAGATGTCACTAGCTGGGTGGACAGGGGGCGGGGCGGTAGATGTAGTCTACCTTGATTTCAGTAAGGCTTTTGATACTGTCCCCCATGACATCCTTATAACAAAGCTGAGGAAGTATGGGATAGATGAGCGGACAGTGAAGTGGGTTGAGAATTGGCTGACTGGCAGAGTGCAGAGGGTTGTCGTTGGCGGTGCGGTGTCTGGCTTGAGGCCTGTAACTAGCGGCGTCCCCCAGGGGTCTGTGCTGGGTCCGGTCTTGTTCAACATCTTCATCAACGACCTTGATGAGGGGATAGTGACCACCCTCAGCAAGTTTGCTAATGACACGAAGTTGGGAGGATTGGCTGATACACCTGAAGGCTGTGATGCCATTCAGCGAGACCTGGACAGGCTGGAGAGATGGGCAGTAAGAAACCGGATGAGGTTTAACAAAAGCAAGTGTAGAGTCTTGCACCTGGGTAGAAATAATTGCATGCACCAGTACAGGCTGGGGGAAGAGCTGCTGGAGAGGAGCTCTGCAGAGAGGGACCTGGGCGTCCTGGTGGACGACAGATTGACCATGAGCCAGCAGTGTGCCCTTGTAGCCAAAAAAGCCAATGGCATACTGGGGTGCATTAAAAAGAGCGTGTCCAGCAGGTCAAAGGAGGTGATCCTCCCCCTCTACTCTGCCCTGGTGAGGCCTCATCTGGAATATTGTGTCCAGTTCTGGGCTCCCCAGTACAAAAAAGACAGGGATCTCTTGGAAAGAGTCCGGCGGAGGGCCACTAAGATGGTGAAGGGCCTGGAGCATCTCCCCTATGAGGAGAGACTTAGGGAACTGGGTCTGTTTAGCCTTGAAAAAAGAAGGCTGAGAGGGGACTTGATCCAGGTCTATAAATATTTGAGGTGTGGGAGCCATAGTGGTGAGGCTGGTCTCTTTTCAGTAGTGCGTTGGGATAGGACTAGGGGTAATGGGATGAAAGTACAGCATAGGAAGTTCCACACGAATGTGTACAAGAACTTCTTTACAGTGAGGGTGACGGAGCACTGGAACAGGCTGCCCAGGGAGGTGGTGGAGTCTCCTTCTCTGGAGATATTTAAGACCCGCATGGATGCCGAGCTGTGCAACGTGGTGTAGGGAGCCTGCTTTGGCAGGGGGGTTGGATTCGATGATCTCTAGAGGTCCCTTCCAACCCCTACAATTCTGTGATTCTGTGATTCTGTGATTCTGTGAAGTCACCTCACCACCCAGGCAGGACCGCTGAAATCAGTGGGGTGCACCTCTCCTGTCCAGGAACCCGAAAGAGGTGATAATAATCCCAGGCCAGCAATTGTAGTATTGATATGATGATTTTATTCAAAGTCTTTGTTAAACAAAGAGGGAAGGAAGGGAGGGGTGCGCTGGGGGGGGAATGGGAGGGGTGGAGGAGGGTTGATGTCAGACTGTGAAATCAATTTTTTTAATCTTAATTCTGCTTCAGAAACAACATCTGATTCCCATGCTCTCTGCTTGGTATTTTGTCTTTTGATGCAAACACGTAAGCCCCATTGGTGCCTGGTTCAGCAGTTCAGCTTCCTTTGTGCCCTTTGCCTGGTTGTAGGGAAGGTGGCAGGCTCTGATTCAATGAGGGTGTTGTATGGACACAGTATTTATCGCCATGTATCCAAAGGTGCAACAGTTTCTGGAAACCCGGGTGGGATCCTATAGGTGATGGTTCTCTCGCCACCAAGCATCCAGTTGCCAGCGGTGGGTGAGTTCACTGGGACTTTGGGGATGGGAGGTGCCAACTAGCAAGCCTTCAATATCTGCTACTAAAATCAGGCTTGGAAGCACGTTACACGTGGGAAATACACTTGGTGCAGGAAAGGGGATTTCCTTAGCCATCAAAAAAAGATGAAACTGCAGATGTATCAACAAAAATGTAAGCACGTGACACTTGACTTGGCGGGTCTGTGGGAAGGTCAGCTTCTCCGTGTTTGTATTTCAGCCATCATCCTCCACACTGGAGAGGATTTATCCGCTTGGCTTGCTTAATTGCAGCACGTTTCACACGCGTGGATAACCTGTGCATATTGCGTCACTACCCCTGTGGCCTGAGGTGTTGCACCAGGCTGGAAATAATGCCTTCTTGGGGTTGTTGAAGCTCTGCAAAAGTTTGCCAAGCAAAGTTGTGGATGCTCCATCCCTGGAGGTGTTCAAGGCCAGGCTGGATGGAGCTCTGGGCAGCAAGACTCTGTGGGTGGCATCTCTGCCCGAGGCAGTGGGGCTGGGGTTCTGAGTTCTTCACTGTCCCTTGCAAGCCAAGCCATTCTATGATTCTGCATTTCTATGATGTAAGCACCAGCCCCACACAGCCCTGGTGCAGTGCATCACAAGAGCAGCAGCCTGCGGGGAGCCGCCACCCGGAATCACAGAGATGTGAGGTCACAATGCCCCATCCTATGACTGTGCTGAGCTGCGTCATGAGCTCACAAGGCCTGGCTGCAGTCTTGGCTCAGTGCGACACTCACTGTGGCTGCAGCGGTGGTGTTGGAAGCGTGGTGCAAGTGTGGGGGCGGCCATGGACCCTGCCCGCCTTGTCCTCTTCCTCCTATTGGTGGCCATGAGTTTTCAGGAGAGCTGTGCTGCTCCGTGGCGAGCACGGGGAGCAGGTGAGTGGGTAGAGATGGGACCCAAACTGAGCAGCGCTGGGAGCAAGAAGTCAGGCTGTGTCCCCACGGCCCTGTAGTACACTTGCCTGGGGCCTGCCTTCCATGGGGGTGTTGCTGGGTTGGGGTGATGGGCAGCACTGCAGGTGGCTGCGCTGCTCCCCAGGGCTGGCTCCAGCCATGCCAGGCTGTAGCTCTGCTAATTGCTGGCTGCAGCACAGCCTTCGTCCTTGGAGAAGCCCGGGGAGAGTTCAGAAGAGGCATGCTGGGCATGCATGAGCATTTCTGCTTCAGGCTCATGGCACTCCCCAGTTTCCAAGCCAGAGCCCCAGTCCACAGCCCAGGGGAAGAGACAGGTGTGCTTTCCTCCAGTGCCTCAATGTGACCTTGCTGTCCATCAGAGGCCTCCCAGTAAGAAAGCCCTGGGGGGCTGCATCTTCTTCCACGTAATCTGTGAGAGATGTGGCACGTGGCCCGGAGAGAGCACTGCATACGCTGCCAGGTGCCAGCCTACGGGTCATCCCGTCCACCCTGCAACTTTGGAAATCATGACCTGAGTTATTCTCCCATGCCCCACATCCAGTTACTGAGGGAGAAGGAGATCACACCATATAGTGTATATAAGTGGGAACTTAGCTCATCTGTTCTTGATTCTAGATGATGAGCTTCGTGCTCCCTTTCCGGATGCTCCTTTGTATCCGGACTTCATGCCTGTGCCTGGGGGACAACCCAGGGGTAAGTTGTGAGTGTCTGTTTCCTTGGAGACTGAAACGTTCATGCTCTCAGGCTTCATTTCCCCTGTATGCTCTGCTCTGCTACTCAGTTGATGCTGTAGTGTGTGACTAAAACTTTTCATGGGTCTTTGGTTGCAGAAGTGCCCCCAGTGTGGGCCTTGCCCGGTCATCGGTTTCCTCCTGTGCTGGAGCCCAGCTGGAATCCCAGCAGTGAGTACTCTGTCTTCACTGACTTGGCTGACTCGCCGCTGATCTTCAGATCTTCATGCACACGATATTTAACTTCATACATTCTGTTAAGGTCCAGAAAGAGAAGAGGATGAATCCACACGAGGAAAATACTCTCAGGGCTCATCCCGTCTCCTGAAGCGACTGCTGAAGGAAATGGAGAAGGCAGAGCGTGGTGGGTATACTTCAGTCTGTTCACTGTGGGACCTGGGAAGCTGAGGTGTGATATACAGGTGTGGGCAGGCTGTAGCCTGCACAGCAGGAAGGGATGGGTCAGAGCCGTGCTGCAGCCGTGTTCCGTGTATCACCTTGCAGGTGCTGTCAAGCACCAGAGCTGGTCTGCTGCCAGATGGTCTGCATCCAGCCAAGACCCAGAGGCAGCTGCTCCCCCAGCACAACCATTACTTGTCAGAGCTGCTTTGTGCAGTCGTTGGCACCCAGATGGCAGCAAGTGGCAAAGTGGCAAGTGCTGTGCTTCTGTTCATCCAAAGCCCTCCGTGCAGCTGAGCAAGTTCAAGGCAGGAGGAGCATCCCGAGCAGGGTTGGCTGCCTTTGCTAATGCTGGAAATGAGGTGGAGATGCTAATTCTGAAGGCTTGGACTGTGTGTTAGAGTTTGGATTTCAGCCTGCAGCTACCTGGCTGTGACGGGCTGGTGACAGCACAGTATGTGAGGGCCTTGCACAGGAGCTGATTCCTCAAGAGGTGTGAGGGAGTCAGCATTGTCCAATAGCTGGGAGGGCCCAAATGCCCTTGGGTAACAGAGGGGCTCACAGTGTACTTGGGGGGGGCCCTGGACTTTACCTGAGTTCAGGATTGGAGAAGCTCAGTTTTTGATGAGGGCACGTGACATCCCAATCCTACTGCCCTGCTTTCTTTCTAAAGGAACGGACCAACAAAGTGAGCGGGATGCACTCCAGGAAGGTGGATATCCCACTCTGCCCGTCCCGGATGCGCTGCAGGAAGGTGGATATCCCACACTGCCCGTCCCGGACAGAGGAATGCAGGCAGCACCAACTGGCATGCCAGGTAATTTTTGTCCCATGATCATACGGTGTCACGAACCAGAGTCACTGCGTGCCTGCAGGCTCTTGCTGCCAGCTCTTGCACAGCAGGTCAGCAGCTAGACCTGAGCGTGTGAGCATAGAGCACATGTAAAAGAAGCAGGAGTGTTTCTCCCCTGGGCTGGCTCTGGCTGTGCCCTGTGCTGGCTGAAGCCTGACCTTCAGCCTGGGGGGCGTCCCAAAGGAGAGCTCAGGACACGCATGCCGGGAAAAGCGTGAGGGATTCTGCTCTGTAGCTCTCCCCACGGACCAAGCCCAGACCCCAGAGTACAGCCCCAGCTCTCGGCCCAGAGGAGGACACGGGTAGTGACTGTGCAGCCTCTCCATACCCAACGAGAGGTGGAAGCAATCCTTCTTGTCCTCCGGTGCTTCGGCACCAGAGACGGAGGCACCCACTGACAAAATGACCTCTTGGGTCCATGAAGCACACTGAGAGATTATCTGTAGCGCAGCTGAAGGTAACGTGGGACATTGTCTCATTTCTTCCAGGGATGAACACAGGCAAAAGCACAGAGGCTGCTGCTGCTGACACATCTGTGCGGAAGCGCCACATTCCGGTGACGGTCTCAGCGATGCTGCTGCCTGCGCTGGTGCTGGCCGTTGGTTTTGGGATATGGGTGCTCAAAGACTACCTGTGAGTTGGCCTTTCCCCAGAACACCTTATTGCTGCATTTGGCAATGAAGCATTTGTGGTGCCAGGATCCTGGACGGCCAAATCAGCCGCTGGCAGTACACTGCCAGGACTTAGGTTGCAAAGTCTTTAAGTTTCCCCTTATTTCCTGTCACTGAGTAGTGCTTTCTGAAACTCATTCTCACAGAGCGCGCAAGAGGGAAAAGAGAGCAGCAGAAGCAGCAGATGGAGCTGGGGAAGGCAACGAGACAGATTCTGACCCAGTCAAACAAGAATCTCCGTAATAGCTCCAGTCCGTTCCATTCTGCCATTGAAGAGGCCCGAAGTCTTCAAGGTCATCTGGAAGACCTGGAGCTTGAACTGAAAGCCATGAAAGAGATCCTTGGGAACAGTCCTGAGTGCTGCCTTCTGTCAGAGGACGGCCCTGAATGTGAGAGCAGAGCTTTTGTCCTTCATCCTGCATTCTCCAGGACAGGTATCACCAGCAGTTTGAAGATTCTTAGCTCGACACAGCTACATTCCTGTTGAGAGTCCTAATGAGGACCCAGAAAACGAGCTTCCTCTGACTGCCGGACAAAACGTAATGTCTTTGGAGATGTGGGTGAGAATGGCTGGTTTCAGGGAGAGCTGACAGATGGCACAAGAGGACTGGTCCCTTCCAATTTGATTGCGGAGCTTTCAGATGATGAACTGGATACACCTGGAGATCCTGTCAGAATTCCTGCATTGCTCCATCTGCAAGACTACCATTGCTCCACTCAATGGAACAACTCGATGTTGAGCAGAATGTGGTTGAGCTCCTTCGGGAACTCTCTGAGGCGACTGACAGCGGAACTGCATAGCTTTATTGTATATTAAAAACAACCAAACAACTGTCCCCTCCCTCTCCCTTCCCCTCGCACCCCTCCCCCCTCTCCCCCCCCCCCCAAAAAAAAAAAACAAAAAAAAAGACAAAAAAAAACCCCAAAAACCCTAAAAAAACAACAAAAAACAACCCACCCTCAATAAAACAAAAAACCAAAACCAATTAAAATCTCAACGCTGTTCTTTTTCTGGGATACACTGAGGTGACGCTTCTTCTAGCTTAGACTTTGCAATGAGTTTGTGTCACGGAGTTCTCTCTAGAGCTCACTCGGTGACAGTGGGAACAAACCCAGGGAGAGAAGGAACAAAGAACCTCCCCTCTCTAACAGCGCGGTGCGGCGCGGCCGAGAGGGGAAGGGAAGGGAGATTGTGAATGGGTCTAGGAGGGAAAAAATGAAAAAAAACCAACGATCTGAGAATGAACAGCAGTTTAACGAACCCAGTGACACTAAACAACAACGATGTTGCAGAACGGCGGGAGAAAAGCAGACGACCACACCTGTCATTGACATGATCAGTGAATCTCGTTTATTCCTTGGCTGCGTGTACCTTTATAATACGGATAATCAGCTCATACATATTGCAAAAGTGGAGCTCATCATTGGTTCCCAATTACATACCATCCCCGAGTATCTTAACAGCTTGTTGTTATCAACTGAAAGATACTCCCTTGCTGAGTTCCCAGAACCATGGCTAGTTTCTAACCATCACAGGGCATCCTGATGTTCTCACTGTCCTTGCAGGTGTTATGGCTGCTTGATTAACCGCACCGTGTTTACGACCCTTCTCAGATAACTAGCTGTAAAAAACACCCTCTACAGGACCCCACAGATTACCTTCAGAATTCAACAGTTAGTTCTGTTTCCTTTCTGAGTGCATAACAACCTGAGCAAATGAATTGAATGACGTGGCTTGTTAGTCTGGTACAAACTCTGCTGTACACTGGAACTTGGTCCATTTGTAAGCAGGACTTTGTCCATCTCTGCAGGACAGCAGAAAACCCTTTGTGCTAATCATGATGCCAAGAAGCAGAATGCAGCAAATGGCAGATGATCCAACTGCTTCAGGTGTTCATTGCCTTAAAACTGCGAATAATTTTGGACTGAGAGTTTGTAAGCAGAACGGAGCTCTTAAAGCTGTCAGAGATTATTTCTGCACTGTTCAATTCTATCTGCCTAACATACACAGGATCTCAGAACTGCATTGCTTGAACTGGTGGAACTTGTTGAAGTGAACTGGGATGAGCAAGTTTTAGAACTTAGTCAGAGTGCTGTAAAAAATGGATAATCTCATGAGTATTAAGGTACAGGATTGCTATTTCTGCACTGAATTTGTTTTTATTTTACATGGCTGTGATCTGAAAGTTGCTTGAAACGCAGGCACCTAGGCACTTTTGTGTAACTGAATTTCACACATGATAGGTCCTGAAATATCCTGGAATCTAAAACTCTGACTTGTTTTAAGTCTGCTGCTTGAGTATAATCAGGGTCATAGTGTCTGTGTGCAGTGTTTCTTTCCCTGTAATGCTCCACATCATTTCATTTTGGGAATATTGAAGGAAATGGACTATGTACCATAACTGTTGTTAGAACAAACTATGCCTGGTGTGATCTTATGCATAGGTTCTGTAACTGCTCTTCACAGCTCAGGTGTTTGACCTTCCTTTTGGTGAAGTGATGAAATACTGCTGGTTTCTATTTGTGCTTCTAGACACCTTGAAGCTCTTAGGAATAGAACAATTGTCTCCAGTTCTTTTCAATGATATCAGTAACAGCTCGAGTGCTGCTGCCCACTAGGTAGACCCAAAGAAGCAGATTACAGTGAAACAACACACGAGCTGGACCTGCACGAGGATCACTTGCAAGACAGTGGCTCTGTTGCTTGAAGCCTATTTGCTTCTTCCTGCCGCCACTCTATTACCAAATATCAACAACCTCTTTCATGATTCAACTTGCAAACGTTTGACACTAACCCTTGTGTTTCTATGCCTTCCTAGGTGATTCGAGCCCTTGTCAACCCCAGAGATCCAAACCAAGTAGTGATGTGCAGTGTGTTTCCATCAATGGAGAGTTCTTATTAAGCACGAATCGCTGCAATTCGGATGACAGCCTTCCACATGGTAACAGTGATGGACACAAGGGGCTCATCCACGTTCATGCTCTCATATCTCCTGGCTCTGCTGAAGCTCCTGACCTGAGCCTGCCAGACACAGCAGTCGCCTGCCTGGATTGTGACCCAGCGCCTTTGCAGTGCTGCCCATCCCAAGCACAGCCCGAGTGCCCCAACAGCAGCACCACCATGCAGGAGCAGGTCAGCATCAGTGAGGTGAAGCTGAGCATCTTAGATGGGGACTTAGAGTCAGGCTGCCAGTCCCAGGCACCAGGCAGCAGCACAAGCTCTGAGCCACACTCATCTTGACAAGAGGGGTCCCATCTTCACCCTTGACCTCTCAAGCCCTCCTGTCTTTTATTGAATAAAGTCACTCATGCTCAATTATCGCCTTGACTGCATTCTGAGTCTTCATTCACAGGGATTGGGATGAATGCAACAAACAGCAAGGCAGCTCAGCTTGCAATGCTATGGCTGTGGGGTTCGTGCAGGCAGAGCTCTGGGTTCCCATTTTGCCTGGCTTTGGGATGTCTGCAGCAAGATCTCTACCATTTTGTATGGGAGCAAATAATCTCTAGCATCCAGGTTGCTGCTCATGATAATCCCAGTCTTCCTGGCTGTTGCTTTGTGATACCTTTCAAAGCCTTTTGATACTCTTTGATGCCTTGGCTGCTCCCTAACACCTCTGTCCTCCTGCCATGTTGACTCATGTCTCCCACTTTTAAGCTGGCTTTGCAGATCATCTCCAGCCCTGTCATCATCACGCTGCAGCAGGAGGTGCTCACCTGGCCCAGTGTCTGGCAGTGCTGCTTGTTCTGCAGATGAGCAGCTGCCTCCTCATCTCTTCAGCTACAGTAGTTTTTCTCAGGGAAGTTAGATGCAGTCATGCTCCTCTGGATTTGGTGTGTTAAATCCATGCTGCATGGCAGCAGTCAGTGCAATACAAAGGTGTTCTGTGTGCCACAGCATTTCTCCAGGGGCTGCCAAAGGTAGAAGCACAACACAGCACCATCCTTCTGACAGTAATGTCTGTGAGTGTTAGACATGTGAGCACTGCATCGTCCCCAGCGTGTCAGTGCTTTTCCACACCAACCTGACTCTCACACTCTGCACTGAATGTAACTCTGCTCTTGTGGAGACAAATGCTTTCTGTCACATCCTCCATCCCTGCAACCATTTGCCGGTAGGCAGCTCTTGCAGAAGAATCAAGCAGCAGAACCTTTTGCTCACCCTACAGCATGCAAATGCTATGAAAGCAGAAATAACCTGGCGTGCTCTGGGTCTGCAAGGCTGCACAGATGGGAGAGGTAGATTGTGTTTTTGCAGTGGAAGTTTCCAGTATTTTCAGTCCATAGTGTAGGCCCTAACTGAATGTATAACCCTCTTGTAAAACAGCTGTATAAGTAGTTTTTCCACCAAGAAAGTTGCTGAACAGAATTAAGTTCAGACTGGGGGCATTCTGACATGGGGAGAATTGAGACAAGCACAAGATAAATACACAGGGTGGGTAGAGCCCAGCACAGGACAGAATGAATGTACTGACTTTTGGAAACATTGCCCTTCTCTGTCCGCAGAAAAGTACAAGGCAAACCTAAAAACAAGAGGTTGGTAATTGACCTTATATGGAAATGAATCCTAGCAACAGTCTCGAGGAGTCTGTGAGCCTGAGATGCTCAACCAATGAGAGCCATGAGAGCATCACCTGCATTGGGTTTAGGGCATAGAACAGAATTGATTTCACTGACTGGTGTGCAGTTTCTCCCTTGCCAACAGGGGATGTGCGCGCAGTATTGCAATGATGAATAAGCACTGCTGCTATCGCTGCAATCTTTGCCTAACTAGAAATCTTTGACTTTGAGAGTTTCTCACACAAGGGGAGAGGGTAAGAAAGTAAAGAAGCACAGAAAACTAAGGAAAACTGCTCTTCTTTATCTTATCTATAAAAATTGATACGATGCTGTTGTGCATTTATTTTTTAAATTTTATTTTTAATTTTTTGCCAATGTCAGTTAGATTTTTTTAAAATATTCACACACCAAAATCTGACTACCAAGCAAATGTAATGAAAATGAAATGAAGGTGAGTTAGCGGAAAGCACAAGGCCATATTATATTAGGCTCTAGCAAATTTACAGGCAGTCACTGCACGAAGAGGTAGATCTGAGCTGCACATTATATGATTCCCACAAAGATTAAGGAAATCTGAAGCTTTCAATATATTTTTTTTATGCTTTTTTCATTTCATTTTTTAAACACCTGACCCAGACCCCAACCCTCACAGGAGCTGTAAAGATAACAGCATTAACCTGCAATGTAACTCTAATCCTAACCCTTACCCTGATTCTAAAATCGTCCCTAACTCCAAATGTAACAACAAAAATGATGCTAGAAGTTTGTAGCAAAAGGAACCTTAACCCTGATCATAATCCAAAAAACAATCATTAATGTAACAATAATCTTTACCTTAAAAGTAATATTAATCAGAGCCCAGATGATGCCTGCATCCAATCAGAAGCACGCTTTGTATTATTTAAGAGTTGTATTTTTTCCAATGAACTCTCTCTATTATCATGTTTATAAAGTAACAGAGTCTGTTCTTTCACTCCTGACACTGTGCCTTACTCCTGACATCCCCAGGAAATGACCCAGATAGGGCACCATCAAAGTAATGCTAATAGTAATGTCAATCCTAAGGGTATCTCTAGCCTCAGTGTTAATGGGACGCTAACAACAATCCCAACAGCCTTAAACATTCTGGTGGTGTGACAGAGGTGCTGCCTTGCACATGCTGGGCAGTCCCATTGCCTGTTAAATGCAGGCGGCAGCGTAGAAACATGATGCCCGTGGTCAGAATGCCCTGTGGCAGATCCTGGCACCGGAGAACTGACCGGAGAACCATGAGAGAACTGACAACAAATCACTCGACATCAGAACCGACCCAGTGGTTATTTACAAGCCTTGGGTGACCCAGACAGGATCTCAGAGTGGTGAATGTAGGTACAGAAGTTGTTACTACTCTGTTTTCTTCTAAAAGCTGCTCAGCTGCTTTGCGTTTCAGACCATCCCTGGCTTCACTGTGTGCATCTGTCCAATTGATACCAGGTGTTTTTTCATCTCAGAAGTTGGGGGGGGCGGGGGGGGAGAGGGGAATCAGACATCAATTCAATTACTCATTTATTTATTGACAGACATTCACGTTTGCTACGTTTGGAGAAGTTTTATTTGTTTGCTGTGGTTTGATTTTTTCTTTTTTTCTTTTATTTTTTCCCCTTCCCTCCTCTTCCATCTTCGTGTTCTTCCCCTATAATCAAAAGAGAACGGATCCCCAGGGTCTGTCCCGCAGAGGTTCTTTCCGTGGTCTCTGCTGCCACCTGCTGGCCAATACACGGAACTGCCACTGTTGGGCGTTTGGTGCCGCAGGAAGCACAACGCAGATCTGAGTTCTGACCGGTCTACGCAGCAAATCCGCCAATCTTTATTGCGATAAGCCCTCCACATGGCATTGCGCATGCACTCGAACACGCAGCAGGCACAGATTTCTCCTAACTCCTTGAGGAGCAGGCAAGCAGAACAACTGAGCGCACCACTGCTTGTGATTGGGCCACCCCCATCATAGAGATGTGTGTTAGATCTTTTACCCACCCCTGGACTGGCCTTGTTGTTTAACAATAACCTCTGAAATCTGAGTTACTGGTTCTACCACCTGTAGTGTAGAATAGGTAGCCAATAAATGCTTTTCAACTGTGATGTATCTTTATTCTGCTCCATGCCAAACCTGTGACCAAAACCTCATAGGGGTTCACAAAGAACTCTGGCTCTGCCAGAGCTCCCATCCAGACCCTTCTTGAGTTACATTCATATCTAGTTTGGCTGAAAAGGTTGGACTATAAATACTCAGTGCTTGGGCCTGTTTAACAGATATTTTTTCCTGATTATGCTGTCCATCGATCTTTTTAAACTGAACTCCTACTCTAATCTGGTCTTTAAACATTTGTTGTCTCAAGACCCTAATGGGTCCAGACTGGATTACCTTAGGGGCTGGACGCCTAAGTCATGGCAGCAGATGGTTCTCTGACCTTTCCACCACCATTCAGAGCCTGCATCTGGCTGCAGGCACTCTTGTCTCCCCATCAATTTGGCAGCCTGTTGTATTACAGCACCTGAGGGCCACTGGGGGGTTCAGTATGGATAACATAGACCCATCCTGATGTAAAGGTGATGGCTGTAGGATGAGATCCCTCGTTCCTGATGAAAAATTTATTGACTGGGCTCTCAAAATCATCTTCATAGATTGCCTCTTTCATGCCTAATTCTCTAATATAATTTTGTTAGTCCTCCATAGAGGACCACAGGCTCATATTTAATGGTATGTCATTCTTATTTGGCCATGTTATATGACACACAGCCATAAATCATTCACTGATCAAATGGCTATCCTCATTATGTTGGACAGAGCATACAGTCTTTGCCTGAGGGCAGGGTGAGTAGTAATGGATGTCAGTTTTGAAATTTCCAGTCCGTTCACCACAGCGCTTTCTGCCTCCATGTCCCATAACCAGAGCAGCTATGCTGGCATGCTCTCTTGGTTTCTGTCTAAACCACTGTACTATATCCATCAGTTCAGCTGCTGTATTATGGGCAGCAGGGTTTGGGGGGTTGGACACTGGTCAGGGCACTCCCACCAGCCTATCCTGCATTTTTTTTTTTTCATTTTTGGGTTACAATCAGTCAGATCTCAAATAGATCTAGTCCAAATGGAACCTCAAAATCTGACCTTTTAGTGCCTTCATTTACAGAGTCCATTTTATACAGATTCCCTTGTACAGGTTCCCCATGGTCTTCCAGAAAGATGTTCCTGATCTTCCATAGGAGAATGATTGAATTAGGTTTTTTCCCCATCAAAACTGCCACCTGTCTTTCCAGTTTTTCAACACTGTCATTCAATAGCTGATTTGCATCAGCCTGAGCCTCTTCAGTTATGTTCAGACAGTTCAAGGCCATCAGCAGTGGCCATGCCACCATGAACGCAGCTAACTGTCATTCTCAAGTTGTACGTATGTCTTTGCTAAGACCATGGAAATACTCAGTCAGGTGGGCCAGGGACTCATGGACCCTCCCTCCGTCCCACACAGGGCCCCATTTTTCAGTGACAGAAGCAATGCTGCATTTTTAGGATCCTAGGAATCCCAGGACATGCCCTGACAAAAGGTCATTTAAAGGGGTAGTCTTTCCTCATCCAAACCACCCCATGATATTCACAGAATCACAGAATTGTAGGGGTTGGAAGGGACCTCCAGAGACCATTGAGTCCAACCCCCCTGCCAAAGCAGGTTCCCTACACCACGTCGCACAGCTCGGCATCCAGGCAGGTCTTGAATATCTCCAGAGAAGGAGATTCCACAACCACCCTGGGCAGCCTGTTCCAGTGCTCTGTCACTCTCACCATAAAGAAGTTCTTGTACACATTAGTGCAGAATTTCCTATGGTCCAGTTTCTGTCTGTTTCCCCTTGTCACTCCTCCACACACTGCTGACAAGAGTCTGGCCTCACCACTTTGCCCCTCACACCTCAAATATTTATAGACCTGGATCAGGTTCCCTCTCAGCCTTCTTTTCTCAAGGCTAAACAGACCCAGTTCCCTCAGTCTCTCCTCATTGGGGAGATGCTCCAGGCCCTTCACCATCTTTGTGGCCCTCCGCTGGACTCTTTCCAAGAGATCCCTGTCTTTTTTGTACTGGGGAGCCCAGAACTGGACACAATATTCCAGATGAGGCCTCACCAGGGCAGAGTAGAGGGGGAGGATCACCTCCTTCGACCTGCTGGACACGCTCTTTTTAATGCACCCCAGGATGCCATTGGCCTTTTTGGCTACAAGGGCACACTGCTGGCTCATGGTTAATCTGTCGTCCACCAGGACGCCCAGGTCCCTCTCAGCAGAGCTCCTCTCCAGCAGCTCTTCACCCAGCCTGTACTGGTGCATGCAATTATTTCTACCCAGGTAGAAGACTCTACACTTGCTTTTGTTAAACCTCATCCGGTTTCTTACTGCCCAGCTCTCCAGCCTGTCCAGGTCTCGCTGAATGGCAGCACAGCCTTCAGGTGTGTCAGCCAATCCTCCCAACTTCGTGTCATCAGCAAACTTGCTGAGGGTGGTCGTTGATGAAGATGTTGAACAAGACCGGACCCAGCACAGACCCCTGGGGGACGCCGCTAGTTACAGCCCTGCAGCCAGACACTGCACCGCCAACGACAACCCTCTGCACTCTGCCAGTCAGCCAATTCTCAACCCACTTCACTGTCCACTCACCTATCCCATACTTCCTCAACTCTGGTATAAGTATGTCATGGGAGACTGTATCAGTTATAGAGGTTATAGAGTTCAATTCCTGTAGTCAATTTGGCGGCCCAGGTGGGACCAGCTCTGTTCGCTGCAGGACCAGCTGAGAGGGAGACACTTTTGGCGCACCCTGAGATTTCTCTGAAGGACTCCCTTCCTCACCTGATCACTGCAGGGACAGACAAGGACCACCCATAGGTGGACCAGGTATGTGTATGGTAAGTGGAGCCCATATGTCTTGAGGAGACATCCTACACAGTTTACAGCCATACGTGCTGCTCCCAGGGAGGTGAGCTCATGGCTTTGGTTGCCAGCTGGGGTAGGAAGACTCCTTGGGTGAGTTCCTATGAAAGGGAACTGTATGTCATATGAATGGAAACAAGAACAAATACTCTCTCCCAGGTAGTTGACAATAGGAGGGACCTAGGTTGGTCTCTCCTACAGGTATGGGATATAGTGGATAGCCTGTCAAATGGTAGCCTGGGTTCTCCAAGTTGTAATCACGGGGCTTATAGGTTGTATGTTCAATATTATCATCTGCTTTAAGTGTTTGGTACCGTGTGTCAAGCCGACTCTGGGAAAAACATTAACGTTTGCAACTGGTCGACCAGAGTATGAGTGTTATTAAGATTCCAGCTAGAAAACGTTGTCAGCATTGTGTAGTATGAATTAACCATGGTTTTTGATCTAAATGTCAGAGTGAGTGTGGTGTGAGTGAGACACAGAACAGCTGCAGGGTGAGTGCCGAGTCCCGATCCATGTTTCCTTCCTCCTGTGAGGGAAATGGCCAGACACGGACAAAGTGAAAGACTGTGTTGTCTGTCCACTCATATGTACTTTCTGCTTGTATGTAAGAAGATGGGAGTTTGTACTCTGTAGATTAGTAAGATTGTCCTGAGGAGAGGTGTACATTCCACCCGACCAATGAATGTCAACCCATTTATGTAATACTATGTACTTCTTGTGAGGAAGTGTGTGAGGGAGGTGGTTCAATCAGTGCTGGTTCTGTGGCACAGTGTTTATAACTGAAGAATACAGACTGTATTAAGGGAGTTTATGTGAACTGAAGAACTGTACTGTTTGACAAACTGTTTTGATGGTATAAGAAAGTGTAATTGTTAATGATGTTTGCCTTTTGGTACCATGGCAATCACCTAACAGACTATAACTAGTGATTGAAGGGAAAATGAAGGAAAAAGGGTTGATGGATAGGATGGCAGAAAGTCCTTAAATACACTGTCGGTCAGGTTGCACCTTCAGGAAATAAAAATGCAGAGAGGCTTTTATTGTAAAAGTGAGGCTGTAGGGATAATATAACAGAAACTATCAGTGCCTTGATTTGTTTCCTTTGTACTTGCTGTGCTGGAGTCATTTCTGAAAAAAAAAAAATGATGTATTTTATTTTTATAGCATTCCCTTCCCTTGTAGCCTGGTGTAAAAGGTGCAGCCAACACCAAGGTCATCCCTTCCCCTTCTTGACCAGCAGGAGACAGGGTAGACTGTAACAAGATTAGTGTCTCAGCTGCTCTGTCATTTTGTAGTGTTGCACGTCACCCCATCGGAGCTGGGGAATTTGTATTGCGGCAGAGTAGGAGTGTGTTTGGTAGAGCAGGCGTTGAAGGCCGTTCTTGAAACGCAGTCCTGTAAATCCTGGCCTCTGGCAGCCCAAGCTGTTTAGTTATGTTTTATGAATCAGGTCATATCGTGTCTGTCACAGCTTCCAGATGCCGAACTCCTTCTGTGACAGCTTTGTCAAGTGCTTTGAAAGGGCAAAAAAAAAAAAAAACAGCTCGAGGGTCACCGTGGAGGGTAATGCAACGTGCAGGAATTGTTTTTCACAAAGAGCGACTGGCCAGGGGCAAAAGAAGAGTGAGAAATATGAAGAAAGAGGGGGCCTCGGTGGCTGTGGTGCCCTCACTATCCATCATCTCCCGTGTTTAGCACTAACAGACTGTGAATGAGCAATCCACGTAGTGACGTGGAGTCTCTGTACTAACATAGGTGGCGGGCCTGCAAGCAATGCAGAATGTGGATAGACTTGAAACAGCATCCCTGCTCTTAAGTGGTGACTTGCTGCTTAATTTCCTTTACATCTTCCCCTTGCAATCAGAACGCTCTCTGGGCCCACCTTCAAGCTTGTCAAGTGTCTTTCCCACCAGTTGGGATATTACTTGCAATGCAGATACTGTGACCTTATTTGTTAGCTTGTCAAGATATAACTTGAAATTGGGCTCAGCTAAGATACAATAATTGCTGTTTGCACAGGGGGTGATGCTGGCGAGATGCTCCCCATGAGGCCATCTGCTAACCTGTCTCAAATGTAATTTAATAGAAGTCAAATAAAATAAATCAAATTAAAGCATGCAGCTAATGCATGCAAGCTCTGAAATGAATTTGGATTACAAGCAGGCAGTGAGACTAAATAGTTGGTTTCTTCATCCATGAAGAAGGCATGCTGGATAAGACAGTAAACAGAAATAATTGAAGGAGACTCTCAGATTTTGAGGTTGATGGGATATTAGATGACAGGGAGAGATTACTGATATAAGAAGGTTTTTGTTACTAGTATATTCTTGTAGTTAGAAATCGTGAGTTAGAAGTCTTTACAAACAATGTGTTGATGTGCGAAGCTTTGTTAGATGTAGCAGGAAGATAAATCATCTTTGCAGTGCTTGCTGTTAGCTTGTCACGACTGTGATTTACAGGGATTTTCTTTTATTTAAATAAGTGTTTCCTTTAAAAGCATTCCGATAGTTTACAGAGCGGAAGATGAAGTGGCAGCGAATGCTCTGAAATAGAACTGTTTCATTGCAAGTGCTTCATTTCAAGTAAGGATTTGTTCAGACTGTGAAGAATGGCTGAGCTGCAGTGGAAGGATTCCTTGGCAACATAAATTGGAAGAGTTCTGCTAGGAAAATGTTGGGTTGAATATACAAGGAGGCACCAGAATTGGAGAAACATATCAGGCAGTATCAGCTTCACAAACATATAGTGTAAGTCTGCATTGTTTGTAGTAGGCATCAGAAATTCAAACTGATCAGCAGCCATCATTCATGCTGTTAAATTATTTGACAAAAAAGAACCTTCTGGAGATTGTATTCAAAACAGAATATCACTTATGAAGATAGGAATTAAAGAACAAACTGATCTCTTGTGTGAAAACTCCCACTTTAATGATACATAGCGTGTTATTAAGGAAAAGCAATTGGGTGCTGGACATTGTGTTCACTTCTGTTAGTTTTCCTTCTGGAGCTGATAAGACTGTTTCACAACCTGACTCCTTTATTCAGGTATACCTTTATTCCATGCTTTGTAGCAACTTCTGGGGCAAAAAATTATATATATATATATATATTTCATTTGTCCAACCTTCCTACTAGTAGACCTAAGAGGAGACAGTTTTCCTCTGCCCAGTAGTCTTCCTGGCTTGATGTTCCACTCCCAATAGTGATTGATGTAGAAAGGTGTGATTCATCAGAAATCTCTTCACTGAATGGAAGATCTTCCTGATCTCATGGTGGCTGCACAGTGTCTTGGCATACACACACTGGTTGAAATTTCCTCATGCTATCTACTTTATTGCAATGGCGAATCTTGCTTTATCTATCTTTCTGCCAAGTATGCTGAGATTCTGATTATGCCATAGGATCTCAGTTGCCTGATCATCTTGATGATATGTAAGTATTGCTTAGTTCTGAGCTTGCCTGTGAGCTCCAAGGTTCATCCGTGTTCTCTTGGAAAACTGATGTTCTGTCCATGATCTAAACAGCTACTGAGGAGCCTTTGATTTGAGGGTTTGAACACAAGCTGTTAAAACACTGCAGTGTTTCCAAGTCGCTCTTTAGCCAGGGGAATACAGATTAGGAGCAGCCACTAACATTGAATTGACAGTTCTCCTAAACACTTTTTTTTTTTACGTGCGTGATCAAGTTCCATTAATCATGTTTTAGACACAAACACTGGCTCATTCCACTTAATTCTTTATCAAGACAACACTGTATATCTAGAAGTAAGCTTGTCCAGGCTGAAGGATACATCAGTCCTCACCATTGGAGGGTGGGCAGCAGGACTCCCTGAAAGACCTTCTACGTTATTCCCCTACTTTCAATTTCTTACTCAATTCTCTGAGTTCATCTGAGCTCTTGCTGTCAAGATAAGATTAATTGTTATGAACTGGGAGACAGTTCTTGCTTATTAGTCTCTTTATATGGGAAGAGAGAATTGCTTTTGGGATATTCTACAATATGGGGTAGGTAGACTTGGACAGCAGTGATTCCCCAATTGAGGTCCTTTATTGAGAAGCTCTTGGTGAAATGAAGTGTTAGAAGGTGTATTTTCTAGACTTTGTTTTCTTTCCTTTTTCTCTTTTCCTATGAGTTTTTTAGGTGTAACAAGACACACAAGTTCATACTCTCCCAGCTTGCTAACTGAGAGAAATGCAGGATAATATTTTAAGAAACATTCCCTGTCAGAATATTTCTAGAGCGGTGGAGTGATAAATATCAAATCAACTGAAGACCAAGAATTTAATTTTTCCCATCTGAGCCAATCTACGATGCTTTTTATCTTGACAAAAAATTGATATTTTATCCCTTTGATAATGGGAGGCTCTGATTTCACTTCCTTTTAATATATCTCATTTCTTATGAGCCATTCCCTGAGGAAGACCTCAAGTCAGAGGCAGAGATGGATCTGTACCTCTTAAAGACACAACCCATGTTTAAGAATGAGCACTGCTTTATGCTGCTGGTGGGATTAGGTGGGTTTAAATTCTTCTCTTTACTACAGAATGTGTCTCACGTAGAGCAGAAGAGCTCGAGGGACTACACAACACAGCTTGTTTCCCTGTTAAATTTGGCTGGTAGTCCCAATGGTGAAAGAAATAGTGACAGGTGCTCTGTTTTCCACGCCCATCGTAGGGCCAACAGGTATCATTTCATGTCCCACGCTGATCTTAGCTTCATGGAGTAAAGAAACACTGGGCAAAACATTGAATCATTTGCACACCGTTCCTCACCTGCCCAGATTCCCACAAGGTGCTTTTCCAGAAAAAAATAAGGGCTTCAGGGGTAGATCCATAGGAATGAGTAAGAAAACAAATGCCTGTCGGGTTATCTCTGTCTCCAGCCTCTGTGAGGCTGTTATGTACAGAATGGCTTCTAGTGCTCAGGGCAATGTATATTTAATGTTAACTTCTACTTCTCCACGGGGGAAACTCTTCCATATAATTCACTGATATTCAACTTCTGCAAAGTTTCGTCCTGTTAACCCTGGCTTCGCCATAGTTGAGTGTTCTAAGCAACTACTTTTGGTACTGTGCCTGTTCTCTGAGTGATGGCAATGAAGGGCAGGGGAATGCTGCACTGGGGTGAAGGCTGTCTCTCATAAGGAGAAGAAATGGGTTGAGGTGTAAGTCAGCGTGAGAGACGTTTACTCCTGGAGTGTGCCCTGGGTGCATCCTATTGTTTGTGATCGCTACTGCAGACTGTCCATCTGCTACCCTTGATTTCTACAGAGAAGCTATTAATGACATCCACAGAGCTGGGGATGTGGCCCATGGGCAGCTTATGGCTCAGAATTCAAAGCTCTGCTGCTCTGCCCTGAAGATGCAAAGTCAGCTTGATCCCTTTAGGGATCTCAGATAGGCAGAGGTTTCTCTAGCTGAGAATGTCACCAGAAAGTGCAGAGGAGTTGTTGTTCTCACAATATAGAAATATGCCCTGCAAATGAGATAGATGGGCTATGAGTGAGCAGTGTATGTGTAGGATAAAATGCAAAATAAAGGGTGAAAATATTGCTGTTTTGAGGCTGAAACCTTATTAAAGTCCTGTCTGTCCGATTTGGGCAAATTCTTTCTAAAGTATCATGTGTCACCAAAATCCCATTAAACTGTCACATAAATTATCAGAGTTTCCTTTTCCCATCAGCGTGGATTACCCAGGGAGATATTTTTATGACAATGGAAACTTTCTCAGTCTGCTTCTCCTGCCTGATTTCATTTCAGATGAAATCCTTCTCTCAGAAAATAGCCAGTGGATTTCATAGCTCTGTGGATTTCTTTGCTTTGCCTTTGCAGCACTTATCCTGCAGGTCTCTGCTGCTCTCGTGTCCTGCCTATACTTCATTTTACGTATGGGACAGTTTAGGGCAATGGTTCCACTGCTTTGCTCATCCTGAATGAGCATATTGTTGCAGTCTGTTTTATGGATCTCCAGTGTCTTCTGCATCTGCTGACTGCATCTTCTACTGTTTCTACAAGGCAATCTATGTTTTTCTCACATAGACTGAAAAACATATGGACTGATGATTAGTAGTAGAAAATACATGCTAGTAGGAAATACTTGGATACCTGAAATTACCTGGTGCTGCAGGAAAAAAAATAATCTCAAGCCAATCTCAGGATCCAAGAGTTGGTTTCAGTGGTATAGAGGGCATTCTTGGACCTAATTTCTAAACCTGTAGCTAGGATGACCTATGTGATAATAGACTTAGCACTGATTCTACTCTGAGCTCTGTGGTGGAGTATCTTCATACAGAACTTTTATAGACAAAGACTAGCGGGAGGGTAGTGTAAATATGGAGGCACACATGAATGCAGTCAAGTTACTGTAGATAGGTTTAGCAGATAGACAATAACACTGTTGTTTCTTCTCTGTTCATCTTTCCTTTTCTAGCTTAAAATCCATTTTCCCTAATTTTCTTAATACATTGTTAACACCAAACATGTTATCGTTCCTTAATGGCTTTTTCACCAGTTTAAATTTTTAAACTTTGGTGGCCAGCAGTAGACACCATACTTAAGCAAGTTGTTTTTGTTCATTGGGTTGAACAAGGTGGGGAAAAAAAGACCAATAGAACAGCATTACTTGTGTTAGCTGAGACATTGATGTTAGTGTGTCCCAGAAGGAGAAATGTCATTTTTGGGAATTTATTTACATCATCAGCTCATCCAGTATAATCCCCAGTTGTTTTTGGCAGTAATCCTTGCTAGCCAGCTGTCCTCCGTCTTAATTTGATTCCGATGGAATTTGTCTCAATACTCTGTCTCTGGATATTGCCGCCAGGCTAGACTGAGAATGTGTGGCATACAATCGTGGATGGGAACGTTCTTACCCTACAGTAAATGCAAGGTTAGTTTGTGATGAGTACCTGTGAAGCTAACATTAGCAGCAATATAATAGGTATGCAGTTTAAATTTTGAAACTCAGTTGTATATGCATAGCTCAGAGGACTGACAGAGTGAGATAAAGAATGCCAATGAATGTTGAGTTGCATATCTGGTTCAAAATGCAGTGGTTGTAATATCATGCTATACTAATGCAGATGCAACTGCTTAGATGGAGATGTTAGTTAAAAACTTAAACAGTATTCAAAGCATTGAGGACTTTAAGCACTGTGGTTTCTCAGCAATGAGGTTCCTAAGCATTGAGGTTTCTAACCAATGAGGATTCTAAGCTAAGCATTGAGGATTCTACGCATTGTGGTTTCTAAGCATTGAGGATTCTAAGTTAAGCATTGAGTATGCTGAGCATTGAGTATGCTAAGCATTGAGGATTCTAAGTATTGAGGTTTCTAAGTGTTGAGGATTCTAAGCTAAACATTGAGGAATCTAAGTACTGAGTATTCTAATCATTAAGGATTCTAAACATTGAGGATTCTAAGCTGAGCATAGAGAATGCTAAGCGTTGAGGTTTCTAAGCATTGAGGATTTGAAGCTAAGCATTGAGGATGCTAAGCATTGAGGATGCAAAGCACTGAAGATTCTAAGCTAAGCATTGAGGATTCTAAGTATTCTGTATTCTAATCATTAAGGTTTCTAACCATTGAGGATTTTAACCACATAGGTTTCTAAGCAATGAGGTTCCTAAGCATTGAGAATTCTAAGCAAAGCATTGAAGATTTTAAGCATTGAGGTTTCTAAGCAATGAGGATTCTAAGCATTGAGGTTTCTAAGAATTAAGGTTTCTAAGCAAGGAGGATGCTAAGCATTAATGTTTGTAAGCATTGAGGATGCAAATCATTGAGGATGCAAAGCATTGAGGTTTCTAAGCAGGGAAGTTTCTAAGCATTGAGGTTTTTAAGCTAAGCAAACAGGTTGCTAAGCATTGATCTTTCTAAGCATCAAGGATTCTAAGCATTGAGGATCCCAACCTAAGCATTGAGGATGTTAAGCATTGAGGTTTCTAAGCGTTGAGTATTCTAAGCTAAGCATTGACGATACTAAGCATGGAGGTTTCTAAGCATGGAGGATTCTAAGCATTGTAGATTCTAAGCTAAGCATTGAGGATGTTAAGCATTGAGGATTCTAAGCATTGAGGATGCTAAGCATTAAGGCCTTTAAGCATTGAGGTTTCTAAGCATTAAGGATGCTAAGCATTGAGGATGCAAAGCATTGCGGTTTCTAAGCAGGGAAGTTTCTAAGCATTGAGGTTTTTTAGCTAAGAAAACAGGATGCAAAGCATTGAGCTTTCTAAGCATTAAGGATTCTAAGCATTGAGGATTCTAAGCTAAGCATTGAGGATGTTAAGCATTGAGGTTTCTAAACTTTGAGTATGCTAAGCATTGAGGATTCTAAGCACTGAGTAAGCAAGGAGATTGCTAAGCATGGAGGAATCTGAGCATTGTGGATTCTGAGCTAAGCAATGACGATTCTAGGCATTGAGGTTTCTAAGCATTGAGGAATCTAAGCATTCAGGTTTCTAAGCACTGAGGTTTCTAAGCTTTAAGGACTTTATGCATTGAGATTTCTAAACATTAAGGACGCTAAGCATTGAGGATTCTAATCATCAAAGGTTTCTAAGCATTGATGTTTCTAAGCATTGAGGATGCTAAGCATTGAGGATTCTAAGCATTGAGGATGATAAGCAATAAGGACTCTATGCATTGAGGATTCTAAGCGTTCAGGTTTCTAAGCATTGAGGTTTCTAAAAATAAAGGACTATAAGCATTGAGGTTTCTATGCTTTAAGGGCTCTACGCCTTGAGGATTCTACGCCCTGAGGATTCTACGCCTTGGGGATTCTACGCCTTGGGGATTCTACGCCTTGAGGATTCTACGCCTTGAGGATTCTACCCCTTGAGGATTCTACGCCCTGAGGATTCTACGCCTTGGGGATTCTACGCCTTGGGGATTCTACGCCTTGAGGATTCTACGCCCTGAGGATTCTACGCCCTGAGGATTCTACGCCTTGAGGATTCTACGCTAAGCATTGAGGACTCTAAGCATTGACGTTTCCAATCATTAAGGATACTAAGCATTGAGGTATCTAAGCCATGAGGATTCTAAGCATTGATGATTCTAATCTAAGCATTGAGGATGCTAAGCATTGAGGATGATAAGCAATAAGGACTCTATGCATTGAGGATTCTAAGCGTTCAGGTTTCTAAGCATTGAGGTTTCTAAAAATAAAGGAC
The DNA here is from genome assembly GCF_054131305.1 of Coturnix japonica. NCBI lineage: Eukaryota > Metazoa > Chordata > Aves > Galliformes > Phasianidae > Coturnix > Coturnix japonica. Next base: position 1,841,227 of record NW_028188943.1, on the reverse strand, counting down.
TATAAGCATTGAGGTTTCTATGCTTTAAGGGCTCTACGCCTTGAGGATTCTACGCCCTGAGGATTCTACGCCCTGAGGATTCTACGCCTTGGGGATTCTACGCCTTGTGGATTCTACGCCTTGAGGATTCTACGCCTTGGGGATTCTACGCCTTGAGGATTCTACGCCTTGGGGATTCTACGCCTTGGAGATTCTACGCCTTGGGGATTCTACGCCTTGAGGATTCTACGCCTTGGGGATTCTACGCCTTGGGGATTCTACGCCCTGAGGATTCTACGCCCTGAGGATTCTACGCCTTGAGGATTCTACGCTAAGCATTGAGGACTCTAAGCATTGACGTTTCCAATCATTAAGGATACTAAGCATTGAGGTATCTAAGCCATGAGGATTCTAAGCATTGATGATTCTAATCTAAGCATTGAGGATGCTAAGTTTTGAGGTTTCTAAGTTTTAAGGACTCTGTGCATTGAGGTTGCTAAGCACCGAGGATTCTAAGCATTGAGTATTCTAAGCTAAGCATTGAGGATGCTAAGCATTGAGGATGCTAAGGATTGAGTTGTTTAAGCATTGAGGATTGTAAGCAAAGCATTGAGGATTCAAAGCTTTAAGGTTTCTAAGCATTGAGGATTCTACCCAAAGCATTGAGGATGCTAAACATTGAGGATGCTAAGGATTAAGGATTCTAAGCATTGAGGTTTCTAAGCATTGAGGATTCTAATCTAAGCATTGTGGATGCTAAGCATTGAGGATGCTAAGCATTGCGGATTCTAAGCATTGAGGATGCTAAGTATTGAGGCTGCTGAGCTTTGAGAATGGAAAGCAATGAAGATTCTAAGCATTGAGGGTTCTAAGCATTGATGATTCTATGCTATGCATTGAGGATGCTATGCCATGAGGTTTCTAAGCCTTGAGGTTTCTAAGCTGAGCATTGAGGATTCTAAGCATTGAGGTTTCTATGCATTAACGACTCTATGCATTGAGCTTTCTAAGCAGTGAGCATTCTAAGCATTGAGGATTCTAAACATTGACGTTTCTATGCTTTAAGTTTTCTATGCATTGAGGTTGCTAAGCATTAAGGACTCTATGCATTGTGGTTTCAAAACTTTGTGGTTTCTATGCAATAAGGTTTCTCATCGTTGAGGATTCTAAGCAATGAGGTTTCTAAGCATTGAGGTTTCTAAGCTTTGAGGTTTTTAAGCATTGAGGATGGTACACATTGAGGATTCTAAGCTAAGCACTGAGGACTCTATGCATTGAAGTTTCTAAGCATTGAGTTTTCTAAGCATTGAGGATTCTAAGCATTGAGGGTTCTAAGCATTGAGGGTTCTAAGCATTGAGGACTCTATGCATTGACATTTCTAAGCATTGAGCTTTCTAAGCATTAAGGACTCTTTTCATTGAGGATTCTAAGCATTGGGGATTCTATGCATTGAGGATACTAAGCATTCAAGATGCTAAGCATTGAGGATTCTAAGGTAAACATTGAGGGTTCTAAGCATTGACGATTCTAAGCACTGAGGATACTAGGTTAAGCATTGTGGGTTCTATGAATTGAGGTTTCTAAGCATAAATGTTTCAAGCATTAAGGACTCTGTGCATTGAGGTTTCTAATCATTAAGGATGCTAAGCATTGAGGATGCTAAGCATTACGGATTCTAAGACATAAAGATTCTATGCATTGAGGATTGCAAGGTTTGAGAATGCTAAGCACTGAGGATTCTAAGCATTGAGGTTTCTAAGCATTAAGGACTCTAATCTTTGGGGATTCTAAGCATTGAGGATTTTAGGCATTGAGGATTCTGAGCATAGCATTGTGGATTCCAAGTATTGAGGATTCTAAGCATTAACGACTCAATGCATTGAGGTTTCAAAGCATTGAGGGTGCTGAGCAATGAGGATGCTAAGCAATGAGGATTCTAAGCTTTGAGGTTTCTAAGCCTTAAGAAGTCTAAGTACTGAGCTTTCTAAGCATTGAGGATTCTAAGCATTAAGGACGCTATGCAGTGAGGTTTCTTAGCATTAAGGATGCTAAGGATTGAGGTTTCAAAGCAAGAAAGTTTCTCAGCGTTGAGGATTCTAAGGAATGCAGATTCTACGCATTGAGAATTCTATGCATTGAGGTTTATAAGCTAAGCATTGAGGATGCTGTGCATTGAAGATTCTAAGCATTGAGGATTCTAAGCTATGCACTGAGGTTTCTAAGCATTAGGGATGCTAAGCATTGAGGTTTCAAAGCAATAAGTTTTCTCAGCGTTGAGGATTCTACGCATTGAGGATTCTATGGAATGAGGTTTCAAAGCAAAGAATGGAGGATGCTAAGCAATGAGGTTTCTAATCATTGAGTATTCTAAGCTAAGCATTGAGCATACTAAGGATTGAGGATGCTAAGCATTACGGTTTCTAAGCATTGAGGATTCTAAGCTATGCAGTGACGATGCTAAGTATTGAGGTTTCTAAGCTTTAAGGGCTCTAATCATTGGGGGGATTCTAAGCATTGAGGATTCTAGGCATTGAAGGTTCTAAGTTGAGCATTGAGGATGCTAAGCGTTGAGGATTCTAAGCATTGAGGATTCGAAGATTAAGGATTCTAAGCATTGAGGATTCAATGCATTGAGGATTCTAAGGTATGAATTGAGGATGCTAAGCATTGAGGTTTCCAAGCAATAAAATTTCTCAGCGTAGAGGATTCTAAGGTATGAGGATTCTACGCATTGAGATTTCTAAGCAATGCATGGAGGATGCTAAGCACTGAGGATTCTAAGCATTGAGGATTCTAAGCTAAGCATAGAGCATACTAAGGATTGAGGATGCTAAGTATTGAGGTTTCGAAGCATTAAGGACTCTGTGCATTGAGGATTCTAAGCATTGAGGATTCTAAGCTAAGCATAGAGCATACTAAGGATTGAGGATGCTAAGCATTGAGGTTTCTAAGCATTGAGGTTTCTAAGCAGTGAGGATTCTAACCTAAGCACTGAGGATGCTAAGTATTGAGGTTTCTAAGCATTAAGGACTCTGTGCATTGAGGTTTCTAAGCATTGAGGATCCTGAGCTTTGAGGATTCTAAGCTAAGCATTGAGGATGCTAAGCATTGAGGACGCTAAGCATTAAAGATGCTAAGCATTGAGTATTCTAAGCATTGAGGATTGTAAGCTATGCATTGAGGATTCTAAACATTGAGGATGTTAAGCATTGAGGATTCTAAGCATTCAGGTCTCTAAGCTATGCATTGAGGATTCTAAGCATTGAGGATTCTAAGCATTCAGGTTTCGAAGCAGTGAGGATTCTAAGCTAAGCACTGAGGATGCTAAGTATTGAGGTTTCTAAGCATTAAGGACTCTGTGCATTGAGGATTCTAAGCATTGAGGATTCTAAGCATTGAGGATGCTAAGCATTGAGGATGCTAAGCATTGAGGATTCTAAGCATTGAGGATTCTAAGCCAAGCATTGAGTTTTCTAATATTTGAGGTTTCTAAACATTAAGGCCTCTATGCAATGAGGTTTGTAAGCATTAGGGTTGCTAAGCATTGAGGTTTCAGAGCAATAAAATTTCTAAGCAATGAGGATTTTGCGCATTGAGGTTTCTAAGCAATGCAGGGAGGATGCTAAGCATTGAGGTTCCTAAGCAGTGAGGATTCTGAGCTTTGAGTATTCTAAGCTAAGCAATGAGGATGCTAAGCATTGAGGATGCGAAGCAATGAGGATTCTAAGCATGGAGGATTCTAAGCTATGTAATGAGGATGCTAAGCATTGAGGATGCTAAGCATTGAGGATGCTAAGCAATGAGGATGCTAAGCATTGAGGATGCTAAGCATTGAGGATTCTAAGCATTGAGGATTCTAAGCTATGCATGGAGGATTCTAAGCATTGAGGATTCTAAGCATTGAGGATTCTAAGCATTGAGGATTCTAAGCCAAGCATTGAGTTTTCTAATCTTTGAGGTTTCTAAGCATTAAGGCGTCTATGCATTGAGGTTTGTAAGCATTTGGGATGCTAAGCAATGAGGTTTCAAACAATAAAATTTCTCAGCATTGACGTTTGTAACCATTGAGGATTCTAAGCATTGAGGATTCTAAGCTAAGCATAGAGCATACAAAGGATTGAGGATGCTAAGCATTGAGGTTTCTAAGTATTGGGGATTCTACGCATTGAGGATGCTAAGCACTGAGGATTATAAGCATTGAGGTTTTTAAGCAGTGAGGATTCTAGGCATTGAGGATTCTAGGCATTGAGGATTCTAAGCATTGAGGATTCTAAGCCAGACATTGAGGATTCTAAGCATTGAGGATTCTAAGCATTGAGGATTATAAGCATTGAGGTTTTTAAGCAGTGAGGATTCTAAGCTAAGCACTGAGGATGCTAAGTATTGAGGTTTCTAAGCATTAAGGACTCTGTGCATTGAGGTTTCTAAGCATTGAGGTTTCTAAGTATTGAGGTTTCTAAGCATTGAGGATTCTAGGCATTGAGGATTCTAAGCATTGAGGATTATAAGCTAGACATTGAGGATTCTAAGCACTGAGGATGCTAAGCATTGAGGATTCTAACCCAAGCATTGAGTTTTCTAATCTTTGAGGTTTCTAAACATTAAGGCCTCTATGCACTCAGGTTTGTAAGCATTAGGGATGCTAAGCATTGAGGTTTCAGAGCAATAAAATTTCTAAGCAATGAGGATTCTACGCATTGAGGATTCTAAGCAATGCATGGAGGATGCTAAGCATTGAGGTTCCTAAGCAGTGAGGATTCTGAGCTTTGAGGATTCGAAGCTAAGCAATGAGGATGCTAAGCAATGAGGATGCTAAGCATTGAGGATTCTAAGCTATGTAATGGGGATGCTAAGCACTGAGGATTCTAAGCACTGAGGATTCTAATCTAAGCATAGAGCATAGTAAGGATTGAGGATGCTAAGCATTGAGGTTTCTAAGCATTGGGGATTCTACTCATTGAGGATGCTAAGCACTGAGGATTATAAGCTTTCTGGTTTGTAGGCATTGAGGATTCTATGGTAAGCACTGAGGATGCTAAGTATTGAGGTTTCTAAGCATTAAGGACTCTGTGCATTGAGGTTTCTAAGCATTGAGGATCCTGAGCTTTGAGGATTCTAAGCATTCAGGATGCTAAGCATTGAGGATGCTAAGCTTTGAGGATTCTAAGCATTGAGGATTCTAAGCATTGAGGATTCTAAGCTAAGCATAGAGCATACTAAGGATTGAAGATGCTAAGCATTGAGTATTCTAAGCATTGAGGATTCTAAGCCAAGCATTGAGGATTCTAAGCATTGAGGATTCTAAGCATTGAGGATTCTAAGCATTGAGGTTTGTAAGCATTTGCGATGCTAAGCAATGAGGTTTCAAACAATAAAATTTCTCAGCATTGAGGTTTGTAAGCATTGAGGATTCTAATCATTGAGGATTCTAAGCTAAGCATAGAGCATACTAAGCATTGAGGATGCTAAGCATTGAGGTTTCTAAGGATTGGCGATTCTACACATTGAGGATGCTAAGCACTGAGGATTATAAGCATTGAGGTTTCTAAGCAGTTAGGATTCTAAGCTAAGCACTGAGGATGCTAAGTATTGAGGTTTCTAAGCATTAAGGTCTCTGTGCATTGAGGTTTCTAAGCATTGAGGATCCTGAGCTTTGAGGATTCTAAGATATGCATTGAGGATGCTAAGCATTGAGGCTGTTAAGCATTGAGGATGCTAAGCATTGTGTTTTGTAAGCTAAGCATTGAGGATGCTAAGCATTGAGGATTCTAAGCATTGAGGATTCTAAGCATTGAGGATTCTAAGCATTGAGGATTCTAATCTAGGCATTGAGGATTCTAAGCATTGAGGATTGTAAGCTAGGCATTGAGGATTCTAAGCATTGAGGATGCTAAGCATTGAGGATTCTAAGCATTGAGGATTCTAAGCATTGTGGACGCTAAGCATTGAGGATTCTAAGCATTGAGGATTCTAATCTAGGCATTGAGGATTCAAAGAATTGAGGATTCTAAGCATTGAGGTTTCTAAGCAAAGCATTGAGGTTTCTAAGCATTATGGACTCTGTGCATTGAGGATTCTAAGCATTGAGGATTCTAAGCATTGAGGATTCTAGGCATTTAGGATTCTAATCTATGAGAAGCTAAGCAATGAGGATGCTAAGCATTGAGGATTCTAAGCCAAGCATTGAGTTTTCTAATCTTTGTTGTTTCTAAACATTAAGGCCTCTATGCAATGAGGTTTGTAAGCATTAGGGTTGCTAAGCATTGAGGTTTCAGAGCAATAAAATTTCTAAGCAATGAGGATTCTGCGCATTGATGTTTCTAAGCAATGCATGGAGGATGCTAAGCATTGAGGTTCCTATGCAGTGAGGATTCTGAGCTTTGAGGATTCTAAGCTAAGCAATGAGGATGTAAGCAATGAGGATGCTAAGCAATGAGGATGCTAAGCATTGAGGATGCTAAGCATTGAGGATTCTAAGCATTGAGGTTTCTAAGCTAAGCATTGAGGATGCGAAGCATTGAGGATTCTAACTATTGAGGATTCTAAGCTAAGCATTGAGGATGCTAAGCATTGAGGATGCTAAGCATTGAGGATTCTAAGCACTGAGGATTCTAAGCCAAGCATTGAGTTTTCTAATCTTTGAGGTTTCTAAGCATTAAGGCCTCTATGCATTGAGGTTTGCAAGCATTTGGGATGCTAAGCAATGAGGTTTCAAACAATAAAATTTCTCAGCATTGAGGTTTGTAAGCATTGAGGATTCTAAGCATTGAGGATTCTAAGGTAAGCATAGAGCATACTAAGGATTGAGGATGCTAAGCATTGCGGATTCTAAGCATTGAGGATTCTAAGCATTGAGGATTCTAAGCATTGAGGATTCTAAGCATTGAGGATTCTAATCTAGGCATTGAGGATTCTAAGCACTGCGGATTCTAAGCATTGAGGATTCTAAGCATTGAGGATTCTAAGCATTGAGGTTTCTAAGCTAAGCATGGAGGATTCTAAGCATTGAGGATGCTAAGTATTGAGGATGCTAAGCATTGAGGATGCTAAGCATTGAGGATGCTAAGCATTGAGGATTCTAAGCATGGAGGATTCTAAGCATTGAGGATTCTAAGCATTGAGGTTTCTAAGCAAAGCATTGAGGTTTCTAAGCATTGAGGATGCTAAGCATTGAGGATGCTAAGCATTAAGGATGCTAAGCATTGAGGATTCTAAGCATTGAGGATTCTAGGCATTGAGGATGCTAAGCATTGAGGATGCTAAGCATTGAGGATGCGAAGCATTGAGGATTCTAACTATTGAGGATTCTAAGCAATGCATGGAGATTGCTAAGCATTGAGGATTCTGTGCACTGAGGTTTCTAAGCATTGAGGATTCTAAGCTATGCATGGAGGATTCTAAGCATTGAGGATTCTAAGCATTGAGGATTCTAAGCCAAGCATTGAGTTTTCTAATCTTTGAGGTTTCTAAGCATTAAGGCCTCTATGCATTGAGGTTTGTAAGCATTTGGGATGCTAAGCAATGAGGTTTCAAACAATAAAATTTCTCAGCATTGAGGTTTGTTAGCATTGAGGATTCTAAGCATTGAGGATTCTAAGCTAAGCATAGAGCATACTAAGGATTGAGGATGCTAAGCATTGAGGTTACTAAGGATTGGCGATTCTACACATTGAGGATGCTAAGCACTGAGGATTATAAGCATTGAGGTTTCTAAGCAGTGAGGATTCTAAGCTAAGCACTGAGGATGCTAAGTATTGAGGTTTCTAAGCATTAAGGACTCTGTGCATTGAGGTTTCTAAGCATTGGGGATCTGTAGCTTTGAGGATTCTAAGCTAAGCATTGAGGATTCTAAGCATTGAGGATACTAAGCATTGAGGATACTAAGCATTGAGGATTCTAAGCATTGAGGATTCTAAGCATTGAGGATTCTAAGCATTGAGGATTCTAAGCATTGAGGTTTCTAAGCAGTGAGGATTCTAAGCATTGAGGATTCTAAGCATTGAGGATTCTAATCATTGAGGATTCTAAGCATTCAGGTTTCTATGCAGTGAGGATTCTAAGCTAAGCACTGAGGATGCTAAGTATTGAGGTTTCTAAGCATTATGGACTTGTGCATTGAGGATTCTAAGCATTGAGGATTCTAAGCATTGAGGATTCTAAGCATTGAGGTTTCTAAGGTAAGCATTGAGGAATCTAAGCATTGAGGACTCTAAGCATTGAGGTTTCTAAGCTAAGCATTGAGGATGCGAAGCATTGAGGATTCTAACTATTGAGGATTCTAAGCAATGCATGGAGGATGCTAAGCATTGAAGATTCTAAGCATTGAGGATTCTAAGCATTGAGAATTCTAAGCCAAGCATTGAGTTTTCTAATCTTTGAGGTTTCTAAGCATTAAGGCCTCTATGCATTGAGGTTTGTAAGCATTTGGGATGCTAAGCAATGAGGTTTCAAACAATAAAATTTCTCAGCATTGAGGTTTGTTAGCATTGAGGATTCTAAGCATTGAGGATTCTAAGCTAAGCATAGAGCATACTAAGGATTGAGGATGCTAAGCACTGAGGTTTCTAAGCATTGGGGATTCTACGCGTTGAGGATGCTAAGCACTGAGGATTCTAAGTATTGAGGTTTCTAAGCATTAAGGACTCTGTGCATTGAGGTTTCTAAGCATTGAGGATCCTGAGCTTTGAGGATTCTAAGATATGCATTGAGGATGCTAAGGATTGAGGATGCTAAGCATTGAGGATGCTAAGCATTGAGGTTTCTAAGCTTAGCATTGAGGATTCAAGGCATTCAGGTTTCTAAGCATTGAGGATTCTAAGCCAAGCATTGAGTTTTCTTATCTTTGAGGTTTCTAAACATTAAGGCCTCTATGCACTGAGGTTTGTAAGCATTAGGGATGCTAAGCATTGAGGATTCAGAGCAATAAAATTTCTAAGCAATGAGGATTCTACGCATTGAGGTTTCTAAGCAATGCGTGGAGGATGCTAAGCATTGAGGTTCCTAAGCAGTGAGGATTCTGAGCTTTGAGGATTCGAAGCTAAGCAATGAGGATGCTAAGCATTGAGGATGCTAAGCATTGAAGATTTTAAGCTATGTAATGGGGATACAAAGCATTGAGGATGCTAAGCATTGAGGATTCTAAGCATTGAGGATTCTAAGCTAAGCATAGAGCATACTAAGGATTGAGGATGCTAAGCATTGAGGTTACTAAGCATTGGGGATTCTACGCATTGAGGATGCTAACCACTGAGGATTATAAGCATTGAGGTTTCTAAGCAGTGAGGATTCTAAGCATTGAAGTTTCTAAGCAGTGAGGCTTCTAATCTAAGCACTGAGGATGCTAAGTATTGAGGTTTCTAAGCATTAAGGGCTCTGTGCATTGAGGTTCCTAAGCATTGAGGATTCTAAGCATTGAGGATTCTACGCATTGAAGATTCTAAGCATAGAGGATTCTAAGCCAAGCATTGAGATTTCTAATCTTTGAGGTTTCTAAGCATTAAGGCCTCTATGCATTGAGGTTGGTAAGCATTTGGGATGCTAAGCAATGAGGTTTCAAACAATAAAATTTCTCAGCATTGAGGTTTGTAAGCATTGAGGATTCCAAGCATTGAGGATTCTAAGCTAAGCATAGAGCATACTAAGGATTGAGGATGCTAAGCATTGAGGATTCTAAGCATTGAGGATTCTAAGCTATGCATTGAGGATTCTAAACATTGAGGATGTTAAGCATTGAGGATTCTAAGCATTGAGTTTTCTAAGCTAAGCATTGAGGATGCTAAGCATTGAGGATTCTAAGCATTGAGGATTCTAAGCTTTGAGGATTCTAAGCATTGAGGATTCTAAGCATTGAGGTTTCTAAGCTAAACATGGAGGATTCTAAGCATTGAGGATGCTAAGTACTGAGGATGCTAAGCATTGAGGATGCTAAGCATTGAGGATGCTAAGCATTGAGGATGCTAAGCATTGAGGATTCTAAGCATTGAGGATTCTAAGCATTGAGGATTCTAAGCAAAGTATTGAGGTTTCTAAGCATTGAGGATGCTAAGCATTGAGGTTGCAAAGCATTGAGGATTCTAAGCATTGAGGATTCTAGGCATTGAGGATGCTAAGCATTGAGGATGCTAAGCATTGAGGATTCTAAGCATTGAGGATTCTAAGCTATGCATGGAGGATGCTAAGCATTGAGGATTCTACGCGTTGAGGATGCTAAGCACTGAGGATTCTAAGCATTGAGGTTTCTAAGCAGTGAGGATTCTAAGCTAAGCACTGAGGATGCTAAGTATTGGGGTTTCTAAGCATTAAGAAATCTGTGCTTCAAGGTTTCTAAGCATTGAGGATACTGAGCTTTGAGGATTCTAAGATATGCATTGAGGATGCTAAGCATTGAGGATGCTAAGCATTGAGAATGCTAAGCATTGAGGATTCTAAGCATTGAGGATTCTAAGCTATGCATTGAGGAATCTAAACATTGAGGATGTTAAGCATTGAGGATTCTAAGCTAAGCACTGAGAATGCTAAGTATTGAGGATTCTAAGAATTAAGGACTCTGTGCATTGAGGTTTCTAAGCATTGAGGATGCTAAGCATTGAGGTTTCTAAGCATTGAGGATTCTAAGCATTGAGGATTCCAAGCATTGAGTATGCTAAGCATTGAGGATTCTAAGCATTGAGGATTCTAAGCATTGAGGATTCTAAGCATTGAGGATTCCCAGCATTGAGGATGCTAAGCATTGAGGATTCTTTGCATTGAGGATTCTAAGCTATGTAATGAGGATGCTAGGCATTGAGGATGCTAAGCATTGAGGATTCTATGCATTGAGGATTCTAAACATTGAGGATTCTAAGCCAAGCATTGAGTTTTCTAATCTTTGCTGTTTCTAAACATTAAGGCCTCTATGCACTGAGGTTTGTAAGCATTAGGGATGCTAAGCATTGAGGTTTCAGAGCAATAAAATTTCTAAGCAATGAGGATTCTACGCATTGAGGTTTCTAAGCAATGCATGGAGGATGCTAAGCATTGAGGTTCCTAAGCAGTGAGGATTCTGAGCTTTGAGGATTCGAAGCTAAGCAATGAGGATGCTAAGCATTGAGGATGCTAAGCATTGAGGATTCTAAGCTATGTAATGGGGATACAAAGCATTGAGGATGCTAAGCATTGAGGATTCTAAGCATTGAGGATTATAAGCTAAGCATAGAGCATACTAAGGATTGAGGATGCTAAGCATTGAGGTTTCTAAGCATTGGGGATTCTATGCATTGAGGATGCTAAGCACTGAGGATTATAAGCATTGAGGTTTCTAAGCAGTGAGGATTCTAAGCATTGAAGTTTCTAAGCAGTGAGGATTCTAAGCTAAGCACTGAGGATGCTAAGTATTGAGGTTTCTAAGCATTAAGGACTCTGTGCATTGAGGTTCCTAAGCATTGAGGATTCTAAGCATTGAGGATTCTAAGCATTGAGGATTCTGAGCATAGAGGATTCTAAGCCAAGCATTGAGTTTTCTAATCTTTGAGGTTTCTAAGCATTAAGGCCTCTATGCATTGAGGTTTGTAAGCATTTGGGATGCTAAGCAATGAGGTTTCAAACAATAAAATTTCTCAGCATTGAGGTTTGTAAACATTGAGGATTCTAAGCATTGAGGATTCTAAGCTAAGCATAGAGCATACTAAGGATTGAGGATGCTAAGCATTGAGGATTCTAAGCATTGAGGATTCTAAGCATTGAGGATGTTAAGCATTGAGGATTCTAATCATTGAGTTTTCTAAGCTAAGCATTGAGGATTCTAAGCATTAAGGATTCTAAGCATTGAGGATTCTAAGCACTGAGGATTCTAAGCATTGAGGATTCTAAGCATTGAGGATTCTAAGCATTGAGGATTCTAATCTAGGCATTGAGGATTCTAAGCATTGAGGATTCTAAGCATTGAGGTTTCTAAGCTAAGCATGGAGGATTCTAAGCATTGAGGATGCTAAGTATTGAGGATGCTAAGCATTGAGGATGCTAAGCATTGAAGATGCTAAGCATTGAGGATGCTAAGCATTGAGGTTTCTAAGCATTGAGGATACTAAGCATTGAGGATTCTAATCTAGGCATTGAGGATTCTAAGCATTGAGGATTCTAAGCATTGAGGTTTTAAAGCAAAGCATTGAGGTTTCTAAGCATTGAGGATGCTAAGCATTGAGGATGCTAAGCATTGAGGATTCTAAGCATTGAGGATTCTAAGCTATGTAATGAGGATGCTAAGCATTGAGGATGCTAAGCATTGAGGATTCTATGCATTGAGGATTCTAAACATTGAGGATTCTAAGCCAAGCATTGAGTTTTCTAATCTTTGCTGTTTCTAAACATTAAGGCGTCTATGCACTGAGGTTTGTAAGCATTAGGGATGCTAAGCATTGAGGTTTCAGAGCAATAAAATTTCTAAGCAATGAGGATTCTACGCATTGAGGTTTCTAAGCAATGCATGGAGGATGCTAAGCATTGAGGTTCCTAAGCAGTGAGAATTCTGAGCTTTGAGGATTCGAAGCTAAGCAATGAGGATGCTAAGCATTGAGGATGCTAAGCATTGAGGATTCTAAGCTATGTAATGGGGATACAAAGCATTGAGGATGCAAAGCATTGAGGATTCTAAGCATTGAGGATTCTAAGCTAAGCATAGAGCATACTAACGATTGAGGATGCTAAGCATTGAGGTTTCTAAGCTTAGCATTGAGGATTCTAAGCATTCAGGTTTCTAAGCATTGAGGATTCTAAGCCAAGCATTGAGTTTTCTTATCTTTAAGGTTTCTAAACCTTAAGGCCTCTATGCACTGAGGTTTGTAAGCATTAGGGATGCTAAGCATTGAGGTTTCAGAGCAATAAAATTTCTAAGCAATGAGGATTCTACGCATTGAGGTTTCTAAGCAACGCATGGAGGATGCTAAGCATTGAGGTTCCTAAGCAGTGAGGATTCTGAGCTTTGAGGATTCGAAGCTAAGCAATGAGGATGCTAAGCATTGAGGATGCTAAGCATTGAGGATTCTAAGCTATGTAATGGGGATACAAAGCATTGAGGATGCTAAGCATTGAGGATTCTAAGCATTGAGGATTCTAAGCTAAGCATAGAGCATACTAAGGATTGAGGATGCTAAGCATTGAGGTTTCTAAGCATTGGGGATTCTATGCATTGAGGATGCTAAGCACTGAGGATTATAAGCATTGAGGTTTCTAAGCAGTGAGGATTCTAAGCATTGAAGTTTCTAAGCAGTGAGGATTCTAAGCTAAGCACTGAGGATGCTAAGTATTGAGGTTTCTAAGCATTAAGGACTCTGTGCATTGAGGTTCCTAAGCATTGAGGATTCTAAGCATTGAGGATTCTAAGCATTGAGGATTCTAAGCATAGAGGATTCTAAGCCAAGCATTGAGTTTTCTAATCTTTGAGGTTTCTAAGCATTAAGGCCTCTATGCATTGAGGTTTGTAAGCATTTGGGATGCTAAGCAATGAGGTTTCAAACAATAAAATTTCTCAGCACTGAGGTTTGTAAGCATTGAGGATTCTAAGCATTGAGGATTCTAAGCTAAGCATAGAGCATACTAAGGATTGAGGATGCTAAGCATTGAGGATTCTAAGCATTGAGGATTCTAAGCTATGCATTGAGGATTCTAAACATTGAGGATGTTAAGCATTGAGGATTCTAAGCATTGAGTTTTCTAAGCTAAGCATTGAGGATGCTAAGCATTGAGGATTCTAAGCATTGAGGATTCTAAGCTTTGAGGATTCTAAGCATTGAGGATTCTAAGCATTGAGGATTCTAATCTAGGCATTGAGGATTCTAAGCATTGAGGATTCTAAGCATTGAGGATTCTAAGCATTGAGGTTTCTAAGCTAAGCATTGAGGATTCTAAGCATTGAGGATGCTAAGCATTGAGGATGCTAAGCATTGAGGATGCTAAGCATTGAGGATTCTAAGCATTGAGGATTCTAAGCTAGGCATTGAGGATTCTAAGCATTGAGGATTCTAAGCATTGAGGATTCTAAGCAAAGTATTGAGGTTTCTAAGCATTGAGGATGCTAAGCATTGAGGATGCTAAGCATTGAGGATGCAAAGCATTGAGGATTCTAAGCATTGAGGATTCTAGGCATTGAGGATGCTAAGCATTGAGGATGCTAAGCACTGAGGATTCTAAGCATTGAGGATTCTAAGCATTGAGGATTCTAAGCATAGAGGATTCTAAGCCAAGCATTGAGTTTACTAATCTTTGAGGTTTCTAAGCATTAAGGCCTCTATGCATTGAGGTTTGTAAGCATTTGGGATGCTAAGCAATGAGGTTTCAGAGCAATAAAATTTCTCAGAATTGAGGTTTGTAAGCATTGAGGATTCTAAGCATTGAGGATTCTAAGCTAAGCATAGAGCATACTAAGGATTGAGGATGCTAAGCATTGAGGATTCTAAGCATTGAGGATTCTAAGCTATGCATTGAGGATTCTAAACATTGAGGATGTTAAGCATTGAGGATTCTAAGCATTGAGTATTCTAAGCATTGAGTTTTCTAAGCTAAGCATTGAGGATTCTAAGCATTGAGGATTCTAAGCATTGAGGATTCTAAGCACTGAGGATTCTAAGCATTGAGGATTCTAAGCATTGAGGATTCTAAGCATTGAGGATTCTAATCTAGGCATTGAGGATTCTAAGCATTGAGGATTCTAAGCATTGAGGATTCTAAGCATTGAGGTTTCTAAGCTAAGCATGGAGGATACTAAGCATTGAGGATGCTAAGCATTGAGGATTCTAAGCATTGAGGATTCTAAGCATTGAGGATTCTAAGCTAGGCATTGAGGATTCTAAGCATTGAGGATTCTAAGCATTGAGGTTTCTGAGCAAAGCATTGAGGTTTCTATGCATTGAGGATGCTAAGCATTGAGGATGCTAAGCATTGAGGATGCAAAGCATTGAGGATTCTAAGCATTGGGGATTCTAGGCATTGAGGATGGTAAGCATTGAGGATGCTAAGCATTGAGGATGCTAAGCATTGAGGATGCTAAGCATTGAGGATTCTAAGCATTGAGGATTCTAAGCCAAGCATTGAGTTTTCTAATCTTTGTTGTTTCTAAACATTAAGGCCTCTATGCAATGAGGTTTGTAAGCATTAGGGTTGCTAAGCATTGAGGTTTCAGAGCAATAAAATTTCTAAGCAATGAGGATTCTGCGCATTGAGGTTTCTAAGCAATGCATGGAGGATGCTAAGCCTTGAGGTTCCTAAGCAGTGAGGATTCTGAGCTTTGAGGATTCTAAGCTAAGCAATGAGGATGCTAAGCAATGAGGATGCTAAGCAATGAGGATGCTAAGCATTGTGGACGCTAAGCATTGAGGATGCTAAGCATTAAGGATGCTAAGCATTGAGGTTTCTAAGCTAAGCATTGAGGATGCGAAGCATTGAGGATTCTAACTATTGAGGATTATAAGCAATGCATGGAGGATGCTAAGCATTGAGGATTCTAAGCATTGAGGATTCTAAGCATGGAGGATTCTAAGCATTGAGGATTCTAAGCATTGAGGATTCTAAGCCAAGCATTGAGTTTTATAATCTTTGAGTTTTCTAAGCATTAAGGCCACTATGCATTGAGGTTTGTAAGCATTTGGGATGCTAAGCAATGAGGTTTCAAACAATAAAATTTCTCAGCATTGAGGTTTGTAAGCATTGAGGATTCTAAGCATTGAGGATTCTAAGCTAAGCATAGAGCATACTAAGGATTGAGGATGCTAAGCATTGAGGTTTCGAAGCATTGGGGATTCTACGCGTTGAGGATGCTAAGCACTGAGGATTCTAAGCATTGAGGTTTCTAAGCAGTGAGGATTCTAAGATAAGCACTGAGGATGCTAAGTATTGAGGTTTCTAAGCATTAAGGACTCTGTGCATTGAGGTTTCTAAGAAATGAGGATGCTAAGCATTGAGGATGCTAAGCATTGAGGATGCTAAGTATTGAGGATGCTAAGCATTGAGGCTGTTAAGCATTGAGGATGCTAACCATTGAGTTTTCTAAGCTAAGCACTGAGGATGCTAAGCATTGAGGATTCTAAGCATTGAGGATTCTAAGCATTGAGGATTCTAAGCATTGAGGTTTCTAAGCTAAGCATTGAGGATTCTAGGCATTGAGGATGCTAAGCATTGAGGATGCTAAGCATTGAGGATTCTAAGCATTGAGGATTCTAAGCATTGAGGTTTCTAAGCTAAGCATTGAGGATTCTAGGCATTGAGGATGCTAAGCATTGAGGATGCTAAGCATTGAGGATTCTAAGCATAGAGGATTCTAAGCCAAGCATTGAGTTTTCTAATCTTTGAGGTTTCTAAGCATTAAGGCCTCTATGCATTGAGGTTTGTAAGCATTTGGGATGCTAAGCAATGAGGTTTCAAACAATAAAATTTCTCAGCATTGAGGTTTGTAAGCATTGAGGATTTTAAGCATTGAGGATTCTAAGCTAAGCATAGAGCATACTAAGGATTGAGGATGCTAAGCATTGAGGATTCTAAGCATTGAGGATTCTAAGCTATGCATTGAGGATTCTAAACATTGAGGATGTTAAGCATTGAGGATTCTAAGCATTGAGTTTTCTAAGCTAAGCATTGAGGATGCTAAGCATTGAGGATTCTAAGCATTGAGGATTCTAAGCTTTGAGGATTCTAAGCATTGAGGATTCAAAGCATTGAGGATTCTAAGCATTGAGGATTCTAAGCATTGAGGTTTCTAAGCTAAGCATGGAGGATTCTAAGCATTGAGGATTCTAAGCATTGAGGATTCTAAGCATTGAGGATTCTAAGGATTGAGGATTCTAATCTAGGCATTGAGGATTCTAAGCATTGAGGATTCTAAGCATTGAGGATTCTAAGCATTGAGGTTTATAAGCTAAGCATTGAGGATTCTAAGCATTGAGGATGCTAAGCATTGAGGATGCTAAGCATTGAGGATGCTAAGCTTTGAGGATGCTAAGCATTGAGGATTCTAAGCATTGAGGATTCTAAGCATTGAGGATTCTAAGCATAGTGGATTCTAAGCATTGAGGATTCTAAGCATTGAGGATTCTAAGCTAAGCATTGAGGATTCTAGGCATTGAGGATGCTAAGCATTGAGGATTCTAAGCATTGAGGATTCTTAGCTAAGCATTGAGGATGCTAAGTATTGAGGTTTCTAAGCATTAAGGACTCTGTGCATTGAGGTTTCTAAGCATTGAGGATTCTAAGCTAAGCATTGAGGATTCTAAGCATTGAGGATTCTAAGCATTGAGGATTCTAAGCATTGAGGATTCTAATCTAGGCATTGAGGATTCTAAGCATTGAGGATTCTAAGCATTGAGGATTCTAAGCATTGAGATTTCTAAGCTAAGCATTGAGGATTCTAAGCATTGAGGATGCTAAGCATTGAGGATGCTAAGCATTGAGGATGCTAAGCTTTGAGGATGCTAAGCATTGAGGATTCTAAGCATTGAGGATTCTAAGCATTGAGGATTCTAAGCATAGTGGATTCTAAGCATTGAGGATTCTAAGCATTGAGGATTCTAAGCTAAGCATTGAGGATGCTAAGTATTAAGGTTTCTAAGCATTAAGGACTCTGTGCATTGAGGTTTCTAAGCATTGAGGATTCTAAGCTAAGCATTGAGGATTCTAAGCATTGAGTTTTCTAAGCTAAGCATTGAGGATGCTAAGCATTGAGGATTCTAAGCATTGAGGATTCTAAGCATTGAGGATTCTAAGCATTGAGTATGCTAAGCATTGAGGATTCTAAGCATTGAGGATGCTAAGCATTGAGGATTCTAAGCATTGAGGATTCTAAGCATTGAGGATTCTAAGCTATGTAATGAGGATGCTAAGCACTGAGGATTCTAAGTATTGAGGTTTCTAAGCTAAGCATTGAGGACGCGAAGCATTGAGGATTCTAACTATTGAGGATTCTAAGCAATGCATGGAGGATTCTAAGCATTGAGGATTCTAAGCGTTGAGGATTCTAAGCATTCAGGATGCTAAGCATTGGGGATGCTAAGCATTGAGGATTCTAAGCATTGAGGATTCTAAGCATTGAGGATGCTAAGCATTGAGGATTCTAAGCATTGAGGATGCTAAGCATTGAGGATTCTAAGCATTGAGGATGCTAAGCTTTGAGGATTCTAAGCATTGAGGATTCTAAGCATTGAGGATTCTAAGCATTGAGGATTCTAAGCCAAGCATTGAGTTTTCTAATCTTTGTTGTTTCTAAACATTAAGGCCTCTATGCAATGAGGTTTGTAAGCATTAGGGTTGCTAAGCATTGAGGTTTCAGAGCAATAAAATTTCTAAGCAATGAGGATTCTAAGCATTGAGGTTTCCAAGCAATGCATGGAGGATTCTAAGCATTGAGGTTCCTAAGCAGTGAGGATTCTGAGTTTTGAGGATTCTAAGCTAAGTAATGAGGATGCTAAGCAATGAGTATGCTAAGCATTGAGGATGCTAAGCATTGAGGATTCTAAGCATTGAGGATTCTAAGCATTGAGGTTTCTAAGCAAAGCATTGAGGATGCTAAGCATTGAGGATGCTAAGCATTGAGGATGCTAAGCATTGAGGATTCTAAGTATTGAGGTTTCTCAGCATTATGGACTCTGTGCATTGAGGTTTCTAAGCATTGAGGATCCTGAGCTTTGAGGATTCTAAGATATGCATTGAGGTTGCTAAGGATTGAGGATGCTAAGCATTGAGGATACTAAGCATTGAGGTTTCTAAGCGTAGCATTGAGGATTCTAAGCATTCAGGTTTCTAAGCAGTGAGGATTCTAAGCTAAGCACTGAGGATGCTAAGTATTGAGGTTTCTAAGCATTAAGGACTCTGTGCATTGACGTTTCTAAACATTGAGGATGTTAAGCATTGAGGATTCTAAGCATTGAGGATGCTAAGAATTGAGGATGCTAAGCATTGAGGATTCTAAGCATTGAGGATTCTAAGCATTGAGGATTCTAAGCATAGAGGATGCTAAGCATTGAGGATTCTAAGCATTGAGGATTCTAAGCATTCAGGTTTCTAAGCAGTGAGGATTCTAAGCTAAGCACTGAGGATGCTAAATATTGAGGTTTCTAAGCATTTAGGATTCTGTGCATTGAGCATTCTAAGCATTGAGGATTCTAAGCATTGAGGATTCTAAGCTAGGCATTGAGGATTCTAAGCATTGAGGATGCTAAGCATTGAGGATTCTAAGCATTGAGGTTTCTAAGCTAAGCATTGAGGATTCTAAGCATTGAGGATGCTAAGCATTGTGGATGCTAAGAATTGAGGATGCTAAGTATTGAGGATGCTAAGCATTGAGGATTCTAAGCACTGAGGATTCTAAGCATTGAGGATGCTAAGCGTTGAGGATGCTAAGCGTTGAGAATTCTAAGCATTGAGGATTCTAAGCATTGAGGATTCTAAGCATTGAGGATGCTAAGCATTGAGGATTCTAAGCATTGAGGATTCTAAGCAATGAGGATGCTAAGCTAAGCATAGAGCATACTAAGGATTGAGGATGCTAAGCATTGAGGTTTCTAAGCATTGGGGATTCTACGCGTTGAGGATGCTAAGCACTGAGGATTATAAGCATTGAGGTTTCTAAGCAGTGAGGATTCTATGCTAAGCACTGAGAATGCTAAGTATTGAGGTTTCTAAGCATTAAGGACTCTGTGCATTGAGGATTCTAAGCATTGAGGATCCTGAGCTTTGGGGATTCTAAGCTATGCATTGAGGATGCTAAGCATTGAGGATTCAAAGCATTGAGGATTCTAAGCATTGAGGATTCTAAGCACTCAGGTTTCTAAGCAGTGAGGATTCTAAGCTAAGCACTGAGGATGCTAAGTATTGAGGTTTCTAAGCATTAAGGACTCTGTGCATTGAGGTTTCTAAGCATTGAGGATTCTAAGCATTGAGGATTCTAAGCATTGAGGATTCTAAGCATTGAGGATTCTAAGCATCGAGGATTCTAAGCATTGAGGATTCTAAGCATTGAGGTTTCTAAGCTAAGCATTGAGGATTCTAAGCATTGAGGATTCTAAGCATTGAGGATTCTCAGCATTGAGGATTCTATGCTAGGCATTGTGGATTCTAAGCATTGAGGTTTCTAAGCATTGAGGATGCTAAGCATTGAGGATTCTAAGCATTGAGGATTCTAAGCATTGAGGATTCTAAGCATTGAGGTTTCTAAGCATTGAGGATTCTAAGCATTGAGGTTTCTAAGCATTGAGGATTCTAAGCATTGAGGATGCTAAGCATTGAGGATTCTAAGTTATGTAACGAGGATGCGAAGCATTGAGGATTCTAACTTTTGAGGATTCTAAGCAATGCATTGAGGATTCTAAGCATTGGGGATTCTAAGCATTGAGGATTCTAACCCAAGCATTGATTTTTCTAATCTTTGAGGTTTCTAAGCATTAAGGCCTCTATGCATTTAGGTTTGTAAGCATTTGGGATGCTAAGCAATGAGGTTTCAAATAATAAAATTTCTCAGCATTGAGGTTTGTAAGCATTGAGGATTCTAAGCATTGAGGATTCTAAGCTAAGCATAGAGCATACTAAGGATTGAGGATGCTAAACATTGAGGTTTCTAAGCATTGGGCATTCTACGCGTTGAGGATGCTAAGCACTGAGGATTCTAAGCATTGAGGTTTCTAAGCAAAGGATTCTAAGCTAAGCACTGAGGATGCTAAGTATTGAGGTTTCTAAGCATTAAGGACTCTGTGCATTGAGGTTTCTAAGCATTAAGGACTCTGTGCATTGAGGTTTCTAAGCATTAAGGACTCTGTGCATTGAGGTTTCTAAGCTAAGCATTGAGGATGCTAAGCATTGAGGATTCTAAGCATTGAGGATTCTAAGCATTGAGGATACAAATCATTGACGATGCCAAGCATTGAGGATGCTAAGGATTGAGGATGCTAAGCATTGAGGATTCTAAGCATTGAGGATTCTAAGCATTGAGGATTCCAAGGACTGAGGATTCTAAGCTAAGCATGGAGGATTCTAAGCATTGAGGATTCTAAGCATTCAGGTTTCTAAGCAGTGAGGATTCTAAGCAAAGCACTGAGGATGCTAAGTATTGAGGTTTCTAAGCATTAAGGACTCTGTGCATTGAGGTTTCTAAGCATTGAGGATCCTGAGCTTTGAGGATTCTAAGATATGCATTGAGGATGCTAAGGATTGAGGTTTCTGAGCTTAGCATTGAGGATTCTAATCATTGAGGATTCTAAGCATTGAGGATTCTAAGTATTGAGGTTTCTAAGCATTAAGGACTCTGTGCATTGAGGATTCTAAGCATTGAGGATTCTAAGCATTGAGGATTCTAAGCATTAAGGATTCTCAGCATTAATGATTCTAAGCAGTGAGGATTCTAAGCTATGAGGATTCTAAGCCAAGCATTGAATTTTCTAATCTTTGAGGTTTCTAAGCATTCAGGCCCCTATGCATTGAGGTTTGTAAGCATTGAGGATTCTAAGCAATGATGTTTCAAACAATAAAATTTCTCAGCATTGAGGTTTGTAAGCATTGAGGATTCTAAGCATTGAGGTTTCTAAGCTAAGCATTGAGGATGCGAAGCATTGAGGATTCTAAGCATTGAGGATTCTAAGCCAAGCATTCTGTTTTCTAATCTTTGAGGTTTCTAAGCATTAAGGCCTCTATGCATTGAGGTTTGTAAGCATTGAGGATCCTGAGCTTTGAGGATTCTAAGCTAAGCATTGAGGATGCTAAGCATTGAGGATTCTAAGCATTGAGTATTCTAAGCTATGCATTGAGGATTTTAATCATTGAGGATGTTAAGCATTGAGGATTCTAAGCATTGAGGTTTCTAAGCTAAGCATTGAGGATTCTAAGCATTGAGGATTCTAAGCATTCAGGTTTCTATGCAGTGAGGATTCTAAGCTAAGCACTGAGGATGCTAAGTATTGAGGTTTCTAAGCATTAAGGACTCTGTGCATTGAGGTTTCTAAGCATTGAGGATTCTAAGCATTGAGGATTCTAAGCATTGAGGATTCTTAGCTAGGCATTGAGGATTCTATGCATTGAGGATTCTAAGCCAAGCATTGAGTTTTCTAATCTTTGAGGTTTCTAAACAAAAAGGCCTCTATGCATTGAGGTTTGAAAGCATTAGGGATGCTAAGCATTGAGGTTTCAGAGCAATGAAATTTCTAAGCAATGGGGATTCTACGCATTGAGATTTCTAAGCAATGCATGGAGGATGCTAAGCATTGAGGTTCCTAAGCAGTGAGGATTCTGAGCTTTGAGGATTCTAAGCTAAGCAATGAGGATGCTAAGCATTGAGGATGCTAAGCATTGAGGATTCTAAGCATTGAGGATTCTAAGCATTGAGGATTCTAAGCATTGAGGATTCTAAGCAAAGCATTGAGGATTCTAAGCATTGAGGATTCTAAGCAAAGCATTCAGGATGCTAAGCATTGAGGATGCTAAGCATTGAGAATTCTAAGCATTAAGGATTCTAAGCATTGAGGATGCTAAGCATTGAGGATTCTAAGCATTGAGGATTGTAAGCATTGAGGATGCTAAGCATTGAGGATGCTAAGCATTGAGGATGCTAAGCATTGAGGATGCTTAGCATTGAGGATGCTAAGCATTGAGGATGCTAAGCATTGAGGATTCTAAGCATTGAGGATGCTAAGCATTGAGGATGCTAAGCATTGAGGATTCTAAGCGTTGAGGATGCTAAGCATTGAGGATGCTAAGCATTGAGGATTCTAAGCTATGTAATGAGGATGCTAAGCATTGAGGATTCTAACTATTGAGGATTCTAAGCAATGCATGGAGGATTCTAAGCATTGAGGATTCTAAGCATTGAGGATGCTAAGCATTGATGATGCTAAGCATTGAGGATTCTAAGCATTGAGGATGCTAAGCATTGAGGATGCTAAGCATTGATGATGCTAAGCATTGAGGATTCTAAGCTAAGCATTGAGGATGCTAAGCATTGAGGATGCTAAGCATTGAGGATTCTAAGCATTGAGGATTCTAAGCTATGTAATGAGGATGCTAAGCATTGAGGATTCTAAGTATTGAGGTTTCTAAGCTAAGCACTGAGGATGCGAAGCATTGCGGATTCTAAGCTAAGTAATGAGGATGCTAAGCATTGAGGATTCTAAGTATTGAGGTTTCTAAGCTAAGCATTGAGGATGCGAAGCATTGAGGATTCTAACTATTGAGGATTCTAAGCAATGCATGGAGGATTCTAAGCATTGAGGATTCTAAGCTATGAGGATTCTAAGCCAAGCATTGAATTTTCTAATCTTTGAGGTTTCTAAGCATTCAGGCCTCTATGCATTGAGGTTTGTAAGCATTGAGGATTCTAAGCAATGAGGTTTCAAACAATAAAATTTCTCAGCATTGAGGTTTGTAAGCATTGAGGATTCTAAGCACTGAGGATTCTAACCTAAGCATAGAGCATACTAAGTATTGAGGATGCTAAGCATTGAGGTTTCTAAGCATTAGGGATTCTACGCGTTGAGGATGCTAAGCACTGAGGATTCTAAGCACTGAGGTTTCTAAGCAGTGAGGATTCTAAGCTAAGCACTGAGGATGCTAAGTATTGAGGTTTCTAAGCATTAAGGACTCTGTGCATTGAGGTTTCTAAGCATCGAGGATTCTAAGCATTGAAAATTCTAAGCATTGAGGATTCTAAGCATTGAAGATTCTAAGCTAGGCATTGAGGATTCTAAGCATTGAGGATGCTAAGCATTGAGGATGCTAAGCATTGAGGATGCTAAGCATTGAGGTTGCTAAGCACTGAGGATGCTAAGCATTGAGGATGCTAAGCATTGAGGATTCTAAGATTTGAGGATGTGTCACGGGTTACTTAGATTTACCTATGCCCGTGACAGGGGAAGCCACCCCGTGGGCCCCCCTCCCGGGGCCCGGAAAGGAGGGGGAAAAAGGGAGTGGGATAAAACAGCGACAATCTAAGGAGGAAAAACTTATTTTACTAAATATGATACCGAAATACAAGATAACACAATATAATATAATTGAGGCTAACAAATTGAACGAAACAGAGAGAGAGAGAGTCCCCGAAAACCGAGAGGCCTACTGTGAACTCTAGGCGACACGGCTGGAACGCTTCCCACTCTCCGAGAAGTTCGAGAGAAGAAGGAGGGCACTCCAGCCTGGGAACGAGATTATACAGCGTCCTGGTCCCGTGACTTATCATTAACCCTGTTGTTCTCTGGGATATGTAGTCTTCTTCTGTGGACTGCACATTCAATAGAAGTATCCATACTTTACATGATGTTATGATGTGGAATACTGATAGCAAAATTACAAAATTACAAAACCATGACATTCCACCCCTTATTCTACATTATTACATCATGATAAATATATATATACATATATATACACGTATGTAAAATTATGATAGCTAAACAGTAGAATTACATGTAACATAACTAAATGTACAACTATAATAACTAAAATACACTACACATGCAAACATATATATATATAAATACATAAAATTATTGACTGCTCTCCCCCAGCATCAAATTCCCTTGTGGCACACATTGAACATCCCCATCCTTCTGCATTACCCACCAAGTGCACCCAGGTCCCTGGGCAAAGACAGTTCCACGGATAGGTTTGCCCTTTCCAGAAGCTGGAAGGACCCAAACAGCTTTTCCCAACATGTTCTTTACATGTACAACAGGGACCTTATCTCCTTCTACAGTGTGTAGGGGGCTAGATTGACTAGGACCATCACGATTGACAGATCCTCTAGTATTCACCAACCAAGTGGCTTCTGCCAGATTCTTCTCCCAGTGCTTAAATGTTCCACCACCCATTGCTTTCAACATAGTTTTCAACAACCCATTATATCGTTCAATTTTACCAGAAGCTGGTGCATGGTAGGGAATATGATAAATCCACTCAATGCCATGATCTTTGGCCCAAGTATTTATAAGGGAATTTTTAAAATGTGTCCCATTATCAGATTCAATTCTTTCTGGGGTGCCATGTCGCCACAGGACTTGTTTCTCAAGACCTAATATGGTGTTTCGAGCAGTAGCATGGGGTACTGCGTATGTTTCAAGCCACCCAGTGGTTGCCTCTACCATGGTGAATACATAACACTTACCACTGCGAGATCGTGGCAAGGTGATATAATCAACCTGCCACGCCTCCCCATATTTATACTTTTGCCACCGCCCTTCCTCCCAGAGAGGTTTCATCCTTTTGGCTTGTTTAATTATGGCACATGTTTCACAATCATGAATAATCTGCGCAATAGCGTCCATGGTTAAGTCCACCCCTCGGTCTCTGGCCCACTTATATGTCGCGTCTCTTCCTTGATGACCTGAGGTCTCATGAGCC
Organism: Coturnix japonica; assembly: GCF_054131305.1. Classification (NCBI taxonomy): domain Eukaryota; kingdom Metazoa; phylum Chordata; class Aves; order Galliformes; family Phasianidae; genus Coturnix; species Coturnix japonica. The sequence continues at coordinate 1,815,915 of NW_028188943.1, read as the reverse complement.
CATCGAGCTAGAAATAATTCACCCTTATTCTGCCAGTCCAAGTCAATTTGAGCCACCTCAATTTTGGCAGCTTTATCTACCTGATGGTTGTTTTGTTGTTCTTCAGTAGCCCGACTTTTGGGCACATGTGCATCCACATGACGCACCTTTACAACCATATTCTTTGTTCGGGAAGCAATGTCCTTCCATAATTCAGCGGCCCAAACAGATTTACCCTTCCATTGCCAGTTGTTTTGTTCCCACCTCTGTAACCACCCCCATAAGGCATTTGCCACCATCTATGAGTCAGTATAAAGATACAGCATTGGCCACCTCTCCCGTTCAGCAACATCTAAGGCCAGCTGGACAGCTTTTACCTCTGCAAACTGACTTGATTCTCCCTTACCTTCGGTGGCCTCTGCAACCTGTCTCTGCAACTCTGTCGTGTGGGGCTCCACACAGCAGCTTTCCATTTGCGATGCTTCCCTACAATGCGACATGATCCGTCTGTGAATAGGGCATATTTCTTTTCATTTTCTGGTAATTCGTTGTATGGTGGGGCCTCTTTAGCACGTGATACCTCTTCTGCAGGTGATGTTCCAAACTTTTTATCTTCAGGCCAGTCCATGATTACCTCTAGGATTCCTGGACGATTGAGGTTTCCCATTCGCGCTCGCTGTGTAATCAGCGTAATCCACTTGCTCCAGGTGACATCGGTAGCATGATGAGTGGAGGGAACCTGTCCTTTGAACATCCAGTTCAGCACTGGCAGTCGAGGTGCCAAAAGGAGCTGTGTTTCAGTCCCGACTACTTCGGAAGCAGCCCGAACCCCCTCATACGCGGCTAAGATCTCCTTCTCAGTTGGAGTGTAGCACTCTTCAGACCCCTTATATGATCGACTCCAGAATCCCAGGGGTCGGCCTCGGGTCTCTCCTGAGGCTCTTTGCCACAAACTCCAAGTGGGGCCTTTCTCTCCAGCAGCAGTATAGAGGATGTTCTTTACATCCTGTCCAGTCCGTACTGGCCCCAGAGCTACAGCTCGGGCTATCTCTTGTTTAATCTGTTCAAAAGCCTGCTGCTGCTCAGGGCCCCATGCAAAATCGTTCTTCTTCCGTGTCACCTGATAAAGGGGGCTTACAATGAGGCTGTAGTTTGGAATGTGCATCCTCCAAAAGCCTACTGCACCCAGGAAAGATTGTGTCTCTTTCTTGCTAGTTGGTGGAGACATGGCAGTGATTTTGTCGATCACATCTGTTGGGATGTGACGACGTCCATCCTGCCACTTTATACCTAAGAACTGAATTTCCTGGGCAGGTCCTTTTACTTTGCTTCGCTTAATAGCAAAGCCGGCTTGTAGAAGAATTTGGATGATCTGCTCTCCTTTTGTGAAAACCTCTTCTGCTGTATCACCCCACACAACAATGTCATCAATGTACTGCAGGTGTTCAGGAGCACCACCTTGTTCCAGTACAGTTTGGACCAACCCATGGCAAATGGTTGGGCTGTGTTTCCACCCTTGGGGCAAACGGTTCCAAGTATACTGAATGCCCCTCCAGGTGAAGGCAAACTGTGGCTTACATTCTGCAGCCAAAGGAATAGAGAAGAAGGCATTGGCAATGTCAATGGTGGCATACCATTTGGCTGCTTTTGACTCCAGCTCGTACTGGAGTTCCAACATGTCCGGCACAGCAGCGCTCAATGGGGGTGTGACCTCATTCAGGCCACGGTAGTCTACTGTCAGCCTCCATTCTCCACTGGCTTTACGCACTGGCCATATGGGACTGTTAAAAGGTGAGTGAGTTTTACTGATCACTCCCTGATTCTCCAACTGGCGAATCAAATCATGAATGGGGAGCAAGGAATCCCTGTTGGTGCAGTACTGCCGTCTGTGCACTGTCTTTGTAGCAATTGGTACCTGCTGCTCTTTTACTCGTAGCAGCCCCACAACAGACGGGTCCTCTGACAGGCCAGGCAAAACAGACAGCTGCTTAATGTTGTCCATATCTACAGCAGCTATCCCAAAGGCCCATCGATACCCCTTAGGATCCTTGAAATGCCCCCTTCTGAGGTAATCAATACCCAGTATACATGGAGCCCCTGGGCCAGTCACAATAGGGTGTTTTTGCCAGTCTTTGCCAGTGAGGCTTATTTCAGCCTCCAGCACAGTCAATTCTTGAGAGCCCCCAGTCACTCCAGAAATATGGATTGATTCTGTCCCTTCATGACTGGAGGGCATTAGGGTGCACTGTGCACCGGTATCCACCAGCGCCTTATATTCCTGTGGTTCTGATGTGCCAGGCCATCGAATCCACACAGTCCAATAAACTCTATTATCCCTTTCCCTCCCCTGACTGAGGGCAGGGCCCCTCTATTGGTTACCTGTGATGACTGGAGCAACTCCACTGGTGGTTGGTATGTCTAGTAGTTCTCTCACCCGTGCTCGTAGTGCAGAAGTAGGCTGATCATGCCACTTCCTCATGTCTTCTCCACGGTCACGTAGGTAGCGCCACATGGAAACACGCGGTGCAATCGTACTGTTGTTCTTTGCTCGAGCTGGGAAGCGTGTGCGTTTAACAGCTGAGACTTTTGATGATGCAGGTGAGGAGTAGGACTGGAATACTTTGATCAGATCCTTCATTAGACCTGGTGGCCCGTACGAGGATTGACCTTCATCAGTTGTTTCTGATACTATTACGGGATCATTGCAATTAGTTGATGGAAACAATTTCTTGCACATTTCATCTACTCGGTTTTCTAGCCGTGAGATGGCAGAAACTGCGGCATGCAGTTGAGGGAGCTGCTGATCAGTGGTTTGAAGCATTATAATCAGCTCAACAACTCGGGGCCATCTGTCCACGAATCCTTTAGATCCTGATACCAATGACTGTGCAATTCTCTCTGGTGCTGTACTTGTGATTTTCTGCCACATGTCAGGATCGGCCCTTACTCTCTCAGGGTCAAGTTCGCTTGGATCAGGGCTGTACAACATTTTCGCCATGGCCAATTCCCTCAAGCGCTGAATACCTTTTTGGACGGTATTCCAACTATCAAATTTAGGCTTCAAAGCATCCTTATAGGGGTACCTTTCTCTCACGGCTTCTAACAGCCGCAACCAGAGAGTGGCAGCTCCATCCGAACATCTGCTAATCCCTCTGTCGATACCTGCATCTTGGGCAATGCTTCCTAGTTGGCGAGCTTCATTACCATCTAGAGACAAGCTGTTGGCCCCGTTGTCCCAGCAGCGAAGCAACCAAGCAAGGATACCTTCATCTTGATGCCGTGTGAACTCCTTTCTTGAGCCCTGGATTTCAGTCAGCTTCAGAGGTCGACAGTAGGTGATTTCCTCCTCATCATCAGTCTCTTCTTCATGCCTCTTGGTTTTTGCCTTTGCTTTTTTCGGTACTGCTCCATGCCCGGCACCTGGGTCTTCTGCTGCCCCCCCCTGTGCTTCTCCTTCTTTTCGTTCTAGACGCATGGACACCCGTTTCCATTTCTTGCCTTCCACAGGGGCAACTGATATTGCTACTGATGCCTCCTGTGACTGATCAGAATTAACTTGGGCTTGAATCTCAGATCGGAAACTCTCTCTCCAGAATAGTATGATACAAAGCACGGTATGCATAAGCCAAACCCCACATAAGGTTTACCTCCTTAGATCTCTGACCCAAATGCTCACTTAATTTCTTAGGGTCCCTTAGGTGTTCAAGAGTGAAATCCCATGACACTGCGGGTCCCCATGCTTCTAAGACTTTTCCTAAACCTTTCCATATTCCCTGCCAGTCATCATTCTCTGGTTCTGGAGGAGACTTCCGCATAGAACGAATGCATAGGAACATATATGCATTCATTAATAGTGATAACATGGATGCAAGTATGAACCCTATCTCAGTTATTGAAAGGCGTGTGGAAACCTGAGAGTACAACCTAAATAAAAAGGGTTTTTTTAGCCTGTACAATGAATTAAACATGGTGCTGTTTGTAAAATTGCCTGTTCCATCTGGGATGCAAGTACTTGTAAGATTCGCAATTCCATCTGGGATGCAAGTGTTTGTAAGATTCACAATTCCATCTGGGGTGTAGATGCCAAAATTCTGACCATACCACATCTCATAAAAGTACCAGGCAGGTGTCTCCATCAGTATCCACCTTATTAGGCTATATACCTGCACAATTCCACAACACCAAATTATGGTGTTAATAGTTGACCAATACTTTAAGAAGATCATAATTGCTTTCAATCCCTTAAACAGAGCAACTGGGATGAAGAGTGGATTCATAGCTGGCAGGCTCTGTAAAAGTCAGAGCTAGCTAGCTTTGCTCTAAGGGAGAAAGAAATCCCTTTGTTTTCTACACAAAAGTTAGATAGCAGTGCTGAGAATGTACAGCAGCCCTTAATGCTGACAATTTGTCTGGTATTTCAAGGTCACGTTCTCAGTGAGCAGCTACGAAAAGATAACACTCCCCTAACGAAGCTCTTTAAGAGTAAAGAGAGAGTCGTTCTAAAAGCTAAAAAGCTCTATGCCCGCATTCTCCACCAAAAAATCTGTCACGGGTTACTTAGATTTACCTATGCCCGTGACAGGGGAAGCCACCCCGTGGGCCCCCCCCAGGGCCCGGAAAGGAGGGGGAAAAAGGGAGTGGGATAAAACAGCGACAATCTAAGGAGGAAAAACTTATTTTACTAAATATGATATCGAAATACAAGATAACACAATATAATATAATTGAGGCTAACAAATTGAACGAAACAGAGAGAGAGAGAGTCCCTGAAAACCGAGAGGCCTACTGTGAACTCTAGGCGACACGGCTGGAATGCTTCCCACTCTCCGAGAAGTTCGAGAGAAGAAGGAGGGCACTCCAGCCTGGGAACGAGATTATACAGTGTCCTGGTCCCGTGACTTATCATTAACCCTGTTGTTCTCTGGGATATGTAGTCTTCTTCTGTGGACTGCACATTCAATAGAAGTATCCCTACTTTACATGATGTTATGATGTGGAATACTGATAGCAAAATTACAAAATTACAAAACCATGACACTCTGCTATCAGGAGAGGCTGAGGGAGATAGGGGTGTCCAGCTGCAGAAGGGGAGGAAAGTTCAGATTTTGGAAACCACCACATCAGCTTTAACGGAGTGAACCAGTTCCAAAAGCTGTGTTCCAAAAGCACTGCTAAATAGCCCCTGTGACTCCTCGAGCTTACTACAATAAAAGAACAACACATGGGGTTGTTTAAACGTTGAGGCCAATGCATCCCATTCCTATGGGAGGTAGTGATATGTGGAGGAACTCAGTACAACAGGGTACCTTTGGAAAAGCATGTATAAAACATTAATTGCATCAATCAACAAAATGTATAAGTGAATAACTGTTCAAATCCATTTAGTGCATTTCTTACTTCTATCACGTTTTTAATTCTCATTATAATACCAAAAGAAAAGAAGAAAAGCACTTTTTCAGCAGTCAGTTTACTACAAAAAGAAAATACTTCATTTAAAGCTTTTGCAGCTCCATCTTATCTGTTTCTTTCTCAAGGATTTGATCATGAATTATACATTCCAGCACAACATGAAATATTTAACTGATGCTCTTCAATTCCTTTTCAGCTTCCCAAACAAAGAAATGAGTTTGAGCACAGGAAAATTTGGGTATACAGCTGTGAATCCACTAACGTCCACAGTAGCTTTCCCCTGTTTAGTGTCCAGATCAATGGGACAGGAGCCTCAAAAGACTTCAGGTTGTCAGCACTGCTCTGTGTGCTGTAATTACAGGAGAAATGTGGATGGATTTTGCAAGTATGAATTTAGGCTTGATGCTCTGAAAATATTCCTGTAGATTTCTAAAGGCTAGGAGGGAAATATATGAGGAAAAAGGAGTGTAATGACTATTACTAATGCAGTGAAGCTATTCTCTTGTTCCAGAATTTCTTCATGCTGTCAGGAAGGTCACAGCACTGTAGTGGGACACCAAGCAGTCAGGGAGGCTACACTCTCAATGTCCTGGACTCCTTGCCCATACTGTGCTTCTACAATGCTAGTTAATCCCTAGTGCTGTGCTGAAGAGGTCTGACGTGAAGCAGAGATAATTCAGGTCAGGAGTTGTAAGTGATTGCATTCAATTTAATTTTAATAAGTGCGCATAAGATTATAACTGGATAGAAATAGAAGGTTGATACTATGTAGCTATATACAATATCATTAGCTCTGGCTGTCCAAAGTGTGGAACAGTTATTGATCAGCTGGTATTGCCTTTGAGGAAAAGGACAGAGATCTCTCCTAGATTTCATTTAAGGGCTGACCACTAAGGCAGCATCTCTTTCTGGAGATCGCTCCTTTGTGGCAAGACTCAACCTTTTCCATCTTGTCTGAAGGCCTCAGAGTTGATGAGTTTTTCCCATAGATAACATCTGATTATTTATTTACAACTGTTCTTGTGTTATTCCAACTGTACATTACTGTTCTTGTATTATTCTAACCATACATAACTATTCTTGCCTTATTCCAACTGTACATCTGACTGCACAGGGTTCAGTGTAAGTAATGCCCAGAAACCTGAACTTGAGGTACACTTGGGAATTCTCACTGAAATCCCAGCTGATTATTTTTTCCTCTGCAAGATTTCTTGGTATGTTCTTCTTCTTTTCATTCAGAGCCAGGAAGACTGAAGGAGCAAGCTCTTACCTTAGCTTTTGTTGACTTCCACATTTCTCCTCAGGTGGACCAGATTACAGTTAATGAAGAAAGTGACATTAAAACTTCCTCATAGCTTTCTCTGAACTAAATCCAAAGTGTATCTTGTGCAAGAGTTGGCTTTACTTGACCTCTTTCTTCCTAACTATAGATATATTAAGAATGTGTCTGTTTGCATCTGCTTTCCAGCACATTTGTTTGTCTGGCTGTCAATACATTGCAGTTTAGATGGCTTGGAAGACATAAATTACATATTTTGCCAGAAATAACAAGAAAGAAAATAGAGTAGATGTTGGATTTCTAGAGTACTAGCAATAACATTTCAGGCAACATCTATCTGACACCTGAAAAATGGGGATGTACTAATAATTTGTGAAAGGCCATTAATCTGCTGTGCTTGCAGGCAGTGGATTTTTGTGGGTGCAGTGCAGCACATCCTCTATGTACCATCTGTTCCTCAGAACAGGTTCACTATAAAGTGAGATGAAGTTGTTCTGGCATGGTGTTTCAAATACAGATGCTCTCAGAGGCAGCTGGGTAAAGGAGGAGGTTCCTATCAGCAATTAATTGGTTACATTAATCTTAGAAGGTATTCTGTCTTTTATGTGTGGAAGGGGGGTGGGGGATCATGGACTACAGTCTATGAATATACTACTGAAGCAGTGCGTTTCTATATGAACTCGGAGGACATCAAGTCAGGCCTTGTTTTGAGTTATACTTGGATGAGGTGATTGGGATAGTGCCTGATGTTATGAGTGTGTCATTCTCTGCAAATCTGTGGGTTCATTTCCAGGGGAAAGCTGAAAATCAAATGTAGCACCTCCTGATTGTGTACAGTGTAATGCTGACTTGTGCTGCATCTGTGTTTTCAGTAAGATAAATGCAATAGTTTTGCTGTTTGCTAGCTAGCATTTTAAAGATAATTCTGGATTTGGATACACCTTTTTTCAGATGTTCCATACAGAAATGCACTAACAAATTTATTGAGCCATATCCAGTATAATTTGTTCAAATCTACTGACATGAGCGTAGCCATTCTCTTTCACTATTTTACTTACCTTCTACAGCAATTCTTCTTCTGTTAAAGAAAACGTATTCTTGTTGTTCTGGCTGTCTGTATGTATGGCAATTGCACTTCCTTCTGTTTTGGTTTGTTTGTTTGTTTTGCCCGAATGTCGCACATCTGAGAGCCTAATTGCAACAGTAAATCCTCTAACTAATGTGTTGTTTTTGTAATAACTCGTAGGCTTTCTGGTTGTAAATCTTTCCATTCCAAGGCAGTAATATTCCACAATACTCTTGGAAGTCTGTGAAACAGAGACTACCAAAACAGGTTTTAGTTTCTTGGCATAACTAAAGCGATGAGATACTTTTCTAGGTTTCCTCTAGCCTTCTAAATTGATTTCTTCTGCAGATAAAGGGTGGGGGCAGTAGAGAGTTGGTTTAAATTAAACTGGATGTGATTTCAGTGATTTGACAGTTACCTTTTGAATAACAGAATTACAGCCGGATGGCAAAATGCCTCTTGGTGGCATCGCAGCTGTGATTATCCAGCTAACATAGCTGTCTATCCGAGGGAGTTCACAACAATTTGCCCTTGAGCCGAGCCGGGGCCGCCCGGGCAATGCGCAGCAGTGCCAGCAGATGGCACTCGTGGAGCGCAGCAGCTCCGGAGCTTCTTGCAAAGGAGAAGAAAATTCCGTCGCTCTGTGCCGGGCTCAGGGCTGGGCTCGGTTCACCGCTGGGAGAGAGCCGGGGTTCCCAGACGGTGCCAATGGCGTTAGGCCGTGTATTTTAATATAGATCGTCTGGTTCTGGGCAGATCGTCTGCCTGGGCAATGCCTTATCAGGCCTTTCTGAGAGTTCATAACATAGTGTGAGCAACTGAACAGGCTGGTAGCCCTTCCAACCAGTGGTTTTATGGTTCTCTTTACTACCTTAAGGAAATAAGGAGAGAACTGTTAGACTTTCATAGGCTATAACTACAAATGCTTGGCTTTGTGTACTCTCTGCTTTGATCTCATTTTCTTAAAATTTGCTTAATTAATACAAGATTTGTAGAATTTAAGTTATGAAATATAATAGTATATGAAGTTTAAGAATATGATTTACCTACAATTTATTTTTTATTATGAGAATTTCTGTTCTTTTCTTCCTAGAATAAACTTCAGGAAAAAAAACATTTATATTAAATGTAGATTCATTACTAAGTAGAATGTTTACAAGCATTTAAGGTTCATGGAGGATACTGATGTGATGATCCACAATTTAAAACCTATGCACACAATGACACAGAAGCCAGTTATTCCTATAGATACGAAAATAAGGCATGTTCTCTGTATAATTCTGGCTCTGCTAAAATATGCACAGTGTTCCTGAGAATTTTCTATAAGTAATGCCTATGAGAGACAATTGATAATCCTCCAGAAACAGGCTTTAGCTGAAAATTACAGGACCATTAGGAGTGTAGAATCCTGTGTTGAAAGTAGACACATCGGTCTTGCTCTTTGTAGATTAGCATAGTGCCATTTAAGTCAACCATTAATACCTTATTAAAATATTTACTACTGTTTTGCACACATACTTGAGAGCATTTGTGTCTTTCCAATAACCAGCATTGTTTCTTTATGGATTTCTGTGCACAACAGCATAGGTCTGTTTTATTCCTGTTTTATGGATACAGGAGTTCAAGCTCAGATAAATGGGGAAAACCACTTGGCAGAAATGGGGACTGTGGGTGGCCCTTCTGAACACCAGCTCAGTACCAGGTGCAGTGTAAGTGACCAAAGGCCAGTGAGCTTTAATCCAACAGTGCTATCATCAACCAAGCCACCTCTTTGCTGTGGGAGAACAACCATAAGGATGCAGTGTGACAGACACTCCCAAGCCTTTTGCAGGGGCTCTGGGAGTTAAAAGGGTCCTTTGAGCCCAGGAGATACTGTGCTATTCCCACTGTGCCCTTTCATAGACTTATAGAATCACAAGGTTGGAAAGGACCTACAAAATGGTCTTTCCAGTGGGAAAAGCTGTCAAGTTGAAGGTTTAACTGGAGAGCTCTGTCTGTCTTGTAGTTACTGTCTCCAAGGAATGTTTCTTACACATCTCCAAGACAGCAAGGTGCTGGGGCAGCAAGGCAAGCAGGGAAGAGAATGATGAGCAACACTGTGGTAGTAGAAAGGTCTGAGTATACGGTGTGGGAGAACAGCTTGTCCACTCCAGCATGGTGAAATGCAATGTCCAGTTGTTCCCTGTCTGTGAATACAGAGTTGTAGTTGACTACATAAAGTCATTTAATTTCATGTCCCCGTCCCAGGAATGTAGCTGTTCTGTCTGTACAAAATGTCCTTAGGTATCAAGATGTATTTGTGTCCCCCAGCTTCTGTTTATGTTCAGAGCTCATTCCCTTTTGGTAATTTGATGTTGTCAACTGTGCTTTTATTTGTGAATAGCATGATTTTTGAGAACACCAAAGGTATTAAAGAACAAAGTTCATGTGGTTATTATATTATGCTCATTTTTAGGCTATGGCTATGTTGCAGAAAAAGTCACCCCCTTCCATAGACTTCAAAGCTGAGCACATGTTCTACAGTGAAGATGCAGGTGCCCAAGTAAAAACCATCTTGGAGGGATGGAAGGCTACCCTCAGGTGGGAGCCTGATGGCAGTGTGGATGTCTGCTGCCCAGGTCCTGACCTGCTTGTGCCAGTTGTTGCCCAGGGCAGAGCTGAGGGCAAGTGCAGTGCTGGTTGCCTGGGAAATACCACTGTTACTGGCAAATTTGCTGTAAGGTCACTCTTTCAAAGTACCCTTTTTTTCTTCCAAACATAAGCTCATGGATTATCAAGATATTTTGTTTAAGTATTCCTCTCTCTTTCTGTTTCTCCCTCAAAAAAACAAACAACAACAACAAAAAAAAAAACAGCCTTCCTAGAACCAAATTCAAAACAATCAAATGGAATTGTTGAGTAGAAGTATCTCTTCCTGATGCATTTTGATGATGTATTTGTAAGGGTTCAGATTTGTTAGCAACTTTCAGTGGTATCTTAAAACTCATTTCCTTCAAAATCATTGCTTCTCAGTTAGACATGGTCATTTGTGTTGGCTGATATTTTAATTATTTTTATTTTTTTGTTTGTTTGTTTAATCTTTCTCACAGATGCATGAGGCTAATACTAAATCTTGTAGAACAGAATATAGTAACAGCCATGGTATAGAGCAATGCAGATGGAGTCCTGTCTCATGTTGCTGAAAATTAATCATTTATGGCTACTACTACTTGAGACTTGCATGAGATTGCTGTGAGACAGGCCAAGAACATTGGTTCAGCAGCTTTTCTTGGCCTGTTAACCAGTGATAAGCATGACAGGCACACCAGAGGCAGCAGGTTTGGTTGCAGCCTGGAGCAGCTGGTGATCCGGCTGGTAGGAGCCCAGCTGTGCCAGGCAGGGGCTGGGTGGCATGGCCTGGGGCTGACTCCTCCTGACCTGTGCTGGGGTGGGAACAGGGACGGGAATAGTTCAAGGGAGAATTTTAATCTGCATAAAATAGGGACTATTTTAAGAATAAAAACCTGTGTTCATAATTTCATTCCCATGAGTGCCTCTTTGCTCATAAATATCTCCTATTTGCATGGAATTGTTTATTGTAATAGCTCTGGTGTTTAGAAGGTACAAATAACATTTCCACTGGGAATAAAGAAGTGTCTTCTCTGACATCTCTAATATCTGCCTTGTCTACTTTTGAACTAAGGAGAAGTATTTTGAGAGTAATTTTTAAATAGTTTTCAACAGCTAATGGGAATTCAGGCTTTGATGTATGAGGGATCATCTCAGTGGTCCATTTGCAATATCAGCTTAGAAAAGATGATTCCCAGCACAGCACCCACCTCTGCTGTGGTGCAGCCCAGTCCCTTCCTCACACTTCTGGGGGCTGTGGCCTCTCCACTGGACCACTGGACTGTACGTGCTCTGTGCCCCCAGTGAGGGATAACTGTACTGAAAGGGGGAGGACAAAAACTCTGAGCCTTTGCTCAGCTGAATGGAGACTGCAGCAGCCTGTGCACAAAGAAGGCAGTGTGCAGGAGTTGTATTTGTGTGCTGTGAGGTGGACCAGAAGTGTTGCTGGGCACTGTTCAGGGTTGATTTGCATCATGATACCAGCTATTTGGCAGTTAGCTTCAATGAACCATTTCTCTGCTGTTGTCTGTTGGTTTAAACTGCAATACTGAATGAAGAAATTGTCTAGTAAATTTATTTATTAGGCCTTTCAAAGCCTAATAACAAAATATGTCAGGCATTAATTTACCTGGAAAGATAATCAGAGACCTTTCATCTGGAGCAGGCAGTCTGGACAGTGTAAAGTTAATGGGTTATGAAACGAGAAGCTAAGAGGCTGCACAGCTTCAGTCTCTCTAAGGTCCTCTTTGCTGTGAGCAGCACAAGTATGCTGTGTGCCTCTAGAAACACTGCCCAGCCTTCCCCCCTCCCCCACCCCCCACAGCCAATGACAACTTCGGTGGCAGCAGAACTTTTGCTGGCCTGTACAAAGCGGGGGAATTTCCTGAGGTGCCTTTTAATCCACATGGCTCTGACATTTCTTGTCCAGTTTCTGAGCTGTGGGTCCCAGCTGGAGGAACACAGTGCAGTGTGAAGAAGAATTCAGGAGCTGGAGAGATGGGGGCATGGGGTGGCTACTAGGAGGTCAGGGTTCTTACTTCAGACGGGTGGGTGCAGTGTCCATGCAGCCCCAAGCACATAGTGCCCATTGCACTGCATAGCCATGGGGTTCACTGACAGAGCACCAAGGAGCATAGCTGCTGAGATGCATGAAGGCATGCAGTCTCCTCACAGCAAGGTTAAGTGGCACTATGCTTTAACTTCTTAACTTTACAGTCAGATTAGTGGCTCAGAGGCCCTTAGTGTTTGCTAGACAGAAGCAGAGATTTTTCAGGGCTGCTGTGTACCACACTGTATCCCTTAATGAGCAAAAGCTGCCTGAATCGTTTTGTATATGGGTCCTATCAGTTTAAATGCCACAAGAGTATCTCTGATGTCAGGATCATTGGATCCAGGACTTCTCCCTACAGCAACCCCAACTGCTCCAGCAGTGATATGCACTGTGTAGCCCCTGTTCTCCTGCCACCCCTATGTGTGGTGTCAGCCCCATCCCTGATAGCACCTCATGAGCCCAGATTGGCCATCACCTCCTGCCTCATCTGGGGCCTGTCCTCAGGGGAAGTGCTCTCACCCAGTGCCTTGCTAGGGATGCTCAGTGGTGCCATGACAATGGCTCTGGGCTTCAGTGCCAGCGTATTTAAGGAATGTATTATCTACTTTGGTAATTGGAAGTGTAATGTATTCACTCCCTGCACAGCACAGCTGATGGCTTCATTTGTCACATTCCTTTCTGTGGTTTACGCGGCTGTCACAGTGCAAATAAACCGATTACATTTCTTCAACATTGCTTTCACAAGGCTAGGCTGTGTGATGTGTAAATCAGTAAACAGAGGATGTCTGACTGCTCTCTTATCTTCTGTGGAGCCTCTTTTGATTAGTCTGGATACAGGAGCTAAAACAGGTGTGGAGGCTGTGAGTTGGGTGTGCTTTCTCTTGGAGGAAAAATAGCTGTGTAATGCTGTGGGTGTGCAGCATATGGGAAGAAGTGAAATATGTTGTGTTAAATGAGCCCTACTTCAGCTAGAGGAGATAGCCCAGTTCCAGCTGCTTCTTATGCCAAATCTAAAGGACACAAACATGACATTTTAAAATATGGAATATCTTAAAGAAACAGGAGCAAGATAATATAAAGTGAGGTAAAATAACATATAGATCAGGAACAACAATCCACAGGCCAGATGCAGCCCATGGAACATAGTATAACTATGGAGTTAGAGAAAAATTTCTGCTTTGTTCTGTGTGCTTATACCTCAGGAATGAGAGAAACACTCTGCCCAAGCGTTTGTTAGAAGCAGTGTATGACTGTGATGGAGCCTTCCATTAAGAGTGTTTCTGAAAATGTATTACCATCAGACCATTCTCTGTATTAAATCAATATTTAAACATTCTTTCTCCCTTCTCCAGAGAGTTTTCTCTATTTAAAAAACAAACAAACAAACAAAAACAAACAAACAAAAAAAACAAAAAACACCAATGGGAAATTAGTTGATAGTGATCTTATTTTATATGTTCATTTTTCTGTATCTGCAGCACATCAGAGAGCATGTAATGGGCAGCTTTGCTTTCCATTAGCAGTCTGATGAACCGTGCTTGCCAGATGTGTTAGGTCTGGCCTGCAGGTGAGTCCTGCACCCAGTGGGACCAAGCAGTGAGTAGTGCATGGGCCAGGAGCTGTGCTTCTGTATGAAGTGTCTGCTCAGCCTTTCGCTTTGGAGTTACACTTTCTTTGTGGACGTTATTTCACCTTCACTGAAAGGTACACTGAAAGTAGTGATAGCTCTGCAGATATCATTGGAGTTAAAGCTTGAGACAGCTCTGCTGAGTTCAGTAAAAGCTGATCTATAATATTGAGAGGGGTATGTCACTTTCCTGCACTGCTCACAGTGCTTTTCTTTGATTACTGCTAAGACTCCTGGCTCCATTGTCCATTAGCTGACATGTTTGTTTCCTCCCATTTGTACTCTCACTTTGCTGAAGTCTGATCACTTTCTGCAAGCAGATGAACTTCTGAATACAGAGGTCTGATGAGATTTGAGCAGAATGATCTCAGAAACTGTTGCAATCAGAAATGTAAAAATTCTTTCTGCTCAATAAAATCTCATGGATATTGCCTAAAATCCTATAAAACCTGTGAGATTAAAAATGGGACTTCTCTGGCCTCTTCCCCTCTCTTGTAACCAGACTGGTCTGGGTGTGCCAGATCTGACTGCTGGTTCTCATGAGGATCTCAGATACCCCAACTCAGTCTCTTTTCACAGAATCACGGAATGACCCGGGTTGGAAGGGACCTCAAGGTTCATGAAGCTCCAACCCCCCTGCCTGGCAGGGCCACCAAACTTCCACATTTACTAGATCAGGTTGCCCAGGACCCCGTCCAAGCTGGCCTTGAACACCTCCAGGGACGGGGCATCAACAACCTCCCTGGGCAGCCTGTTCCAGGACCTCACCACTCTCCTAGTAAAGAACTTCCCCCTAACATCCAACCTGAATCTTCCCTCTTTTTCAACTTAAAACCATTTTCCCTTGTCCTGCTATTAGTGGTCCTTTCAAAGAGTTTACTCCCCTCCTGGTTACAGGTTCCCTTCAGGTATTGAAAGGCTGCAATGAGGTCACCCCGCAGCCTTCTCTTCTCCAGGCTGAACAAACCCAACTCCCTCAGCCTGTCCTCATAGGGGAGGTGCTCCAGCCCCCTGATCATCTTCGTGGCCCTCCTCTGGACCCTTTCCAAAATCTCCATGTCTTTCTTGTACTGAGGGCTCCACACCTGGACACAGTACTCCAGATGGGGCCTCACATGAGCAGAGTAGAGAGAGATAATCACCTCCCTATCCCTGCTGACCACCCTTCTCCTGATGGAGCCCAGGATACCATTTGCTTTCCAAGCTGCCAGAGCGCACTGCTGGCTCATGTTGAGTCTCTTGTCCATCAGGACCCCCAGGTCCTTCTCTGCCGAGCTGCTCTCAAGGACCACTCCTCCCAGCCTGTACAGGTGCCTGGGGTTCTTCTGGCCCTAGTGCAAAACGTTGCACTTTGCTGTGTTGAACCTCATTAGGTTCACCCGGGCCCACCTTTCAAGTCTGTCAAGGTCCCTCCAAATGGCATCCCTTCCTTCCTCCATGTCAACCGTACCACTCAGCTTGGTGTCTTTTGTGCTAATCCTGTACAGTCCATCTTTTTCTACTTGACTACCTGCCTCTGCATCCTGCCTGCATAGAGCATTGCTCTTGAGCACACAGTTCACGCTATAGAAGAGAGCTAGGTTCAGCTTGTGGGATTTGATGAATGCAGTCTGGAGAGATGCTGCAGTGCTTTCACGTGGCTCCTTGTGACTCTCCTTCTCTTCTCCAGCTGCCAAGGAAGCAATGAGTGGAGAGAGGAGTCCTAGAGTGCCTTGGCCCCCTGCTGGGTGCGAATTCCAGAAGGTGGGGATTGTTCCTCTTCCTTGTGCTCTTTGGTTACTTGTACCTCAGCATTCAGAACTTGAAGTGCCCCTCCCAGCAGATGAGGGGCGGTGCTACTCTGGCTGTGGGACTGTCTGCAGGGTTAGCAGCCTCCAGTGAAGTGCTGGGGTGTGTGAAGTTCTCTCAGTGAAAAAAATCAGCCTTCTGCACTTTTGTGCTGAATATTAACCACGTTTCTGATCATCATAGTTCTGAATTCTACATCTTGTCTCAAAATAAGAAAGCAACAAGTTATTGTTTAAACCGAAGTAAGTAAATAAAATAGAAGCTCTTGCTATGGAAAGAACACTTTTGTTCATTCTCCATAATGCATCTTTTCCTGCTAAGATTAAAAGGTTTTTATGTATCTTCTTCACTTTTCCTTGTGAATTGCCTTTCTCAGGGTCACAAGCTATTTACATATGTATATATATGGGAGGAGGGAAGCACCACTTGTTCTCCAGACATTCACTCTCTTCTCTCATTCCAGGAAATCTCAGCCATGCTTTGCATTTTAGGAACAACACCAGATTTCCAGGAATATTGCAGTGAGTAAAGAGTTTCTTACCACCATAGACTTTGAGGGCACTGGGTTGCCTATGGTCCTGCTCAGCCAGTATCCCATGCACTGGGTTGTTTTCTGTGACTTGGTTCTCCTTTTTGGAATCATAGAATCCTTAGAGTTGGAAAGGATTTCTGAAGGCCATCTAGTTCAACCCCCCCTGCAGTGAATGAGGAAATCCACAGCTAGATCAGGTTTCCCAGGGCTGTCTCCAGGGATGGGACATTTCCTATCCAGATCCTCTCATTTCCAGCCCCGAGGATTACTGCTCTGAGGCTGCACATCCCACTCATCTACCCATGTGGTATTTCTTCTGGCACATCACTCTTCGGGTTTTCCCTGAACCTGTGTCCTAAGTATGGTTCTCCTACCCCATGGACTCTGGGCATTGCTCTGTGTGCTCACATCCCAAGTGCTGTGTCTGCACATGCCCCAGAGCCCCCACTGCTCCTGGGCTCCCCTCCAGTGACAGGACAGTGGGGACTTGACTTTGCCATGGATGTGACTGCATCTCACAGGAAGAAGTCCATTCATGCTCCTGTCATGTACAGTGCTAAATAAATTTGGGAGTTGCTCAATAGCTCAACAGAATGACAGCCTTTTTCCTTAAAGATAGATATTGCCTTTAATCAGGTGCACACTTGCTTTGCTTGAGTAAGCCAAACTCATTCCAAGAACAAAAGGGCTGCCATTGCAATAGCCTGGCTTTTCAATTTCAAACTATCTGCAGATTACAGAATAAATGAATATTCAGTATACACAAATACTATACAGAATGATATGATACAGACCATTTCATTTTCTTTCATCCTTTTCTAGCTTACTGGCTTTTATGTAATGGGTAGACCTACATCAAAAGCCACGCT
Source organism: Coturnix japonica (assembly GCF_054131305.1). Classification (NCBI taxonomy): domain Eukaryota; kingdom Metazoa; phylum Chordata; class Aves; order Galliformes; family Phasianidae; genus Coturnix; species Coturnix japonica. The sequence goes on along the minus strand of NW_028188943.1, from coordinate 1,798,706 downwards.
CAAGTAAGAACAAACAAATACTTAAAGCACACATTACACATGGCATTCCTAAGCCTTCTGTAAATGATACAGAGTTATTCTTTGAAGAATAGAGAGGCAGTCTAATAAACTTCTCTATGAGACCAGACCATGACACGGTGACAGAGCGGCATTTTTGAGTGCTTGGCATATGTAAGATACCAGCTGCCCTTGGGGGAGAATGTGTATTTGACAACAGAAATAAGGGCAGTCTTTGCTGCTAGGACCCTAGGACACAGTGCAATGTGCATCTTCCAACTCTTTTTAACCGTATCTGTCACTCCTTCAGTAAGGAGATGTGAGCTCCATCTCAGGCAGCACCGCACTGCCAACTTGTCAAGCAATCTCTCATGGTCCTCTTGTAGTATCCCTTACACCTGGGACATGTATTCAGTCTCTGAGGGACTACTTCATTGACTGTCTGTCTCTGCCTGAACATCTTTTCTGCCTGTCAGGGTGCTGGCAGTCTGGGGTATTTCCTGCTGTGACCATGAGATCCTGCTCATCTCCAGGTGGGGGCATATCACTGCAGTCTGACTGCGATCCACTTGCTCTGTGGGTCAGGAGCCAGACATGTATTTAGAGCAGTGTTTGGGAAGGACAGAAGCTCTGGTCAGAAGTGCTATGGGGGACAATACCAGGCCGACTCTCTGAGTATGGGATATACCCTGCAGCTGGAAAACTGACATTCATCCAGAAGGAAAACATCTGAGCAGTTTGCCCAGCCTGTGACACCGGAGGAATGTACACTGCTCAGTGCCTTTGGGACTCAAATGTGATCCATACTGAGTCTGACCAGTGGCTCATCGTGTTGACGCAGAAGCTCTTCTGTTCATATCTTCTGGCTCATTAAGTCCAGACAGTCACTGACTGCAGCCGTAACCCTTCTCTACTTTCATTCCTGTGGGAATCTCTTAGTCAAACATAAAATTTCAGCATTATACAACCAAACTTCATTGTTAGTAAGGCCTGTACAGTAATGCTTATGTTTTCTTAAAATATATGTATGAGTTCTCCCTTATATACACTCATTCCAGTCATTTATAGTTACTATTAATGATTTAGCATTTTTCTGTGGTTTCAGGCTTTCCATGCCACCCATGCTATTTGTCAAACTAAAGTCACTGCTACTTTTTGCACCAGAGACTATGCTACATATCCTGTGGCCAGCCCGCACTGCCATTTAGACCACCTGTTCCCAGTCTGTTCTAGAAGTTTCCCACAATGTCACAATTGCCAATATGAGAAGGATCTCTCTTACAGCACAGCAAAAACTTCAGAGTTTTTATTACAATATTTCAAATGAGAAACAAATCTCTCCAAGTGGGAAGTGACCTCATCCCCTGATGTGAGTCCCCTCTCCCTTGGCACATGGTGGTTCCCTGGGGCATGTCCTTGCCACCAAAGTTCAGCCGATCTTTCTGTATCTCCAGAGGCTGTCCCAAAACTACTCATTCCACATTAGTATCAGCTCTCCTTCCAGCATCAAAGTGCAGATGAATCAGCCGGGCTCTTCCTAGGAACTCCCATCTCTCTTCTCACTTCTTAACCATGTTGAATTTTAGTTCTGATCATGCTTCAGTGTCCACAAAAACGTGATGAAATATCGTTAAGCTGTCTGAAATTGAGTTTTATTTTGCTTTCAGAGGGTACTTTGGAAAATTTTTCTTTATCTTTGTTAGCCTTTGTAAGTAGTTGAATGACAGCTTTACCTGTCTCCTGTGATGCCTTGCAATGTGACATGCTCCCTGTGAAGTGCTTTTCTCAGAACTATTATCCTGTATGGTACAAATCACACACTTTATGCCCAGCACCTCCTCCTACTCATGCCATTTTCTCTTAATGCTAGCAGGTCAGACTGTGTCCTGGATGTTATACCTTGTCTGTTGTGTTCCTTCCACCCAAGATATCTGTTCTCATCTCTGATTCCAGGACCTCAGGTCCATTCTCCCTTGTTCCTGATCATCTGTCCAAAGCACAGCCATTTCTGTGTTTCTTACAGCCTGCATCCCCTCTTTAAATGTTGGGCAACAATATCCATCATCCATTCAGCTGATGTCCTCAGGAAATAATCATACATCTGTGGCCACTTCACATCATTTACCTTCTAACTTTCTAGATATCATTGCTAAATTCTCACTAATTCATTTCTTCTACCTTTGTGTAAAAGTGAACATACATATTACGGCATCTCCCTGCTCTTTCCCTTCCTTTCCCCACCATTAATTTCATTTCCCTCAAGCCCAGAGGGAAATGCTGGAAGGATGCACCTTCCTGTGAATGTGCCCATGACTCTCCTAAAGCTTGCCTTGTACCAGTCTCAAGTCCTTCATTTCTTTCCTTTTCTCATTGCATCCTTACATTACTCCCTTAAGAGGGTCCTGGTCACCCAAGTCTCCACATTATGTCTTCACATTTCATCAGTCTTCTTTGATCTGTGCTAGCTGGCATCTAGCATTGTCAGTCCTTTCTGGTTTACTTCTTGTAGTCAGTCCTCTTTTTTGGCTATGACATCTAATGGGTCACCCAGTCTGCTCTGATTTATGGTATCTCTCTCCATAAAAGGTGTGGAAGTGGCACATAACTCCATAAGTAATCCCATTCATCAGAGCAGAGTCAGAATAATCACCTATTTATCTCCTATTCAATAGACTTGCTACAGCACACATTATGAATTCATTTAAACTGATGCACAGTGTCCCATTATGCACTAATGGTGATGAGAAACATGACAAAACAAATGCCATTTTAAAATTGGGAAATGAATCTGTTCAGCAAGATGTATAACTATGGCTACTCATGAATTCTTACTCTTGCAGTCTTCTGCAGCACACACCTTGTTGTCTCCTCATACCTGAGCTGTACCCTGCTATGATGCTTCTGGCAGAATCAAATCCCCCCCTGCCATGGCTACCAACACATGTTGCGGCTGCATGACTCCTGCATTCCTACAGCCCACCCCTCAGCACAGCCCCTGTGCAGAGCTCCCACTGTTGCAGTGCTTCTCTCATGACTCTGTAGCACCAGCACAGCCTGAGTCCTTGGTGCTGGGGCTGGGAATTGCCCAATGACTGTGGCCATGCTGAGCGCCCTGACTGTGCTGCACTGCACCATGCAGTCCTGGTATGGCTCTGAATGTTCTTCAGGTCTCTCCCCTGTTCTTATCTTCAGGAGGATGGACTTTGTAGGGCTGTTAAATCTTCCTCTGGCACACCTTTGAAGCCATTACTTCTCATCCTATCACTAGTTAGCTGCTTCTGCTGAATAGTTTTCCTAAGGCAGTGGTTCGGCTCTGTAATGTAGTGCTGCAACCTTCTGTAGAAACAGCCCAAAGGATCCCAGCCATGTGTATGACTGCCCAAGAAGCTGATGTCTGGAGCGGTAGGATGAGTCCAGGAGCTTGTGGAAATCCTTGCCTTGCCATGGAGCCATATGTTTGAAGACTTTGATCACAGCTTTGCGGGGAAAAAAAAGCACACTGGGAGATGATGGCGAAAAGATTTCTTCAGAAAAAGAAGCATGTGTAGAACAACCCCTCCTCTCGTTATGTTGCTGATGCTCTGGGTGCCCCTATTCATGCTGAATTGTTCTGGAGGTCAGCCCTGGATAGGAGTGTGTCAGAGGCCAGCAGACCCAGCACTGCTCAGGGGGTTCAAGCCTCTGCCAACCTGGTACAGATAGTGGGGCTGCTAGAATGTGTGATCCTCCTTTCCCCACCCTTCTCTCCCCCCCCCCCCCAGCCATGTCTAGGCTGTAGGAACAGCAGTGGAGTTGTTGTTGTACCTGTAATGATAGTTCTGACCCTGGATGTCCCACCGCTCACTGGCTGCAGCATCTCCTCTTCAAACTTCTGACTTCTAAGGGCTTTGGTTCATGTGGAAACTTCTCTCAGAGGTCTTGATGAGGAGCAAGTTGGATGCAGTCCCAGAATAGCACCACTAACAAAAGCTCTCACAAACAGCCAACCAAAATGCATCCTGAAGTGAGATCACAGAAATGATGCAAAGCAATCAGATGAGAGGCATGGCCATAAAGAGCTGTTAGATTTTTAGAACAGAGCTTCCCTTTGCCTCAGAATAGCAAGAGGATTGCTTTACATGTGCATGTGGCCTTGTAAAATTCCAGTATCTGGGAGTTGTGTGTGTTTAAAACTGCACGAGCAATGCAAGGCGCAGTGCCAGCTTTCAGCTGCATTAAATCAACAGGTGGGTGTGCAGTGCAGGGCCTCCCCAACTGGAACCACCTCCTTAGAGCCTGTCCTGAGCTGCCGTGTCTCCACCTGGAGCCCAGGGCAGGATCCTGTGCTCAGCCCTGCTCAGGAGGACTGTCCCCTTTGTTCACAGTACTTTGTCACAAAGCCCAGTGACCCATCCAAGCCCTCGTCCTCCAGCCCAGCACACTGTCTGTGTGATACAGACGTGCTCCTCGTGGCCATTCACAGAGGTTTGCTCCAAGTCCTCAGCTCCAAATGCAAATAAACAATTATAAGTAATCAATATGTCTGATATCATGGAATTCTTGGCTGGCAACAGCTATCCTGTGTTGTATAATTGAAAGAAATGCAATGGAGTGTTATTTAATAGGTAATCAATCAGTGCTGTACTTGTACACCTGAGCTAATCAATTACTGCAGGAATGCCAGTGCTGGCCACCTGCTGGGAAACCACCTGTGTACATCAGGGCACCAAAATGCTCCCCTGCTTGTTGTGGGTTCATTAACAAAATTTCATGAAGAAATCTTATGTTCATAGATGCCAGTCATCTAATAAATGTTGTAGAGTTGTTTCTCAATCTAAGCTTTTTAATTTTTATTATTCCATAGAAAGTCTGAAAATGTAATAAAAACAGTTTAATAATTCTAAACAAACAAATGAACAAACAAACAAACAAACAAAAAACCTAAAATGGTAATTCAATGTTCCTGACTTGCTTTAAAAAGATCCCAGATTTAAGAAGTAATTAAAAAGTGCAGGAGAAAAAAATACATCCTAGAAAGCCCATCTGTGCTTTGCAAAGTGGCCTCGTTGGTTCTGGGCTGTGTCCTTCAGCCCTGTGCTTTGGGTGCTGGGTGCCTGCCCAGAAGGTGTTCTACAGTCCACTACCTGCATCTCATCATGTGCATCCCACCTGAGCACTGGGATTCTACAGCCCTCTGTATTGCTAATTTATTTATAAAATGTTACCAATAAAGCCAGAAGCTTCAAACAGATTAGATTCATTCATCCAGCCTTCACACAACGTTGAATTACTCACAGAAACCAGGCTGTCTGAGGCAACGACAACAATGTTTTCACAAATTGTTTAATTAGACAACTTCTGGGCAATTTCTTCCAATGGTTTCACTTCCCCTGCCCACAGATATTCTGGTGCTCACCACATCTGTCATAACAACCCTTCCTGGATGCTGGAGTTTTGGGGCCAAGCCCAAATTTTTTATTTATTTTTATTTTTATTTTTTGCTTTGAAGGACAAAAGGAAGCATAAACAGCAAAGAACCTTCTTTATTTTTTCCTTTTTTTCCCCCCCTTTTTCTTTTTCTTTTCCTTTTCTTTTTTTTCTTTTCCTTTTTTTTTTCTTTTTCTTTTTTTCCTTTTTTCTTTTTCTTTTTCTTTTTCTTTTTCTTTTTCTTTTTCTTTTTCTTTTTCTTTTTTTCCTTTTTTCTTTTTCTTTTTCTTTTTCTTTTTCTTTTTCTTTTTCTTTTTCTTTTTCTTTTTCTTTTTCCTTTTCTTTTTCTTTTTCTTTTTCTTTTTCCTTTTCTTTTTCTTTTTCTTTTTCTTTTTCTTTTTCTTTTTCTTTTTCTTTTTCTTTTTCTTTTTCTTTTTTTTTTCTTTTCTTTTTCCTTTTTTTTTCTTTTCCTTTTTTTTTTCTTTTCCTTTTTTTCCTTTTCTTTTTCTTTTCTTCTTCTTTTTTTAAGGAACAAATTATCATCATTTTGTTTGCTTAGCTGAGAACTCAACCAAGGTCTGGCGGGCAGCTCTGAGGGCACTGCAGGGGACTCCAGGCTCAGCTTCATCACCCCAGGCTCAACCAGAAATCCAAGGTCCCTCCTGCAGCCACAGCCATGAGTCACTGATGTCTTATGCAAGAAAATTCCTCTTCCCATTTTAAACTATGGATGAGAATTTCATCAGAGGGAAGCAGCTTCGGAACAGACGTTCTCACAAACTCATTCTTTGCCTCTATCTGTTTCCAATGAGGCTTTACAATCTGCCCTTCCAATAGTATTCCCATCTTGTTTGGTGGCTTTTATCCAAGTTGGTTAATAATTTCTGTTATCGTCCTTCGAGCCTGAACAATTTTAGCTCCTCCAAATCCCTTGTTGTTCCTTATTAAGACACTAGCTACTACTGGAGAAAGATGACTGATTGCAATAGCTGTAGGCAGAACTCATGCTGATTAACAAATCACTTGAAAATAATATGCTTTTTAGCCATTAGAGTTATTAATAGTATGTTTGCTCCCTTTCTTGGGGCATTTAATGCTCAAGGAATTAGCCAATCTGGAGAGTAAATCTTTTAGTTCATAGTGGACACCAAACTCAATCTGTCTAGCTGGAATGGGACTATACACTCATTTTCTTTTCAAGACTCCACAGAATTTGACATTTTAGTAGAAACTTAATAGCTTGCAGTAATTTTTTTTACTACCTGCAGCAAGATTAGCTGCTAAGATAAGGAGCTGATGGAGCTGGTGAGTGACAGGGCACGTTCACCTCCTTTAAAATATGCATAGGGGAAGGGAAACACTTTGGTACAGAAGTGCTGCTGCTGCTTCCCAGGCATCCAACGACCCTCAAAAGACACTGCCGTCGCACTGAACCTTGCCTATGGGAGCCTAGTCAGAGAGACAGCAGGTGTTTCTAAATGAAATCTCCATGCTGCCTGATTTTAATGGGTCCTTTACTTTGTAAAACCAAGAATTATTAATTAATATTTATACTTTGTTTACGAGTTAATGGGTAACTGGCTTGGGTAAGATCCCTGGATGATCTATCAGTTCACACTGGGAGTAACTGTCATGCAGAACAAGCAATGCTATTAATCAACACAAAGCAGAAGATCACATGGAGGATATTCTTTCTTGCTCTCTTTTTCAGTTTTTTGTCTCCCTCTTTGTTCTCTCCCTCTGTGCACTGTATCATAGAGTGATGGGTAAGACTGTATTTCAGCCTCTCTTGAGGAATGGTTTTGTGGTAAGGAGCCCAACAGCCTCTGGTGTCAATGCTGCTCAACAACCAAAGTTAGTTAATGTGTAGGAAGAAAACAAGTACCTCTGGCATAGGTGTGGTCTCGCAGTGCAGAGCAATGTTCACAATAAAATGGCTGTCTGGGATAGAATGGGACTGTTCCCATATGATGAAACAAATATAGGTCTAACCTGGCATAAAAGTCTACAGCAATTAAACAAGTGGCTGTTCATTTTGGTCTTTTAAAGAATTTCATCGTATCCTGACGCTGTAAGCCTTACCAGGAAACTCAGTATGTGAAAACGGAGGAGTAATGCTTGATTTGATTTGATTTGACTTGATTTGATTTTTTTTTTATACTGATTACTGTGAATATCACAATGCATTTGAAATACCTATATTTGAATTGCATTAATCTGCAGAGTGTTTCTGAATCTTTTTAAAAATCTAGCAGTAAAATAATGTCTGCTTGGCATTTAATAATGGCAGATACAACAATAAATATTCACTTAGGATGACTGTTTTTTGCACTGTTCTGTCCATCAAAATATGAACAGAAAATGTGTCCCATTAGTGCAGAAAATGTCTGGAAAAGATACTCCCTGATTAAGGCAGATGTGTCTGCTGATGGTTTGATTTGGAACATGGATTGCTACAAATGAGTCACATTCCTGGGAAGGGGATTTAACGCTCAACAGGTTCAGGCTCCAGGCTTTCCTCTGGCTCAGTCTCACTGCTCTCTTTCTGCTTCACACTTCTTTCGTACACAACAATTCAGTTGTCCCTTATTAAGAGTGCTCCCTCTGTCAGTTCTTCCTCAAGTGCATAACCTTGCTACGCCCAATCATATTAAAGAGTGACTGAAATGGCTTTGCTTTCCATCACAAAAACAGCTGCTACATCAGTTGTAAAATCCTGTCATTTATCTTTTCCCATTTCTATCATCTTATTCAATGCATGAGACAGACACAAATGCTCTGTATTATAGATATTAATAAACCTCCAAATTCTGTGCTATTTCCATGCTGGTTAAACATGGAGTAATCCTTAAATGGAAAAATGAAGCAAGATAAATGCAACCAAAACTCAGAAAGCCAAGGTATACAGCTTTTGTCTATGTACAAGCAAATCTTCATCCAAATGGCTTAAAGGAAATAATGGTGATATGCACATTCCATGCAATCACCATAAAAAAGAAACTGTACAACAGAGCATTTGTCAGAAATCACTGTGAGTAAATGACGACTTTCAGGAAAATCAGAAACATTCTTTGCTATAGTCACTGTCTAAAACTGAGGAATAGAATGAGATGAAATGAAGCAAACCAAGAGATCTCCGATGGAAGTTTTAAAACATTACAGCTAAAAGCAGAAGCTGAAATAATAAAATGAAACTGGTCAAACCCTAGAATTAGAGATTATGTGATAGAAACACATTTTGTTAGATTGTGGGTGACATGCAAGCCTGATTTCTTTTAGTTCTATTATAAGAAACATCACTGGATTCAAAATATCTTGGTGTGGTTTTCAATCATACTTCCATTTTACAGATAGATTTTCAGTTCAATACTCATGGTGTCCTTTGAGAAACGAGCAACTACATAGCTGATGTATACATATTTAGTATGCACATGGCAATCAATTCTGGAGGGGCTGGAATTACATGATCTTGAAAGGTCCCTCCACACAACTGTTCTGTGATTCTATGATATATTCTAAGTATACAAATACACAATAATTAAATGTTTATATAACATGTGTAATATATACGTATATTTAAGAACAGCAAATCACACACAAAAAAAATGTTAGACAAATTTTGGAAGAATGCAATTCCAGTCCTCTGCTCAGATGTGGCCAGCCTGGAGGTTTGCTTCCACTGCAGACGTGGGCCAGTCCAGCTCCGACTCTGACTGGGGATGGAGAACCCACAGCTTCCTTGGTCTCCAGCAGAGTGCCTGGCCATCCTCTCGCCAATAGCGTCATCTTGTGCCTGCTCAAAATGTACCTCACTTCAGCTGTGCCCTCTGTCTCTTCTATGTCCTTCCATGTCCATCTGCCAAGGGCCTGGCATCCCAGAGGGCAACTGGATAGAGGAATAAAATACCCATTCTACACCTCTCACCCAGCTGCCAATACTCATTCACGCAGCATTGCTTCACTCCACCCATTGCCCATCATGCCTTGGTCTCTAAGTGCTACAAATTAGGAGGTTTTTGAAAATGCACAAGGGCATAGATGTTGAAAATATGTACCATCGCTTGGCTAGCAGAGCTCCAGTTAAGCCTTTTGTGTGTTTCTGTAATACACAGATTTTGTAAGGTAAAGGACGATTTGCACTTTCCCTAATAGCTTACTGGTAGTTTGTGTTCATGGCTAACACACACCACAAAGATCTCTCCAGCTGCTTGTCATATCTTTGCAGGCATTGTTTAAAGGATGAACTGTACTGAATAAGTTTCATTCTGCATACATTATTCATCAAAAAAATATTACTTCCATGAACTGCGATTAGTACAGTTGCTGTCCATAGACTTCAGTGTATTTTGCCATGAATTTTTCTATAGCTTTTCAAAGAATACACAGTTCCAGGGTTCTTTTTCTCTGTGCCTTTTTTAAACTTCCTTCAACAATCACTTGTAGCTGGTGATATGTTTCCATTGAAAACCATATTGTGATACAAAGCAGTGTGACAGTTGCAATTTTACACAACATGAAATATCAGCTGAGGAAATTACAAAGAGCATTTCCCTGAAACCACGATTTCAAGAACAAATCAATTACCTCAGTGAAGCTGCTGCTCAGAAATTAAACAACCCTGATTATCCTCAAGTAAAGTTCAGATCTGAGGAACTCACGCTGAGGCCCACTTGGAGTTAGCAGAAAATCGTTATTCTAGGGTAATTGCAAGGAAGGAAGGTTGCGATCCCACACATGTTGATAAGGAAAACCATTATTTATTACAGCTGTTTGTCTTGCTCCAATTCATAGGAAGGAGAGGAGGTTCTTTGATATATGTATACCTGACATGAGATTAAGAAACAAAGAGTTCAAATGGTGGTCCAACCAGCTTATTACAAATCTTAATCAGGGAGATGGGGAAGGGGAGGACTGGCAACTATTATGAATTAGGGTGATGGGGAAGGGAAAGTGGGCAATAGGAAATATAGGAAAGAAGCAAAAATTGCATAAAGCAGGGATAGTCACCACCAAGACCTAGCAGTATTCTGTTGCATGCCATTGCAATGCCCCAAGGCAAAAGTGCAGGGAAGAGCAGCAGCAGAGTGGCCGGCCTTAGGCAGCAAGCAGGTAGAGACAGAGCAGGCCCAAGAGGAAGGGGCAAGTTTCAGGTAGCAGGCCCAGGAGAGTCTATCAGCATGCAGGAATCATGTTGTGAAGCACCTGACGTCATGTTTATTGGTCCCTTTTTTATCCTTCTTCTGCCAATGTGGCATTCCTGGGTACTTGGGTAAGAGCCATGTGCAGAACCCCCGAGATGGCATCTCCCTTGAGAAAAGACTGCTTCCCAGCCACTAAGCTGTGGCTTATCTCTTTCTCTATCGTTGCCCTTGGACTGCAAATCTTCAGACAAAATATTTCATCAACTCTGACTGTGATTTGCCTGGACTTGTCCATATGTGTCCCTAGGTTGGATATTAGGAAACATTTCTTTACAGAAAGGTTGTTAAATACTGGAATAGGCTCCCCAGGGAGGTGGTTGAATCGCCATCCCTGGATGTGTTTAAGAGCCATTTGGATGTGGTGCTCAGGGATATGATTTAGCAGAGGGTTGTTAGGGTTAGGGTACTATTGTTAGGCTGCTGTTGGACTTGATCTTCAAGATCTTTTCCAACCTGGGTAATTCTATGATTCTATGATTTAGACAAAGGATTTCTCAACCCTTGACCAGGACTTGTCCATCTGTGTCCTCAGCAAACTTTGAGACAATGGTGTGAAAGAATAATCTCTTACACTGTTTTATAGAGGTCCTCAGATGAAACAATAACAGAAATGTATTAGTAGTCTTTGTGTTTAGTTATCCCTCAAGGCAGCCCTATGACTCCCTCATAGCAGCTCCTCATGTCAGAATGCAGCTCCATGGCAGCCTAAAGCTCCCCATGGCATCCCTACAGCTCCTCATGGCACCCTGCAGCTCCTCACAGAGAGTGGAAGGGTAGCACTGAGCTCTGCTCTCTGACAGCCACAGGGTCTGAGGGAACACATGGAGCTGTGTCAGGGAGGGCAGGTGGGGGTGAGGGAAAGGCTGTGCCCCAGAGGGTGGTGGGCATGGCACAGCTTCCAGGGCAGCAGGCACAGCCCCGAGCTGCCGGAGCTCAGGGAGTGTTGGGACACCACTCTGACACCAGGTCTGGGTGGTGCTGTGTGATCCCTGTGGGTCTCTTCCAACTTGGAACCTTCTATGTCCTATGGTGACCCCACCACGCAGCTCCCCACGGTCCTGGCACAGTGGCTCTCTGTAGCACCTGACCCTCAAAAAAGCTTTCCCAAATCTCTGATATTTTCATGGAAAGAAACCCACGCAGTTCTCAAGCACCTCTGTAACACGTTCCTCCTTATGCTGTTCTATCAGCCAGCTGCAGAAATCCCAGCTGCTGCGGATGCCTGTGCCAAACAGTGACCATGCCAGTGATTGTAATCTGGAATTTGGGCTGTGTTCTAGTCTTGCTTATTTTGCACTGAATACATGAAGGTATAGTCTGCTTCTGTTTTAATTAACATCAGGAAATTTACACTGTTGCCTTTCCACAAAAGGAGAAAGAGAATCATTTTTACCTAAGGTAAATTAGCATGACTTCAGTGAAGCTAATTAAGTTATCCCTAAATTATGTGCAGAAATCAAGGGAAGCGCTTTGTTCTCCCTAGAAGGCTGTCTGTAAAAACACACTGCTTTTTCTCTTTTCTTAGGCTTTCTGCAAAATTACTCCTGGGGAGCCCAAATGGCTCCAACTGCCAGGAGACAACCAGCACTGACAGCTCCTGCAGCACTGAAGGCAGCCATGCAGCCATGCAGAAATGCAGCCATGCAGAAATGCAGCACTGCTCCTTGGCCACTTTGTGTGAAGTGCTCAGGCACTGCCCCTGTCAAACACAGCTCTGTCTATGAGCTCAGCAGCCAGTGATGAAACTCTGGGAAGAGAAGCTGCCTAAGATCCCTTTTATATTCTTGGCAATCATATTTTGAATGTAAGAATTTTCACTCAGTCAAAAGCACCGATACACGCTGCAGGTGTGTATCACAAACAGGTTGCTGTTTGTCTCCCAAACAGAAGGTTGTGTTGAGTTATGGAAGTAAAAAATACGTATATGGTACTGTATCCGGTTCTTGAGTACTGTATCCAGTTCTGGGCTGCCAGTACAAAACAGACAGGGATCGTCTGGAAAGAGTCCAGCTGAGGGCCACAAACATGATAAAGGGCCTGGAACATCTCTCCTATGAGGAAATGGGTGACCTGGGTCTGTGCAGCCTTGAGAAAAGAAGACTCAGAGGGGATCTGATTAATGTTTATAAGCATTTAAGTGTGGGAGATAAAGGCACATGGCCACCATCTTTTCATTTGTCTGTGTGGACAGGACAAGGGGAAATGGCCACAAACTGGAGCATAGGAAGTTCCACACCAATATACAAAGGAACTTCTTCACAGTGAGGGTGATGGAGCACTGGAACAGGCTGCCCAGGGGAGTTGTGGAGTGTCATTCTCTGGAGATATTCAAGACCCATCTGGATGCCAACCTGTGCAGCCTGCTGTAGAGTGCCTGCTTTGCAGGGGAGCTGGATTCAATGAGCTCTGCAGGTCCCTTCCAACCCCTACAATTCTGTCATTCTGTGACATCTGAAAATGGGGAAGGGGCTTACAAAAATGAAATAACGATTGCATCTTAGGGATGTAGTTGCTGGCTGATACAGCTAGAACACTGGTCATGATAATTCTACACACAATTCTACAAGTTAATTTTGTTCGTTGCTGTTCAGCATAAGTCTGGGAAGCTACCCATTTAAAAAAGATTCTGTGCCAAATGAAATAACCCTCCTTGGAATTGCAGCTGCTCTTTGAGAGTGTGACGTGAGTGGCATGGTGAGGGCTGCAGCAGGGCCGGAGCTGCTCTTGCAGGACCTGGGGCTGCCCCTGGGGGGTGTTGGAACCCTGGGTCTATTCACCTTAATTACTCCATCCTAACCACAATACAGTAAGACACAAACCAATGGCAGACGGCTGTGTGTGATAGAGTTGTGCTGGATGATGTAGCACAACCAGTGACATCCCATAAATCCTAACAGTATTAAGCAGCCATGTATAATTTTGTACCTAAATTCTTTTTAAAATTTGGCTGTATGTTTGAACTAGGTAACTGTTCATCTTACTGATAAGACATGGGGATGCTGGGTGAGGGTGCTGCTTGCCTTCTGCACTTCTTATCTGAGCACTCACAGGAACAATACTAGGCCACAGACACTGTTCCATACCTTGTTTGTTCTGGGTACGTATAATGACAGGACAATACAAAGGGAAAGTCAGTTAAAAAATGAGGGAACAGAGTAAGAAGAAGTGGCACAAGAAACACTGCAATGGGGAGAAATCTTTACAATAAGCAGTTTAAAAGGACATGAAAATAAAAAAAAAAAAGTCCCCATCAGCAGAGTATAAATCACAAGTCAACCACTTTAACTCCAGGAACTGCTTAAATTGAAGTATATGTTTGAAAAGAGTTGTGAATCCTTGAAAGAAATTAGTTTACTGAGAGTACATACATTAAATAGTTGGCAAGAGACTGCTTAATGTGTTACACTTATAACCATAATTGCACATAATTCTGTAATTAATTTCATTGCGCGTGTGACACTATACATGCCAAACATAAGTGCTTGTGTGCAGATGCACACTGCTTATAACGTGGTCATTAATTCCCCCACTGTTGACAATCAGCTCATGGAAATAAACTGCCAAATCCCAGTAGGACTCCAATGTGTCAGATGTGTTCCTTTCTTACTGCAGATCATATCCTGTGCTGAGTGCTGTGCTTCTGAGCAAGCAGAAAACAAAATTCTCATGAATTGAATGGTGTCACTTACTTCACAGCTAATTACACGTGGTTTTGTTCTGCTCTGGGTTAAGTGATCTGTTTGCAAAATTTATAATAGGAAGAAAAAAAGAAAGAAGAACATGGCTATTCCATAGAAGTCTGTAGTCCTGTGAACAGGATCCTGGCTCATCTAAGCCAGGGCTTGGTGACTTGTATTTACAAATGAGGGTGGTACCGCCTGTTGGTTTAGGACCCTTCACCAGTCTCTGGGTGTCTGTTGTTTCCTGCATTTGGCGGAGCCTTGCAGCCAGAGCTCCAGGCTGGTGCCTTCCAGTGCCAAGCAGTGCAACTACAATGGGGGGCAAGTGGGAAGCCAGTCATCATGGTAACACTGGAGCACTTCTGACATCCTCCTCTCCAGATCCTCCTCTCAGGCATGTTAAACTTGACTCTGTGCTTATCTCAGGTCACTGTGCTTAGCGAAGGCCTTTACCAAAACAGTGTTGGAAATGTCAGTGAAGCAGCTCCTCAAACTGTTTGTATCCTGTTCCCCTTCTGCAATCTGGTCAGCCTCCACATGTGAGGCTTTGCTGCTGCTGCTCAGAGAATCACCAATGTGGGTTCCTCTGTAGGCAAACCAGTCAAAGCCCCTTGCATTATGCATCTATCCAGTGCACCCTCAATAATTTTGCACATGACAATAAACTTCCAATCTCTACTTTTTGCATTTCAGGTAAACAACTAAACTGAATACTCATTAACAACCAAGAAATAAATCCGGACAAGCACTTGAACTGCACACTCACAGGTGAGCACTCACCACAGTGTGAATGCAGACTGTGTGCACAACTGAGACAAATGTAGTTTGCAGCCCTGGAAGGAGGATGCTCTCCACTGGTTCCCATCATTTATTGCTCAATTTCCCTCAAGTGAGACAACGGAGAGAAAATCAGCTCTGTATGCAGAAACCAGGAGCTGTCTATTAATGTGCTTGATTTTCACTAACCTGAAAATCATGCTTATCTTGTTCAAGTTTTTATGCAGGTCTTACTTCATATTTTTGAAATAAATCTTTCTATGAAGTCACAAAAAACCTGTGATTTTTTGTCAGAAGTACTTTTCTAAACAAAACAGTGATGACGTATTTCCAGTTCTTCTCCAGTCAGTTCACACATGGCCTAGTGCATCCCCTCCAGTGGTGCACTCCCCATGTGAGACAGAAATGCGATGAGAAATGTCATTAAGTGTCATTGTGTTGTTATAAACTGTGAGGTCTGGAGGCTGCCACGTGGAAGCACCTCTGATTGGGAGTGAGACACTGAAGGAAGCTCTCATTTTGAAGGGCTTTTATCCAGTTACAGTGGGCTCATAGTTTCTCTGATGATGAAAATATAATTGAGGAAGGTGCTCCTGTCAGCAAGACTGATGCTAAAGTGCTCCCAAGCTTGGAAAGTGTTTTATTGTTTTTCTGTTGTTATTGTAGCTTTAAAAGACAAGAACGGGAGAGATGGCCAGCAATTCTTTTTGTTGAGTTTGAACTTGTTCTTGGTTGTGGCTGAGGCTCCTTCTTAACAGTTCGGGTTTAGTTCTAACAATGAAACTTTTAAATAATAGACATTTTTCAAACCATTCACAGCGCAGGCTGAGTTCAACTCCCTGGGAAGCCGTCTGTGCAAAATCATGTGTGAAGGAATACTAAAAGTAAGTTTGCTTTTCCAGGCAGAATGTACTGCATAAAGCAGTCTTTAAAGCAGCCCATGCCTATGAGATCACACAAGTCATCTCAGCCTCATGCAGAAAGCACACAGTGAGGGCACGGGGCAGTCTGACCTCTACGCCTTTGGAAATTGAAAGGATTCACTGAACTTCTCCTCCAGAGAAAAGAGAGCTGTTGTTCCTTTTAAAGACCTATTTTATTTCTGAACCACAACACATCAGACCACGACCCAGCATCTGCCTTAAGATATCAAAAATAGTTTTCTTTTCAATGCTGTGTGAAATTTCAGGTTTTCCTTTTCTCATTCTAAGTGTGTAAATGCAGCACTGGCTGCTGACTGCCCGTGCTATGCTAACTTGTTTCAGAGATAATAGAGGTTTCTTCCATGAACACTGAATCTTATTTGCTGACTATTTCCAGTGGAGCACTCAGGAATATTTCTTTTAGTTTTCTTAAAAAGATAATCAAGAATATACAGATGTGCTCACAGTCTAAGTTGAGTTTGTCTCTATACTGACATCTTAATGCCCTTTTTTCCTGAAATCATGTTTCTTTTGACACCTGTCTGAGAACTGATCAGGGATGAGGGGAAGTCAGAGTTGCACCATGGTGATGCCACAGTTTTCCCTCACATTAACGCTGCACGGGAGAGTTGGTGGAGACAACTGCGGGGTGCTGAGCTGGGAGGAGGAGGAGGGGGAAACGGCACCTGCTGAGCCTTCTGTGCACCGGCTGTGCTGTGCTGGGGCTGCATGGACTGCAGGCACTGGCTGCTGCCTGCCTGCACGGGCTGCTGGGGGAGCATGGAGCTGAGCCCAGGCAGTGCCCCATCAGAGCAGCCAGCCCATCCCTGTGGGATCGGATGAACCTTTACTGCTTTGCAGTCTCTATGGGCTGAAAACAATCCTGATATAAATAATTTATATGAGAATGTTGTGGAGACAGATTTTCAGTTGTTTTCATTCATTCTCAAAACATGAAATGGTAAATGAGATAGATTTGCTCATCTACACAACACTGCTCTCCTTCACCCTCAAGCCCAGACCAGAGAGGCAGGATGAGCTTCTAAGAATCACTGTGGACCCCCAGGACCAGCAGAGGGAATCCCTCCCAGTGCTGCCTTCTTTTATCACAACCAGAGCAATGTAATCACCGAGGTCTGCTCCTCAATCTGCATGTGGTGCTCATCTCAGTCAAAGAATGTCTGTGGAAGGTTGGCTTTGATTTTTTGTGTGGATTGCATCAATGACAGGTTGGACTCCAGACTCAGTGGGATCATTTTTCATTGCGCTCCTTCCTCTGCAAATCTTCCAAAAATGTTGGTTTCTGCTGAGCTAGAGGAAGGAAGGAGTTCAGGCCTCCTTTACTTTGAACTAATTCTGAATTATTCTTCCATGAAAGTGGGTGATGAAATAAAACCTTCAGTATATGCAAAAACAAAACAAACAAAGCAACAAATGCTTCACTGTCTTTGCATCCTCTAGTTGTATATAGCTGCATCTTGAGAAAGATGAAAGGAACCCAGTGCCTGAATACCACAGTAAACACAGCAAACATTCCCTTCAGTTTGAAAATAAATTCCAAACTCATGGGAGCGGAGCATTTTTCTCAGCACGTTCCTAATTTATCGAGAGCACTAAAATCAATAAAACTATTTCTCTTCAACTTGGAAGCAGACCCAGAGCTCATGAGCATTTGTCTAATTTTAAATAAAAAAGCAAGATCACTTTTCACGTGCTTAGTTTACCCAGAAAATACTGTGTTAGCTCGATTCAATACATCTTTAGGACACCGAAGCAGTCTTCAATGTGTCTGTTTTCTAGTGGAGAAAAATGGAAATTCTTTGATCAAGAAAAAAGACCAAAGTTGCAAAAACTGACCAATAAAACCATTCCAACGTAAATCACATCATTGGATGCACTGGTAACATACATGTAAAAATCTGGGAAAGCACCATGTAAGGATCACTTTTAGGTAACATTTGTGTAATTCATAGGATGAGTTTTGCATGTATCAGCTTTCTATAAGTATTCAGTTAATTCAGGTATTCATGAGGCTTCCTACTGAAGCACGGAATTTTAAGTTAATATTGCAGGGTATTTTGAGACAGGATATTCAGAACTGAAAATCTCAAATATTTGTATCTGGGAATGGGTCCTGAAAGTCCTATATAGATTGAAACAAAAACAAATTGAAGACTGGTACATGTTTCTTTCATAAAGACACATAGTGAAATCATAGAAATAGGACTCCTCTATTCCAGACAAGACTGATTCTGTAATGGCAGAAGTTATTCAAGCCAGAGAAATATCAAGAAGAAGAATGCTAGCAGCATTTAACCAGCAGTATATAACCAGAAATCCGAGAGCAAGGAATATGGAAGTAAAGATGTGCAATATAAAGGTCTCCATCAGACTAACTCATTTAAAAATCTCACATTATTATACTTGATCTACATTCATAGAAATAGAAGGTGTCTTAGGACACATTGTTCCTGTAAGTTTTTTGTGTATCATCTTTGCATCATTCTGAGAAGTCTGTTCCCAGGCCTGCCTACTTATTTGCTTTGCTCGTTCTTCACTCTGGAATAGATGTAACCCTAATTGAAGTCTTCGGTCACCCTCTCCTAAACCTGAAGCAAATGAAGAATAGAAATATTTATTTTCTTTCAAGCTGTTGGTTCTTATACAGCATTTTGAACTCAGCGTCACAAAGAAACACAAGTATTTCATCAGGCAGTTGTTTTTTAGAACTGCCCTTGGCCTACACTGTCTGCGGTCAAGTGAGCTTCACATTCATCATTCACAGCACACAGTCATTGGTTTTCCTGGTACTTTGCAAGTGCATGGGGAGACACTGTTCCTGATCTGAGTTCACAGCCTAATGAAAGACAAAATAACAGAGACACTTGTGGCATTCAGAGTACAGGATTGAATTATGGGAGAATAACACACATCACATTCAAAAGTGTTTTCCTGGCAATGTCTGTTCAGAGGAGAATGTGAAAATTTGCTTTCACTGAATCTGAGAAGAAGAGGAAATACCATAATATATTTTCTGCAGATGAAAATGATTTTACAGTGGTTTGCAGATTTTGTGTAATTAATCTGGAAATGGGTTTAGAGTTACAGTATGTCCAGTCTGGCAAATTATGGGGCTCAGCCCTCACATGAGCCAGAATTCTTGCCTCCCCAGTGCTATAGGCTCTGTTTAGGGTTCCCACTTTGTTGTGAGAAGACCTACTGAAATTTTTGTCTCTGATCTCATTCATAAGAAGCTTCTGACAGTGGGGTAGAACTGCCTGCACAGGCTAACCATGGTGTTGCCTTATTTGGCAAGGCTACAGGCAACAGATGAGTTCAAAAGAATTCAGGCAGGCAAACTCTTTGATCCCAAACCTTTCCCTCACAACAAGGGAACCCCTCATGCCAATGGGAGACCTGCTGTGCCTATCAGAGACATTTCACTGCCTTCATCTTCACATGGAGTCAATAGAAGCCAAAACTGGAGCACAGGACTTCACCACCTCTTGTAAAAGTCTCATTTTGTTATGACCCTCAGTAAATTTCTCATCTACTTCCCTCCCTTCCGTCTACTCGGCCACATCTGTATGTACCCTCTATGATCTTGGTTTGCTTTCACTGCTCCTCTGCCATTCCCCCTTTGCTCCTCACATTTGTCTGGTTCATTATTTTGCATCAAAATTACATGCATTAATCCCTCTTATTCTAAATATAATCCTATAACTGATCCTATTTGCCTTTCCTATCATAATTCATACTTCCACCAGCTGGAAAATTACTTTACAAGCAATACAGACTGACTTTCATCTGTTTTATACCAATGACCAAACACTTGCAAACTTTGTCCCAGCTGTTCCCAGTTAGTTTGATTCCCCAAAAACACAGCACAGTGGAGAGCGATGGATTCCTCTCACAAAAGCCCACTGAGTAATCAGCTCATCAGCATAAGGAATGAATGGGCAATTGATTCCCTGCCAGCCCATCTCTTCCATGTATTTCTCAACTAATAATCAAGCTTGGCACTGTTTATGCCATCAGCTATTTACATCTCCCTATTTCCGTACTCACCTCTGCACTCTGTCATTGCCTGAATGTGTTTAGCTCCAGCTACTGCCTTGAATTTTCATCTTACAACTGTCTACCTGAGCAAGTTAATTCCCATTTGCCCTATGGTCTCTGCTCAACTTTCACACTTCGATTTTTTATAATGCCTACACTAACCAAGTCCTAAATGTACTGTTAGTAACTCCATTAGCCACAGAAACTGCTCATATGAAAATCTCTGAAAAACTCCCCTTGGAATCCACACTTAATCTCCTATCCATCTTCTGTTATATCGACTGTGAATCTAAAAGCCAAATAAGTAAATTAACTTCTGTTTTTCAAAAATAAAAAACAAAGCAACAACAAAGAATTAACATAGGATCCACTGTCTGAAATATGGCTGGTGCTTTCTATTTCTGATTTCAGCTAGATCTGTTATTCCAAAATGAATCTGATGAAACTGACAGTTATGAGGGAAAAGTTGGGCTCATATGTCTGTTTCCCAAGTCAGAAGGAAAATAATTCTGCTTTAGAAGAAGAATTAACAGGTGCCTCCCATCATTTGCTTATTGAAGCACTTACTAAATCTCAGCAGTATTTGACAGTATAAATGGTTACTCCAGTGTGCTAACAGGAGACCAGGGGCTATTTCCTTTGTCCCTTTCAGTTTCAACATCCATCTGCTCCTCGTGCCTACAAGATCCCCTGGCACTGGGCAAAGCCCATCGCAGTTAAACTGTGCCAGGTGCTTTGGGCAGGACCTGAGGAAACTGGGAATTCCTGTGTTTTGGAAGAAGTACAAGAGAATGACCAGCAAGGTTTTTTGGTGGACTTGACAATAACTGGGCCTGACAGCAAGGGATTCCATCTGTACAAGCTTCAGTCCGTGACAGCCTGGTAGGTCACATTAGATTCACAGAACAAGAAATACAACACATACATGTCTGACATTTTCAGTAGGATGAAGGGCTAACATCTTTTTTATAACTAAAGATACAAACTGTTTCTGAAACTGTCTACTGCTACTGCTTGTGGACAGTCACTGCAATTTTCACTTTAAAACAGTTGTTGTGAGTAACTTCCTTGCTGAGCCAGATGGCACAATACTTGCATCATTTCATTCAACAATGTGGTGATTTATTCATTCATTTTTTAAGCTATCAAGCCCAGGAAAAAAATACCTCAGTGCTTTAGCTCCTGTGTTTTTGTTTCACTGCTCTATATGCAAACCTATGGAGCAATATGATGTGAGTTGCTCTCAGGCCACTGATTCCTTCCAGCTCCATATGTGTTGTGCCAAGAATGTTAAAACTGCTGAAAGGTGTATGTTATGGTAGTAAGGGGCACTGGATAAATGTTTCTCTTCTCACACTCATTAATTAGGCTAATATTGTATCTAAAGAAATCATATGTAGTATTTAAAGAAACAACAAAAGAAAACTATAAAACTGATTTTGGCATGAAAGGATGCACATCCTGAGACCATTCTTAACAAAGTGCAGTTTGTAGCACACTGCAGGTCTGAAGATGCAGCAGACCCTCATAGGCAAAGCTATGTGTAATGGTCACTGCTGGAAGGGCAGCAGGAGAAAAGGAAGATGAAGACATTACTGGACAAGAACAGGCTGTTACTTGGTGAGACACAAGGAAGTTGCATTGAGTGGAAGTGGTAGTGGGTGTGTGTGTCAGTACAAAATCATACAGCCCATCTTGTGCCAGACACCAGCGCTGCTAAGTGCAGCATCTGAGTGCTTTCTACTTCAGTGTTTATAAAACCAAATAATGTGATCTACCAAGGAATAGCAGAGAACTTACAGCCACAGGCCTTCTGTGGAAGGCTGGAAATTTGCTTTTGACCATCTGCTTCTGGGCTTTAGGGAGGTGCAGACAAGGTAATCAAATGACAGAAAGACAAAGCTTGGCTTTGGGCACATACCCAAACTTTCACAATATTCCTGGGTAAATTAAAGGGAAAATACACTCCTAAGGTAAGGGCTTGTGAACTGTTCTGCACCCAAAATTACTTTCTCAGAGAGGAGTCCAACCCTGCAAACATAGTGCAGAATTAAAATGCTTAAACAACCATTACAGCAGAGATGTGAATATGCTCCTGTAATTATATAGCTGTTTGTTCATTAAAGGAGAAATTTAATGCAATTAAAATATTTACAATCCTGCACACTAAAATCCAAAACAAAATTAGTTTGTACCAGAGATGCAGGCTGTGTTGCCTCCCCTCCAAACTGGCCTTTAGATACCAGAGCTTACAATGGAGAACTTTCCCCCTTCAGATGATGTAACCCAGAGTTAAGAACTGAGCTGGTGACTGAAGGGTCCCTAATAATCTTTAAGATATCAGATTCATGCCAGGAATGCCATGTAAAGTTCTTGGGATCAGAAACCAAAGGAGAAAGGACCCTGGGACAGCCACACAGAAGGGTCACTGGAGCTGCACTGCTTGCTGTGTCTGTGTTCTTTCAGACTGGCACATGGCTATGTGGGATGGGAAGACATGCTGCTCAAACTCTTGCCCTTTTGCGCGCTCCCTGAGGGCTGGATCTCTGAGATTAAACATTTTCACTTCTCTCTTCAAATGAAAACGTAACAGAACAGCCCAAAGGCCATCCCTACCAAGAGTGCAAAGTGCAGACACAGAGGCACAGAACCACAGCAGACAGATGTGAATGCAAGCTGCAAGCAGCACATTTCAGATCCAGCTGCAAGGAGAATAGAGAAGCACTGCAAGAGCACGCTCCTCTCCCATACAGAAAGCTCACTGCTATATTGGACCTGAATTTACATGCCATTTCACTGCACCTCAGCCTTCTCCTTGCCTGTTGTTACCAGCTTGCCTGTGTCACTCACTACTGCGGGGGAGGTGGGGGGGGGGGGTGGAAGAGGGAGAGGGAGGAGGCGGGGGGGGGGGGTGGTACACCCTTGTGGACTTTCCTTTTCTTATTGAGGTACCTGTAGAAGACTTTCTTGTTCTTCTCATCAAGTTTAGTTCAAGCTGGGCCTTGGCTTTCCTGACTACATCCCTACACAAGCATCCTCATACTCCTCATACAGGACCTGTCCCAGTTTTTACTGCCTGTGCATTTTCTTCTTGTTCTCCAGTTTGACAAGCAGGTCCCAGTACAGCTATGCTGGTCTCTTACCTTCCTTTCCTGACTTGCTATACTTGGGGATGGAGAGGTCTTGTGCTCTGAGGAAAGCATCTGTAAAGCTTTCTCTCATTCTTCAGCCATCAGAAATCATCCAGTGAGTGCAAGTAATGAGGATGACATGGTGCATGTAGAAAATGTAATTGGCAGAGCTGAGGGGACAGAGAAATGTGAATGAACCTTCAGTACTTTCCAGCAAGAGTGGCTTGGTATAAGATCTGCTCTTAGCCAAAGAATGCAGGGCAAGCTGAGGAAAAGCTGGAACGACAGCTTGGACAGTTATAGTATTTAACTTTATTCTAACACTCATTACTAATGGAAAACTTAAATGAATAGCACACTGAAGGCTGCACTTGACTTAGATGAAGTGGATGTAACTAAAGCATCTCAGCTACATCATTCAGACTGAATGTATGATAACAGGAAATCAATTAATCTCCACCAATATTTGTTCTTTTTAGTGTGAAACTGCTTTAATGAACTCATTGTGAGTGGTCAGTCACCACTCACTCTGGAAGAGCCTCGCACATTTGATAAAGCACCGTACTTTTAAAATTCATGTTGGAAAAGTGACAAATGTTGAAGATGAATTGCTTGGCATATGTGATCAGCTAATGAAATATCTTCCTCATCCCTATTATTTAATTCATTTTCTGCTGTTTTTCCCAATTAGGCAGTAGTCTTCTGCCTTTGGCTCTGAGTCCAGAAGCAAGCCTGCCATTATCACTTGTCAACATTTAATTTGTATGCAAAAAACTGCTTTAGTGGAGGTGGCAGTCACCTAATTTTTACCTGGTACTTTCTGTAGTCATTAAAGTGTTTGAAATTAATAAAAGCCACCAGCAGCCCAGGGTAGGTCCTTCACTGCAAACAACATGGGATGAGGGAGCCCACTGCTTGATGGAGCAGCTACAAAGGTGTGTAAGGGAGTCCCTGTCAGCTGCATGAGGCACACCTACACTGCTCCAGGCAGAAGTCAGTGTATAGAAGGGAGAACTGAAATGCATGGAGTCTCTAATAAGATAATAATTAAAAAGAAAAAAACAACCAAGCAACCAAACAAAAGAAAGAAAACCACTGAAAAACTGAAAAACACCACAATCTTGGGCCCACGTCACTGTCTAAAGCTTCATACCAGCTGGAACATTTGCAGCCAGATAGGCAAAGGGAAGCTCCGTGATTGCACTTGTTTTCTTTGGTGTCAGTTTTCTCATTTCCTCACACTGCTGAATTTTGTGACTGCACACAGGCAGGTCTTGGTACATAAGGCGAAGGTAAGTGTAGCTTCTGCTTGTTGCAACACAGCCCACGATAGAACAGATGTGAAAGAGATTAGAAGGGGGAAGAGTGGGTGAGCTTGTGCTCCTGCCTTGCAAACAGAAGATGCCAGCAAAGCCCCACTGCTCTGCTGGGCAGCAGGGCTGCCAGATGTACCCACACCAGTGGTTGTCTGGCTGACACACCCCAGGGTTGGTAGGAGGGTCATCGGTAATGTAGAGAGCAGAGAAGAGGGGATTACTTTGGAGCAGATGTTTACACCTTTCCTCTTCTCATTGCTTTCATTTGCATCACCTGCAGGAGCTGCCTCATCCCCACCAGAGCCAGTTTCACCACTGGGGATGATTATAGGGCTCTTATCAAGTACATGCAAACCACTTCTCCAAAGCAGGCATAGAGAGTGCTGATGACACCCTGATGAGAGACAAGGAGTATGGGTCATGACTATTGTCTGTGGGCAGCTCTGGCTGCACCTTCCTGAAGAAGGAGCAGAGGTTACCCACAAGTACTAACTGGAGGCGAGAGCTACAACAGATAAAACCTGGAATGCCTCACCTGGTAATCAGGTGGCTTTTCTAAGCAGGAGGTCAGGTGTTGCATGATTATGGTGATGGATGTAAGAGTGCTGCACAGCACCCCAGCTCAGGGAGCAGCAGCATGGCAGAAGCTCATTTACGTCCTCTCAGTCATAAAGCTTTGTTGTTGTTGTTATTGTTGTTGGTGGTGGTGGTTTATTTCCCCCTCAGAAAAAATGTAGTAATCCAAGCTTGCCTTGACAAAGTCCTTCAGCCTTATCTTCCACATGTTATCACTGTTTGGAGGTCTGTGCTGGGAGAACAATGTCCTGAACTACTTAGCAGCAGGGAGGCACCCACTGGCTCTCACCTGGCCTGCCCCAGAGGAGGGCTTGTTTCCTGGTGTTTCTCATTTAGAGCCAAGGGAAGAGATCTGAGTCCCTCAGGCAAGAGATGGCTATAAGAGATGGGAGGCGCTGCAGCAAGACAGGACAAAGTGCACTAAGCTTCCCAACAGAGAACTTAGTGGTGGCAGAAGTCACCAGTGTAGGAGTACTTTAAGGAAAAGTCAGTGCCCTGTTTTCCAGCAGTGGCTGTTCTGAGGACATCCCCACGTGTTTTTTCCTCTCTTCATGCAAGTGACAGGAAAGGAAATAGGTAGTCAAACACCTTATGAAGATAGCCTAAGATTGGGAGAAAAAGATGATTAATATATATATACATATATATAATAAATGTTAATTAAAATATTAATAAGGAAAGACTTCAGTCATTCATGTATAAATGAAAAGATAGTACTGTGGGCATGACATGGGAGCAAAGCAGAGCTCTGACCCCCAGCATGTACCTCACACTCATCCTTCTCTGAGCACACAGCAGCAATCTTTGCAATTTGTGTGGCCATAATTATATTCTCAGTATCTCTCCTTAAGCTGTCTTTGACAAGTCATTTATATTTTGCCTGCTTCCATGAGCTTTTATAGAAAAAAATGTTGGCAGGCAGCTCTCTGCTATCCTGCCTGTCTCTTGTCTGTCTGATGACTGATTTCCAGTGGGAGTCAGTTTTGATACTTGAAAGGATCCAGACTGTTATTACTGCACCTGTGAGTGGTGCGATGGAGGTGTCTGACAAACGCAGACGGGTATTTGAGTGAAGGGTTCAAAGGCTGAGGGAAGTTCTGGATCATGTGTAAACCACTGTCCAGTGCCTTGTGTCTCTGCATCAGACAGATAATGGAGCAAAGGCAGCACCAGAGGAGCACAATCAAGTGAAGGGAAAACAGCACAAACTGAATATTTCAAACAAGCCAGGAGAAATAGTAAATTCTCTGAGGACTGAAAAATACAACACACGATGGGACAAAAAGAACTGATCCTGATGTATGTATCTAGGCAAAAACCTCTCCAACGGGGAAAGAGTGTGCCCCTGATCTGCACTAGTATCAAGACTTTGGGCAGACAAAATTGGGTGGATACTACAGAAAAGGGAAAAAAATCACACCTGGTCCAATAAACAGTCTGAAGCCAATGTGAGGGCTGTTGGCAGCTTGATGTGTGCTCAGACTGGGCTTAAGATGAAGTTTGTAGGTGGGTAAACAGAACCACCCTCAGCTGAGGACCAGGCACTGGTGAGAGTTTAGAGATGAGCTCTGCCAGGACAAACACCATGCATGGAGCCGGGCAGTGTCAGCTGGTTACAGGGCATGCCCACGTTGCACTGCTCAGGGCCCAGTTCCAGCTCAGAGCATCGTGAGCAACATGTGCAGATCTTGCACAGGACAGCTGTTTTTTCTGGAAAACACACAAAGGTTACGCAGTTTGCACCCTCAGCCATGGCCCCCCCTGTATCTCATTGCTTATGTCAAGCACACAGCTGGGCTGATACAGCACTCACATTATTGCTCACAAACTGCTGAGGGGAAGGCACGTCAGATGTGAGGCAGTGCTGTGCCCTCAGCAGCCAACAGCTGTGAGCCATGAAGGAACTCACCTCTTGTAGCCAGGTGGGCAAACACATTTCAGGGAGCCGGGGGAAGGAGAACAGCCATGTCTTGAGGCACTGAATGCACAGGGAAATGCCACTCATATGTGCAAGGAGTCATCATCACAGTGATGTGCTTCCTCACCACAAAACCAGTCCTGAAGCCTGACTCTGCTGTGACAGTGGTGGTGCATGGTGTGATCCTGGCATTGAGTGGGCAGAGCAGTGAGTGGGGATGGCACTGTGCAGGAGCGACCCAAGGAGCTGTGCCCTACAGCAGAGCTGTGCAGGCAGTGCTCTGCAGGTTGGGGAGAGGTCTGTCTTGGCCTTTTTGTCATCAGTCCCAAGCAGGTACTTCCTTTGCTGGGCTTGTTACAGCAGGTGAATTATTTCTGGGGGTAACTACTCATTGTCATGTTCTAGTACATCTTGTCAATTGACTTAATTGATTTATCAACTAACTTAGTTGATTCAGGTGAGGGTTGGCCTCTTCTCCCACATAACTAGCAATAGGACAAGAGGGGCTGGCCTCAAGTTGCACCAGGGCAGGTTCAGGTTGGATGTCAGGAAAAAAATATTCTCTGAATGAGTGGCACTGGAATTGACTGCCACGGTGATGGAGTTACCTTTCCTGGAGGCAACATGTAGTGCATCACTAAGGGACATAGTTCAGTGGGGAAATATTGGTGGTGGATGGATGTTTGGGCTGGATGATCTTGGAGGTCTTTTCCAGCCTTGGTGGTTCCATGATTCTATGATTTTAACTTTTTAATTTTTTTTTTCTCACAGTTGGATTTGTTTACCAGTTTTATCAGTGCAAGCTGTTTCCAGGGTGCTCATGGATCACACATGCAGCCATCCCACCCAATCCTCCCAAACTGTCCCAAATCCACCCTGCTCCAGAACCATAAAGCAGAACAGGATTCCCTTAAACTGTTCCATGTTTTGATCTGCAGAAGTCTTTCGGGCTGCTCATAACATCTTTCCACTGTTCTTCGAACAAAGAGAAGAAAATTTTCCTAAGATCAGGAAGTCCATAAGAGTTAAACAGCCTTGCAGAAGAGACACATCATCCCATCCTAACACAGAGACAAATGCTGTCAGAGCCTTCATTAGCACTCTGCTTTGTTTTTCACTAATCAAGTCAGTGTGAATGATGCTGCTCATGACTGTGCTTGATTGTATTAGTGTTACAGATTGAACAGTCCATTTTTTAATCTGCAGAAAGCAGCAGCATTATTGCTGAACTATATTTAGAGATTTTATAGATAGCATGCTCTGTTCTCTTACTGCTTCCTTGTAATAGGATATTACATGTAGAGCCCCAGGGAAAAGGAAATGTGCCCTACACAGGTGACTGCGAGGTAATTTTGCATGATGAGCATGTACATTTCTGAGTCATCAGTCATTTCACATCTTCCTGTCTGACCAAAGACCATGATGGTTCCATACAAAAACACTGTCACCTCGGATGTTGGTACAGATCCTGCACAGTGGTGGGGGTTGAGGCAGAGCCTGGCAGATGCTAAAGCCCAGAACCCTCTTCTGGAGATTGGTAAAGCCAGGTCAATAACGCAAAGGAGAAGGGAAATTTTATGATTTCTGGTGTAACTTCTAATAGTTTTATTAAACTGCGGGCAGTTTCAATGTCAGAAGGACAGAAGATTCTATATGCTCTCAACTCCTACATCCCCCACAAAGGTGATGAGAAGATTCTCTTAGTCCCACCTTTGTCAGGTGTCAGCAAGAAATAAGGTCAGTAACTGTGAAGAGAATAACCCTACTCTCATTTTAAAACTACTGTTATTTCTAATGGTACTTTCAGTTTGGTATTTTTGGATTCCTAAAATAAAATTAGGTAAGGTTGATAAGGAATGCACTCATAGGCTGCACAATCGCTGATAGAGGAAAAGATAATGCTCACCTCCATCACACTCTGACTTCAGTGCTGCTAAATAAAACCCAGAGGTGACACTATAGTTTTAAACCTCATAGACAAAATCACATTTTGTAAATCACATCCGCCTTGCCTGCACTTATACTATATCTAAATTAATGGAGACATTTTCTGCTCCAGCAGTAAAAAGTAATTTATACGTCAGGCCTGAAGTTATAATTGCAGGCAAAAAATACATGAGCACGGGAAGCAGATTTCTATGTAGCTTTAATCACCAGCCACGGTCCTTCGAGGCCACAGAGGCTTGAAGGTGATGGTGCAGCACCATTGCAGCCATAGCAGGATTTATGGGCAGCTCCACATGGTTTCCGAGAGTGGGGAGCAGAGCCCTGGCAGCCCCCTGGGGCACAACTGGAGCATCGGGGCCCCCACCCCATTCTGGCCCAGAGCTCTGGCCAGGGCTGCAGTGTCCCATGGGGAGGGCCTGGAGTGGAGGCACTTCTTTGTGGGAGGGATGGCTCTGTGTCACGGGTTACTTAGATTTACCTATGCCCGTGACAGGGAAGCCACCCCGTGGGCCCCCCCCCGGGGCCCGGAAAGGAGGGGAAAAAAGGGAGTGGGATAAAACAGCGACAATCTAAGGAGGAAAAACTTATTTTACTAAATATGATTCCGAAATACAAGATAACACAATATAATATAATTGAGGCTAACAAATCGAACGAAACAGAGAGAGAGAGTCCCCGAAAACCGAGAGGCCTACTGTGAACTCTAGGCGACACGGCTGGAACGCTTCCCACTCTCCGAGAAGTTCGAGAGAAGAAGGAGGGCACTCCAGCCTGGGAACGAGATTATATAGAGTCCTGGTCCCGTGACTTATCATTAACCCTGTTGTTCTCTGGGATATGTAGTCTTCTTCTGTGGACTGCACATTCAATAGAAGTATCCATACTTTACATGATGTTATGATGTGGAATACTGATAGCAAAATTACAAAATTACAAAACCATGACATTCCACCCCTTATTCTACATTATTACATCATGGTAAATATATATATACATATATATATACACGTATGTAAAATTATGATAGCTAAACAGTAGAATTACATGTAACATAACTAAATGTACAACTATAATAACTAAAATACACTACACATGCAAACATATATATATAAATACATAAAATTATTGACTGCACTCCCCCAGCATTAAATTCCCTTGTGGCACACATTGAACATCCCCATCCTTCTGCATTACCCACCAAGTGCACCCAGGTCCCTGGGCAAAGACAGTTCCACGGATAGGTTTGCCCTTTCCAGAAGCTGGAAGGACCCAAACAGCTTTTCCCAACATGTTCTTTACATGTATAACAGGGATCTTATCTCCTTCTACAGTGTGTAGGGGGCTAGATTGACTAGGACCAGACGATTGACAGATCCTCTAGTATTCACCAACCAAGTGGCTTCTGCCAGATTCTTCTCCCAGTGCTTAAATGTTCCACCACCCATTGCTTTCAACATAGTTTTCAACAACCCATTATATCGTTCAATTATACCAGAAGCTGGTGCATGGTAGGGAATATGATAAATCCACTCAATGCCATGATCTTTGGCCCAAGTATTTATAAGGGAATTTTTAAAATGTGTCCCATTATCAGATTCAATTCTTTCTGGGGTGCCATGTCGCCACAGGACTTGTTTCTCAAGACCTAATATGGTGTTTCGAGCAGTTGCATGGGGTACTGCGTATGTTTCAAGCCACCCAGTGGTTGCCTCTACCATGGTGAGTACATAACACTTACCACTGCGAGATCGTGGCAAGGTGATATAATCAACCTGCCACGCCTCCCCATATTTATACTTTTGCCACCGCCCTTCCTCCCAGAGAGGTTTCATCCTTTTGGCTTGTTTAATTATGGCACATGTTTCACAATCATGAATAATCTGCGCAATAGCGTCCATGGTTAAGTCCACCCCTCGGTCTCTGGCCCACTTATATGTCGCGTCTCTTCCTTGATGACCTGAGGTCTCATGAGCCCATCGAGCTAGAAATAATTCACCCTTATTCTGCCAGTCCAAGTCAATTTGAGCCACCTCAATTTTGGCAGCTTTATCTACCTGATGGTTGTTTTGTTGTTCTTCAGTAGCCCGACTTTTGGGCACATGTGCATCCACATGACGCACCTTTACAACCATATTCTTTGTTCGGGCAGCAATGTCCTTCCATAATTCAGCGGCCCAAACAGATTTACCCTTCCGTTGCCAGTTGTTTTGTTCCCACCTCTGTAACCACCCCCATAAGGCATTTGCCACCATCCATGAGTCAGTATAAAGATACAGCATTGGCCACCTCTCCCGTTCAGCAACATCTAAGGCCAGCTGGACAGCTTTTACCTCTGCAAACTGACTTGATTCTCCCTTACCTTCGGTGGCCTCTGCAACCTGTCGTGTGGGGCTCCACACAGCAGTTTTCCAGTTGCGATGCTTCCCTACAATGCGACATGATCCGTCTGTGAATAGGGCATATTTCTTTTCATTTTCTGGTAATTCGTTGTATGGTGGGGCCTCTTTAGCACGTGATACCTCTTCTTCTGGTGATGTTCCAAATCTTTTATCTTCAGGCCAGTCCATGATTACCTCTAGGATTCCTGGACGATTGAGGTTTCCCATTCGCGCTCGCTGTGTAATCAGCGTAATCCACTTGCTCCAGGTGACATCGGTAGCATGATGAGTGGAGGGAACCTGTCCTTTGAACATCCAGTTCAGCACTGGCAGTCGAGGTGCCAAAAGGAGCTGTGTTTCAGTCCCAACTACTTCGGAAGCAGCCCGAACCCCCTCATACGCGGCTAAGATCTCCTTCTCAGTTGGAGTGTAGCACTCTTCAGACCCCTTATATGATCGACTCCAGAATCCCAGGGGTCGGCCTCGGGTCTCTCCTGAGGCTCTTTGCCACAAACTCCAAGTGGGGCCTTTCTCTCCAGCAGCAGTATAGAGGATGTTCTTTACATCCTGTCCAGTCCGTACTGGCCCCAGAGCTACAGCTCGGGCTATCTCTTGTTTAATCTGTTCGAAAGCCTGCTGCTGCTCAGGGCCCCATGCAAAATCATTCTTCTTCCGCGTCACCTGATAAAGGGGGCTTACAATGAGGCTGTAGTTTGGAATGTGCATCCTCCAAAAGCCCACTGCACCCAGGAAAGATTGTGTCTCTTTCTTGCTAGTTGGTGGAGACATGGCAGTGATTTTGTCGATCACATCTGTTGGGATGTGACGACGTCCATCCTGCCACTTTATACCTAAGAACTGAATTTCCTGGGCAGGTCCTTTTACTTTGCTTCGCTTAATAGCAAAGCCGGCTTGTAGAAGAATTTGGATGATCTGCTCTCCTTTTTTGAAAACCTCTTCTGCTGTATCACCCCACACAACAATGTCATCAATGTACTGCAGGTGTTCAGGAGCACCACCCTGTTCCAGTACAGTTTGGACCAGCCCATGGCAAATGGTTGGGCTGTGTTTCCACCCCTGGGGCAAACGGTTCCAAGTATACTGAATGCCCCTCCAGGTGAAGGCAAACTGTGGCTTACATTCTGCAGCCAAAGGAATAGAGAAGAAGGCATTGGCAATGTCAATGGTGGCATACCATTTGGCTGCTTTTGACTCCAGCTCGTACTGGAGTTCCAACATGTCCGGCACAGCAGCGCTCAATGGGGGTGTGACCTCATTCAGGCCACGGTAGTCTACTGTCAGCCTCCATTCTCCACTGGCTTTACGCACTGGCCATATGGGACTGTTAAAAGGTGAGTGAGTTTTACTGATCACTCCCTGATTCTCCAACTGGCGAATCAAATCATGAATGGGGAGCAAGGAATCCCTGTTGGTGCGATACTGCCGTCTGTGCACTGTCTTTGTAGCAATCGGTACCTGCTGCTCTTTTACTCGTAGCAGCCCCACAACAGACGGGTCCTCTGACAGGCCAGGCAAAACAGACAGCTGCTTAATGTTGTCCATGTCTACAGCAGCTATCCCAAAGGCCCATCGATAGCCCTTAGGATCCTTGAAATGCCCCCTTCTGAGGTAATCAATACCCAGTATACATGGAGCCCCTGGGCCAGTCACAATAGGATGTTTTTGCCAGTCTTTGCCAGTGAGGCTTATTTCAGCCTCCAGCACAGTCAATTCTTGAGAGCCCCCAGTCACTCCAGAAATATGAATTGATTCTGTCCCTTCATGACTGGAGGGCATTAGGGTGCACTGTGCACCGGTATCCACCAGTGCCTTATATTTCTGTGGTTCTGATGTGCCAGGCCATCGAATCCACACAGTCCAATAAACTCTATTATCCCTTTCCCTCCCCTGACTGAGGGCAGGGCCCCTCTATTGGTTACCTGTGATGACTGGAGCAACTCCACTGGTGGTTGGTATGTCTAGTAGTTCTTTCACCCGTGCTCGTAGTGCAGACGTGGGCTGATCATGCCACTTCCTCATGTCTTCTCCACGGTCACGTAGGTAGCGCCACATGGAAACACGCGGTGCAATCGTACTGTTGTTCTTTGCTCGAGCTGGGAAGCGTGTGCGTTTAACAGCTGAGACTTTTGATGATGCAGGTGAGGAGTAGGACTGGAATACTTTGATCAGATCCTTCATTAGACCTGGTGGCCCGTACGAGGATTGACCTTCATCAGTTGTTTCTGATACTATTACGGGATCATTACGATTAGTTGATGGAAACAATTTCTTGCACATTTCATCTACTCGGTTTTCTAGCCGTGAGATGGCAGAAACTGCGGCATGCAGTTGGGGGAGCTGCTGATCGGTGGTTTGAAGCATTATAATCAGCTCAACAACTCGGGGCCATCTGTCCACGAATCCTTTAGATCCTGATACCAATGACTGTGCAATTCTCTCTGGTGCTGTACTTGTGATTTTCTGCCACATGTCAGGATCGGCCCTCACTCTCTCAGGGTCAAGTTCGCTTGGATCAGGGCTGTACAACATTTTCGCCATGGCCAATTCCCTCAAGCGCTGAATACCTTTTTGGACGGTATTCCAACTATCAAATTTAGGCTTCAAAGCATCCTTATAGGGGTACCTTTCTCTCACGGCTTCTAACAGCCGCAACCAGAGAGTGGCAGCTCCATCCGAACATCTGCTAATCCCTCTGTCGATACCTGCATCTTGGGCAATGCTTCCTAGTTGGCGAGCTTCATTACCATCTAGAGACAAGCTGTTGGCCCCGTTGTCCCAGCAGCGAAGCAACCAAGCAAGGATACCTTCATCTTGACGCCGTGTGAACTCCTTTCTTGAGCCTTGGATTTCAGTCAGCTTCAGAGGTCGACAATAGGTGATTTCCTCCTCATCATCAGTCTCTTCTTCATGCCTCTTGGTTTTTGCCTTTGCTTTTTTCGGTACTGCTCCATGCCCGGCACCTGGGTCTTCTGCAGCCCCCCCCTGTGCTTCTCCTTCTTTTCGTTCTAGACGCGTGGACACCCGTTTCCATTTCTTGCCTTCCACAGGGGCAATTGATATTGCTACTGATGCCTCCTGTGACTGATCAGAATTAACTTGGGCTTGAATCTCAGATCGGAAACTCTCTCTCTCCAGAATAGTATGATACAAAGCACGGTATGCATAAGCCAAACCCCACATAAGGTTTACCTCCTTAGATCTCTGACCCAAATACTCACTTAATTTCTTAGGGTCCCTTAGGTGTTCAAGAGTGAAATCCCATGACACTGCGGGTCCCCATGCTTCTAAGACTTTTCCTAAGCCTTTCCATATTCCCTGCCAGTCATCATTCTCTGGTTCTGGAGGAGACTTCCGCATAGAACGAATGCATAGGAACATATATGCATTCATTAATAGTGATAACATGGATGCAAGTATGAACCCTATCTCAGTTATTGAAAGGCGTGTGGAAACCTGAGAGTACAACCTAAATAAAAAGGGTTTTTTTAGCCTGTACAATGAATTAAACATGGTGCTGTTTGTAAAATTGCCTGTTCCATCTGGGATGCAAGTACTTGTAAGATTCGCAATTCCATCTGGGATGCAAGTGTTTGTAAGATTCACAATTCCATCTGGAGTGTAGGTGCCAAAATTCTGACCATACCACATCTCATAAAAGTACCAGGCAGGTGTCTCCATCAGTATCCACCTTATTAGGCTATATACCTGCACAATTCCACAACACCAAATTATGGTGTTAATAGTTGACCAATACTTTAAGAAGATCATAATTGCTTTCAATCCCTTAAACAGAGCAACTGGGATGAAGAGTGGATTCATAGCTGGCAGGCTCTGTAAAAGTCAAAGCTAGCTAGCTTTGCTCTAAGGGAGAAAGAAATCCCTTTGTTTTCTACACAAAAGTTAGATAGCAGTGCTGAGAATGTACAGCAGCCCTTAATGTTGACAATTTGTCTGGTATTTCAAGGTCACGTTCTCAGTGAGCAGCTACGAAAAGATAACACTCCCCTAACGAAGCTCTTTAAGAGTAAAGAGAGAGTCGTTCTAAAAGCTAAAAAGCTCTATGCCCGCATTCTCCACCAAAGAATCTGTCACGGGTTACTTAGATTTACCTATGCCCGTGACAGGGATGCCACCCCGTGGGCCCCCCCCCGGGGCCCGGAAAGGAGGGGAAAAAAGGGAGTGGGATAAAACAGCGACAATCTAAGGAGGAAAAACTTATTTTACTAAATATGATTCCGAAATACAAGATAACACAATATAATATAATTGAGGCTAACAAATTGAACGAAACAGAGAGAGAGAGTCTCCGAAAACCGAGAGGCCTACTGTGAACTCTAGGCGACACGGCTGGAACGCTTCCCACTCTCCGAGAAGTTCGAGAGAAGAAGGAGGGCACTCCAGCCTGGGAACGAGATTATATAGAGTCCTGGTCCCGTGACTTATCATTAACCCTGTTGTTCTCTGGGATATGTAGTCTTCTTCTGTGGACTGCACATTCAATAGAAGTATCCATACTTTACATGATGTTATGATGTGGAATACTGATAGCAAAATTACAAAATTACAAAACCATGACACTCTGACATCTCTCCTCCACTGATGGCCCTTTGGGGGGCTGCCAGGACAAGAACCCCACTGACATGGCTCTGTGGGACCCCCTGCACTGACCACCAAGCACCTGCACCACATCTGTATCACATCCTGCCCTAACACCAACAGTGTGTAGAGGTACAGGTGCCATGGGATGCAGAGCCATACCTAATGCAGCCATGAAGAGAGGGAAATGGAGCGTTTGCCTCACTTTTACAAGGCTCCAGCTGATCCCTTTACACTGAGTAAATTGGTATGTTTGATTCCTCCACAGGAAGGAGCAGATAAGGAGACAAACAAAATCAAAACAAATATGCACAGCCAGAGCAGTAGATTTGTTTGCTTTAAAGAATGGAGACCATGGTTAAGATTCTAGACTATGAAGCTACAGGATGCTTGCAATGACATTAGTTGAATGGTTCATACATTTGCTCCAGTGAGAGGTGGGTACTGACATGTGTGACTCCGGAAGGATGAAGGAAGATCTGGATCCTGCAGCTCAGCAGTGGAGTGGGGGGGGACAGACCCTCCTCAGCAGAACCTGCACACCCACCCACTGCCACTCTGCTCTGCTCAGGCTGTGGCACTTCTCAGCCAAAAAGGGCCATGCAACCATTCTCTAAACATCTTTGTACTCATTTACTAATCCATTTCTGTCAAATATTCTTGCCTGATGTCAAAAGCACAGTTTCTATTACTCTGCTCCTCACATTCACTTTACCTTAATGCTGTCTGTAAATACAGAATTTGCATAATGAATGGTATTTATGAAAACCAATTGCACTCTGTGCGGGTGACTCTGTGACTTCATCACCTCTGAACGCAGAGGTCTGCAGTTACACAACAGTGGAAGGGAGTAAGTGCTGCCAGCACACAGATGGGGCTGCGAGGTGGTGGGGAGGGTGTGACAGACACTAATGGGCTGTGGGAGCTGAATGCACAAAGCCAGTGCCGAAACAACACACAGCTGATGGGATGGGAAAGCACAGTCAGAGACCCACTTCTCAGCGACAGGCAGTTTGTTGCATTGCTACAGCAATTGAAAAGCCATTATTAGAGGATGATGCTTACAGACTTGTGTAACATTCAAGTATTAATGATGCCACACAGAGAAAAGTCATCCAATTTTGCCTCTTTTTCAGAAAAAATGAATTTAGTTGCAAACCGCATTCTGGGCCTAAGACTTTATTCATGCATTCTCTAATTATCTCAAAGTTTGTGAAATCAAGCTTTCTCCATTCATATGCTCGTATTTCCTATTACCCACATTTCTTTCTGTCTTTGTCATGCTACAAAAGCCTCAGTCCATCTTTATGAAGTCTCTGAAATAGAAAAAAAAAATGAAAACACCAATGGAGAGGGACTGCACTGGAGTTGGGGATCAGCACTGAACCAGAGGGTCATTTGAGGGGTGGGAAATGGGAGCCAGGACCAGGCCAGGGGCTGAGGTCCCATTGCCTGAAGGCAGTTAATCACAGGGAAATCATCGTATTCTCAGCCCAGGCTCAGTCTTTCAGTGAGAAAGATGTGAGATAAAAATAAATTAAAAACAAAACAAAAAACTAACCAACCAAATAAAAAAAACCACCACAATGGCAGGTTTGGGTTCCTAGTAACTGCTTAGTGGTACCTGCCAAGAGCAACACGCATCTCCTTCATTAAGCTGATCACCTCTGGACTGCACCACAGAACGCTCACAGAGAAGCAGTGGGAGGTGGCAGGAAGGGCAGCCCCCAGCACTGCCCAGACCCAACCCCCTACAAGGTCTAGGAGAAGGAACAAGGCAGCTCAGGGAAGGCAGAGGTCTACCCCCAGTCCCCCCGCTTGTGCCACAGGACCCCAACTCAACCTTCACCCCCTCCCCCCATTGCCTCTGCAGAAAAGTTCCACAGGAGTCCCTGGGTTGCCCCACCAGGTGTTTCAGTGCTCGGATGAGTTTTGCAAGGCTGGGGGCTGCTGTCCTGGAGTGACATCGGGACATGCTCAGCCAACAGGCCTCTATGCGCTGTGCTGCTGCACAACGTCCTTTCCATTTGAAATGCAATCAACATCTTGCTCTCCCAGTGAAGCAAGGGGAAGTACAAAGGAAACAGTAAATGTGCACTACTCGTGACACATAAATCACTGAACAATCCTGCAATTATTGTTCTTTCAGATAAGTCATAAATAATATAGCAGAAGGAACGAGGCCTAATGAGAGAAAAGGAATCCGCACTGAGATTGAATTTCCAGGCAAGCAGCAGAGACTGCTTCAAGAAGTGCTGCTGCTGGTCTGCTTTGTTCATGTGCTGCAAGATGCAGTGCAGAATGTTTCTCAATTGTTTTCCTTCCCTCTTCCCATACCTTATCTTTTGCATAGACACCTCTTCCTTGTGCTGAAGAACTCCATTACATTTGGTTATGTCCTTTGTGAAGTTCACCACCACATTTTCCAGCTTGGCAGGATCATGGCTGCACAGAGCAGGGCAGAGGCCAAACCAGACAGCGCTGCCTCAAACTCTGAGTATTCAATTTGCCTCTTGCTGTCTCCAAGACCTGATTCAATATCAGATATTTGCAGTGATGACATTTCATTTGCTTCTTGCAGAAATACCAGATACCTAGTTATGCACTGTGTACAGTTCACTATAAACCCCTGCCTTTTGTTTCAGCAGTATAAACTTCATCAGTGATTTTATACCTGATTATTTAAAGCCGACACCAAAGGCCTGAAAGAAGGACCTCACAGAACTAAGTATCAAGAGAGAAAGTGATGAAGTCCACTAGCAATGGAAGTTTTTCAGCATAGGTTGAATCATCTGCAGGCTTTGTGTTCCCACTACGTACTGAGTTTTCCAGGTTATCTATTGAAGGAGAAACAAGAATGAAGTGTCCTTGCAAAATAAAATTTGGGAAGGATATGGGGTCCCCTCAAAACAAGACATAGAAAAAGCTGAAAAGAAGAATTTCAGTCTCAAGGATCTGGTTAAGCAATCGTATCTTGTAAATATATGGCAGGAAATGCTAGCTTAGCACCTGCAAGTAAATCTTGTTTGCAAGAGCGAGACTTTACAGGATACAAACATGGTTCTAGTTGGGCAAAGCAACAAACTGGTGAATCAAGGAGAACGTGAACCCTGAGTAGCTCAGCCAATGGAGAAAGGGGAAGGGCTCATTAGTGTCGGGGCTCAGGGGACTGTGCTCCCCAGAATCTTGAGGCCCCACAGGGATACAAATACAGAAAGATGAAGGCTCTCTTCAGTCTCTTTCTGGGATTAAAAGACAACTGAGCAAAATGTTTGGAGCTGAAATTTTCCCAACATCTATGAACAATATATACTGAATATATTACGTAGAAACAAAAGACAACAAATGCTCTCTCCACACATCCCACAGCACTGTTACTTTGCAGAGAACATTTGGTGAGGACTTTATAAAAAACTTAAGGAAATCCAAATATGCTGCAGGAATTAGGCATCTCTGGGAACATTTTTTATTATTATTATTTTTTTAATCAGTAAAGGTAAGAGACAGCAGTGCTGCTTCCTGCAGCTCCCAACACACCTCACCCACAGCAAAACACTGACTGTGCTACAGGGCGCAGCCTAGGGGAAAGAGTGATGCTAGGACACTGCTAAGACACAGCTGGGAGCAAGCAGCACCGTTTGCTCTGAACAGACCGCAGGGAAGAACCCAGACCCAAAGCACAGGACAATGAAGAGTGGAGAGCAGAAAGTACACAGATCCCGAAGCACCAGCTAAGCAGAGAGGAGAGTAACAATTAAGGTAACATTATAATATAATTAAGTAACAGCAACAATTAAGGGTTTTATAGCTGCAACTTGCAGGAGCAGGTGTTGTCCATGGGGTCAGGGGATGGCATTAGATTGGGTGGGATCCCAAGTAGCAAGGGTTTCCCTGGGCAGCAGCAGCACAGGGTGGGGGAAGCACCACGTGGAAATGGGCAACATTTCTGTGGGGAACTGCATCACAACGATCAGAACTGTGTAAAGTCCATTAAGTGTTACACTTAAAAACTGAGTTTAATTACCACCTTTCAAAATGAAGAACACTCCACATGTGAGTACCAACTTCAGAGGAGAAAATCATGGTTTGTGTTACAACAGAAACACAATAGAAAGTGCAGTAATAACAGCACTGTAGGCTGTAACAAAGAGAGATATGCTCAAACAGAGCAGCTGTGTACACAGAAAAAAAAGATAAGAATCTGCCTACTCTTTCAAAGCCTCAACTACACAGCGATCTCCAACAAGAAATACTCACCTCCACTGCCAGCCCGTTAATGAGGTCTGGGAAGGGGAGGATCCTGGTTCCACCTCTTTCAGTCAGAGCTCCCCTGGGTTGGCTCTGCCTTCCCACCATGTGCTCCATCATTGCTTCAGGCCACTACAGCATTTCCACTACAGCAACAAGTATTATTGAAGTAATACAACTTGTGTATGAGTTAATGTTATTTGTTTGCTGTAGTCTTATGGTTCCCAGCAATGTTTTTGCACATGTAGCTGCAGTGGGCATCCTGCCTTTTCCCATGAGTAGTGGGAATGAGCAGGTGAGCGCCTGCTGCAGCCATGAGATCTGGATTATCATGAATCTGATTCCTAAGATTTCAATAATGCTCGGTAATGCCATGGTTTTGGTTATATATGAGGTGTGCCCATGTAAGTACAGCGCACAGCTGGGCTCCAGTAACTTGTGTGACCCTAAGAGCCCTGGAAAGAGCAGCCTTGCCCCACGGATGGCTCAGGCTACATACACTTACTGCACTTAGTACTCAGGAAACATCATATCTAAATCCCACAAAACTCAGGGGTGAAAACATCATGCCATCTTTGTGTCTTTCTGTTTCAGCAATGATGAACAGTTTCTCAGTTCCGTTAGTGCCTTAATTCTGACAGGACACAGAACTATAATGCTCTTTTGCTCTTTTACTAATGGAGGACAGCTCACTAGCAATTTCTGTCTGATTAGCTGTCTACCTTTACTGCTTTCATGACAGCTGTAAGAAAGTGCTCTTAAATGACAATCAACAGATGATGATTCCCACCTGACAATGCAGCATAATGAAAGGAAATAATTCTTTTCAGTTTTACTCAGGGCAGTTACACTGTAAAACAGACACCCATGCTATCTTTGGGCCAGACCCTTCTGTCCTAAAAAAGGCAGAAATGGAGAGATGGTGACACTCGGTGAAGCTAGTGTAACTTCTGTGAGGTCAGGGAGAGAGGAAATGGGTTATGGTCCAGGGGATTGGGTGATGATGGGAAGGGGCATCAGCACACAGGGGTTCATCCAGGTGGACGGCAGTGGCAGAACCAGCTTGAGATAGCCATCATCAGGACATTATGTTGTATAAAAAATAGACGCACAGAATCATTAAGGTTGGAAAAGACCTTTAAGGTCATCAAATCAACTGTCAACCCATCACACCATGCCCACTACACCACATTCCTATGATAAATACTAAGAAGAGAAGAGAAGAGAAAAAAGAGAAGAGAAGAGAAGAGAAGAGAAGAGAAGAGAAGAGAAGAGAAGAGAAGAGAAGAGAAGAGAAGAGGAAGAGAAAGTTGGAGGAAGGGATTCCTCAGTGGGTTTCCACTTCTAGTAAAAGAAAGCTTAAATCAATCAATATTTTTGTTCTGTGTTCTGTTCCTTCCATTTTCTTTTCATCCCTTTTCCATTATGGAAAGATGGAAATGAACTGGGAGAAGCAGGCAATGGTGACCTGAAATTGCAGATGAGAAGGGGATTAGAACTGAAACATTTTCCAAAAAAAGAGAAAATTCTTCCCAAACTCTTGATTCTTATTTAAGCAAAATTTGAGGGGAAAAAAAAAAAAATATGTTTATGCTTCATTTTGCTGAATTATTTATTTATCCTGCAGGAAAAAAAATAGTGTGTCTTTCTGAGTGGCCGTGGTGGCTTAGGACTTTCAAGGCAATCATGAGACAAATGGGGCCTCCAGACTGCTCAGTGCTGCCAAGCAGAGTTCATGGCATGTGGAGCAGTGATAAATAGTAACTGCTATACAGTGCAGACTGAATAAATGCATACAAATTGGGAAAATAAATAAAGCACAAAGGGGACACCCGAATGGGAAAAACACACAACTTGGAGGCTCATAAAGTGGATTGTGAGCCTTGGGAAAATATGGAGGACAAGTTTTCAGTAATAGTTTATGCGATGTCTGTAATACATCAGATCTTCTTTGATGCATTATTAACTGTACCCACAACCGAAAGCTTGAATTAACACCTGTGCAGCAGTAAGTGTTGGTTCCTGGGCCATGATGCTCCCTGAGCTTCACCCACAGCCACTCTGCCATTCTGTGTGCAATGTGCTGCTGTTTTCATTTGGCACACCCTATGTTAGAGCACAGCAAAGCTCTGCTTATGGAGCTGTTCTGAAAATCACAGGAACATTTTGTATTTTTGGCCTTTTTACTTTTCATTCTGGCTTGCAATTAAAATGAAGCACGTAATTAGCCAGAGCAATCCCTTACATGTTTAAGGCTTAGATGCATTATCAGCAGCTCAGCTCAGGGTGAAAGGAACTTCTTCCTGGATGCATTGTTTTGCAATTCTAAAGCAAGAGAACACAAATGTTTCTGTCTTACAAAGGATTTTTATTATTATTATATTTTTTAATCAAATTGACACTTGCAGAAGAGTCAGCTTTGTGAGGCAGTTGTAGAAACCACTGACTGGGATTCCCCACTGGCTGTGCCCTTCCTCAGGACAGAAGCACCGCTGCCCATGTGAAGCACAGCACTGGGGCTGTGGTGCTATGAGGACAGCAGCGCTGAATGTTCACAGCAGAGGCAGGATCCTGTGCTTTGCTGCCTAATGCACTGGAAGAACACTGGCAATGTTTCAGAAAAAAAAGCTCTTCAGATCTGAAACTTCACCAACCGTATCAGTGGTTCTATTAAGAAATAAAATCTATCAACACATCCTTTACCATCTTTAGTGTTTAGATGAGGGCTGACATTGCTTTACCTCTGCAACATGGAAAACTAATCACATTTTATGTGTTGCGAAATGCAGCAGATGATGCAATTGGTTCTAATCAAAAGCCCACTAACATCTATCCACTGTGAGCTGAGTCTGAATCGTAAAATAACAAAGTCACAGAAAGGCCTGGGTTTGAAAGGACCATAATGATTGTCTAGTTTCAATCTCCCCACCACATGCAGAGCCGCCAGCCTCTAAACCAGGCTGCCCAGAGCCACATCCAGGGATGGGGCATCCACAACCTCCATGGGCAACCTGTTCCAGTGCATCACCACCCTCTAGGTGAAAAACTTTCTCCTAATCTCTAATCTAAACCTCCCCTGTCTTAGTTTAAAAACATTCCCTCTTGCCCTATCCCTATTCATCCTCATAAACAGGCATTCCCCCTCCTAAGTGCTCCCTTCTAGTACTGGAAGACTGCAATGAGGTCTCCCTGGAGCCTTCTCTTCTCTAAGCTAAACAAGCCCAGTTCCCCCAGCCTTTTCTCATAGAAGAGGTGCTCCAGCCCTTTGACCATCTTAGTGGCCTCCTCTGGACCTGCTCCAAGAGCTCCATGTCCTTCCTGTATTGAGGGCCCCAGGCCTGGACTCAGCACTCCAGATGGGGCCTCACAAGTGCCAAGCAGAGGGGGGACAATCACCTCCCTCTCCCTGCTGGCCACCCCTTTTATAATGCATCCCAAAATACAGCTGGCCTTCTGGGCTGCAAGTGCACACTGATGGCTCATATCCAGCTTCTCATCCACCTCCTGGTGGGACCCCCAGGTCCCTCTCCGCAGGGCTGCTCTCAAGGAGATCTTACCTCAGTTTGTATGAATACCTGGGGCTGCCCTGACCCAAGTGCAGCACCCTGCACTTGGCCTTATTGAACTTCATTAATTTTACACAGGCCCACTTCTCCAGCCTGTCCAGGTCCTTCTGGATGGCTTCCTTTCCTTCCAATGTATCGATGGCACCACTCAGCTTGGTATCATCTGCAAACTTGCTGAGGTTGCACTTGATGCCACCGTCCGTCATTGAGGTGTTGAAGAGCACCAGTCCCAGGACTGACCCCTGAGGGATGCCACTTGTGACCGGCTTTTTCAACCTTGAAGATTTTTCAAACTGTATCTGAGAAAACACCCAGAAAATGACTTCAGGTGTTCTCACCACCTCCCAGAATGTTGATGCCACACTCAGCAAGCAGTGCCAGCTCTGTCTGGGAATTGGGTGCTGGGGACTATGGAAAGGGGCACATTCTCCTCATATGAGTCAGATGGAGAGCAGGGAGGATAGGAAACTCCTGAGGCTGCTTGTTTTCTGCAGCATCTCCCCACATCCCTCCCCTACAGAAGGACATTCTATCCTCCTGGCCGTACTCAGGTACCAGAGACTCACACAGCTTCCCCTTTGCCCCCACTTTCACAGCTGCAGCTGGAGCTGCTGTTTCCTGGCCTTTACCTGCTTGGCCTTGGGCTGGGCAGAGGGACCAACGCTGTCCAAACAACCTGGTTGCTGATGGCAGGCTGGTGTGCAGCCTGTGCTTAGAGAGCAGACATGATCCTTCAAGGAGGAATCCAAGCACTTGAGAGCTATTGCACAAGCCTTAAATTCATTATTAACAATGTAGAATTGCTAATTGTAGAATTGTGATGTAGAATTTGGTAATTGCTTACTATACAAACACTTGAGCAATTTAAAGAACACATCTAATTACTGGCTTTCAACATAATGCAGGCTTGTAATAACACCAGAGCTGCGGAAGAGCACGGCTCAGCATCCCAGCAGACTCTGCAGGTGAAGTCAAGATGAAGTGGATCCGTGCTGAACTAAGAAGCCTTCCTCACCCTCCTCTTTCTCAGCCCACTCACGCACAGTCTGTGCTGCACAGCAGGATGGGGCAGCCGCATGTCTCCCAGCAGGGCACCTGTACATGTTTTGTGTGAAATCCATGTTTGGTATGGAACTATATCAGAAATGAGACCAGGTGTTTTGTGTGGGTTCTCTTTTGTGTGTTTTGGTGCCCATCATGTTTGAAGATAAAACCAGGAATGTC
The DNA here is from genome assembly GCF_054131305.1 of Coturnix japonica. Taxonomy (NCBI): domain Eukaryota; kingdom Metazoa; phylum Chordata; class Aves; order Galliformes; family Phasianidae; genus Coturnix; species Coturnix japonica. Next base: position 1,753,742 of record NW_028188943.1, on the reverse strand, counting down.
AAAACTCTCCTCTGCTTTTCTGCTGGAAATATACACAGGCTTACCAAATTGCAATGGTAAATTTATTTTTAAAAATGATTCTAAAATCGGATAGAGCTAATAAAATCTCTCGGAATGTGGTTAAAGATACTTCTTTCTTCTCTTGTTGTTTGTTTTTGAGAAAGCAAACAGCTGTGTGGATCAGTCCCTGGGTGATGTGTGGCTCTGCAGCGGGGAGCAGGAAAGGCTTTGCCTGCAGTGAGTGGGGCCCACATGCACAGAGCCTTGGGGATGGGCTCTGAACCAACTACACAGGACACACATTTTTGGGTGTGCTGACTGAGAACATCTTGTCCATGAGTATCTGCACTTCTCCAGGAGGTGAAAAGCTTTTCTGGCAGCACACCCTTTTGCTATCCAGCCTGAAATCTGAGAGCGGAGTCATAAGAGAATGGACTAAATGGAGACAGTAGTACTTATTTCTTTACTGCACATAGACAGCCCCACTTTGATTTTAAAAAAATCCCTTCCTACTAACATGTAGCTGTGTGCAGCGCATTTAGGCTCCTCCACAAAAGGGAAAATTTGAGTGATGGTGCCTCAAATGGATGAATGTTTTAAAGAGGCCATAAGAAATGAGAAAACTTGCAAGAACTGGGGAAAAAAGCTTATTGACCATAGGGAAATGCATCCAGGATTCAATAAAAATCACAGAGGAAACAAAGGTTTCTAAAAGAAAAGTAAGAAGAGGTTTTGATGGAGCGTGTGAAGTACTATGAGAGAAGTGGAACAGCAAAGCAGGAGTGGAAGAGGGCTAGGGAACATGTTTCAGGTCAGCACCAAAGGGCTGGTGCTGCTACAGCAGAAAAAAGTGAATTTCTGATGTCCACTTTTAACAATAAAAATAATAAAGTCACCTGGGTTTTAGCAAGAGGGTGGGCTGAGGGAGCTTCACACGTCCCTTTCCACCCCTGTGGTTCTGATTTTGTGACATACGTATTCCCCATAGACTGCCCCATGGCACCATGAGTAGAAAATAGTTCCAAATGGGCTTTAAAATGTGCTTGCTGCCTGACTACGTGGGAGTGAATCCTCCATTGGAAACACTGCCACAGCTAAACTCAGTAATTCAAGAGTGTTCGGAAATTGCATAGTATCATCTTTATTAGATTTATCTCACAGCTCTTCCTTCCTCCTCTGTAGGGTCCTTTATTCAGAATTTGCTCAAATATTTTTCTTCAGAAGATTTAATATCTCAAAGTGCAAATATCCAAACCTTGTATCATTTTGTAATTTCATACTCCATGGTTCTTTCATATGCATATCACTCATTTGCTATCCCTTTGAAGAATGCAGCTTGAGTAATGGAAGTGAAAGAAAACCCACTCAGTGTTGATTTTAATTGAACAAGCTTGGAAGCTATGGGGATCCATGCCAGATTCCAGCTCCCTCTCTTTTGAAGAATTATTACAAGACTTCTTTTGCCCATGTGCCTCTGCATTATTTTTTTTTCCCCATTGGCAAATTCCTGACAATATTAGTTACCCCAGCATCTTTCCATTTCTACTTGTTTGGGATGTTTCTGCCTAAGTCATTCTATCTAACTCCTTTTCCTGCCCAGTGGAATATTCCTTCTCTGGTCAGAAAATCATCAGACAGAATTAGACCCTGCCAGTACCTGTGAGTAAAATTTTGGAGTAACAATTGATTTGCTTTGATGCAACTTTGTCACTGAAGTGTGGTTATGCCAGTGATGAAATTCTCTAACGAAATTCTGCTTTAAGCTGTGACCACAAAGACTGTAAACCGAGTGATTATTATTTTTTTTTTTTAAACTTGTGTGCATAAATGGTTCTTCATCCTCCCACTCATCAGCTAATTGAGAGCCTTCAGCTGATTGGGTGGGTATAATAGATAGGACATGCAGAAGGAAGATGGAGCAAGCGGCTCAAATTACTCTTCTCCACTTAAGTCTTGGCCTAAGGTAAATGCTTGAATCAGCAGCTGGGAGACAAGCAAACCATTTTCAGTTCATGCTGTAAACCAGCCCTTCACCTGGCTGCTTCAGAAGCAGCAAGGATGCTCAGGCAATTCATGCAGGCTGATGATGCTGACTTTGCTACTTCCTATAGAGATGTCATCTCCACAAGGATAAGTCACATAAGGAATAATGTGAATAAGAAAGCATTAAAAAAATAAAAACAACCAAGCAAACAGCAACATGAAAAGAGTGCAAGTGTTAAGGGAGCTCATTAATAACTGCCAAGGGCACACCTAAGTACTGCCAGAAGAAGGGAAAAGGAGATGGGCAATGGAGCACAACCTTAACCCAGATGCTTGGTTTTATTTCATGAGCACAGGGGTGGCTGCAGTGTGTGGGACAGAGGCACTTCACTACAGCTGGGTGCAGCCCGTCCCATCCCATGCACTCCTCACCCAGCAGCTCTGCCTGCCTGAATGCAGTGGGAGTGCACTGACCCTGTGGTGAGCAGGCTGGAAAGATGGACAGTGCTGACGGAGGCACTTGGAGTGGTGCTCTGTGTTCCTCCCCATCCTCCCCGTCCCCCATGCAGCCTGGTGCTGGGGCCACGCTGCTGTCCAACAGGCCTTGTGCTGGTACTGATCTGCTGGGTGGCATTTGTTAGATAAAAAGTGCTGAGAGATATAAACCACCATTTTGAAAGTCAGGTGCCAATTGGTAGAAATCTTCATTTTATCGCAGACGAGATTTAGAAATCAACCCAAAAGGTGTCAGTGCTTTGTTTTACTTCTTTCTCAGAAAGCGAGGCTGTTAGAGAACAAACAGTATAATACTGTAATCATGAATGTAAATCTAGGCTGAAAAGATTTGTAAAAGATTAAAAAACAAAACAAAACAACAACAAAAAGGCCCAAAACAACCCACAATCAAACAAACCAACAAACCCATAAACTAAGAATCCCAAGGTGCACATCAGCAACCAAGCATCTATTTCACCTGGCTTAGTTTCAGCCAGGGAACCAAGCTGACCTGATGACCAGCCTGCTTCACCATCACCCAGCAGTGAAGCACATCCAGGGGCAATAAATGAGTCCGTGCTGCTGCTCGCGAACACGTGTACTGTGGGCTTCAATGCAACGCCAGTCCACTTTACATAGCGTTAGAGCTATTAAAGTAAGGAAGAGGCTTATCCAGCAATCCCTTCCGTGGGCCAGGCTCCCGCGGAGCCATCGCTGGTGATGGATCGGGTGAGCCCGGCCCGGGAGGCTCTCACCGCGTGGAACCGGGAGGAGCAGCCTGCGCGGTTCTTGTGCAATGCAACAGCTCCCCCATCTTACAGACCGCAGAACTGAAACTAGAATAATTTAAACCGTGGGAAACCAACAGCGATGAACCTGACGTACCGCGCTGCCGCCGCCGGACAGAGCGTCCCCTGTGCCCGATAACCGCAGTGCTCCCATTGCCCGGCCCTCAGGGGAGGACACACTGCATGCAGCGCTGCCCCGACATTTCCGTCACTGAGGCATTGAGCTTCTTGTAAAAATGAGTAAAAACCGCAGTTCCCAAACGCTTCTTGATTAGCCACAACAGACTACCATAAAAAGAAGCATTTACTCCCTCTTGCTTCAAAGTTCCAACAGGGATGCTAAACCTTGCAGCCACCCATCCATTGCTGTTCTACCTCCCTGCACTGCTGTTGGTCTCCTTTAGGGTGTGTACATAGCACACTGCATTAGCACTCAGAGGTGGTTTTGGTTTGTTTTTAAGCATTTTGCTCAATCCAGACTGTCTCCCTAATCTGTCACTTCCCCAGGTTTGCACACAACACCTTAGGAAAGTATTTCTCCTTCCTTTCCCCAAGAAAAACGCCTGCATGCCCAGCTGCTGGGCAGCACTTCTAACTGATGGCATCTTCCCCAGCTGCAAGGCCAGCAAGGGGTTATGGTGTGAAGCAGGTGGGGACAAGCAGCCACTGTGCCTAGGGCTGAGTGGGGCACATGGCTCTGGGGGGCAGGAAGCACTTGGGCAGCATGACAGGTACAGCACGTAGCTGCAGCCTTCCATCTTTATTTCAGCCAAAAGAGACCAAAGTGATGTCTGTGAGCCAGCAATGTGCCCTCACAGCCCAGAAAGACAACTGTATCACAGAATCACAGAACTGTAGGGGTTGGAAGGGACCTCTAGAGATCATTGAGTCCAACTGTACCCTGGGCTGCACAAAAAACAGGGTGGTCAGAGACTGAGGGAGGTGATCCCACCCCTCTGCTCTGCTCTGTGAGACGTCACCTGGAGCACTGCTCCATATGTGGAGTCCTCAGTTCAGGGGAGACACAGACCTGATGGTGTGTTCATCCAGAGGAAAATGGTTAAATGGTTTCAAACTGAAAGATGGGATATTTAAATTGGACATAAGTTTTTACAATAAGGGCGGTGTTGGCACTGCACAATTTGCCCAAAGAGGTGGTGGTGCCCCATCCCTGCAGGCCCTTAAGGTCAGGAAATGGGTTCTGAGCTCCTGACAGAGCTGTGGGTGTCTCTGTGCATTGTAGGGGAGGTGGATGGGATGACTTTCAATGGTTCCTTTCAACTCAAGCCACTCAGTGATTCTATCAAACAATTCTTGAATGATACCTACGAAAGGAGAATATAGGCTAACAAGTGGTCTTCTGTCAGAAAGAAGGCATTTATCCTGTTCCTGAAGGCTGCAGTAAAACAAAGCTCCCTCAAGGGCTCGTGGGGAAGGGTGGAAGTGCAGGTACAGTGGCTGAGCTGTGGCACAGTGGGTGCTCCCCATGGCCACCTGCCTCTCAGCGCTCCCAGACCCTCTGGAAAAGAGCATTTTTCCCTGGGGATGTTACCAAAGCAGCAGGGCCATTTCAGGCCCATGCCCAGCATGAATTTTGAGCTGGCAGTAGCCCCTGCACAGCCCTGAGAGCAGAGGGTGCAGGATGTTCCTGAACCTGCCTGTGAGGAGGCAGCTGCTGGGAGGTGCTGTCACAGTACCTGTTCAGAGTGATTCTGACCCAGACCTGGTGTTTGTGTTGGATGGTAGCAAAGCAGTGCAGCCTCCACTATGAGCCTGACTTGGAACAAGCTTCTCCTGTCACCAAGAAAGTCATACCCAAACATTTGCTTCCTTTCCTCGCACCAGAACACAGCTGGCACCGCTGCTGTGCCCGCCCTGCTGCTCCTGGGCCAGAACGGAGTGCCAAGGCAGCAAATGCTGGGAATGAGAGGCCTGAGGAGGCTGCTCCATGTGGCAGAGGTCAGCCAAGACTGCAGATGCATTACCACAGAGCGCCTTCCTGTCTGTCTGCTCCCTCCAGGGAGCACACTGCTAATGCTGAGCAAGGCCAAGCATGGGACTGAGGAACACCGAACACACTCCCTCCAGTTCTAAAAGACAGCAGTGATAGAACTGAAAATTAGGGATGCACAAGAAAACCCCGGCAAAGCCAACTTTCTGACATGGCTTTTCTCTTAGGGGAGCAGAGGAATCAGTCGCTCCCTTCCTTCATCACTTGGGCCTCTCTGCCCTTGTAACAGCCTGATCCTGATCCATGGAGCAGAGGGCTTGAAAATGGATAGAGGAGAGCTGCCCTCAGTGCCAATCCTCAGTTCCCAGCCCCAGGCAGCAGTTGCTGATAGGGCAGAGGTGGCCACTGCTCTGGGAAGGGCAGTTTTGATGGTCCACAGGCACAAGCTGTGGTGCTGATCTCAAAACAATGCTCCTTTTCCCCCTTAGAGGTTGCAAGAACTGTGTCCTCAGGCTGCACAGAGATGGGTCTGGGAGCAAAGCCGCATTCCCTTTCCTTGCTCACACTGACCCCAGGCGCTGGATCCCAGGGCAGGAAGGTTTCCAGGAGGAAGGTGTGAGGTGCAGCGCTGCAGCTTTCTTCTTCTTCTGGGGCTGTGCCCCCCCCACGTGCGCACCCAGCACAACGCCCAGCACAAGGTATCCAGAAGCATTGCATCCATCCCGGCACAACGATGGGCTGTACCCACATGCTCCACAGTAACCCTGGCCCCGCGCTCCTCCAGCTGCAGGCAGCATGAGAGTGGGGACAGCCCCAGCCAAGCAGCACCACTGCTGTCCCCACGGGAGGGTGGCCGAGGGGCCAGGGTTCATGGCCAGTGGTGGGGGCCTCTTTCCAGGCGCAGGGTTGCTGCATGTTGGCAAGGTACGGCGGCTCCTCTCCGGGCAGGCAGTGTTTGTCGCGGTGCTCTGCTCGCCGTGCTGTAACATCGCTGTCATTTTCTGAGAAAACCGGACCAAGGTTTCAAAATGTCAGAGCTGCACACTGCTAGGAGTCCTGGAGACAGGTAACAACCTCTAAAACCCTGACGCCTACAGAATTTATTGACCCCGGAGACAACGTAACCTCTCATTTCCGCGCCGGGCTCATCTCCTCCACCCAGCCGCGTGTCGGGGCCGGGGCCGGGCCGGCAGGAGACGGTTCCGCTCCGCGCAGCTCCGCGCTCGGCTTCCAACGCCGCCTCGAATCCGTGCGTGGCTCCTCCTGGCGCCGCAGCCGTTTCTGCCGGTTCCCTCAGCGGAAAAGCCGCTCGAAAGCCGAAAACGCTCCTGAGCGGTGGCAGCAGCATTCCTCTCCGCTCCTCTCCTCTCCTTTCCTCTCCTCTCCTCTCCGCTCCGCTCCTCACGCACCCGCCTCCCCACGGGGCCCGGGGTCCCGCGTCCCTCCCGCATCCCGACCCGAGCGTTGGTCAGACTCGTGGCTCCGTGCTCCCTGTCGGCGCTGCCCCGCCCGGTGCGCGGCTGCCCGGCCCGCGACACGTCTGCGCGCGGTCGGGCGGCTGCGGCTCAGCCGTGCGTGCGGGGCGGGGAGCGCCCGCATCCCGTGCCCGCCCCGGCGCGGCGGCGCGGCGCGGGGGAGGCGGCGGCCGCGTCCGTGCTGCATCGCGCGGCGCCGCTGGCGGGGGCCGGGGCCGGGCGGCAGCGCTGGGTGCGGAGGATGGGCGCAGCGAAGGGCCGGGCCGAGCACCCCGCCCTGCCCCACCGCACCGCGCGGCGCCGCGGCTGCTCCGCCTGAGCGCGGAGCCGCATGGCCCTGCCGCCCGCCGCGCCGTAGGTGCCCCCGGGGAGGCTCCGCGGCCCCCCCCCCCCCCCCTCCAAGCTCCGTCGTTCCGCAGCGAAGCGCGGACACGCAGCGCTCGGCGAGGATTCACCCGGCTCGGCTCCACCGCGAGGTCGGCGGGCGCGGAGCGGAGCGGCGCGGGCTGCCCGCGGCGGGGCGATGCGAGCGGGCTCGGAGGGCTGCGCCGCTGCGTGCCCCGCGCCCGCGCCGTCCCCCCGCCTCCCGCCCGCCCGGCGCGGTGTGTGCGTGTGTGCATGTGCGCTGCCGCTGCCCGCGCCGGAGCCGGAGCCGGAGCCGGAGCCGGAGCCGGAGCCGGAGCCGGAGCCGGAGCCGGAGCCGAGCCGCCGCGCTCCATGGGGCCGTCCGTGCGGGCTGCCCTTCCCTCCGCGGCCGCCGGCAGCCGCCACCGCGGAGCCGGTCTAGGATGCGGCTGCTGAGCCATGGCACAGGGCAGAGAGGCGGCCAGCCTGCCTGCTGCGAGAGTCTGAAGCCCCGCCGGAGCCCGGCCGCGGCCGCCGCTGCAGGGGAAGCGCTCCGGACGCCGTCTTTCCCCGAGAGGCACCAGGTAATCGCGGAGCTGGCGGCCGTCGCCCGGCTCCCGCCGCATTGCAGCCGCCGTTACTTATTCATGGGGGAAGGGGCGCGGGAGGGCGCCAGCGGCGGGGTCCCGCCCGGCTCCGTGCAGGGCTCGCCCCGCATCGCACCGGGACGGGACGGGACGGGGTGTCCGCCGGCGCCTGGGACTCCCCTCCCGGGGGGGCGGCGGCCGCGGGGCCGCGCGGGGCGAGGGTGGGGTGGGCGCCACGAGCCGGGCCGGGCCGGGCCGCGCTCCCATCGCTGCCCGCGGGACGGCGCCGGCGGCCGCCCGCGGCTGGGGGTGCTGCAGGGCCGCGGATACCGCGGCGGCCGCCGCCCCCTCCGCTCCTTGGCGCGGTGCTGCCGCCGCCTGGGGAGCGCCGGCACCGCCGGGCCGGGCCGGGGCTGCGCGGTGCCGCCCGAGCCCTGCGCTGCCGGGGTCGCGGCCGTGCCCGCGGTCCTGCCGGGCGCTCGCTCGGGGGCACGGCTCGGCTCCTCCGGCTGCGGGGGGTTCCTGAGCTCCTCCGCAGGGAACGCACCGGGTGTGCGGAGATGCGGCTCCCGGCTCCCTCCTGCCGCCTGCCCTCACCGCGGGAGGCTCCCGTCAGCCGCGCCGTCCCGCTGCCCTCGCCCGGCACACGCCTCTCATTGCACCTCTGTCCTGGGAGGCTGTCGCTTGTCCCCGGGATCCCAGGATTTGTGTTAAGTGCCGTCCCTTCCCCTCCCCTCCTTTTTGTGTGTAGTGAGCGCTCCTCGTCTGCGGGAAAGCAAATGTAGGACACAATCAACCTTTTTTTTTTTTTTTTTCTGATGGAAGGTTCCCGTTAGGGGAGACAGCGCGGCAGTTGTTGAGGAGCCAGCCGAAACCTTGCAGCCATGTTGATGTCAGGAACAAACAAACCTCCCTGCAGGGATCGGCTGCAGCTGAGGAGGGGGCCACGGAGGGCGGCTACACGGAGGGGCAGTTCAGTGCTGCCACACCTGGGGAGCACGGGCAGAGGTGGGCGAGGAGCTGTCACAGCCCTTCCTGCTGTTGCTGCTTGCCAGGCGCTGGCTTGGCATCAGCATGGCATCTGCAGATCACGGCCACTGCCCTCTGTCATTTTCTTCTGTGATACAGGGCAGCAGTATTTCCTCTCCTGTGCTGTTGTCTTCTCTCTCTAGCCTGGTCTGTCATGTCTCCAGGGCAGGCAATTTTCATTGCATTGAGCAACTGGAACAGGAGGGTGTGTTGGCCTTAGCTGCTGGTGTGAACATCATCTGACCAGCCCCCAAACCAAGGAGGGGAAAGCTGGGAGCCTTTAGCTGGGGCTGTCCCTGCACGGTCTCTGGCTGTCTCCTACAGAGCTTGACAGCCCAGGATACCTATGCCTTTCTCGTCATGTTGCTGGTTACTGATCTTTCCCATTCACGTTTACATGTCCCCAGAGTAAGGTGGTGTCTGCTCATTCCTTCTGAGAATCCTTGTCTGAATGCTGCATGTCCAGCCCTTTTCAAGTGAAGGTCGACAGACAACAAAGCAGTGGGATGGATGGATCCTCCCTGGGTTGTTGGAGCCTTTTGGTGATAACTGTGTGTCAAAGGGTTTCTACTTCCTTGGGAGGGCTGGGCTGGTTCTGGCAGCACCCATCCTACCTGCAGCCATCGGCAGGAGCACAGTGCCCAGGGCTGTTGGGGCAGTGTGTGCCTCGTGGTGTGGTGGGGCCTCTGCCTGGTTCCATTAGCTTGGAGTCATCCCCTGGAGCCGTGGGCTGTGTGTGGGTCTCCCCTTGGTGTCAGCCCACTGCTGTGTTTTACTGCTGGAATCTGTCCTGGTGGGGTGGAGCCGCTGTGCTCCAAAACGTGGAGCAGCGATTCCTCTCTGTTGGTCTGAGAGTCAGGTTCAATTCTGCAGGAAGAACCATACCAGAAACTGAATGCTCTCAGTGCCCAAACACCTTTCTGATCTACATTTCTAAATATAAGCTGTTCTCAAGGGATTATGCATTTGTTTAAATGCATAATAAATGCATTTTAATGCATTAAGGCTGTATCAAAATGCACACCCAAACTTGCCAGCTAGGCCTCCAGTCACAAAGCTTACTAAGAAGCTTCCCATGGTATATTAGCTTGCATTTCTTCTTTCAGAAAAAGCAGTTACCAGTTTTCTCATGGCAATGCAGTCAGTGGAAATAAATCCTGGCTATTTGAAGAGTCTCGCATGAGTTAGAAGCTGAGCTGGTCTACCAGTTTTGTGGCTTACTAAAACCTACACAAGTCCAGGAATGGACTCCTTGCACTCATCAATCTCATCTTTGGTTTATGCTCAAGGAGGTGCAGTGTTATTCAGATGGTTTCTTGGGTGCTGTCTTTGAATTTGTTGTACAAATCTTTTGCCTGAAGAGATTTGTATTTGGCTGCATCATTATGAAGATTGGTAGATGTTGACCATGAGGTAGAGGAAGAAGGTAAGGTGTTGTCCAACCTAAGAATGGGACTGATGAGGTATGTGGGGCAAAACAGGTGGGAACCCAAAAACAAATGTGTCAGAACAGCACAGAAAGAGGGAAACGGAGCTTCCCCAGGCCAATCTGTAACTGAGCTCCCCACGCAGCTGCCTTGGTGTACATTTTTTTCCAAAAATTTCAGAAGATGGGGATGGTGTTCCCGCTGGTGTGGTCTGGGCAAGCAAAGGTGCCTGCAAGCAGTGGGGAGATGGAGCGTCCGAAGGTACCTGGAGAGCTTGTCGGTCTGTTGGGGCGCATGGGGATATGTTAAATGCTGAAAGGATAATGGCTTTCCATTGTTGATCAATATTTCCTATGCTTTCAGATGTGGTAACGGGTTTAGTTTATTAGAACAATCTTTGAATATTCTCTAAGCAAGCAACCCATCCAGAAAATCATGCTAATAGCTTTGTTATTAACAGGCCTGGCAGAATTTGAGCCAAGTAGAAAAGGCTTGTCTAAGTGCTGTTGCAGTGTTTGGGGCCAGGCAAATTCCATGCATTAGGAAAGATTTGTACTCCTTTGACCAGACATCACCGACTGTTGTCTATTTATATGCATCTAAATATATCCTCTGCAGACTTCAGACTCTTAGATAGTAGTAAAATTACTTTTCGATATTATGCTATTAAAATGTGCTTGCTGACACTACTTGATGAGTTTTATGCTAAGAGATGTGTGTGTATGTTTAAAATAAAAATTGTTCTTCAAGTTGTTACCTGAAATGCTTTGGAAGTGAAAGCGTGTTATGGTGCAGATGGAGAGCAAAAAGAAATACGGTTGAATTGAAGCAGTACTGGAGACATACTCAAGCCTCTAAGGCCAAATCCAAACAACTACAGGCTTTTGTTGCTTAAAAGTGAGCCATTCCCTCCATAAATATATATAAAATAATTGTTTACTTTGTGATACAATGGGAAGATTTGCTTCTGATTAGTCAGATATACCTTCTGACTACATGGTTCCTGCATGCTGAATACTGTGAAGTTTGAGACATCATTTTGGAAACAAATCCTGGAAGAAGCACCTTCTTGTCTGTTGTAGGTGTGCAGCAGGCCCAGGCAGCCAGCCAATGTTCTTCAGTGGTGCTCCTGCTGGGGCCACCCCTCATCCACAACAGCGCTAATGTGGGTACCCACCTGTGCTTGGCAGCAGGGGAGCTGACAGAGAGGAGCATGAGGTTCTCCTGACCAGGTTAACTGATCTGTCAGCTCCTGAGCTCTGGGTGAGTGGGAGCTGTGCTGTATGCTGCCCCAAAGGGACACACCAGGAAGTAATTGCAGGTGGAGGGGCTGATCTCACTGCATGCTGTGGTGCAATAGTAATTGCTGTCCAGGTAGTGTTTTGGAACTGGCAGTACAGATCCAGGGGTAAAAGATGATACTCTAGTTCCAAGCTTTCATAAATGTTCCCAGTTAACCCTGCTGCAAAAGTGGTTGCGTTGGTGATTCTGTGTCTGACTGGCCTTCAGACTATGATGGAATGGTAATAATAGTAATTTTCTGTGGCATCTCTTGCTTATGGTTCTTGAAGTAAGAAAACCTGTAGAGGAATTGAGAGCAATTGGTATCTGTAGGATGTTGAGACGGGCCACAGAGAAGTTAAATGTATGGTTCTCAGAAAAGGTCTCAAGTCTGGTATTTGGTCCCCTGATGCTCAGGGACAGGTACTGTGCCATCTTCAGCTCCTTGAATCATAGGATGGTATGGGTTGGAAAAGCTCTTAGTCATCATCTAGTTCTAATGCTTACATCTTTCTCTAGATCAGGTTACCCAAAGCCCCATCCAGCCTGGCCTTGAACAACTCCAGGGATGGGGCATCCATAGCTTCTCTGAACACCCTGTGCAGTGCCCTTACTACAATCATAGGTGGACAATCTGAGATCCAGACTGTTAGTCAGAGGAGTCCATTGCCCTGCCATGAACTGGGGTCATGGATTTCAGTGACAGCTGTCCTAGCTGCCAAATAGTCCTGTCATTTAGAAGGGTGTAGTGAAGTCTGTGATGCCTAAAGGGAGTAAGACCTAGGGGAAGGTCTGTGTCTGAGTGCACATTGACGTAGTGCCTGGTGCAGAGGAGGGTGGCAGCGCTGGCCACAGGGCTCCATTCCCCCGTGCCTGCCTTGCTGGCTGCCTGCTGCCTGTGGCTTGGGGCTGGAGCTGTTCTGCTGGCCTAAGCCAGTGTAGCAGTTCTCATGTTCTTGTGGGTTATATCACTCTACAGATAATGTTTGTCCTGAGCAGGCTGAATAATGCAAAAGGTGATTTGTCAAATGGCTAATTCAGTGGCTAATGGGAAACCTCAGTAAAGGCCTCTTTAATTGCATAGCATGGGACTGGCAAACTGAGTGCTTGTATCTGGTTCCCAGTGCTGCAAAACCATGTCTCATGCTTTATTTTTGAGGTTGCTCTTCCTGCTGAGTTTCTCAACAAGAACTCCTATAAGATCATTTCCATGAGAACACACGATTAGCTGACTTGAAAGTTGAATGCCTGTTTTTTCCCTTGAAGTTTTTTGTTGTTGTTGTTCAAGTTTCTCTGTCAATGTCATGTTGGATTGTTGTTTTTGTTTTGGTTTGGTTTGGTTTATTACAGAGATGAATAAAGCTGTTTTCATTGCTGTCACGGTTTGAACTAAAAATCCACCTGCGTCCGTGACAGAGGCCGTGGGCCCCGGAGGGGCCCTAGGCCGAAAGGAAAAAAATTAATTAAGAAAAGAAAACAGCGGCAACGATCTAAGGAGGCACACTTATTTACTAAATACTATATCGAAATACAGGATAACACAATATAATACACTATAATTAAAAATTGAGCTAACGAATCAAGCAAAATAGGAGAGAGAATGAGTCCCGTAACCGAGAGGCCTACTGTAAATCTAGGCGAACGGCTGAAGGCTCCCACACACTCCCCTGAACGCCAGAACTCGAAAGACGTCAGTCTGTTCTGCGACAGAGTTAATATAGAGTCCAGGTCCCGTGACCTATCGTGTTGTTCCCTGGGAGATGTAGTCTTCTTCTGTAAGTTGCAGATTCAGTAAAATTATTCATGCTTAATATGATGTTATGATGTGGAATACTGATAGCAAAAATTACAAAATTATTAAACCATGACATTCCACCCCTTATTCTACATCATTACATTATGTTTATACATACATACACACTCATATGTATAATTGTGAATAATCAGCAACCTTATTTTTTCTCAACAATTTATATTTATTCCATACAAATCCCTAAGTTGAGAACAAAACTCTATAACCTAATTTACTATTTATTAATTTTGAGAAAAATGGCAAAACTGCCAGAAAAAGGAAAACATGTCAGCGGTAGAGGGGAAAGGCAGCGCTAGTAGGGCGTCCCCCACATCAAGGTGCACTCATCCTTTCCCAGCCACCACGGCAGATTTCCTTTTGACTTATACTTCTTTCCATGTGTGCTCTACACATGCATGGCCAGTGCAGGATATAGAGTCCAGATGGAAAACTTGCTTACAGAATGCCTAATTAAGGTATATAGAGAAAAAGTGTTTCCTTAATATTAATCCACTCTATCTTAAGTCCTATACCTAATTGAACTATTCTGTATCTAATGGAAATATTTTCTGAGACTCTACCTATATATTTACAGGAAAATCATTGGCTGCACTCCCCCAACATCAAATTCCCTTGTGGTACACATTGAACATTCCCATTTTTGTCCATCACCCACCATGTGCACCCAGGTCCCTGGGCAAAAACAGTACCCTGGAGAGGTTTGCCCTTTCCAGACGCTGGAAGGACCCAAACCGTCTTTCCCAACACGCTCTTTATGTGTACTACAGGAACCTTATCTCCCTCCACGGTACGTAGGGAGCTGGATTGGTTAGGACCATTGCGATTACTAGATCCTCGAGTGTTGACCAACCAGGTGGCTTCTGCTAAATGGTTCTCCCAATTTTTATACGTTCCGCCACCCATTGCTTTCAACATAGTTTTCAACAACCCATTGAATCGTTCAATCTTACCAGAAGCTGGTGCATGATAGGGAATATGGTAAATCCACTCAATGCCATGATTTTTGGCCCAAGTGGTTACAAGGGAATTTTTAAAATGGGTCCCATTATCTGATTCAATTCTTTCTGGAGTGCCATGCCGCCACAAGATTTGCTTTTCCAACCCTAATATGGTGTTTCGGGCGGTAGCATGGGGTACTGCGTATGTTTCGAGCCACCCAGTGGTTGCCTCCACCATGGTGAGTACATAACGCTTACCATTGCGAGATCGTGGCAAGGTGATATAATCAACCTGCCATGCCTCTCCATATTTATACTTTTGCCATCGCCCTTCCCCCCAAAGAGGTTTCATCCTCTTGGCTTGTTTAATTATGGCGCATGTTTCACAATCATGAATAACCTGAGCAATAGCGTCCATAGTTAAGTCCACCCCTCGGTCTCTGGCCCACTTATATGTTGCATCCCTTCCTTGATGACCTGAAGTCTCATGGGCCCACCGAGCTAGGAATAATTCACCCTTGTTCTGCCAATCCAAGTCTATTTGAGCCACCTCAATTTTGGCAGCTCGATCAACCTGATGGTTATTTTTATGTTCTTCAGTAGCCTTACTTTTAGGCACATGAGCATCTACATGGCGCACCTTTACAACAATGTTCCTTATTCGGGCAGCAATGTCTTTCCACAGTTCAGCAGCCCAAACAGGTTTACCCTTTCGTTGCCAATTATCATCCTCCCACTGTTGCAACCACCCCCATAAGGCATTTGCCACCATCCATGAATCAGTATAAAGATGAAGCATTGGCCACCTCTCCCGTTCAGCCACATCTAAAGCCAGCTGAACAGCCTTTACCTCTGCGAATTGACTTGATTCTCCTTTACCTTCAGTGGCCTCTGCAACTTGTCGTGTGGGGCTCCATACAGCAGCTTTCCATCTGCGATGCTTCCCTACAATACGACATGATCCATCTGTGAATAGGGCAAATTTCTTTTCGTTTTCTGGCAGCTCATTGTATGGTGGTGCCTCTTTAGCACGTGATACCTCTTCTGTAGGTGGTTTTTCAATTTTTTTTACTCTCAGGCCAGTCCATGATCACTTCTAGAATTCCAGGACGGCTGAGTTTTCCCATTCGAGCTCGTTGAGTAATTAATGAAATCCACTTACTCCAAGTGGCATCAGTAGCATGATGGGTGGAGGGAACCTGTCCTTTAAACATCCAGTTTATTACTGGCAAGCGAGGTGCTAGAAGAAGCTGAACCTCTGTCCCAACTACTTCAGAAGCAGCCCGAACCCCCTCATACACGGCTAAGATCTCCTTCTCAGTTGGAGTGTAGCGCTCCTCAGACCCTTTATATGCTCGACTCCAAAATCCTAGGGGTCGGCCTCGGGTCTCTCCTGAGGCTCTTTGCCACAAACTCCAGGTGGGACCTTTCTCTCCAGCAGCAGTGTAGAGGATGTTCTTCACATCCTGTCCCGTCCGTACTGGCCCCAAGGCCACGGCACGGGCTATTTCTTGTTTTATCTGCTCAAAAGCCTGCTGCTGCTCAGGACCCCATGAGAAATTATTCTTCTTCCGTGTTACCTGATAGAGGGGGCTCACTATGTGGCTGTAGTTTGGGACATGCATTCTCCAAAAGCCCACTACTCCCAGAAAAGATTGGGTCTCTGTTTTATTTGTGGGCGGAGACATAGCAGTGATTTTGTCAATCACATCTGCTGGGATGTGACGACGTCCATCTTGCCATTTTATGCCTAAGAACTGGATTTCCTGGGCAGGCCCCTTCACCTTGCTGCGCTTAATGGCAAAACCAGCTTTCAAAAGAATTTGGATTATCTGTTTCCCTTTCTTGGAAACCTCTGCTGCTGTATGGCCCCACACTACAATGTCATCAATATACTGCAAGTGTTCAGGAGCATTACCCTGTTCCAAAACAGCTTGGATCAATCCATGGCAAATTGTTGGGCTGTGCTTCCACCCCTGGGGTAAACGGTTCCAGGTATACTGAATACCTCTCCAGGTAAAAGCAAACTGTGGCCTACATTTTGCAGCCAATGGGATGGAAAAGAAGGCATTAGCAATATCAATAGTGGCATACCACCTAGCTTCTTTTGACTCCAATTCATACTGGAGTTCTAGCATGTCTGGTACAGCAGCACTTAATGGAGGTGTAACTTCATTCAGGCCACGGTAATCTACCGTCAGCCTCCATTCCCCACTGGTTTTACGCACTGGCCATATGGGGCTGTTAAAAGGCGAATGCGTTTTGCTAATCACTCCCTGATTTTCTAATTGGCGAATTAGCTTTTGAATGGGGAGCAATGAGTCCCTATTGGTGCGGTACTGCCGTCTGTGAACCACTCTGGTGGCAATTGGTACCTCTTGGTCTTTTACCTGGAGCAACCCCACAGCAGAAGGATCATCTGACAGACCAGGTAAAGTTGACAGCTGCTTAACACCATTTGTGTTTACAGCAGCTATCCCAAAGGCCCATCGATACCCCTTGGGATCTTTGAAATATCCCATCCTAAGGTAATCGATTCCCAGTATACATGGAGCCTCTGGACCAGTCACAATAGGGTGTCTCTGCCAGTTTTTACCAGTGAGGCTTATTTCGGCCTCCAACATAGTCAATTCTTGGGAACCCCCAGTCACTCCATGGATATATATTGGTTGTGTCCCTTGGTGACTTGAGGGCATTAGGGTGCATTGTGCACCAGTGTCCACCAAGGCTTTATATTTCTGTGGTTGAGATGTGCCAGGCCACTTAATCCACACAGTCCAGTATACTCTGTTGTCCCTTTCCCCCCCCTGGCTGGGGGCAGGGCCCCTCTATTGTTTACCTCGTTGACTTGCAGCAACTGGAACTCTCCCCTTCTTGGAAGAGTTCACCTTGGTAGTTGTTTCACCTTGTAATTCTTTCACTCGTGCCTGAAGTGCAGAAGTGGATGAATTACACCACTTCTTCATGTCCTCCCCATGACTACAGAGGAAAAGCAACAAGGCAAGACGTGTAGTCTCATTGTTGATTCGAGGTGACTTATCGTTGTCATTTGCTTGAATACGAGGACGTCTCTTTTTTATGGTTGAGATTTTCGATGATACAGGTCGAGAGGAACTCATGTTGTTTAGCTCTCTCAATAGGCGATCGTGGAAATCCTGGTTTCCATCATCTGGTACCACCGTGGATTCATCTACATCAGGCACATTAGCCAATTTGTCAATAATATCACTTTGTGTTTCCTCCACTTTGTCTAACCTTTCCACTATTTTTTTTCCCATTTGGACAATGGCTGAAGTATAAAGCTTAACTTCTGTAGCGCTTATAAATAATTCAAGCTCCTGAAGTCTGCTAATTAGCTCATTTACAGGGGGCTTTCTTTCCCCTTTGCCATATACCAATGCAAGTGCACTGGCATGCTTTTCTGGAGCTGCCTTTGTAAAGTCACGCCACATTTGTCGTGGAACGTGGACTGCTTCAGGATCATGTAATTGGTTTGGATTGTTACGATTGAACTGGGGGCTGTAGAGCATTTCCACCAGAGCCCTTTCTCTCAAAAATTGGATACCTTTCTCCATATCAGTCCATTTCTTTTTCTCAGGCTCCAAGTCCCGTTTAAAGGGGAATCTATCTCTTACCGCTATCAACATCCGCTTCCAGAGGGTGTAGGACCGATTTTGGCATGTGCCTATACCTCTGTCCACACGTGAGTCCCTGGAAATGCTACCCAGTTGGCGAGCTTCACTGCCATCGAGCCACGCACTGTTGGCACCATTGTCCCAGCAGCGAAGTAACCAAGTGACCATATTTTCTTTTGGCTGACGTGTGAAATCCTTTCTCAGATCTCGAATTTCACTCAGTTTAAAAGATCGATCAATAATGGTCGTAATACTTTGCTCACCTTTTGCTCTATCAAGAGTCCCAGGTGTTGATGTTGGCAGCTGTGTTGATGAGGCTGCCCCATCTATAAGTTTGGACTCGAGAAATTCTCGTAAAGAAAATCTAGCTTTTGGCTCCTCGTCTGACTCTGACCCTGACTCTGACGCTTGTGTTATTTCCTCCAGGCGACCTTCCTCCTTTTTCCTCTCTCCTAACTTTCTCTCTCCTAACTTTCCCTGCTCCTCTGACTTCTTCTCCTCCTCTAACATCTTCTTATACTGCTCTAACAACCTCTGCTCCGCCGACTTCCTCTGGTCTTCTGACTCCTCCTGCTCTCCTGAGTCCCCCTGACCTCCTGAGTCCCCCTGCTCTCCTGAGTCCCCCTGCTCTCCTGAGTCCTGCTCTCCTAACTCCCTCCGCTCTTCTAACTCCTTCTGCATTTTCTCTATCTGAGTTGAAACTCGTTTTGTTTTTCGCCCTCTTACAGGGGCAACCAACATTGTATCTGGTGCCCCCGGTGGTTGGTTAAGTTGGAGTACATACGGTTCAGACTTGAGGGTGTCGCATTCTGCCCTGAGGACGTTATAACTAGACTGGAGGGCGTCGTGCTCAGACTGGAGAGCGTTGTGCTTACACAGGAGGGCGTTGCGCTCTGCCCGGAGATTGTCGTACCTGGACTGGAGGTCTTTGTGTTCAGACTGGAGAGCGTCGTAGTCAGACAGGAGCTCGTCGTACAAAGACCGGAGGGTGCTGCGATTGGCTTTGAGGGCGTTGTAGTCGGCCATGAGGTCAGTGTACAACGAGTCAATAGAGTCATGTTTGAACTGGAGATCGACGCACTCAGATTGGAGGGCATCGTGTTTGGACTGGAGAGTGTCATACTCGGACCGGAGGGCGCTGTGCTCGGACTGGAGAGTGTCGTGCTCGGACCGGAGGGCATCGCGCTCAGTCTGGAGAGTGTCATGCTCGGACCGGAGGGCGCTGTGCTCGGACTGGAGAGTGTCGTGCTCGGACCGGAGGGCATCGCGCTCAGTCTGGAGAGTGTTGAGCTTGGTCTGGAGGGCATTGTGCTCGGTCTGAAGAGTGTTATGCTCGGTCCGAAGGGCATTGTGCTCAGTCTGAAGAGCGTTATGCTTGGACCGGAGGGCATTATGCACAGACTGAAGAGTGTTGTGCTCGGACTGGAGGGTGTCACAGTTGGATTGGAAGGCATCATGCTTGGCCTGAAGGGTGCCGCACTCAGACTGGACGGCGTCATACTTGGACTGGAGAGTGTTGTGCTCGGTCTGGAGGGCATTGAGCTCGGTCCGGAGGGCATCGCGCTCAGTCTGGAGAGTGTTGTACTCGGACCGGAGGGCGCTGTGCTCGGACTGGAGAGTGTCGTGCTCGGACCGGAGGGCGCTGTGCTCGGACTGGAGAGTGTTGAGTTGGGATTGCAGGGAGCTTTTCTCATCCCAAAGTTTTTCTGCGTCAGCTCTAAGACTCTCTTTCTCGTACCAGATTGAGTCTCGTTGGTACAGGAGATCTTTTCTCTCAGCTTCAAAAGCTTTTTCTCTCTCTACCTTCTCAGCCCAAAGTTTTTCTGCCTCAGCTCTAAGACTCTCCTTCTCGGCCCTGAGACTCTCTCTCTCAGCTTCAAAAACTTCCCTCTCAGGAATGGTATTGACTAAGGCCCAATAAGCATTAGCTAGGCCCAAAATCATTTGTGCCTCCTGAGATCTGCCTGAGCCACAACATTCCTGCCTCAAATATGCAATCAAACTCTCAGGATTCTTCAAGTGTTCAGGAGTGAAGCTCCATAACACTGAAGATGTCTGTCCTTTGAGAATCTCTTCAATTCCCTGCCACTCAGTATTCTCTGGTTCTAGGGAAGACTTCCTCCGGATGTTATAAATCCAGATACTGAGTGAGATTATTACAATAATCAACAGTAAGATCAGGGAGATTAAGAGTGTGGCCCACTGATCATTCAAAAACTGCATAAAGGATTCATAGAAAGAAAGAGGAGCACGCTTAAAAATCACCATTTCTGTATAATTAGTTGCATTAGTTGCTCCCTCTGGAGCTGTATACAGATACGAAGTGAGCATTGCTAACCATGCTTTCAATCCACTATACAATTGTATAGCTCCATAAGAAAAAGTGGTTAGCTTAAACATGGCCCAATATGTTCAGAGCGTCTCAAAAAAGGAACCAATGGCACACAGTCCCTGGTAAAACAAATTTAGTAGAGAAAACATTTTTTTTTTTTTTTTTCCCTCCAATAGAGAGAAAAAAGTAAAAGAAAACAAAGCTCAGCAGTGTTTATAAAATATACCGGAGTATTGGCAGTCCGCCTGGACTTTCAAGGTCAAGCTCGCAGGTGCAGAATCGCAAACACGAGATAGCTCCTTAACAGGGAAAAAAAACTCGTAGCTCTGTTAAAAGCTAAAAGAGCAACAGAAGAAAACACAGAAAAAACAGCAACTCAATGTGCCCGCATTCTCCACCAAAATCTGTCACGGTTTGAACTAAAAATCCACCTGCGTCCGTGACAGAGGCCGTGGGCCCCGGAGGGGCCCTAGGCCGAAAGGAAAAAAATTAATTAAGAAAAGAAAACAGCGGCAACGATCTAAGGAGGCACACTTATTTACTAAATACTATATCGAAATACAGGATAACACAATATAATACACTATAATTAAAAATTGAGCTAACGAATCAAGCAAAATAGGAGAGAGAATGAGTCCCGTAACCGAGAGGCCTACTGTAAATCTAGGCGAACGGCTGAAGGCTCCCACACACTCCCCTGAACGCCAGAACTCGAAAGACGTCAGTCTGTTCTGCGACAGAGTTAATATAGAGTCCAGGTCCCGTGACCTATCGTGTTGTTCCCTGGGAGATGTAGTCTTCTTCTGTAAGTTGCAGATTCAGTAAAATTATTCATGCTTAATATGATGTTATGATGTGGAATACTGATAGCAAAAATTACAAAATTATTAAACCATGACAATTGCCAAAGCATTGTTACGTTGCCAGGTATCTGGTATTCCAGTTTATAATTCCTCATTGTCACGGAGTTCTCTCTAGAGCTCACTCCGGGACAGTGGGCACAACCCGGGGCAGCAGGAACAAAAGCCCCCCCCCCTTTTCTCTAGCGGCAATGCAGCGCGGCCCGGCCACGTGCGTTTAGGGAGACGGGGAAGGGAAGGGAGATTGCGATTAGGTCTAACAAAAAGTAAGGGAGAAAAAAAAGGTGATCTGAGAACGAATGGCAGTTTAATAACCCAATAATGCTAAACAGCAACAAGAGAGTTTCAACAAAGAGAATACCAAGTCCCAAATCTCACCTATGGAGCTGTGGAAGGCAGGAAGGTCTGACCACGTTGTCTCCTCGCAGGGAGCCGGTCCAGCAACCCCGTCCCCTTCCTCACTTCCCTTCCGGTGCCCCACCCCACATGCTCATTAAGGCAGTTCACAGAAAAAAAAACTTGTCCCCTTTACTCCCATTATTAGCATGGTGTTCTGATGTGGAATACCAACACCAACCAAATTGCAAAACCATAACATTCCACCCCTTATTACACATCATCACATCATGCCTAACTTTTATCAACATATAAACAGAACAGTAGTTAACATGCATTACATATGTACATACAGATATATATATATATATATACACACATGGAATCACAGGCTGCACTCCCCCAGCATCAGATTTCCCTGTGGCACACACTGAACATCCCCATCCTTCTGCATCACCCACCAGGTGCACCCAGGTCCCTGTGCAAAGACAGTTCCACGGAGGGGCCTCCCTTTTCCAGAGGCTGGAAGGACCCAAACCGCTTTTCCCAGCATATTCTTTACATGCACCACAGGAACCTTGTCTCCCTCCACGGTACGCAGGGAGTTGGACTGTGTAGGGCCGTCTCGGTTGGCTGATCCTCGGGTGTTTACCAGCCAGGTGGCTTCTACTAGATGTTTCTCCCAGTTCTTAAATGTTCCACCACCCATCGCTTTCAGCGTGGTTTTCAGCAAACCGTTGTGGCGCTCGATCTTACCAGCGGCTGGTGCGTGATAGGGGATGTGATAGATCCACTCGATGCCATGTTCTTTGGCCCAAGTGCTCACCAGTGAATTTTTGAAATGAGTCCCATTGTCTGATTCGATCCTCTCTGGGGTGCCATGTCGCCACAGGATTTGTGTCTCTAGGCCTAATATGGTGTTTCTGGCAGTGGCATGGGGTACCGCATATGTCTCAAGCCACCCAGTGGTTACCTCCACCATGGTGAGTACATAATGCTTACCATTACGAGTCTTTGGCAGGGTGATATAATCAATCTGCCATGCCTCCCCATATTTATACTTTTCCCATCGCCCTTCCCCCCAGAGAGGTCTCATCCTCTTGGCCTGTTTGATCATGGCACAGGTGTCACAATCATGGATGATCTGCGCAATAGCATCCATAGTTATGTCCACCCCTCGGTCTCTAGCCCACTTATGTGTTCCATCTCTGCCTTGATGGCCTGAGGTCTCATGGGCCCACCGAGCTAGGAATAACTCTCCCTTATTCTGCCAATCCAGGTCTATCTCAGCCACCTCAATTCTGGCAGCTCGATCTACCTGGTGGTTATTTTGTTGCTCCTCTGTTGCTCGACTCTTGGGCACGTGGGCATCTACGTGACGCACCTTTAGGACCATGTTCTTTATTCGGGCAGCAATGTTCTTCCATAGTTCAGCGGCCCAAATAGGTTTACCTTTCCGCTGCCAGTTGTTTTGTTCCCATTGCTGCAACCACCCCCATAAGGCATTGGCCACCATCCATGAGTCAGTATAGAGGTAAAGCACTGGCCATTTCTCCCGCTCAGCAATGTCTAGGGCCAGCTGGACAGCCTTTACCTCCGCAAATTGACTCGATTCTCCTCTTCCTTCCGTGGCCTCTGCAACTTGTCGTGTGGGGCTCCACACTGCAGCCTTCCATCTGCGATGTTTCCCAACAATGCGGCACGATCCATCAGTGAACAGGGCGAACTTCTTTTCATTTTCCAGAAGTTCATTGTACGGGGGAGCCTCTTTGGCGCGTGACACCTCTTCTGCTGGTGGTGCTTCAAACTTTTTACCTTCGGGCCAGTCCATGATCACTTCTAGGATCCCTGGACGGCTGAGGTTCCCCATCCGGGCCCGCTGTGTGATTAGTGCAACCCACTTACTCCATGTGGCATCTGTGGCATGGTGAGTGGAGGGAACCTGCCCTTTAAACATCCAATTCAGCACTGGAAGTCGAGGTGCCAGGAGAAGCTGCATTTCGGTGCCAATTACCTCAGAGGCAGCCCGGACCCCTTCATATGCGGCTAAGATCTCCTTCTCAGTTGGAGTGTAGCCCTCTTCCGACCCCCTATATGCTCTACTCCAGAATCCTAGGGGTCGGCCTCGGGTCTCATCTGAGGTTCTCTGCCACAAGCTCCAAGTGGGACCTTTCTCCCCAGCAGCCGTGTAAAGGATGTTCTTCACATCCTGTCCCATCTGTACTGGCCCCAGGGCCACAGCACGGGCTATCTCTTGCTTGATTTGCTCAAAGGCCTGCTGCTGTTCAGGGCCCCACGCGAAGCTATTCTTCTTTCGGGTCACCTGATAGAGGGGGCTCACAATGAGGCTATAATTTGGGATGTGCATCCTCCAGAAGCCTACCACACCCAGGAAGGACTGTGTCTCTTTTTTGTCAGTGGGCGCAGACATTGCAGTAATTTTGTTGATCACGTCTATTGGGATGTGGCGACGCCCATCTTGCCATTTCACCCCAAGAAACTGGATTTCTTGGGCAGGGCCCTTCACTTTGTCTCGCTTAATAGCGAAACCAGCAGACAGGAGGATCTGGATTATCCATTCTCCTTTTTTAAAAACCTCCGTCGCTGTATCACCCCACACAACGATATCATCTATATACTGCAGGTGCTCTGGAGCACCGCCCTGTTCCAATGTGGCTTGGATCAGCCCATGGCAGATGGTCGGGCTGTGTTTCCACCCCTGGGGCAAACGATTCCAAGTGTACTGAACACCCCTCCAAGTAAAAGCAAACTGTGGCCTACACTCTGTGGCCAAAGGGACAGAGAAGAATGCATTGGCAATATCAATGGTGGCATACCATTTTGCCTCTTTTGATTCCAGTTCATACTGGAGTTCCAACATGTCTGGCACTGCAGCACTCAATGGGGGTGTGACCTCATTAAGGCCACGATAGTCTACTGTCAGCCTCCATTCTCCACTGGCTTTGCGCACTGGCCATATGGGGCTATTGAAGGGTGAATGGGTCTTACTAATTACTCCCTGACTTTCTAGTTGTTGAATGAGCTTATGGATAGGGAGCAAGGAATCCCTATTAGTACGGTACTGTCGTCTGTGTACTGTTCTCGTGGCAATTGGTACCCGTTGTTCTTCCACCCGTAGTAACCCCACAGCAGACGGGTCCCCTGATAGGCCAGGCAAATCAGACAGCTGCTTAATATTGTCTGTTTCTATAGCAGCTATTCCAAAAGCCCATCTGTATCCTTTGGGGTCCTTGAAATGTCCCCTTCTTAGGTAATCTATTCCAAGTATGCAAGGAGCCCCCTGGCCAGTCACTATGCGATGTTTCTGCCAGTCTCTACCAGTGAGGCTTATCTCGGCCTCCAATACAGACAGTTCCTGCGAACCCCCAGTCACCCCATGTATATGTATCCGTTCTGTCCCTTCGAAACCTGAGGGTATCAGAGTGCACTGTGCACTGGTATCCACTAGTGCTTTATATTTTTGTGGTTCTGATGTGCCAGGCCACCGAATCCACACAGTCCAATACACTCTATTATCCCTTTCCCCCCGCTGGCTGAGGGCAGGGCCCCTCTATTGGTTGTCTACAGCGGTAGAGGCAACCTCAGTAGTGGCTGACCTCTTTTGTAATTTTCTTACCCGTGCTCGCAGTACAAAATTGGGTTCGTCATGCCACTTCTTCATATCCTCTCCATGGTCACGCAGGTAGTTCCACATGGCACCACGTGACATAGGCTCACTGCGGTCCTTCACTCGGACAGGTGTGCATTTGCGTCTGACAGCTGAGACTGCCACAGGTTCACTGTGGTTCCTTGCCGCAGACCAGCTCTTCTGCATGTTGTCCTGTCTTTTCTCCATTTGGTCCATTCTATCCACCATTTTACAGATGGCTGCGATGGTGGTACGGTGTGGCAGTAGTGAGTATTCGATATTTTGCAGTGAAAGGATGAGCTCAAAAATTTCAGGTCTCCTATCCAGCTCATCATACCTGTTAGAGTTCGTTAATAGTATACTGGAATACTTCACTGGTGCTGACCGTATGAGTTTCTTGCATATTTCCGGAGTACCGCTCACCTTTTCTGGGTCATGGTAATCCTCTGGGTCCCCAGGGACAAACGTGGGATCGAACAGCATTTCTGCCACAGCCATTTCTCTCAGGTACTGGATACCTTCCTCAGCTGTACTCCATTTTTCCAGTACAGGCTCCAAATCACTTTTGAGAAGACAGGTTGCCTTTACAGCTGATAGAATCCTCTCCCAGAGATTGGCGACTCCATCGAGACATCTGCTGATCCCTCTATCAATAGATGAGTCTCGAGCAATGTTTCCTAATTGACGAGCCTCATCGCAGCTTAGAGACATGCAGGAGGCCCCATTGTCCCAACACCGGAGCAGCCAAGTGACAAGGCGTTCACCTGGGAGTCGGGCAAACTCCTTTCTCGCACTTTGGATTTCAGTAATTTTCAGAGGTTTACGAGTAGAGGAAGCAGTGACTTTTCCCTCATCATCACTATCTTCTCCGCGTCTGTTAGTCTTCTGGGTTGCCTTTCTCAGTGGTTTTGGGGAGGGTCCCTCACCAGGATCTTCCTCTACTTCCTCCATCCGTTCCAGACATGAGGGCACACGCTTCCATCTCTGGCCTTCATCGTCACTATCTTCTCCATGTCTGTTAGTCTTCTGAGTTGCCTTCCTTGGTGGTTTTGGGGAGGGTCCCTCGCCCGGATCTTCCTCTACTTCCTCCATCCGTTCCAGACGTGAGGACACACGTTCCCATCTCTGGCCTTCCACTGGGGCGACTGACACTGATGCTGGTGCTTCCTGTGGTCGGCTGGGATTAACTTGTTGCCTTCCCCTTAGGATTTGGATCTCATTCTCGAGACTCTCTATCTTTTTCATAAGCCATTCGTTCTGAGATCCCCCTGATCTCCCACACTCACTCAGGGGTTCTATTAATTTCCCAAGGTCCCTCTGGTGTTCAGGGGTGAGATTACCTGATACTGGGGGTCCCGATGCTTCTGGCCCTTTTCCTGAGTCTCTCTGCACTATTCTTTGCAAGTCTCTCTGCAATTTATAGTAAACTACTACAATCAGAGAGACTAACAACACAGTATTCCAATTGACACCCCAGTCATACTTAAGGAATTCAGAGCATTCGTGAGCCAGTTCAAGCACGGTGCCTGTGATGTTCGTTAGTCTGGAAGGGAGCCAGGCAGATATCTCTATCCCTGCCAGCCATCGGCTTAATAAATCTACCCCTACCCCCAACATCAGGAAGTCCTTAAGCCAGGACCACAGGAACCTAGGGACTATCAGTCCTACATACAGGGCTGCTGAAAAAAACCACCTAATTACTGCCCAAAACATTGCCCTGAGCTCTGCCTGCATCCTCCACCAAAAATGTCATGGAGTTCTCTCTAGAGCTCACTCCGGGACCGTGGGCACAAACCCGGGGCGGCAGGAACAAAAGCCCCCCCCCTTTTCTCTAGCGGCAGTGCGGCGCGGCCCGGCCACGTGCGTTTAGGGAGACGGGGAAGGGAAGGGAGATTGCGATTAGGTCTAACAAAAAATAAGGGAGAAAAAAGGTGATCTGAGAAAGAATGGCAGTTTAATAACCTAATAATGCTAAACAAACAACAAGAGAGTATCAACAAAGAGAATACCAAGTCCCCAATCTCACCGGTGGAGCTGTGGAAGGCAGGAAGCTCTGACCACGTTGTCTCCTCGCAGGGAGCCAGCCAGCAACCCCGTCCCCTTCCTCACTTCCCTTCCGGTGCCCCACCCCACATGAACATTTGAGGCAGTTCACAGAGAAAAAAAAAACTTGTCCCCTTTACTCCCATTATTAGGCATGGTGTTCTGATGTGGAATACCAACACCAACCAAATTGCAAAACCGTAACATAAGGAAACAAACATTTGGGGAATGGCAGAATGGGGTAAAATTTACCGTCACGTCAAGAAAGTTGAAATTTCACTCTCATGTTCTTGGTGTGGTTTCTGCTATAATTATTTGGACTAATTAAGCTTTTCCCTGACGAAAGCCTAGAAGTATATCACAAGAAGGACCAACTTACCCATGACCTTTTATTTGTCTTACTCAAGCATCTCCTCCTGACCAAAACTGACAATAAAATATTCAGCCAGACTACAGGTTTGAGTAGCTGGGTTGTTTCTAGGATCTCCTGCAATCATAAGCTTGTAACACACACTTGTCTTTTGACTAAGTGTCTTTTACAGTGCAGTAAAACAACAGGTTTTCACATGGCTATTCCTCATTTACCTTGCTCTGAACTCATTCACAAACCATGCGGGATCAGTCCAGGGAGAAGAGGAGGAGAGGGGAAGGGAAAGGGGAAGTCCACTGTCCTCTAAAATCAGGCTTCTTAGCCTAAAGCTCAACAGCAAATAGCAGTCCACTTCCCCACATTGCCAGACTCCGAGCATTTAAAGAACATCAGCTGACCTCATTATGAGCTCTAACATAGCCAAAGGAATTCACATATTCAAATATTCTCTTGAGTGATGAGAAATATGGAGCATAACTTCAGACTTCTGCTGTTAAACTCTCACTTCTATCATCAACCAGGGTAACAGTTCAATGCTGTTTTAGATGGAAGACTCATACTTTAAATAACTCAGCTCATTAAGGCTTGGATTCCCTACTACAATTAGCTAAATTCCAGTTTGGATCATGCTTCACCTTGGATCACTTAAGGATTCAGCCACTTAATGGTACTAACTCAGTTTGTCTACAGAGAAGCTGTTTTCTATAGCAACAATAAGCTGGGATTGCAACTGGATGTCGGGAGAGCACAAATCCTGCAGTTATCCTGCACCAACATCCTCTCCTTCCATCAGAACTGCAAGTTTTTAAACCAGACTCATGCAAGCTTGCATGACACACCTTGTGCAAAACTGTTGGCAGCCATCAGGACAGCCAGTTGCTTCCTGTATAGACACTGTTCCATCAGTTTGGGTTTTTTGCCTCGCTAGAACAACAGCCAGTGGCTGAAAACTCCCACAACTGAAGCAACCACGCTGATATACCGCAGTCACTGGAGGTGCTCAAGAGCCACGGGTATGTGGCACTGGGGACGTGGTTAGTAAGTCCAGTGAGGGTGGGCTGGGTTGGACTCAGCTATCTCAGTGGTCTTTTCCAGCCTTGGGTGCAACTTGTAAGAGGGAATGAAGCAGCAAACTGCCCAGCACTGAGCTGCATTCTTCCGACATGTGGTATCAATGAAGTGCTGTATTTCCCTATCTTCTCTGGAGCTATTCATCTAACCTAACTGAAAAAGTAATCCTGAACCTAGATATAAATCAGGATCATAGTCACCCGTGGTTGCTTATATATTCAGAAAGACACTCTAGAGGGTAATTCAGTGCATCTAGAAATTAAAGTAGAAGTTCCTTAGTCAGAAGTATTCCACAGCCAGGTTTTCAGCTCGCTACCACTACATTAAAAAGGAGAATCCAATTAGTGGTGTGGGTCATTGATATTGTTCCAGGGGGAACTGTG
Organism: Coturnix japonica; assembly: GCF_054131305.1. Classification (NCBI taxonomy): domain Eukaryota; kingdom Metazoa; phylum Chordata; class Aves; order Galliformes; family Phasianidae; genus Coturnix; species Coturnix japonica. The sequence goes on along the minus strand of NW_028188943.1, from coordinate 1,724,951 downwards.
GCTGTTCCATGCCCACAGGGTAGAAGACAGCCAGTCTTCCTCTAAGCCACATAAACAGCTGCTTAGTGCTCCCAAAGCGAATGCTCACCAGTTGTTTCCAACTTGAAGGTCATCTTCTGGCCAGCAGCCTCGCAGATGTATTCTCCAGCATCTTTCTTCTCCAGCTGCTCCACAACCAGACGCCATGTTTTGCCCACAGATTCCAGTTTGAACTTTCTGGAGGAGGCAAGCAGTCTTCCATCCTTGTACCATTTTACTTCGGTTGTATCCTGTGCTACTTCACAGCTGAGGGAGGCACTTGCTGCCAGGGCAGCACTCACCTCTTTCTGCACCTGCTCCTGGTTTATAAACACAGGTTTTGGCTCTGAGGGAAGAAAAGAAAAAGTATTGACTGAGGGTCTGAAATGAGACCAACTTGCAGGTCTGTATGTACAGGTTGGAACAGGTTTAGGTTACCACTTGTGCCCAAACTAATAGCCTTCACTAGAGAATATCAGCTCTTCTGTTGAAACAAAGTGTCAAATCTAGGCAAGAAAGAACCTAGGAACTGAAGGAACCAAGAGGGTCCTTGAACACCAGTCCCATGGTTGCAAGTCACTATGCAAACATATTGAACCCAAAAGAACATCTGTCCTGCAGGCAACCAAAATCTGAGTTTCTTTTACTTAAGACCCACTGTGAAACATCAAAACACATAAACATGCGATAGTCAAACCACTGGCTGCCTTTTCATGACCCAGAACAGTACTCCTGGCTTCCTGAACAGACTCCTCATGGCCTCTACCATTGCCACAACTGTGACTGTCAAAGGCACAAAGAAAATATGCTCACCAACGCAGTCCTTTGTTCTTTGTGTGTGATTTGCAGATATCTATCTTACTTTGAGCTCTGGGAATAGTCAGCTCTACCAGGTCTCTTACTGTGAGTAGCAGACTCACCTATCCAGATGCAGCCTCCAACATAAAGGCATAGTAAAAAGGCAGTGTACAACTAGGAGAAGTTCCTGCTTCTCCTGCCACGAAAGGCTGCACGTAGAACATACACTCCAGCCTCACTGCTCATAGTTCTCTTAGTCAAATGTTTAGGTGAACAAGAATTACAGTTTGGGATCTCAGGCACAGGAGAGATTTGAATAATATCTTGAATATTGCTTCCACTGTACATATATTACTAATTATTGTTCTACAGACAGACTGAAGCAGGTCTTTGTGCCATACTAAAACCAAATACTTGCTACAAACCCAGGCAATCAAGTATAGGGAAAAAACCTCAGCACACGCTACTGCACCTGGATCACTGTATAATGGAAACTAGATTTTACTTTACTGTTCTCTGCTGTATTTCAGACAACACCTGTCTCACCTGTGACATGAATCTTGAAGGTGAGTTTCTGGCCAGCAGCCTCGCAGCTGTACTCCCCTGCATCTTTCTTCTCCACCTGGCTCACCACCAGCCGACGCTGTTTGCCCTCTGACTCCACCCTGAACTTCTTGCTCCAGGTGATCAGTTTCCCCTCCTTTTACCACTTCACCTCCGTCTTCTCCTGGGCCACCTCGCAGCACAGCGTGGCATTTTCTGTTGGTGCAGCCTTCACCTCCTTCTGCACCTTCTGCTTGTTGATAAAGGCATTTTCTTCTTCTGGAATTTAAGGCAAACGGGCACATTTAAGACATGAATCTTTTCTACACAGCCTTCCCCAAATGCCCAAATTAGTCTTTGGACTGTACCGTTGAGGACAGCTTTCCCACTCACATTTCCTGACAGTGCTATGAACTGAATGCCAACATCTGAACTATATCAATTGCCAGTGAAGAACTTCCTCCCTGCCAGACCAAAACAGCTTAGATAGCCCTAAACTTGTTTTCATTTCCACCAGTATCATGTTCCAAAACCTTCAAAAATTAAAAAACACCCCTTTCCCCACTGTCCAGCAGCACACCAGCATACGCAGTCATTGAAAAGTCTGTTTCATACAAGGGGACAGGCATTACATTGTCCAAACAAGCTGACAGCTGTAAGTTGCTTTGCCAGCAAAAGCCAGGTGAGGGTCAAGGTTAAATTCTGTTTGTGATTAAGTCATAGTGAGGAAATGTATTTTTCTCACCTACTTATTTCTGAAAACAGTTATAATATCTCCTGAGTTTTCAGAGGCAGTAATAAAATGGTTTCCCCTATGGAATCATAGAATGGTTTGGGTATAGAAGGAAGCTTTAAAGATCATCCAGTCCAACCTCTTGCCGTGGTCAGGGACATCATTCACTAAATGAGGCTGCCCAGGGTCCCCATCCAGCCTGGCCTTGGACACTCCCAATGATGAGTCACCCACAACCTTCACTGGACAATCTGTTCCAGTGTATCACCACCCTCATCATAAAGAACTTTTCTCATGTCCAAACTGAGTCTACCCTCTTCACTTTTGAAACCATTGCCCCTTGTTATGTCGCTATAGACCCTGGTAAAAAGCCTTTTTCCACTTTCTTATCAGACTCTCCTAATAAATAGAACGCCTGTCTTCCTCCATTTCTGGAAAGAAAAGCACCATCTTGAAGCCTTTCTATTTTTAAGCATTTCTTTTGTACCTGCTATAGAGAAGAAAAAAAAAGAAAATACGGGAAAACCTTTTTAGTTGCAGGTTTCTTTAATTTAATAGAAACCACCAATGCTGCCGTCTAGCATTGTGACCAAATGCTGTCTCTGAGACTATTTAGGAAGAAGCATTTGCAGGGGTGTGCTTGTGCCCTGAAGATATCTTTAATATTCTTCAATTTCCCCTGTAATTATTGACTTCTCATCTTGCTATCATTGCATCTACTTGAGATCCCCAGGGAAATTCCCAAATTATTTCCAGCCTGTCTTAAGCTGAGGCTACCCAAATGCTAAGTGTTCATAGCTTCAGAAGGCAAACAGAAAAGCACACGAATTAAACAGAATTTAAGCACCGTCTACATCACTGAATGCTGGGGTTGAATGTGTCAAACCACTTAACTTTCCCCTCCTTCTTTGCTGGGGGGTTCAATACAGTTGAAACAATTTCTCTCACCTGTTACATCAATCCTGAAGGTGAGTCTCTGGCCAGCAGCCTCGCAGCTGTACTCCCCTGCATCTTTCTTCTCCACCTGGCTCACCACCAGCCGACGCTGTTTGGCCTCTGAATCCACCTTGAACTTCTTGCTCGAGGTGATCAGTTTCCCCTCCTTGTACCACTTCACCTCCGTCTTCTCCTGGGTCACCTCGCAGCTCAGCGTGGCATTTTCTGTTGGTGCAGCCTTCACCTCCTTCTGCACCTTCTGCTTGTTGATAAAGGCATCCTCTGCTTCTGGAACTGGAAAACATTGGGTAAAATATACATTAGATATGAGCAACTTGTGACTGGAAGACATTAAAAGTTGCTTCTATGTTGTATTGGACCATTTCCTGGAACTACACTGCTTTACAGTGTTTATCACACATTATAATGCATCCTCAGCACAGTCCCTATGGTCATTCCATCCCTCTGGGTAGTCTTTACTATCAGCTAGGACTCCTAATTTTCCAATTTCTTCGAATGAAGACAATGACAGATCTTCATCTGTCTGTCTTTTTGATATTGCTCCACTCTGCACTGGAGATCAGCCAAATACAGCTCAATTATGAAGTGAAGACCTCAAAATCAGGAAACCATAGAAATTTAAGAGCAGAAAACCATCTTTTGACTCTACCCTATGGTAATGATATAGCCCTTAATATGGTGAATACTTGGCCTACATTAGGTTTTGTAGCTCGGTTTTATGCATAAAGCATGGTTTTCTACTCTTAGCAACCCCTGATTCTTCAGAGAACTGGCTGAGGTCATCTCCTCTTAATACCTAACACATATAGAAGAAAGTGTTTAAAGCCCACCTTACCCTTTGTGTCAACAAATGGAGTTAGCATCAGAAAGATAGCAAGTGTAATTAGTTAGGCATACACACTTCGGTTAAGGTGATTCAGTTAATCACCTTGCTAAGTGGGATCGATTGATACATTGAATCTTTTATTGATTACTTTAATGACTGTTTTATCTGATTCTCCTTTTACCAACAACTGGTTGCTGAGAGCGTTCATGCTAGTTCCTATTTGAGTCGTGGGAGAACAGATAAACCCTAAATAAATGGGCTTCCATTTCTATTCCATGGTTTGCCCTACAAAAGGCTGTAGAAGTGCAGAATATTTCTGACGCACTTACATCATGGACTTCTCTAGTGCTAGCCAGCTTCTAACAGCAGAGCAATTTTGAATAAGCTTCCTATGCTTGTTTGGGTCCCAGGAAAGATCCCAGTGTCCTGATGCTGATACCAAGTCAGAGGCTCCAAGCATGAATGCAGGACTAGCAGGTGTGAGGGGGATTGACATTGCCTTTTATTTGCAGTGGAGACATGGAAGACCACTCATTCAGATCATTCATGCAAGCATATTCAGGCATACCCAGCTCAGGTGACCGGGAAGGCTCCTGCTCCCCAGCAGTCATGGCAAACCCTTCCAGGACCTGTCCCCTATCTCCTTCCTCCCCGCTGTCACTCTGTGAAGCCTTCTGCTGCCATCCCTTTCCCTTCCTTCATGACTTTCTCCTCTGCATGCTGTCTGAATTCTGAGTGGCAGCAGCTGCCCAGGAGGGTAAGTTCAGCTCAAGTTGCTGTGCTGCTGACCGTTGCAGTACGTGCAATCCCAGGATTCACACCACAGCTCTACCACCAGCACTGCAGTCCACTGAAGGCGAGGGAGCAGGGCAGCAAGCCAATGCAAGAATGCAGTTGATACACTCTACATTTGACCTCCCTGCTTGTATTGACTGCAGAAGCATCATTCTCTCCACCCATCTTCAACAGCCCCTGTTTTGACTGATGATTTTCAGGGAAGGTTCAAGTTGGATGTTAAGAAAAACTTCTTCCAAAGAGGAATGGTGATGTGGTGGCACAGCTTTGCAGGGAGGTGGTGGGATCACCATCCCTGGAAGTGTTCAATAACCATGGAGATGTGGCACTGAGGGACGTGGGCAGTGTGCATGGTGGGATGGGGTGAGGCTGGATGTGGGGATCTTTGTGGTCTTTTCCAACCGCAATGATTTGATGAAGATCAGAAGGCTTGCTTATTAGCAAGACAACAAACATGGCCTAGACCAACCAGGTGATGCAAAACTTCTCACAAATGCAATAAAGCTTTGGCCCACTTCAAATAAGGATTTCAGCGTGCACCACAAATACTGAGATAATGAGATGGCAGAATCAGCCCTTTTTACTCTAGTTTTCTATAGGTTTCCAAGGTGTGCAGCACTTGTTTCTTTTAAGCAAGAAGGTCTAATCTGCATCCCGTAATGCTCAACACTCAGCACCTAACATTCAACATGTCCTTAAAATGGGATTGTTCTGTGCTACCAGTGGAACCGTGGGGTAGAGGAACCCTGAAAATCTTTCTGAGTGCAATGGTAAGAGGAGAAATTAAGACTCAGAAAGCCATTGCACTTTGGGAGAAGCTGGTAAGATGAGGATTTCTGTAGTGAAAGAGCCAACCACTCCAAGAGTACTCATAATCCCTCCTGACTTTCACACCACATCATTTTGCAGTGAGGGCTGGACTTGCACGTCATGTTACAGTGGTAAACATGAGAAATACAGCAACGGTAGCTAGGCAAGCACTCTCCACGTATGGCAGAGGAGGAGGTATTACATTACCCTGTGCAGCCATGAGCTCATCCGGTCTGAAAGAGAACAGAAAAACTTTGGTTTCTGAGGCAAACAGCTAATAATAGCCCTCAGCTAGCAAAATTCAAGTGTAAAAGCACTACATTGCTGGGTTTTCTCCCTACGCCTCTGCAATAAGATGTGGGCTGGCTTTGGCTGCTGAGGATTAACTTGGTTGATTCCAGCTGTTGCCATAGTCTTTCTGTAATCGTTCATATTTCATTTTCTCTGACAGATACTTCCCAAATCTACCCTTTCTGTAATCCACTCTTTGCTGAAACTGCCAGTTTCCTGAGCCAAAAGCATGAGCGACACAACTCACGGAACAGATCCAAAGGCCCCAGAATCACATCCACGTGGTGTGGGAAACGTAAAAGCTGATAGTTTAGAGTCTACACCACAGGCAGCAGCAAAACTGTCTACTACAGGAGCAGAGATATATTGCACACCAGGGACTGAAGGAGCAGAATGCCCCAAGATGGAGAGAGCAAAGACTGCAACCTTTACAAGGGAACAGAACGCAAGCTATGCCCTGCAAGGACACCAGGTCTGCGTGAGCAGAAAGGCAGTAGACTCCCAGTACAGTTGCTCCTCCACATAGCTGACCAAATGCCAAACCTTGACCAGGATTAAGCTCCAATGTGTTCACTGCCATAAGAAAGAAGAGGAGAAAACAGATTCCCTGTCCTGATCAGCTCAGAATACAAGACGAGAACTGTAAAGTTAACAGAGAACAAGTTGACTTATGAGCAAAAACCAGTAGAGTGCAGCTACAAATAAAACAGAAGACAAACCCTCGTCATCAGCCAGCTCACTAATGGTCACTCAGAATGCAGCTGATGTGCTCAAGGCTATCTGGAGTCTAAGTTAAAATTTACCAGATCTTGTGCAAAATATACTGACACCAGAGCAATCTCTACTGCAGCTGGAGTGAGAGATCTGCCTCTGTTCTAAACCCTCAGACTAATGAGAAACGTACAATTAGAAAGGTATCAATGGATTCATGACTGGTCATTACATTTACAGAACATGGAACGAATGGTTGTCAACGTGGGATTCAACAAACCAAAGGCAAGTGCAATGCCTCTGACTAAAAGTTCTTAGGACACCGACAACCAAACCTTCTCAGTGCAGCCACAGTAGAGATCTGTAACTGCTACTGTTGAAATATCAACTGGTAGAGCAGTGTTGCACATTGTACAAATCACAGTTGGACATCCATGGACAGCTGATGATAAAAGTAGTCGTAGGGGAAGAGCTGGATGAAACACTGTTAAAAACAAATAATCATTTTAGCTGCACGTTTGTAAGCATTTCTTTTCATCCTCCCCAAAACAGTTTCATGGCAGAATCAAGAGGACACATTCACACAGACGTTTCCACAGCCAGACTATGGAATAATCAAAGAATATCAACCAAAATGTGTTTCCTACCAGTTACATGAATCTTGAAGGTGAGTTTCTGGCCAGCAGCCTCGCAGCTGTACTCCCCTGCATCTTTCTTCTCCACCTGGCTCACCACCAGCCGACGCTGTTTGCCCTCTGACTCCACCTTGAACTTCTTGCTCGAGGTGATCAGTTTCCCCTCCTTGTACCACTTCACCTCCGTCTTCTCCTGGGCCACCTCGCAGCTCAGCGTGGCATTTTGAGTCAGTACAGCCTTCACCTCTTTTTGTACCTTGTCCTTGTTTGTAAACACGTCTTCTTTCTCTGCAGGGACATCACAACAGTCACACCGTTTTGCTGTAGTCTGCTGCAGAGCTTACTCCAGTTCCCCGTTTTCACTATACTTGCCCTTCACAGGGAGCATCGTGATGCCTCATTAAGACAGGAAAATACTTTCCCCTCTATTTTGCCTTGGGAAATGATAAGCATATCATTTCATTTCATATCATATCACATCATATCACAAAGCTAAACATTTCGCAGTCTGATAGCAGATTTGGACATGAGATTTAGAACACCTGCATGCACTGCTGAACCTCCTCCCTTATCTTTTTTTCTTCTCATGTCTCTCTACATTTCCAGTAAATCAGAAGGGAACGGCCCTCTAGAACAGGTTGCCCACGGAGACTGTGGATGCTCCATCCCTGCAGGCATTCAAGGCCAGGCTGGATGTGGTTCTGGGCAGCCTGGGCTGCTGCTTGGCAACCCTGCACATAGGAAGAAGGGGGTTGGAACTGGATGAGCACTGTGGGCCTTTGCATCCCAGGCCATTTATGAGTCTGATTATTTGCATTTTCCACCTCATTGTGTCATTCAAATTTTGTAACCAGATCTCTTCAAACACCTCCCATTTTCTCACTCCTTGCATGCCTGGTGTGCTCTTGCACTGTAACCCTGCAGACACCAGCTAACTACAAGAGCTGCACAAGTTACCCTCCTTGCCTATGGTTTGTTGCAGTAATTCATTCCTGGATGGAAAAGCACATTTAGAAAAGTGTTGCTATGACACTAGATGACAAAGAAAGTCCTATAGCCAAAATGTTTTGCACCAGAGAGGCTGTCAGTTGATCCTCCCAATGCAAGACACACCAAATGAAGCGTTCCTTTATCTCTGGGATTTCAAGCATTTTCTCACCTCTGACTTTCACCTGGAATGTTGCTTTGTCATCTTTTGTTTCACAGCTGTAGCTCCCTTGGTCTTTCAGGGTCACATTTTTGATGTGATGACCATGAGCTGATGACCATGAGCTTGCGGTGCGTCCCCTGGGAGATGATGGTTGTCCTCTGGTCCTGCTTCACCTCTGTTTGATCTTTCTTCCATACGACAGCTCCGCTTGCAGCTGACACCTCACACACCAGCTCCAGGTCTTCAGAAGGACCGACTGATATTTCTGGAGTCGTTTTGGGCTTGTTGACAAAATTAATGGCTTCATCTGAAGAAAAAAAGAGAAAGTGGTTTACATCCTGACTCAGGCTTATTCAGCACAGCATGAAGATACAGTTAGAACTGATTGTAATGTCTCTGCTCATTACATTTGGGTGATCGAGTTTCACCTCTGGAGGTACTCACATACAAACGTGTGCTTGATTCTCCTATGTAAAGGAAAGAGTAAGTTCTATGCAGACAGTTCTTATTTCTTTTAATCAATTCTGTATTCTGCACATGTTCTTCTGAAGCTAGAATGAAGGCAGCTAAGTAACGTGTTTGCAATACATGAACAAACCTATTTAACACCTTGTCTCTAAGCTAACAAGCAGCGTTTGATGAGCACATCAGTATTTCATGCCCTTCATTCCATCCAGACAGAACCTGCCTGAGGAGCAAGCTGATGGCTGTCAGCTACAGGCAGACCTAGCTTAGTATTGCATTTCTTAGAGCAACAACTGTTGCTTTCAGTCACTGAATATGAATCCTTGGGACCTGATGAGGTGCATCCATAGGTGCTGAGGGAGCTGCTGGAGGTCGTTGCTGAGCCGCTCTCAGTAATCTGTCAGAGGTCTTGGAGAACTGGGGAGATGCCTGAAGACTGGAGGACGGCCAGTGTCACTCCTGTCTTCAAAATGGCAAGAAGGAAGACCCGGGTAATTATAGGCCGGTCAGCCTCACCTCTGTCCCAGGGAAGGTGATGGAACAGCTTGTGCTTGATGCCATCTCCAGACAACTGGGAGAAAAGGAGGTTATCAGGAGTACTCAGCATGGGTTCACCAAGGGGAGGTCGTGCTCGACCAACCTGTAGGCCTTTTATGAAGATGTCACTAGCTGGGTGGACAGGGGGAGAGCGGTAGATGTAGTCTACCTTGATTTCTGTAAGGCTTTTGATGCTGTCCCCCTTGACATCCTTATAACAAAGCTGAGGAAGTATGGGATAGATGAGTGGATGGTGAAGTGGGTCGAGAATTGGCTGACTGGCCGAGTGCAGAGGGTTGTCGTTGGTGGTGCGGTGTCTGGCTTGAGGCCTGTAACTAGCGGCGTCCCCCAGGGGTCTGTGCTGGGTCCGGTCTTGTTCAACATCTTCATCACCGACCTTGATGAGGGGATAGTGACCACCCTCAGCAAGTTTGCTGATGCCACGAAGTTGGGAGGATTGGCTGACACACCTGAAGGCTGTGCTGCCATTCAGAGAGACCTGGACAGGCTGGAGAGCTGAGCAGTAAGAAACCAGATGAGGTTTAACAAAAGCAAGTGTAGAGTCTTGCACCTAGGGAGAAATAATTGCATGCACCAGTACAGGCTGGGGGAAGAGCTGCTGGAGAGGGGCTCTGCTGAGTGGGACCTGGGCGTCCTGGTGGACGACAGATTGACCATGAGCCAGCAGTGTGCCCTTGTGGCCAAGAAGGCCAATGGCATCCTGGGGTGTATTAAAAAGAGCATGGCCAGCGGGTCGAGGGAGGTGATCCTCCTCCTCTACTCTGCCCCGGTGGGGCCTCCTCTGGAGTGCTGTGTCCAGTTCTGGGCTCCCCAGTACAAAAAAGACAGGGATCTCTTGGAAAGAGTCCAGCGGAGGGCCACTAAGATGGTGGAGGGCCTGGAGCATTTCCCCTATGAGGAGAGATTTAGCGAGCTGGGTCTGTTTAGCCTTGAGAAAGGAAGGCTGAGAGGGGATTTGATCCAGGTTTATAAATACCTGAGGTGTGGGTGCCATAGTGGCGTGGCTGGTCTCTTTTCAGTAATGTGTAGGGACAGGACTAGGGGTAATGGGATGAAACTTCAGCATTGGAAGTTCTGCACGAAGATGCGGAAGAACTTCTTTACGGTGAGGGTGACGTAGCACTGGAACGGGCTGCCCAGGGAGGTGGTGGAGTCTCCTTCTGTGGAGATATTCAAGATCCGACTGGACGCCGAGCTGTGCGACGTGGTGTAGGGAGCCTGCTTTCCAGGAGGGTTGGACTCGATGATCTCTAGAGGTCCCTTCCAACCCCTGCAATTCTGTGATTCTGTGAGGCAACCACAGCCTCACTGGGAAGACTGTTCCAGTGTTTCACCACCCTCACAGTAAAGTTCTTCCTGGTATGTATTCTAAATCTACCCTCTTCCAGTTTAAAACCATTTCCCTTCATCCTGTCACTACATGCATTTATAAAAAGTCCCTCCCAAGCTTTCCTATGCACTCCCTTCAGATACTGGGAGGTTGCTATAAGGTCCCCCTGGAGCCTTCTCTTCTCCAGGCTGAAGAGCCCCAGCTCTCTCAGCCTGTCCTTCTAGGGGAGGTGCTCCAGCCCTCTGATCATCTCCATTTCCCTCATCTGGACCTGCTCCAACAGCACAGTGTCCTTGTGTTGGGGTCCCCAGAGCTGGACGCAGTACTCCATGTGGGGTCTTACGGGAGCAGCGCGGAGGGGCAGAGTCGCCTCCTCGACTCGCTGGTCACACTTCTCTTGATGAAACCTGGGATATATTTGGCCTTCCAGGCCGCAAGCGTACACTGCCACCTCGTGCTGAATCATCTGAGACCCCCAAATCCTTCTCCTCGGTGCTGCTCTCAAGCCATTCTCCACCCAACCTTTATCTGTGCTTGAGATTTCCCCAACTCAGGGCACTTGTCCTTGTTGAACTTCATGAAGTTGACATGGGCCACCAAGTTTGTCACGTCTGACTTGCCCATGGTGAAACCATTTTGATTACCACCAGCCACCTTGTCTTTATTTTTCCGTGTGGTGCAGTAGGGCCTTCAGTTGGATCTACCCCGCGATCTTACCAAGCACAGAGGTGAGACTGACTGGCCTGTAGTTCCCTGGATCTTCTTTTTTCCCGATCCGGAATAGGGGGGTTATGTTTCCCCTTTTCTGATCAGTGGGAACTTCACCAGACTGCCATGACCTTTCAAATACGATGCACAGCGGCTTGGCAAGTTCATCCACCAGTTCCCTCAGAACCTGCGGATGGATCCCTTGGACTTGTGCAGCTTCAGATTCTTTCGATGGTCTAGAACCTCATCTTCACTTACAGCACTTACAGATCCACCTTCTCCAAGTTTTACTGTTGCTTTCTGCAGTTTGGGCTCTGGGCCTAGAGCACTTGCCAGTGAGGCCTGAAGCAAAGAAGTCATTGAGCACCTCAGCTCTCTCTGTATTCCTCATGACCAGGCCTCTAGTTGCCTTCCAGAGAGGGCCCACATCCTCGCTTACCTTCTTTTTAATCACTGATATACCTGTTCCCCTTTCTGTCCCCAGCTAGATTTAGTTCTGCCTGGGTTTTAGCTTTCCTAACCTGATCTTTGAGGTTCCCATACTACTTGGAAGAGGAAGTTATCATCAGCACATTCCAGAAACCTCTTTGATTTCTGGTGCAATGCTGTGTTGTCCCTCCCACAGATATCAGGGTGGTTGAAGTCCCCTGTGAGGACCTCATCCTCCATGTCCTTCTTGTAGTGAGGAGCCCAAAACTGAACACAGTACTTGAGATGCGGCCTCACCAGAGCTGAGTACAGAGGGATGATCACCTCTCTGCTCCTGCTGGCCACACTGTTTCTTATACAGGCCAGGATGCCCTTGGCCTTCTTGGCCACCTGGGCACACTGTGGGCTCATGTTGAGCAGAGCATCGACCAACAGCCCCAGGTCCCTTTCCTCTTCACAGTCATCCAGCCATTCTGTCCCAAGCCTGTAACACTGCATGTACCCCCAGCAGAGAACAACTACATCCCCCAGAGGATTGCTTGCTGCTCTGTCACCCTTTATGTTCAGTGCAAAAGATAAAAGCCATCCGTATATCACTTGATCTCCCCTTTCCTTTTTGATCCCAGCAGCACGAGAACTCCCTGGGTTGTCTCACCTCGGCTTTAGAATAAGGACTTCAGTTTTCGGACACACTTTGTAATGTTATTTTTTTAATTTTTTTTATTGGTTTTAATTCTAATTCTGATACTAATTATGATATATTGTACTGTAGTGTGTTATCTTGCATTCTGGTATCATCTTTGGTCAATTAATTAAACAAATTAAAACGAATTAAACAAATTAAAATTAATTAAGCCAATTAAAACTAATTTGTTGCCACTGTTTTGGTTTTTGGCCAATCTCTCTACTTGTTTTCCCCTTTTTTTCCTTTTCCCTTCACTGGGGCCTGGATGCTTCTAGGGACTCTGGAGTTTGTTTTTGGGTCAGAAGCAGTACGAATGCTTCTGGGGAGTTTGGAGTTTGTTGTTGATGCAGAAGTAGTCTGGATGATTCTGGGGAGTTTGGAGTTTGCTGTTGGGTCAGAAGCAGTACGAATGCTTCTGGGGAGTTTGGAGTTTGTTGTTGACGCAGAAGTAGTCTGGATGATTCTGGGGAGTTTGGAGCCTTCCCTGCCCAACGCAGGTTTGGGTGACTTCTCAGGCAGCTTCATTGCACGCCCTGTGCTCCATGAGTCTCCCTGAAGGCCACGCTCCATCAAAGCCACATTCCTTCTGCATTGTCCAGACAGAAGATTATAGCATGAAGGAGAGGGGCCAGCTGGTTTATGAAGCATTGTGGGTCTGATTTTCGAACCCGCAATGTAATCCACGGGATCGGGCTGGAACTTGTCCCTGGCCATCTGTAGTCTGTGGATCGATTTCTTCAAATTGGAAATCTCCCGAAGAAGCTCATCCTGGAAGGGAACAGAGGGTTTATGCTTGGTCTTGTCTTAGAGAGTGCTTCCCACCCTAAGTACTGCTGCTTTACGCAGAAGAGGGCAAGCACACTGCTTCAGCCTTGCAATGAGGGCAGAAGAGAACGGCTGCCACAGTGCTCTGCTTGTAAGCAAGCAACTTTCCAGGCTGCCTTCACACCAGCACGCTGTGCTAGCTCAGCTCTGAGCTGAGCTGTCCTTTCCATGCCTCAATGCCTAGACCACCAGCCCGCCCCTCACCTTTTCTGCTTTCCCCATCTCCCTCAGATCCATCAAGTAAAGCCCGTGCCCTCAGTGCCATGCTGCTGACACGTGCCTACCAATACTGGGCTTTGCCTACCTCTTCTCGCCTCTTTGCTTGCTTTTTCTCCAGCTTCAGCCTGGTCAGGTACTGCCTGTACTCGTTGAACTCCTTCAGAGTGCAGACAACCTACAGAAGAGACAATGACAGATGGCTGTAGTGTCAGGCCCCTGCCTGGCAGACTGGAAAGCCCTCCTGAGGAGACCCGTGTTGGTCAGCCCAACAGCCAAACTTACGTCGCCATCCTCGGTGACCAAGCCCCGTTTCTTCAGGTTCCGCAGGTTGTTTTTGCGGTTGTGGAACTCCCGCAGATGCGGGTCATGCAGGCTGTTGTACTCTGTGCACAGATTGCGACTGTACGGATCTCTCAGGTCAAACTGAGGAGAAGGCTGGTGGAGCTGGAAGAGATGTGTTGTAGAGTGTGAATGGGGAAGGAGAGAGCAGCAAAGAAACAGAGACACTTCCAAGCTGCTCACACCCACAGGCTGGCCTCTTGCCTCTTTCCCAAACAGTCATGTCTGGGTTTTCCTAAGTCCTCCAAGAGGGAGAGCAGAGGGTTGCACCCTCCTCCAGGAACGACCCGGTCTCCACATTTCTGTGCCTGATGGGTGCCTGGCCCCAGCATCCCAACACATGGGATTGGCATCCCAACACAAGGCCTCCTTGGCATGGCGGCAACCCCAGGAAACAAGAGCCCTTTTTGACGCTTCCTTACTCCTCTCACCTTTTCCCCCAGCTTTCTCCTGGCGAAAAGGAGCTTGGTGCCGGGCTGCACAGGGATTTTAACCCCAAGTGGAAGGTCCAACAGCCAGCTACCTCCTGCTCCAACTTCCTGTCCTCTGGGTCGGAGCTAGAAAGACAAAGACACGCTTGGACACTCAGACACTCCATTCCCCTCTCCAGCCCACCTCCGCTCCCTTTGGCAGCTCCCTCCCCACTTCTGTAACCGATGCTGGGATGTGCAGAGAGGTGCGATTCCCTGCAAGCCTTCTCCAGCACCAGCATGAGGAGAAGTGTCCCTCAGCCTCTGGAGAGCATCTACAGCCCCAGAGCAGCCCTGCATACCCCAGGCTACTGCACTCAGCCCTCTATTGATGTAGCAGCTCTCACCTTTCCGCTCTTCCCCGCTCTGCTCAGAAATTCATCTGGATTTCGGAATCCAGCACTGCAACAGCACTCCATGGCTCCTGGTAGGAACTCTCTGAGAGCTGCAACCCTCCACTACCACCTCTCGCTCCAGCAGCAGCGAACTGAGGCCACCCCAGCCGGAGTTCCAGCCTGCAGCTTTATGTCACGCTCACCCACTGTTGCATCACAATGACATGCAATGACATGCGGCAAGCCTGCAGCTGCATGGAGGCCCTTCTGGGTGCACTCGTGGTAAGCTGCTCCAGCTGGCCCTGCTTTGAGCCAAAAAGGCTTGCTGAGTCCTGAGGCCTGCTGTAGGCTTCCTTGGTTTCTATCACAGGTGATGCTGCACGTGGAACAAATACCTTCTCGGGTTGTCCCAGAGCTTGTTTTATAAGTAAATGACACTGAAACAATGTGGGAGAGCTGCCCTGTTTTTCTGTCCTAGAATCTTAGAATGGTTTGTGTTGGAAGGGACCCTTAAGATCACCTCGACAGGGACACCTCGCTGTAGACCAGGTTGCTCACAACACATCCAGCCTGGCCTTGAGTGCTTCCAGGGAGAGGAGGGATGCTGAGGAGGTGGAAATAGTGAACGCCTTTTTTGCTTCTGTCTTTAGTGAAAGGGCTCTCCCTCCGGAATCCCAGGCCCTGGAGGTTAATGAGAGAGTGTGGGGAATGGGAGATTTCCCTTTAGTCAGGGAAGAGGTGGTCTGTGAGTGCCTAGGAAACATTAAGGTCCATAAATCCTTGGGACCTGATGGGGTGCATCCACAGGTGCTGAGGGAGCTGCTGGAGGTCGTTGCTGAGCCGCTCTCTGTAATCTATCAGAGGTCTTGGAGAACTGGGGAGGTGCCTGAAGACTGGAGGACGGCCAGTGTCACTCCTGTCTTCAAAATGGCAAGAAGGAGGACCCGGGTAATTATAGGCCAGTCAGCCTCACCTCTGTCCCAGGGAAGGTGATGGAACAGCTTGTGCTGGATGCCATCTCCAGACAACTGGGAGAAAAGGAGGTTATCAGGAGTACTCAGCATGGGTTCACCAAGGGGAGGTCGTGCTCGACCAACCTGTAGGCCTTTTATGAAGATGTCACTAGCTGGGTGGACAGGGGGAGAGCGGTAGATGTAGTCTACCTTGATTTCTGTAAGGCTTTTGATGCTGTCCCCCTTGACATCCTTATAACAAAGCTGAGGAAGTATGGGATAGATGAGTGGACGGTGAAGTGGGTCGAGAATTGGCTGACTGGCCGAGTGCAGAGGGTTGTCGTTGGTGGTGCGGAATCTGGCTGGAGGCCTGTAACTAGCGGCGTCCCCCAGGGGTCTGTGCTGGGTCCGGTCTTGTTCAACATCTTCATCAACGACCTTGATGAGGGGATAGTGACCACCCTCAGCAAGTTTGCTGATGCCACGAAGTTGGGAGGATTGGCTGACACACCTGAAGGCTGTGCTGCCATTCAGAGAGACCTGGACAGGCTGGAGAGCTGAGCAGTAAGAAACCAGATGAGGTTTAACAAAAGCAAGTGTAGAGTCTTGCACCTAGGGAGAAATAATTGCATGCACCAGTACAGGCTGGGGGAAGAGCTGCTGGAGAGGGGCTCTGCTGAGTGGGACCTGGGCGTCCTGGTGGACGACAGATTGACCATGAGCCAGCAGTGTGCCCTTGTGGCCAAAAAGGCCAATGGCATCCTGGGGTGTATTAAAAAGAGCATGGCCAGCGGGTCGAGGGAGGTGATCCTCCTCCTCTACTCTGCCCCGGTGGGGCCTCCTCTGGAGTGCTGTGTCCAGTTCTGGGCTCCCCAGTACAAAAAAGACAGGGATCTCTTGGAAAGAGTCCAGCGGAGGGCCACTAAGATGGTGAAGGGCCTGGAGCATTTCCCCTATGAGGAGAGATTTAGCGAGCTGGGTCTGTTTAGCCTTGAGAAGGGAAGGCTGAGAGGGGATTTGATCCAGGTTTATAAATACCTGAGGTGTGGGTGCCATAGTGGCGTGGCTGGTCTCTTTTCAGTAATGTGTAGGGACAGGACTAGGGGTAATGGGATGAAACTTCAGCATTGGAAGTTCTGCACGAAGATGCGGAAGAACTTCTTTACGGTGAGGGTGACGTAGCACTGGAACAGGCTGCCCAGGGAGGTGGTGGAGTCTCCTTCTGTGGAGATATTCAAGATCCGACTGGACGCCGAGCTGAATATACCAAGGCCAATTGCTATGCCAGGCACATTTATGGCATCAGTGAACAAATAATGCCTTAAAAATTGTAATAGACAGGAGCCATCTATTCTTTTAAAACTAGGTGACCAAAGAAGAACAGTCCCTCTAGAGTCAAGCTGTTAAGAACTAACAGCATCAATCAATATCACATAGATAGATTACTTCCCTGCCCTAAGACCATCTTGTGACCATTTGGTGCTCCTAATTAAGCCCTCTTGATGGCATTTTGTCTGAGCCATGTGACATTTTGTGATAGGAGTTACTGCTAGTGTTCCCTTAACCCTACACCAAAGTAGGAGGTATCCATTCTCAGGGAATCATGCAGGCTTCCTCTGTATCTGATGCTCAGAGACAGCCCCAGAACTTTTTAAATCTTAGCTTAGCTCTCATCCAATAATGTTCATCAAACAGTGCAACTTGTCCTTTGGGGATGTCCTTTGTTCTGCATCAACCAGTTCCAACGGAGTCTTCTTGGCTTGTTTTAGATCAGTTTTTCAACAGATAAAGCCAGGGTCTTTGAATTACAAAGTGAAATTGCAGAATGCATGATTCTCAACCAAACAGAACAGGAGGTGGGATGCAGGGTGAATACCTGAGCCAACACCACCTGCAAGCAATCCTTCAGTATCTTAGGAATCTCTAGCCATCCCAAATCCAGTGTTGTGCTTGATCTATCATCTCTGCTGAGTTTTTAGCTAGCTGATGGTGAGCATCATGGTAGTGATGGGTGAGCAGTCGGACTAGAGGGTCTTAATCAACCTTAAGGATCCTGTGATCAGAGGAATGTGAATGTGCTGTTAAAGGTCACAAGCGCTGCGCTGCAGCATGAGCATACACAGCGAAAGGCTTTCAGTAGAGCTTCAGTTCATAAATGAGGACTGGGTTATGGAAAATAGGCTCAAGATAGAAACCAGAAAACAGATCTTAACGCCAGGTTCTGTGAATGCAGCCAGCTGAATTTCACAGATATTGAATTTCAATGACCATTTCTTGTGTTATTTTACCCTCCAGCTCCACCCTGAACATGAACATGTCAGTGACAAGCATTACTCCTCCAGGCTTGACCTGACAGAGCTTTACTTGTACTATGAGCTAATGCCAGGAAGAGCAGGAAAAGAGTTTCATCCACGTGCCTTCTCCTTCCTTAGTAAAACCAGTGTGAAACTGCAGCCACGTCAGGCTGAAGGAGACGTCTCAGATGTCCTGCCTGGATGCAGGAGGTCACGTGTCAGAGGATGTCTGGCACGTCAAGTCTCATGGCAGTGCAGTGCATGACAAACTGCAACAACACTTTCCTGTGGGCTCCTTTGGGCACGAGGCCCAGCGGGTGACACACCTCTGGCTGCAGCTCTTCAGAGCCTCCCAGCAGCCACGTGATGCCCATGGGAGAGACACAGCTGACCCGCACAGCAGATGATTTACCAGCTAGCTCTGGTTTACAGCAAGAGAAGATACAAGTGGCGATGCTGAATGGTGAAATACTGCGAGTGTGTGGCATGGGTATAAGATTGGTGAGCCTGAGGATGTTCAAAGTCAGGCTGGACAGGGCTCAGAGCACCTGATGGAGCTGCGGTGCCCCTGTTCATTGCCAGGCAGTCCAACTAGCTGACCCTTAAGGGTCTCTTCCCTATCTATGAGATACACGAAAGCTGATTCTGCAGTAACCAAGCTACCAACAGCAGTTGTTTGTCTTACAGCTTGCCAACACAGGTTTTAAAATAACAGCATTGATTACTCATTTGATAGTCACATTACAGTGCAAAGCACATGGAAACGTCCATCAGCTAATTCAGTTAATTCTGGGGGCAGACCTGCCAGTATGAAATATTATGCTAACATGACTGAGAGAAGAAAAGCAAAATTAAGACTAGCTGACAAACCTTGGCAGGAAGTTCTGCTCTCCATCAATTTAGTCCCATTATTCAGTTCTGTTTGGAGCTGTCTCCATGTCTCTCTGGAGTTTGTTCTTTGAGAAGAAGCAATTAAGTAAGCTCTCCAATGCCAAAGTGCATACACTACTCTAGGGCTTTGTTGTTTCTCCATGGATCAACAAGGGTGACAAGCCAGCAGAATATGATGAAGAGCCTCATGCATACTCAGTGTGAAAATAAAAAGGCAATTGTTGCTGGGAAGAAGGTGCATTTGCATTTGTGTCATCTGCAGAGGGTACTGCAGAAATGGAAAGTCTTCCACTGGAGAAAACAAAGGGCTCTCATTTATTGCAATCAAGGCCCAGCGTGTGGATCTCAGAGATCAGACCTACACCCTGCAGCAAAACAGAGACCTGCGTGGGAAAGTTCAGTTTCTCTCTACATCTGTGCAAGAAAAAGCCCACCATGGAATGACAGCTAAGTAAACATCCCTGTGACTCTTCACAGGTCTCTTCTACACTTGGGATCACTGCTACAAAAAGAGCTGTTTACATCATCTCTCGTGGCCACCCTGAGAGAAGAGCAGGAAGGCTGGGATGCTCTTTTTCCTCTCTTTCCCTTGACTTCCTCTATATCTTAGGGACGAATCACAGGACAGAACACAGAAATCAAATGGCTCTACAAAGCAGATTGGCCAGTTCAAGTCAAAACAGCCACTGAAAACACCCCAGATGCTGTCTGACAACAGCTGGACTGTCGGGGAGTCAGGTGAATGCAGTCTGCTGGCCCTGGGCTGGAAGAGGACAGCCCAGACTGTCACATACCTTTCAGTGAAAGCTGATAGAGCATTTTATCCCCCTCACAGATGCACTGACAACTTCCAGCATCATCCATGGAGACGCTGTGAATTTTCAGGGTGTGTTTCTTCCCCACAATGTGCAGTTCATAATTTTCACTGGCCTTGAGCTCCTTCCCATCCTTCATCCACTCCACAGTAGCACCTGTGTCTGAAAGCTCAGCCTGCAGTTTGGCTTCCTCACGCAGCCGAGCGCAGATCTTTTCTACATCTTTGCTCTTATTGGTAAATCTCACTGCAGCACCTGTCAGGAGCAAAGGCCTCGTTATTTCAATTGATATCAGGCTAACGTGGTCAATGTTTGCTGCAACATCTCTGAAAAAGTATCACCTTCTGTTCCTGCACTCATCATTGTGTCAGTGCTGAGCAATTCAAGATGTTTCATTTGGTCTTCTTGCCGGATTTACTAAGTAAAAATCAACCAAACATCTCCTTCTACTGATTAATAATGCTCTAAACATGCTTCTGCAGAGGTTTCCACCCAATGACAAACAGCTCCTCCCATAATGAATCTTTATTTGTTCTATTTTGTCATGCAAAGCTGATTGATAGAGATATTATTGGAATGATTGCTCCCCTACTTCTAAACTATTCCAGTGCAATCAGAAAGGCTGTCTGAACCTGGAGCTGAAAGTACTGCTCTATGGTGATGCAGTGGTAAACCTGCTGACTGAATGCACTGGCCAGTAGCTGTGAACTGCAGACATTCATCAGCTGGCATGAAGCAATCTGGTTCAGCTACCAAGCAGCTGGGTAGATTGGCTTACCCTACACTCAGTGCTATCATGTTTAGGTCATTACCAGGACTCGCATCAGTCCATGGGATGCAATTTCAGGTATTTGGTACAGTCAGTGAATGCCTGCAGCCCCAGTTCTAATCATCAGATCACAGCAACTATGCCTTGACTGTAAGAGGAAAGGAGAAGGATCAAAGCAAATACCTCTCACTCTCATCTTGCTGCTGACATCAACATTTTTGGCAACAAATTTCACTTCTGCTCCATCATCGTTCTTGGTGACGTTCTTTATGATTAGGCTGTGAGTAGTTTGGGTTCTCTTGATGATCCAGGTCTCGCTTTCCTGTAAGACTTTACCACTGAGGTACCAAGTGCTGCAACACGTTGTTGTATGGTCAATAGTAAACATGGCATCCCCTCCAGGTACAGCTTCACCAGTTGTTAGGGGGGATTTCACAACCAGGACTGGTCCTGAGGAAGAACAACATGTATGTCTTAATGCTCTTTAGATGCAAGTCTGGTATCTCATTTAGAGATGGAAGATTAAATCATAGGGACATTTCTACTTCTCCCTTTGCATGAGTGCTAGAAGAAGCACTTCTGTGCTTAAGATCTGTTACAGAAAGTTCTGCCTCTTGCACATGTGAGATATCAAAAGATAAGGATATTCATGTCTCTGTCACAGAAATAGAACTTGTATCACTTTAGTGGTAGCTGGAGGTTGATAGGAGATAGGAGAACTACGAATAAAGGAAAGCCTTTGGTGTGTTAATGCACTACTATCCTTAAAGTCAAAGGAAGCATCTTTAGGGAACCAACACAGCTGCTCAGCACACACTGACCCATTTCCATTGGGGTTTTTGTGCTTACCAAGGTGCACGCTCCCTGGGAATTCCAGAGACGGGCTCTGTCCATGCGCATTGACTGCAGACACTCGGAACTGATCATCAGCCTCTTCAGACAGATTGCTCACCGTGAACTCTGGGACGGGGACATGAGACTCGTGGCACCTCACCCACGTGAAGCCAGTTAGTTTCTTGCATTCCACGACGTAGCCATTGATTGGAATGGGGCGGTGCATCTTCGGAGGGGACCATGCCAGCGTCACTGAGGTTTCTGTTTTATTTTTCACCACGGGGTCAGTTGGGGGCTGGGTGGGAGGTTTTCTGGGAGCTGAACAGAAAGAAATACAGAAATATTAGCAGAAGGTCATGTAGGCTGGAAAAGACCTTCAAGATCAGCAGACTCAACTTTCAGCATGACCTACTGAGTCCCACCATTAACTACTGTGGTACCTGAGAACATACATGACAAGCTTATTCCTGCAGGTATTTGCACAGTGAATATATTGACCCTCTGGTTGCTTTGGAACATTTTAGAGGTTAAAATCCCATCAGACTTTTTCACTGTGTGCAGCCACTGATACAGGCAGGAGGCTGGGAATTACCTGATAAGCTCTAGTTACAGACTACTGACACAGTAAAGGATTGATTTCATTTAATTTTGGCCATCAGAATGTTTGGTGTCTGGTTTCAGTCACCCATCTAGACTCCAATTATAATCATATGGAGAACAGCGCATTTAGGAGAACTCATCTCAATAAACCTGAATGAAATCACAGAATCATAAGATCACGGGAGGGCTTGGGTTGGAAGAAACCTTCAAGATCATTCAGTTCTAAACACCCTGCCATGGGCTGGCTGCCCACTAACCAGCTCAGGCTGCCCATCACCCATCCAACCTTGCCTTCAAAAGCAAGGACAGGCACCCACAGCTTCTCTGGGCAGCCTGAAATGGAAGCAATGAGCCACATGTTGAAGATACTCAAATATTCATGACTGTAGAGAGAGCCAAATACTCCATACATATTGCCTGCCTGGTCAATTGTATTAAAATGCCAACAACAGACTCATCCAGCTCATAGAAAATGATGTGAACATGGCGTACAGGATTCTTCCAGCAGCTAGTTAGATCTGCAAAGAGAAAAAACAGGAAATCTCAATGCGATACAATTTTCCCTCATAACATAAAGAGACACATAACTGCTTTGGGGTGCACTGTTACCAGCCTGTCAGTTGCTGTTGATCAGTGCTAGATGCCAAAGGTCCCACTAACACAGCATGAAGCCGAAAGCTAGACGCTGGAATCAGATCTCCTGACCTTACCATCAGAAATTGAGATGTCATATTTTGCTCAGAGGTGCCTGCTTGTAGGAGGGACAGCTTCCAAGCTTTTTCTGCTCCAGGAACCAGCTCGAGCTTCAGGATTTAAACAGCAGTCAGAAATTAAACTGAGCTTTGTCACCTCCATCAAATAGAAGGAGTGGTTGGGTGGTACAGCTTTCCAAATCACTTAGAAACTGTCACAACAATCAGATGCCTACCCTTAATTTTTAACTTGTTAATACATAGAGCTTAATAGCATCAGAATGCCCCAAGCACTTCAGATAACAGGACAGCTGTAAACCCTTCTTTAAGGATTCCTTTGTTTAACCACTGAGTAACTGTAATTCAGTGGTGCTGGTGGGAGAAGTCCTAATCTTCCCAGATGGTGAATAGAATTGATGTTCACATGCAGACTGGTGCTGCAGCAGAGCCAGAAACCACTCATTTGGGAAACACAGCACCAAGAAAACAATGGGAATAGCTTCATAAAATCAGGCAGCTTCACCCAAATTTCATGGCAGGTCCATTATTCTTCCTATTTTCAGGAAGAAATGTTATTCTTCTGTTCCCTTATTCTTGTAGTTTTATTTTCTTTTCCTTTCCAGCAAGCAGCTTTGTAGCTTACAAATTGTTTTCTAATCACCTCCTGGTGTGGACAAATCACACAGGTTTGACTCCATGTTTTACATAGTTAGCATTTTATATTTGTTCCAGTATGGAACTGTACAGTCATAGAATGGCCTGGGTTGAAAAGGATCTCAAAGATCACAGAATCATACAGAATCACAGAATCCTTCTGCAAAAGAAAACACAAAAGCTACAGGGACTTGGAACTACTTTGTATATCGAGATCAGAAGGAACTGAGAAGTTATCAAGTACAAAGAACTTACTTTTCCAGATTGCCTTTTCCAGACTGCTGTTCCAGCAGTGACAACAAGCGCAGGCAGCCCGGAGGACATCGCAGACATTGATGATCGGCTGGCATGGATCAGCGAGGATGAGTTTGGGCACAGCACAGCTGGCAAGAGATGCTGGGGTGGCTGCAGCAAGACAAGAGCTCCTCCAGCCTGAAGATCTCCATCACCAGAAGAGAAAGGACAGGGTGAAAGTAAGGAAGACGTGCAGACGAGAAGAGCAGAAAGGGAGATGAGGAGGGAACTTGGTGGGGTGGCAATTCTGGGGGAGAAATTGTACTCTGATAATGTTACACTCTGAAATTCAGTGTTGCAATTTGGAGGAAGGAATTATTGGGGTGGGAATCTGGGGGGCCGTTGTAATACCAGAAGTATTTTACAGAGCAGCAGCCATGCATCAAGAGAAGGGCTTCACAGAGCAGCAGCTGTGGAGGGAGAAACAGCATGAGAACCAAGGACACCTCTAGGAAAAGAATGAGTAGCTCGCGGCTTTCAAGGGGGGTCTTTGACCAGGGGTTGTTATTGCGGTAGCTTTCCTCCAATTGGTGTCTGTGGTTTTTAAATGCCCTCGTCTGTCTGCTATAAAAGCATGGCTTTTCGGGCAGTCGATGGACGCAGCCATATTTAACCATAGTGCTGTCTGGCTGTTTGTCCTAGCGCGCTGACCTTTTGCCTTCAGGTTTGCCAACTACTGTCTCAGGAACGAGAGATATTAGGCATTATCCAGGTTATCTTGTGCTTCTACTATGTTAATAGATTGGATGTGAATCCAGTGGGGTCTGATGTTACCAATGGTGCTGGAATCTGCGGGAATAATCATTGAATGTATTAGTAATGCTCGGTTATGATGCTATTACCTCTCTTATATCCAACTAATTTGGATTTTTCAAATATGACCACGCATCACTTGAGAGGAAGGCACACGCTCATAGAACTGAATGGGAGAGTTGATTTCATTTTCCAAGCAGGTGTTCCACTTGGGCTCTATATCACGCACTGGCCATGCGGATATGGAGTACAACTGGAAGAAATCCCTCAGACCCTGAATGCAGGAGAGAATGTGTGGTGGGTGAGAGAGGAAAGGTGCACTTTGAAGCAGGGGACGCCCTGCTGGCACTGCCTGTCGCATCCACCACCAACACGGTTTGCTCTTTATCCTGCTCCACAGCTGCTGCTCTGTCAAGTCCTTCTCTTGATCCATGGCTGCTGCCATTCTTCTTGGATTACAACAGGGGGCTGGGAGGTTTTTTTGCACAGGGAGGGAACTATTGGTGGGAGGGAGCGGGAGGGGGGGGCGAGAAGTTGATTGGGGGTGGGAGTTTGAGGGGGTGGGATCAGAAAGAATTGTTAGGGTGGGAAATGGTTGGGAATACTGTCATTTCTTACTGTTTGGTATGTTCAATTATGCCTTGCATTCACTTTGCTATACCTCTGCCTGCGGCCATTTATTCAGTTACAAAGCCCACCTCCGCAGTCTGGGCAGCAGAAAGGGCAGTGTCCCAGATCTGCCACCACCATTGGACCCATCCCTCCCCTCCTCAGTCAGTTCTGCGTGGGAATGGAGGGATGAGAAAGGGGGATGGACGGGGATTCTGGGAGAGCTGAGTGGCTCAGCCTGGAGTGGAGGAGGCTCACTGCCATCCCAGACACAGCCATCAGTCCCCAGGTGCAGAGAGGACTGAGCCAGGCTGCACCCTGCAGCACCCAGCAGCAGGATCCCAGTCTGAGGCCTGCCTAGGTCGTGTGGCTGCGCTGCAGGCTGAGCTATGGAGAAAGCCCCACTTGGAGATTTCTTCGCTCCCTGAATGTTCCCCCCTTTCTCCATCTTGCTCTGCTCCATCCCCAGCCGCAGCCCGGCGTCCCCGACATGTTGCTGTGCTTGCAGAGCTGGACTTGGCCCTTGACCTGTACAGGCCCCTGTCCCCACCTGTCGGATATCCACCTTGCCTTCTCACCCCTCTCTCTAGATCCAGTTCATGCCCCATCTATCTCACCTCCATGTCCCACCTACGTCCTCTCTACGTCTTTTGGTCTCCCCCAAACCACCCTCACGGTGCCTTACCTCCTGGCAGGCTCAGGGAAGGAGCACCCGGTGCCCTGAGCCCACAGGCCCAGCCCTGCACAGCACTGCACACAGCACTGTCATGGCGGCGCCCGGTGCTGCCGCACAGCATCCTGGGAGTGGTAGTTCCTGCGGGGCCTGCAGCTCCCAGCAGGCCCTGCAGCTCCCAGCAGGCCCGGGCGAGGGCAGAGGGGAGCAGTGCTGTCAGCCGGGAGCTCGCCCAGAGAGCCCGATGTTCGGAGCACTTCACACCAGGAACTTTGGACTCGGCTGCTTCTGTCCACAACGTCCCTGAGCTGCTCAGGAAGCACAACTGTCTCACCCTCTGAGAGCTGGGCTGTGCAAAGGAGGCTGCAGTTGCAGGCTCAGCTCTGCCCTGTTCCAGCAATGCACTTCCTTACAACTGGAGCACTGTCACGCTTGCTTCTTGCTTCAACGGAGCAATCGCCCACCGCTTTGCACACCTCTGTGCTCGTGCAAATGGCCACCACCCCATCCCTGCACACACACACACACACACACACACATGTACCACCCCATCCCTGCACACACACACACACACACACACACACACATGTACCACCCCATCCCTGCACACACACACACACACACACACACACACACGTACCACCCCATCCCTGCACACACACACACACACACACACACACACGTACCACCCCATCCCTGCACACACACACACACACACACACACACACACACACACGTACCACCCCATCCCTGCACACACACACACACACACACACACACACACGTACCACCCCATCCCTGCACACACACACACACACACACAAACACACACACACGTACCACCCCATCCTTGCACACACACGCACACACACGTCCCACCTCATCCTTGCACACCCTCCCACATGCATGCACTAATGGACTCACCCATGCACACCCACATGTGTGCAACCCCAGCACTGTCCACAGCTTCTTGTACGCTCATTTGTGCATGAAGATGTGCACAGCCTTGCTCACAGCCATGTGCATACACACAAGTGGGCAAGAACACACAGTCCACTGGCGTCCCTCTGTCTGTGTCTCACCGGCTGTGTCACCAGAAGAGAATTCAACTCTCAAGAATGAAGAACTCACATCTGGCTCCAAGGAATGTAACTCTCCTGTCTCCCAGAGATCTCCACTGTCTCACCTGGTCATGAGCGTCCCTCACAGGCAGCCAGAAAAGCAAGCAGAGGCTGAGACCAAGAAACCCCTCCCTGACGTGCAGCTCTCTGACAGTTTCTCTTTACACAGAGTGCTGGCCGCAGCCGTGTGCATTATCAAATGCACTTGTATGGGCAGTTGGTGTCTAGACGTGAAGGAGACTTGCTAAGTGCTCTGCTGACATATAGGGACAGAAAGAAAATTTCAAGGGGGAGCTGGAGCATGTATATAAAGGATGTACGGACCTACAGTTAAGGATGTGGATTTGCATCTGAGTCCGTGCCTGCAGACGATGCAAGCGCTATGCATTGTCACCCAATGGAAATGATCAAACAGCTGCTTTGAAACAGACTGTCTGTAGGGCTCAGGAAGTGTGGCCTCCCAAGGTACTTCAGGTGTCCCAAAGAACAGAGGCAAGCAGTGATGATTCCTTTCTCTCTTGATTCCAATACTTGTAGGTAGAGCGCTTGAGAAAGACTTTGGAGGCTTTCCTCAGCCTCTACCTTTCCTTGTACCTTTACAAAAGCAGACTGTCTAAAAACAAGAAGACTGGACACACATTTTGGGTTTGGTTATTTTTATTAGAATTTTTTTAATATTATAATATATATAATATAATATTATTTATTATTGTATTTATTATATTATATATATTATGTATATAATGTATATTATCTATATTATAATATATATATTATATAATCATATATTATAATATATATAATATATAAATAATATATAGTATATAAATTTTGTAAAGTTGTTTTGGTGTTTTTGGTGTTTTTGGTTGTTTTTTGTTGTTTTAGTCCAGTCCAATGTAATAAATTCTCAGTCTTATAAGGGATGAATTTTTAAGGCCTTTCTGCTGATGGACCACACTCCACTTGAACGTCAAGTGGAGCATGAGGTAGCCTTCATCCAGAAAGGTGGAATCTTGATGGGATGTTGCTGTCTTATGGAGAGGAATCTCGGCGTCCCCCAGGCTGAGCCAACACACGGACACAGATTTCTGGATGGTGACCATCACTTTCTGCCCCTGCTCCTGCTGCCTGGTCTCTCTTCGTCATCGGTATCCAGCAGGAGATCATGAAGCCCTGGAGGCACGGTGGTATCCAGGTCATCATCTGAAACTTCTTCCACCAGATTGGAAGGGACCAGTCCTCTTGTGCCGTCCGTCAGCTCTCCCAGAAACCAGCCATCCTCATCCATGTCTCCACAGATGTAAACGTATTGTCCAGCTGTCAGTGGAAGCTCGTTTTCTGGGTCCTCATTAGGGCCCTCATAAGGATTTTGTAGCTGTGACGAGCTAAGAATCTTCGTTTTGGTGGTGATGGTCTGCGAAAATGTAGATGCAGACTGCCACTGGCCACTCTTTTGACTCCCCCGGCTTTTCCTGGGGATCGGGGCATTCCTGTTTGGGATTTCTTTGTGGCCTCAGCTTTTTCCCCATCTCCTGGAGCTGTGTGCATTTTTCCTCCAGACGCTTGCTGAGCGCTCCAAGCTTGATGTCAGCCTGCTGGAGGTCTCTCAGCATGTGGTTCTGGGCCTTCAGGGCCTGGCAGTGCCTCTCCAGGTTGCTCAGACCTTGTTGGAGGTAGCTGCACTGCTCCAGCAGCTTGCTGCTTGTGCTGCCTGGGAACCCCAGGTCTTCCTTGGCCGTCTCATTCTTCTTTTCCAGATGCTGTCCCTGCAGCTGGTTGACGTCCTCTGCCTTCTCTGTGGCCTCTTTGGATGTGGAAGAGGCCTCCTTGAGCTGCCGGACTCTTTCCAACAGCTGCTGGGTACGGAGGCAGAGCATACGCATCTTGTCCTTGAGCCGCTCTACCTTCTCCCACATCTGCTGAGAGCTTCTGCTCCTCAGCAGGCAGCACTTCTCTCCAAGGAGGCTGCACTGTCTCTGCAGCTCCTTCAGCGTACTCAGCAGGTGGGTGTTCTGCTCCTGCTGCTCTCTGTGCTCAGGTGGGCAGGCCTCTTGTTGCTCTGCAGCCTCCTTTTCCAAATGCTTTCCCTGCAGCTGGTTGACCTCCTCTGCCTTCTCTGTGGTGTCTTTGGATGCGCAAGAGGCCTCCTTGAGCTGCCAGACTATTTCCAGCAGCTGCTGGGTACGGAGGCAGAGCGTACGCATCTTGTCCTTGAGCCACTCCACCTCCTCCCACATCTGCTGAGAGCTTCTGCTTTTCTCTTCAAGGAGGCTGCACCGTCTCTGCAGCTCCTTCAGCTTACTCAGCAGATGGCTGTTCTGCTCCTGCTGCTCCCTGCGCTCAGATGGGCAGGCCTCTTGTTGCTCTGTAGCCTGAACACCCACCTCTGCTACAGCCCGATGGCAGGCCCTGGCCCTGTTGAAGAAGACGCGTGGCTGCCCCTCCACGTGCTCCAGGATGTACTGCAGGAAGCGTCTTCTTTGCTCTTGCAGCTCACACTGGAGGCGCTTGCTCTCCACGGCCTGCTCTGCACGGGACTTCCAGCAGAGCTGCCGCTGGACTTCCTGCTGCATTCTGCGGTCTGCTCTGCTGCTGTCGCACCTCAGCAGCGCCTCCGCCAGCTGCCGCTGCATTTGCCATGCCTGGCGGATGGTGTCGTTGCGCCACTTCTGCAGCAGCTCCTGCATCTGGCGCAGCTGGGCCTCCTTCTCCTGCAGCAGTTGGCAGATCTCTGCTTGCCACTGCCTCAGGCTCTGCTCCCGCAGGCGCTGCAGCTTTGACACCCGCACCCGCTCCCACTTGGAGCGCAGTTTGTCGGCCAGCAGCTGCCGCTCCCGCTCTGCCGCCTCCTGCCGCTCACGTCTCTCAGCAGCGCAGCAGCGCTGCAGCTCCTGGGAGCGGAGCCGCTCGCCCTCCAGCTGGGCCTGCAGTGCCTTCAGCTCCTGCCTCTTCTCCTCCCGCTGCGCAGGGCAGGTGGGGGGCTGTGCCAGGCCCCGGCGGGGAGAGGGCCGGCTGCCCGGGAGCCCCAGGTCTTCCTTGGCTGTCTCTGGCACCTAGAACCAGAAAATCATAGAATAACAGAATGGTTTGTGTAGGAAGGGGCCTTCCAGACTCTCCTGTTCCAAGCCCATGCCAAGGGCAGGGACAACTTCCACTAGGTCAGGTGTCCCAAAGGTGCCTCCAGCCTGGCTTTGGGCACTGCCAGGCATGTGACAACCACAGCCTCTCTAGGCAGCCTGTGCCAGCGCCTCTTCCAACTCACAGTGCCCCATCTTTCTTCTTATATCTCATCCAGATAAACAGTCCCTCTCCAGTTTTCCCCTCTTCTCTTTCAGGCACTGGATGGCCGCTCTGTGGTTTCTCCAGAGCCTCCCCTCCCCAGGCTGAACAATCCCCACTCTCTCAGTGTGTCATCTTACCTGGACGTGAGCGTCCTTCATGGCCGGTTGACTGGCGCCCTGCTCTGCACGGTGGCGGTGCAGAGCTCCCTGTTTTTCCTGGGAGCAGGACATTGCGTTACGGAGCAAGTCTGCCCAGCTCCCCACGATGTAAAAGGTGAAGAGCCTCCTCTCCAGCTCCAGCTGACGCTGGAGGTGGCGGATGCAGGCGGGCTGCTCACCATCCGTCTCCCAGCGCAGCTTGCTGAGGACGTCCTGCAGCTGGGCATGGGCCGCCTCGCTGCTGGGGGGGTTCCTCAGCACCTTGGCCAGCTGCTGCTGCAGCTCCCGAGCCTGGCGCAGGGCTGCATCGCAATCACGCTGCAGCTGCTCCTTTGTCGCGCGCAGCTCGGCCTCCTTCCAGAGCAGCAGCTGCCGGGTCCCCGTCACCCGCTGCCGCTGCACCCACTCCTTCAGCTGCTGCTCTTCCTGGGCCTGCTGCTTCTCCCAGGCACAGCGCAGTTGGTCGGTCAGCAGCTGCCGCTCCCGCTCTGCTGCCTTCTGCAGTTCACATCTCTCAGCAGCCCAGCGGCGCTGCAGCTCCTGGCAGTGGAGCCGCTCGCCCTCCAGCTGGGCCTGCAGCACCTCCAGCTCCCAGCTGTTCTCCTCCTGCTGCGCAGCGCAGGCTGGGGGCTGTGCCGGGCCCCGGCGGGGAGAGGGCCGGCTGCACTTGGCTTGTCCCCGTCCAGCACTGCTTCGCAGCATGGCCATGGGAATCTGAATAGACCTTCGGCTTCCAAAAGCTGTAGCCAAAGGCCACCAACAATCACTCTCACTCTCACTCGTGGGATCTGCAAGGACAGATGCCCCTGACCCCGTAGCGCCCACTGCCTCTCGTCCCTGTCGCAAGGGTGTGCAGACAGTGAATGCCTTGGGGGTGCTGCGCCAGCACCTTCTGTGCTGTGTGCTG
This sequence comes from Coturnix japonica, assembly GCF_054131305.1. Taxonomy (NCBI): domain Eukaryota; kingdom Metazoa; phylum Chordata; class Aves; order Galliformes; family Phasianidae; genus Coturnix; species Coturnix japonica. The sequence continues at coordinate 1,694,022 of NW_028188943.1, read as the reverse complement.
GCCTAGCTCATAATGGAGGGCGGGGCAGTGACCTTCAGTGCTATTGGACAGTGGGGCCTTCTGGCCCAGCTCATAATGGAGGGCGGGGCAGTGGCCTTGAGCGCTATGGGGCAGTGAGACCCTGTGCCCCCTGCACGTCATGGAGGGGGGGGCAGTGGCCTTCTGCGCTGTGGGGCAGTGCGGCCTTCTGGCCCCAGCACAAAATGGAGGCTGGGCAAAGTGGATTGAAGCGGTGTTGGGCGGAACCGCCTCCCACAGTGCTGGGCTACGTGGACTTCTCTGGCACTGGAGAAGAACAGCAGCAGGCCACCCGTCTCATTGTGATTTCCATTTAGATGGCAATAAAGGAAACATCTCACCATACCTACGAGCTAGTTAAGTTAAAAGAACCTGGTTGCCGGTGTACCCTGCTCAAGGAGCTGCTGGAGCTGATGGCCAGGCTGCTGCAAGAAATCAGCAGCCTGAGGAGCTCTTGGAAATCTCTGAGGGAGACAGGTAGGGGGAGGTGTGAGCCTACTTCCACCACAGACAAACAGCCTCATCCTAAGTCCCCGCGAGTGGGAGGAGCCAATCCAGCTGCTCAGCTGCAGGTCAGAGACCTAGACAGCCCACGAGAGGAAGGGGGCTGGGCCCTCGTATCTGCTCAGAACAGAAGGAAGCATCTGCCCCCAAGCTCCACACAATACTGCCAACCTGTGCAGCGTCCCCTACAGCATCCCTGAGTAATAGATTCCAGGTGTGAGAGGTAGGTTGTGTTTTTGCAGCATAAATTGTCAGTATTTCTGTATGTAGCATAGGAAAAATTGCCTTTCACAAAGAAAGCTTCCGAACAGAGTAAACTTGAGACTAGGTCATTCTGACCACAGTAAAATTGGCATAGGCACCAGGTGAGGTAATTATGTAGGGCAGGGGCAAAAAGACAAAAAATGGACACAAAATGTACACAAATCGGACAAAGGATTAGACAAAAAATAGAGAAAATAATTGTATTAAGAAAGTAAAAAGGAAAAGAATTGGACAAAAAAATTGGAATAAGAAACTTAAAAGGACAAAGAATTGGACAAAAATGGGAGAAAGAACTTGAAAGGAAGAGAACTGGACCTGCAGCTTCATCACAGAATCACAGAATTGTGGGGGTTGGAAGGGACCTCTAGAGATCATCGAGTCCAACCCCCCTGCCAAAGCAGGCTCCCTACACCATGTTGCACAGCTCGGCGTCCAGGCGGGTCTTGAATAGCTCCAGAGAAAGAGACTCCACCACCTCCCTGGGCAGCCTGTTCCAGTGCTCCGTCACCCTCACCGTAAAGAAGTTCTTGCACACATTAATGCGGAACTTCCTATGCTGAAGTTTCAGCCCGTTACCCCTAGTCCTGTCCCCACGCACTACTGAAAAGAGACCAGACTCACCACTATGGCTCCCACACCTCAGGTATTTATAAACCTGGATCAAGTCCCCTCTCAGCCTTCTTTTTTCAAGGCTAAACAGACCCAGTTCACTTAGTCTCTCCTCATAGGGGAGATGCTCCAGGCCCTTCACCATCTTTGTGGCCCTCCGCTGGACTCTTTCCAAGAGATCCCTGTCTTTTTTGTACTGGGGAGCCCAGAACTGGACACAATATTCCAGATGAGGCCTCACCAGGGCAGAGTAGAGGGGGAGGATCACCTCCTTCGACCTGCTGGACACACTCTTTTTAATGCACCCAAGTATGCCATTGGCTTTTTTGGCTACAAGGGCACACTGCTGGCTCATGGTCAATCTGTTGTCCACCAGGACGCCCAGGTCCCTCTCAGCAGAGCTCCTCTCCAGCATCTCTTCCCCCAGCCTGCACCGGTGCATGCAATTATTTCTCCCTAGGTGCAAGACTCTACACTTGCTTTTGTTGACCCTCATCTGGTTTCTTACTGCCCAGCTCTCCAGCCTGCCCAGGTCTCGCTGAATGGCAGCACAGCCTTCAGGCGTGTCAGCCAATCCTCCCAACTTCGTGTCATCAGCAAACTTGCTGAGGGTGGTCACTATCCCCTCATCAAGGTCATTGATGAAGCTGTTGAACAAGACTGGAGCCAGTACAAACCCCTCGGGGATGCCGCTAGTTACAGCCCTCCAGCCAGACACCCTACCACCAAGGACAACCCTCTGCACTCTGCCAGTCAGCCAATTCTCGACCCACTTCACTGTACGCTCATCTATCCCATACTTCCTCAGCTTTGTTATAAGGATGTCATGGGGGACAGTATCAAAAGCCTTACTGAAATCAAGGTAGACTACATCTACTGCTCTCCCCCCGTCCACTCAGCTAGTGACATCTTCATAAAAAGCCACCAGGTTGGTCGAGCACGACCTACCCTTGGTGAACCCATGCTAGGTACTCCTGATAACCTCCTTATCACCCAGTATTAAACCCAATACTACCCAATAGTAAAGTCTTACAGGAAAGCGAGACCTGCAGCATCAAGAGAACCCAAACTACTCACAGCCTAATCATAAAGAACGTCACTAAGAACGATGATGGAGCAGGAGTGAAATTTGCAGCCATCCCCTGCCATCATGGCAGTGAATCTCAGTTTGGCCCCAGTGCACACCCGTCACTCACAACAACCAAAAATGGCCTTACTGGGAATGGCAACCACTGTCACCAAACCAGACCAATGCATTTCTTTCAGAAATACAAGGTCTGGTATCCTAACAGTTTTATGATCTTGTATCTTTCCCAGTTTTTATTTAAAAAAACAACTAAATAAATTGTATTACTCATATAAACCATATATAATGTTGTATATGATGATTTGTTCCCCCTCTGCCCCATCAACATAAACTACCTGTAACTACCCTTTGCTTTGGTTTCTATGAGGCCCTCTTTCCCTTTCAGTAGGAAAGTGCTCCCTTTACATTTATTATGGGGTCCTTTCGGCTCTTCATTGTGGCCCATGACAATTCATCTTCACACAGTGCAAACCAGATATGCCATAAGGTTGAACAGCTCTGTTGCACTAGAAAGCAAAGCACTGGCTTGCAACCACCCTGTTCACCCATCTGCAGGGCTCACACCAAGACACCCATTATCTCTCCTCCCTACTTTGACGACTTGCCACTGCTGTGAGGTACAACGACATTTAATTGCAAATGATAAACGAACATATTGAACAGGTCTCTAATGCTGCTTACACTGACCCCTGCTTTGTGATGCAACACCATCCAGTCAGATCCACCACCATGATTTTGCCGGTTGGGAACAGAACAGCCTAAGACTGTCAAAAAGAAAACGATTCAGACACCCAGGTGCCACAGCTTTTCAGCACTTTACTCCCAGAACACTGAGACTCCAAACCCTCAGATGGATAACACTGAACTGGGTGCCAGCACTCTATGTAAAATGGCCTGCTTAGAGTTGGTTAATCTCAACACCATCAGACCATCAGACTCAACTCCTCCAGTAGGAACCCTTCCCTGGTGCCCATCTCTCCCCTATGCCCAGAGCCCCCATGTTGGGTGCCAGCTCTCCGCCTGCTGTTGCCCTGTCGGGGCTGCTGCTGCAAGCAGGGCAGTGTGGGGCTGCCAGGGAGGTGGACTTGGCACGGCCAGAGCAGAGGCTGCCACAGGAGCCTGATAAGACTGAACGTGAACGAGTCTACGGGGCACCACAGACAACAGGCATCCCAGGGTCCCTTCCAACCCAAGTCAGTCGGCAGCTCCCAGCAATTCCAGTGTTTTGTTCAATGCCACATCTCATAAGCCAAAGTGTCAGCGAGGCTGGAAGCAGCACGTTTGGTAACGGACATTAAGCTGGATGACAACAGGTGACACCCAGCTACAACACAAGTGATCAGATTCAACTTCAAGCACACTTTTTGGTTTCTACAACACTTCCCCTGTGCAACCAAACGAGGCCGGGTGGCTGGAGCTCCCACCAGAGGCAGGCTGCAGTGTGATTGGTTTGCCAGGCCTCAACTTTTCTAATCGGCTCCAGACAGGAAGTAAATACAGCTGCTCTTGAATTAAATACACACACTGAAATGGCACAGTGGAGCACCATGCTGAAGAGAGAGCGGGTTTGGTGTGTCCATGGCTTTGTGCAGCAGCACACGGAAAATTCAGTGACAGTAATTCCCACCATCGCTGTAAACAGCTTCCCTTTTGCATTGCAAACCACAGCCACACAGCCCAGCCCATCCTGCAGCCATCCCCTACCATCATGGCAGTGACTCTGCCCCAACAAGCAGCTCATTACTGCCTGTGAGGCTCACCTGCCCATATGCTTACAAGCAAATCTCACACCTCTTGGTTCTGGATTCTAAATCAACCAGCACTTAAAAGGAGCCTAACAGGAGGGAGAGCAACATTTACCACTGTCAGGACAAGTGGAAACAGTTTTAAGCAAAACAAGGGACGTTCAGGTTCCACACAAAGGGAAATTTCTTTACTCAGAGGGTGGTGAGGCCCTGGCACTGCTGCCCAGAGAAGTGTGGGCGCCCCAACCCCAAAGGATTCCAAGGCCAAGTTGGATGGAGCCCGTGATGCCTGAGCAGCTGCACGGAAACCCTGGCCATGGCAAAGGGCTGGAAGTGAGTGGGCTTTAAGGTCCTTTCCAACCTAAGCCATGAGGTGAGCCCAAGAACACAGAGAGATGCAGTTGTGCTTAGAATTGTTACCAGGAAAGTCTGTTGGGATTGGAATATTGAAGCCTCAGGCTGTTAATACGTAGCAATTCACATGTACAAGATAGAGGAGTGAAACACGAGTTCCTGACATGAGGCCAGATCCTGAGGAAGGGAAACGAAGCTCAGAGACAGGGATGCAAGCTGAGCGACCACACTCAGATGGCAGTATGGGATGTTTACACGCTAGCAGGGCCATCACCAACTGTAGGTGTTTGCGGGACAGTAGTAACTGTGCCATGAAGCAACTTCACCTGCACCTGGAAAATGACTCAAGGCAACATGCAGCCAATGCAAAGCAGATTCATCTGTTCCTCCTCACATCTCTATACCTCTGCTGCTCTGCATGAATGTGGGAGAACTGCAGCCACCCTGCAGGCTCATCACAGGGGACAAAAGTGGGTCCAGTCCCATAGAAGAGCCCCAAGGATGCTCTGGGTGATGGAACACAGCGTACCCTCACAGGGCAACGCAGGATCCCAAACTGAGAGGAGCAGCTGATGCAGCAGAAGGCTGTGCAGCCATCCGGAGGGAGCCGGACGGGCTGCAGAAACGGCTTGAGGGAAATCTCAAGATTGTACCAAGGGGAAGGGCAAAGTCCTGCCCTTGGAGAGGAACAGCCTGAGGCACCAGGGCACTTGAGGAGTGTCCTGCTGGAAAGCAGCCCTGCAGAAAAGCCCCATGGAAGCAATGTTGGCAAGGGCCTTGCAGACTAAGAGATGCTTCCAAAGTACACTGGCCAGAAAACGAAGAGGAAAGAAAATATTCACCCCACAACCCACCAACAAACAAGACAGGAGAACTGATGGCTAACAACTGATATGCAGGAGGCAGAAGTTTAATATCAAAGTTCATATTCCCAAGTAGTGCAACACACTCCAATAAGAACAAGCTATAAACATGAGTCTGATGTTCACAACCCTCCACCCAAGTCATGTTAAAAGCCATCCAAAAAGGGAAGAGAGAAGGTTGGGATGTGAGTGAAAGTCTTGGAAGGTGCAGAGAAGGGGCAGAATGAGAGATTAAGGAGACAAGAGAAACAGAGAAGCTGGGCTGCGCTTTCCCAACCAAGACATGGATCCCTTCCTGGTAAGCACTGCCCCTTCACTTCCTGGTGAAAAACACCCAGGATAGCATTTGCTTTGCTAGCACTGCTACCAAATACCAGCACAGTCACAGCCACAGCACTGAGCAACAACATCCACAAATCTGTTACATTTCTAGCTTCAATAGATCATTTATTCTCACTGTTAGTGAAAATGTCCCAGTTAAAGCCCTAGGGTGGACTCTGGCTGGAAAACGCCACAAATATCAACGCCACAACCACCGGACAGCAAACCTCCACCTATGTGCAGTCTGTGATGGCAGCGCAGGGTCACAGTGGCCCCGTGACCTCTCAGTGGGCCGGGTGCCTACCCATAGCCAGCGGGCCCAGCCCGCATTGAGTCTTGCTGGCGACTCTCGAGGTGTGAACGTCTCCTGTGGGAGCACGAGACACTGAGACCTTGCCAGTGCGAGAGACATCAGAGTCCTGCGAGAGGACTGCGAGTCACTGAGGATCCCATTGGAGGATCCCCAGAGCTCAGAGCTTCTGCCGGTGGCACACGAGCTGTCTGCCACAGGTAGGACGCCTGACAGGCGCTGAGGCCCGGAGGCTGCCGACTGCTCTGCAAGAGGCAGCTTCACCCAAATCCATCCTTGGAGCCACACAGCGCCGGGGCAGCCGCAGCCATGAGCCGGGAGGCGGCTTCCAACCGGAGGAGGAGGGAGACATGGACGTGGCCGGCAGAGGCCCACGAGGAGCCGTGCCCCATCTGCCTGGGCCCCATGGAGGACGCCGTCCGCGCTCTGCCCTGCAGGCACATCTTCTGCAGGGAGTGCATCCAGCACTGGACGGCCAACACGCCCAACTGCCCCCTGTGCCGGAGGTTAATCACCGGCATGCTGCGCCTCAGCTGGCGCCCCTCGGGTCACCCCCCGACCCGCCGGCCCCGGGGAAGGCTGCAGCGCACGAGGGAGCGGCGGCAGACAAGATCAAGATCTGCCCATCGCTCCCGCAGCGTCCCAGCACGGCGCACGCAGCGCAGCCCCTCCAGGCCCCCCCGCCCGCTGGTGCGCAGCAACTCCTGGCACGGGGACCCCAACCAGCGCAGCCGCTTCGAGGAGCCACCCCGCGAAGAAGAGGACGGGGAATGGCTGAGGCGGGTGGCCCAGGAGCGGCGGATGGCCGCCGGAGACCACGCACGGCACCACGATGGGCCCCAGGTGTGAGCGGGCGGCCCAACCTCAGCCGGGAACAGCAACACCCAGAGCTCAGAGCTGCAGCTGAGAGCTGGAAGAACAGAACATCATCACCACGACCATAGGGCTGGGATGGCCCTCCTGCGACACACAGGGTGCATGGGGAGCGGGACACTGTCAAGAAATTAGAGTGCACCTGAAATGGGACATAAAGCTCCCCTCGATTTTTGCCACCAGAATCTAAAAAAAAAAATCGCCATCTCTTGCATTAATCCCATCCCTGCTGTTGATGCAACACCTGGAAGATGTATATAGCAAGTGCCACCCTACACATGCTATGGACTGAGCAAATCTTCCTGGATTTTATTGGCAACAAGAAATCCTACAGCTCTGCCAACTTCTCATGCTGCATTCAGTGACAGTCATTCCCACCGTCACTGTAAGCAGCTTCCCTTTCCTATCCCAACCCGCAAACAAACAACCCACCCCATCCTGCAGCCATCCCCTGCCATCATGGCAGTGAATCTCAGTTTGGCCCCAGTACACACCCGTCACTCACAACAACCAAACATGGCCTTACTGAGAATGGCAGCCACTGTCACCAAACCAGACAGATGCATTTGTTTCAGAAAAACAAGGTCTGGTATCCCAACAGTTTTATGGCCTTGTATCTTTCCCAATTGTTTTTTTTTTTTTTTTTTCTTTTCTTTAAATATATACTAAATAAATTATATTACTTATATAAACCATATATAATGTTGTACATGTTGATGTGTTCCCCCTCAACATAAACTACCTGTAACTACCCTTTGCTTTGGTTTCTATGAGGCCCCCTTTCCCTTTCAGTAGCAAAGTGCTCCCTTTTCATTTATTATGGGGTCCTTTCTGCTCTTCAGTGTGGCCCAAGACAATTCATCTTCACACAGTGCAGACCAGATAAGCCACAAGGTTGAACAGCTTGGTTGCATTAGAAAGCAAAGCACTGGCTTGCAACCACCATGTTCACCCATCTGCAGGGCTCACACCAAGACACCCATCATCTCTCCTTCCTACTTTGTTCCACTGGGCACAGACTGTTGGCTGCCCATCCTTCTGCTTTTCGCTCCAAGTCCTTACAGAGTCAGCTTCAACTTTAATTGCAACCAGTCAAAAGTAGCCACGAGTGGTACAAGAAGGAACCACAGGAAGTCCTACGGCTGGGACGAGCACATCTGCAGCTCAGGGCCTGTGTGAGCCCTGAATGCAGAGCCCTACATCTTTGCAAAGCCTCTGCCAGGAGCTGAGGGCAACAGCAGTGACTTGCAGATACAGGTGTGAGGGTGATCTTACCCGTCAGTAACATCTTAGGTTAAGACTCTCTCATGCTGATTTACGTTTGACAGAGTAGTGATAAATAAGAAGCATGTAAATTTATCTGTTTGCTGCAAGTAGAAGGCATTTACACTTTTACTGATTATTAGAAATAGATAAGATGTGCTGAGGAGGGCATTGCTCCCTACCCTGTGAACGTACCGCCTTGCCTCCAAATACCTGTGCTGACAGCATGTATAGCTTATCCTGCAGTCCATGGAGATAAAGGTAGCATCTGCTGTAACACAACACCTGACCCTTTTAGGGGGCAGGTTTGCTTTCTAACACGCTGCAAGGAGTTCCACCAGCAGTTGTGCTACACAACTCCTTACATTATGGAGCCACTGATGTTTTTAAAGAAGTCAGGTTGCAGTTTCACAGCTCCTCTTGCAGACCTTTCCATGGCACCATCGCAGCCACACACAGACCATTTTCCACCGCCCGGCTGAAGTGGTGTTGGATTCCGTTCTGCCTACAGCCTCATAACAGAGAGGGCAAGTAGGGAAGATGACTTCAAGGAGAAGAAACTGCTGAAACTGTCACTGAGGTCCCCATAAATATTCCCCATGGACCTCATTACACATTTGAGCAAACATTACCTTCACTCACACAGCTAAATTTCCTGTTTGCTTGGCTGATCAATTCCTCATCAAATTTTAATGCGGGGTTCAGGCCGTCTGCGGCGTTTTAATTAGGCCTAAGATTGCACAGCGTTGGAGGCAAGCTCAGAGCCACCCAAACCCCCTCTGCCTGTGTATTCAGGGGGAGGGGAAAGGGGACAGGAGGAAATGAAGAGGCCAAGAACTAATTAACTCCTGTTACTAGGCTAAGTCTGCTCTCTAGTGGTCACATCGCTCAAAACACAGCGCATGAAAAGGTTATGCAAAAGAAAACGTATCCAAAAGTAATCAAACTCCTCTCCATCGAATAGAGGGAAAAGGAAATAAGCAAAATCTATCGTGCTTATTGCAAATGGGAACATTTACTTCCCCTGCAAAGTCTTATCTTTCCCCCCACTCCAGAATTCATACTCCTATAGGCACAAGAGCAACATGAGATTGTGACCATGTTCAAGGAAACTCTTCTTTCTACATGGTTGGAAACTGTTCCTGATGCTCAGAGCACTCTATACGTCCAGCTATCCATAACTATGAGCAGCTGCCTTCTGTCCCTTCGATCCAGAACACACGGACTGTGGCACCTCCAGCCTCAGGTTTGAGGAGTTTGCCAGTAGCATCCAGCCAAATTCCTTCCAAGTCCACCAGAATGATTAAGTTGTTAAAATCTCTATCTATTCATTGAAAGAAAATGGGCTGGAAAGAAGCGAAAACAAATCAAACACCTTATTTTCCTTTGCAGTTTGGGAGTGGTTGTTTAAAGCATTACTCCGCAGGGTGCAAAAGCATCATATGTATTTAAAACAGCTGTTTATTTCACAGAGACTCTACTCAACTTGGATTTTCTTAAAATCACAGTTTCTTTGAGAAGACATTAATAATATCAGCATCTGCAAGAGCACCAATTCACTGCTGAGTGGCATTGCAGCACGTATAGCAGTTGGTGCCTTAAGGAATGCAGTACTGTGTGCAGAACAGATCCCAAAAGTCACCAGGCAAGCATATTTTCAGGCACAAAATCTGATTCTTAACTGTATCTCTCTCTTAATAGATGTCAAGATGGCTGTCTTAAATCTGACAGACATGAGATCTAAATTTCTTCACAGCAAAGACCAAAATCAATAGTTAACCTGAGTGTAACCTCTCTGCTTGAAACCCATGTGCACTTAATTTAGGAATTACAAATTAATTAGTATGAATTATTATAATACAAATGATCAAAACACCATTTAGCATGAAGAACAAGCATAGCACAGGGCTTAAAAAAACAGCACAGCTTGTCAGTGAAGTATCACAAGGCTTGAACCATCCAATGCTTTTTTCCTGCACCAGGAGCTACGTCATATTGTAGGTCTGCAAAAACCAACAGTGCAGGATCTTACTCCAGGATGCTGAGGGGTCTGAGCAAGGACAGACTTGTATCCTACATTTAGCATGAAATCACATCGGTTTAGAAGAAGAGCAGAATCAAAGAAAAACGACTGAGGAGGAAACAGTTAAACAAGATTCATTTATAGGACAAACATATTTAATATGAAAATGCAACAGGAAGGGTTTTCTGCCTCATTTCTAATTCTCTACTATGATCCCAGGACCTCTTCTGGTTACAGACTATGTCAAGCCACAGCATCACCTTGTCCTCCTCCTCCCCCAGCCCAGACTGAACAGCACTTGGCCCTTTGCTTGATGCTTCTTTCCCACCTCAAATGCCACCACAGCTCCTTCACATCAACACTCAGCAGCAATAACGCGAGATGCGGAAGCTCAGACTCAGAAACCCATTGATCCTGGAAAGGCAGAATGCTTTGGGGGTTTCAGTTCATGGATATGCAGTTCCTCCTTCCTCCAGCTCAGGCCTCAGGTGCTGGCAGGACAACAGAGCTGAGATTCAGCCCACAGACCCAGAACAACCATTGCTCCAGAGGAGGTGTCATTTACCACAGGCAGCTTTTATTTCCAACGGGTTTCCACTGTCAGTTGTTCTCCCCAAATCAATGTTATCAATCCCACTTGTAATTTTACAAACTTCAAAGGGTTAAGGCAGCAAGCGCGTTTATTGACTGGTGCTTCTTGGTGGGATCAGTAAAGCATGACTGATTAGAGCCCAGTTCTAAAGAGCCCAGCTTTGTGAGGCTGGAATAAATAGGAGTCTGTCAATAACTCAGATCCAGGCATATTGACATAGTTTACAGCCTCAATAGGCAATTAACACTTTACAGTGGATATTACCCAGTGGCCTCCCCATGTTTTACTGCACATTTTCTGCCGTCAGCTGCAATATTGAAGGTTTGGAATAGAAATGATATTGGACAGACTGCACAGAAATTTCTTTAACATCTGGGAGACAGCACAGTTTTGTTCCTCCCTCTTCACTCACACCCACTGTCTCAAGCCTGCACTGGAAAACTCGAGAAACGCTTAACCGAGTGAATTCAATCTGTTGCATGCTGAAAGCCTTTAGGTGGGTGACAACCTCAGCCTCTTCTCCTAGCACAGGAGAAACTAAGGGGAGAAGCTAAGGTGACAAACAGATGTCCCTTCGGCAGACAAACTACCCTGATAAATAACCGAAACTTAGCCAGGAGCAACTAAAGCTGAAATAGCTGATACAAGTTACATTCAGCTCACACTCATCTCTCATCATCAGGTCCAAGCCCACACCAACACAGAACTGCAGCAGCGCTTCCCAGTAGTCTCACACAGAGGGAAGGAAAAAAAAGTCTACAACAAGATGGATCCTTTCTTGGTTTTCCAGCTCACTTGCCCTAGAGAAATAGGCTGGATTAGCAGCTTGATGTGACCATCATGATATTTTATTCCAACACCTCTGCACCAACAACATCAAAAGACAAAGCTGTGCAAAGCAACTGAGAACTCCTCCCAGGCTCGCTGGTGTTGGCACACAGCAACCTGCCCTACCACTGCATAGCTGGGAAGGCCAAAGCAGAACGCTGAACCAAAGCAGAGCTTACAGCATTTTGCAACATCTACCTATTAAAAAAAACACATCTCTTTTCCTCATTAGCAACAAAAACAATGTTATGTACTTACCACAGAACAACAAACTTGAGAGAAAACCTTCTCAAACCCAACAGCACTCTGCCTATAGCCCAGAACAGACCTGCCTTACCCAGCACGTGCTCGTTTACAAACATGAAACCTGTTGCAAAGGAGGTGGCAGGGCCCATCCCCCCGGCAGAGCAATGGGCCACGGGATCGGGGAGCAAGGGGGAGGGTTCTGTCCTCCCCGACTTGTGATGGTTTGGAAGTTTTAATGATATGCTGTCAAATCATTGATTTCCTAGGTGTGCTGTTGAGGTATAAGGGAGGAGAAAGCTTCCCAACGAGACTGCAGTGTTCTTTAAGGCTGACACGTGAAAATGAAGAGGTTTTTGCTCCTTAAAGCTACACAAAGTTACAGGTTCTGAGTGAGAGAGAAAAGGCCTCATTGGTTCAGACAAAGGCCCAAATGAAGTTACATGGAGATCAGCAGCACCATTAAGCACAAGCCATAGAATTCCCATGGCACCGTTTTCAGCAAGAAAAGGAAATCATTTGCACTATTTGCCTCTTGCAGAGGATTCTCTCTTACTTCCCTTTGCTTTAGAGTTCTGTAGATCACAGATTACATGACTGTGAGGGGCGATAGGGGATTGATCTTTATTTATCCCATGTTCAGCAGCAAAAGACACCAATGGAATATCCAGGAGCAGTAGAAACTAACCTAGAGAGCAGTTTTTAACTTCTTTAGAAACTGTGGAATGCTTGTAGACAATTATAATATTAGTCATGTATTTTTGATCCTTGCTTTTTTGACTACTGAAGCATTGCATTGGTTTCAGCTTGTTTTGGGCAGAGTGAATGTATCAAATAATTGAAATTGGTATCCTGCGTTTACATGCATTGGGTGGGTTTGCAAATACGTTTGCTATGAGCCATTCACCTTTGCTTTGAAAATTAAGAATTTGGAATTATAATCTGTTTAATGGAAACCTTGGATAAATGTAACTAAGGACAAAGTCATCAGGATTTAGAGGAGGGAGAGCACAGTTTCCAAGGGTGCCTGAACTGCTATGGATCCTTTAGTCCTGTATCAAAGACTACCCATTGGGTATCTGTTGCTGATGCTTGAATACAATTATCCAGCTAAGCCAAGGATAAGCAGAGCCAGAAGCACACGGGCAGAACCCCAATTGTTATTTTGGATGATTTCTGCTTTTACCAGAGTAGAAATCTGGATCCAGAGACCAGCGACAGAAAGGAAACTTTGTGCTCCTGTGTTAATCATGTGTCTGCTGATCACAAATCTCAACAACATGAAAGAAAACAGTTAAAGAATAGCAGCAAGATCAGAGATAACAGCTGGATATGTAGTGGCTGGCCTTCCTCTTGGTGTTTCTTTTGAGAGAGAGAAATAGCATCGTGGCTTTCTTCCCTCTCCCTGCCCCTCCACATATGGGACCTGTACTCTCAAGCCATTCTTGCAGAGGCCTTGCTGGGACCTGCTTCCTCCAGCAAAAAATAAATCTTAAGTTACCCTTCTGAAGGCAGAAAAGACAAATAAGCACAGTCCCAAACATGAAACCAACCATTTCTCTCTGCCATTTCTACAAGTTCAAAAGAAAAAGCCTCCCTAACAGAACTGCTGGAGACATTGCCAAAGGAGACAACGTGCAGCCTGGTCTTGAGCGGGTACCTGAAGGAAACGATCACTTCAAAGCCGTTGCCATTAATAACTCTTACTGACACTCCAAAGAATGGACTACATAAGAACAAAGTGAACCACACACTAACAGCACATTTTCCCAAGCAGGAACAGTCCTGAAGGTCTGAGTTCTGGACTTGAAATTGCAAACTGCACCAAGGGGCAAAGGGCTTGTCAGGAAATAAGGTGATGTTCAACCAAAGCACAGATGGGCAGCTCTGGTCTTAAGAAATTCTGGGTGTTAGTGCCTCAATTAAAGGGGGAAAAAAGATCCCAGCAGTGAACTCGGGCAATCCACAGCTATTACTCCGTGCTTGCACTAAGCTTGTTTCCTCTGTGGCCCCTTTGCTGGGTGCTGTCCCCACCGTGCCCCATGGATGCAGGAAACCCTGCTCTGGTAGCCATGACCCTCATACAGTGCTCTGCCAGGCGAGGACATCTGGCAGCTCCTCTGATCTGAAGGCCTGTGGTTTCCTTTGTGATGTGGCAAAGCACATGGCCCCTAGCACATCTGTATAATTAATGAGAGGGGAAAATACGAGCAACACCAGAAGAGAGAGAGAGAAATAAAAGAGCTCTTGAAGAACAAAAGTGGTTCGGGGTTTGAGAGCAAAATGATCTCTGTGGCACAGAACTACAGCAGGATGGTTCAGCTTCCATGTGTTGGGGTGTCTGGGAGATGGAAAGGGCGCTGCTTGCACCACGTGCTGCTGAACAAGTTTCTTCGTCTCTTCAGATTTCTGAAGTTTCACCAGTTTCTGACCTGCAGGGCTTGGACACTGTAGTTACATGTAAAACCGTGGTCTCAGCTGGACCCAATAATAGGATAGAAACAAGGAAAAAATAGTCATCTGCCTATTGCAACAGGGAGTCACTACCACATCTGCAACGCATTTTTAACACTGCTTGTTGTGTTTTGCTGCACTGTTGTTTTTTAATGAGGGGACGCGTGGTATGATGAAGGGACAGCAGAAGGTTTGGCACAGCTGGCACCTGTGTGCACACAGCAGCAGCACCAAGAGCTGCACGATGCTCGGCAGCTCCACGTGGGGCAAGGATAGGTCAGCACCGCTGGGACCTCTGAAGCCACTGCATCACCTCTGAGCCTTTTCCATCCTTTGCAACAGCGTTATCTGGAAAAAAGAAGAAACAGAAATGAGCCTTTTTCTCTTAAAGGAGAAAATCTGAAAATTCAAAGGAAACTTTTGGTGTGATTTATATTTATCAACACCTGTAAGCAGGGAAGTGTCGTATTAATTTCTGCCCCAACACGTGACCACAGGTAGGGGCTGAACTCCCATGTTCATATTACAGATGTTCTGCTCAGAGGTTCGTGGTGGCACCCTCCTTCATGGGACTTTGTTTCTCTTTGCAGAAGCCTGAGTGTCATTCCATTGCATTAATGGATACTTAACGTGGTACCAAGTATTTTTAGGTGAGCCTTTATTTTAGATTTCCCATTATTATGAATTCATTTTACATTGGAAGTGGCAGTCCAACTTCTAATTAATTCACCTGGTATTAACATTGCTCTCACAAGTGCATCCATAGGTGCTCAAGTGCAGTCTAGCATCAGTTAAGTGAGAGTTAATGGACACTAAAAGTGCCACTTATTTTTCCAAGTGATCCATTAGGTAAAAAGAAGAAGAAGATAAAAGGCAGCGGATTCCTTTCATAAGATAACACAGAGGTCTGTTCTGCACATGTCAGGTTTGTTTGGATACCAAGGATGGCCTTTAAAGCACACGCTGAGTATATGCATATCTGAGGTGTCAGAGTGCAAGGAGCTGATGAGAGAAAGGCGAAGATAGGGCAAAAAGTTGCACTGAGGATATGGAGGAAGGCAGGGAAGCTCAGGAGAGAAGGCAATTATTGATTGGTGCCAGACAGACAGAGGTGATGCAGCCACTGTTTAGGCAGCAGTTCTGAATGAGCAGTAAACAGCAGAAGCTCATCAGTGGCTGCTTAGTAAAAAGTCTCATACAAGTGAAATTAGTTTTCCCTTTAATTAGAATTATCTCTGAGCAACTGAGAAAGCAATAAACACACACTAAACCCATCTAAGATTTAGCTTCCTCTTTCATAAAGATGTCATTAGTGATTTGAAATATCTCAGTCTTAAGGTAGTTTTAAGATTGTTAATACAAAACAGTATTTTCAGCAAGGTGAGGAGCAAGAAAGGATGCTTTTCACTGATATCCAAATGAAAGTGAAGAGCTCCGAGCTTTCTGAATCATTCTAAAAATCACTAGAACAAACTTGATCATGGGGCAAAGCCAGCTATAAGCAGCATTCAGGCTTAACATCCAATAAGAGTGGGCAACAGCTGCTGTTTAACCTACTGGGTAGATTCACCTCCTTCACTTTATATTGTATAACTCTGCTTCAGAAGGTGAGACACAGGAAATCCAGACACACATATTATGCAGCAGGGAAGGTCTGGGTGCTGTATAACTTGCCTTAGTGAGCAATACTATCAGGTTGATGCAATCATTGCCCCAGGAAGAAGCACATACCAAGTAACTGTGTAAAATAGCAGATGTCCTTAATTATAATTTTACCAAATGATTACACTCTGTGAGCATTTTCCCTCCCACCCTCTCCAAACTTCAGTGTACAGCACTAAATGCTTTAAAATCCAAAGGTTTTGTTCAGTGTGTTAACACAGACATCCTCCCCATTCCCAGTCCTGCACCCAGGCTGATGAACTACAGCACTGTTTAGGCAGCAGAAGGCAGCACAAGGAGATGCAAAAGCAAAACCAGAGTTCACTTTCTAAAGTTTGCCTTAAGAACAGGAATGCTCAGAACTTTCCTGTTTAGATGTGATAGACAAGCATTAAAGCAGACTGATGGGTAAAACCATATGTACATACATACACACACGATACATACATCTATTGGAAATGGGGGCCAGAAAGGGGTGCAGTGACAGCAGCAGCAGCCAGCAGAGGAGATGTGGCTCTCAGCAGGCCATGGGGAACAGATGGAAGGGAGATGCAAAAGCAGCAGAGAGCTGCATGAAGCAGAGCGAGGTGGGGGCAATGTGGGCAGCATATTTTGCTGCTTATTTAATTCTTCCCTCTGTTGGTGCCAGCCTCCAAAACGTCTTACTACCGCTCTGTTCCTCTCTCTGATGTACGTAAGCATAGAGCTCAACGGAGCATGCTAAAACAACTTCATAAAGCACCTGAAAAGCAAATTTAGGAAAGCATTTCACTTTTAAAAATCTACTTTCATCAGTTTAAGGTAATTAGTTCTGGGAGATGGCAATAGAACAGTGAAAGCTGCTGCGAGTGACAGCAGTGAAACTCCTGACACAGACGCGGTGCAGATTGCAGGACCAAATAACACTTCCTATGTTTCAGAAATCAGGTTGTCAACAGTGTTTCCAGGCCCTGAAATTAGCTGAAGTAATCAGGAGCTGTTGGCAGTAAGCAGCAGGCAGCTTGTTCACTTGCTTTTCTTTTCCACTGCTACTCCAAGAACCTTTGCAGCTAAAGAAAATAATAATGTAAAACCATATCTATAATAGCCTTTGGGTGAGTTTCCTCCTTCCTGCATCCATGGGGTGGCCTTCTATGAGTGAGTTTTGGGTGGTGAAAGAAGGATCACCTTTGAATTTGTTCTTTTGTCTTATTTCGTACAGCTTATTTGTGGTTCAATAATCACGACGTTCTCCCCATGGATGGGGCTGCTTGAGGAATCTGGTAATACCTAACAAAAATAAAAGTAATAAAAGGATCCTGTCTGCCAAGCAAAAAGTAATTGTTTTGCACTTAGGAACTCTACTGCTTGGAGAATGGCTCTCTTTCTGTGTTTGTCACTCTGCATTGGAGATCTGATAAATTCTGACTGGCAAATACAGAACTGCCCCCACTTCTGACCTCTCTAACCAAGGTAATCACTGCAATATTGAGACGTCTTCTGTCGTCACAAGGTAGGAAGTGGTTATTTTTCCCACTTTACCAGACAAAGAACATTGTCTTGCTCAGAATCACATGGCAGGAGTGGAAACGAAGCCAAGCCTGCTGGCCCTCGTCATACGCTGATTCCTGATCTCCTTCATCATGACCTAAGGAATCTGGGGATTTTTTCTCCTTTGTTTCTTTTTCTTCCTGTACTCAGAATGTATTTATGTTTTATTTTGAACCTTTTCTGCCCAGCCCTTCAGGCCAGAACCACAACCACAGATACACAACTCCAGAAGTTAATGCTGCCCTGTGATTTCTTACCAATGGGTTTTGCACTGCTGCCTTTGTATTCCCTGACGATCTGAAATGCACACACAACAGGTAAAGTGCACAATAACTCAGACCCCTAGATTAAAATAAAACGGTTGTGGTCCCACAAAGGCCAATTCAGATATGCAGCACATGTTATTCTATCAGTGTTTAATTACACTTCACAATAGGGTACTTGAGTTCCCTATTTCCCAGATAGATGTACTTTAAAAGACCTGGCAAGAGCCTGCTTTCTGCACCTCCATCCAACCAACCTTAACCAAACTGCTTGCATTTATCCTTTTCCCACAGGAGCGGGTTTGGACAACTCCTGTTTTTCCAGAAGCATTTTTTCCATCTTATCCTAACACTTCTTGGACCAGGCAGCTCACACTGCACAGCCCCAACCCTTGCAAGATGTCTTCCCAGTTTATCAACTTTTCCCCTTTAGTTTCTGCATGAATGAGCTCCTCAACTCCTCCTGATACTGCCAGCCTTGGCTCAGGCCTTGGACCTCCCACTTAAAGTGGAACATGGCATTTTTCCACCTACAATGAAGAGCTGTCCATGCAAAGGGCCTGTCTGAATGCCACAGCTTTCCACATGGCAAAGAGATGGAAGCACAGCCAGGAGAAGGAAGAAATCCAATGTTTGGGAGACTGCACCTTTGTCTGAGTATATAAATAAAGCAGGAGTTTATCATGATTTATTTACAAAAACTATTTCTAATCTAATTCTTCACATATTATCTGGGGGCAAGAGAGATGAGACACAAAAAAAAATGGCTCTTAATCAGGAGTTGCCACATGGAGGGGTTTTGATTAATATGCAAAACATAGATTATAAATAGATTTATAAATAAATGATCAACTACGGCTGCTGCTTTATTTATCTATGGACTTGCAGAAAATTTGAAGCTGAATTCTGATTAAGTGAGAATCACCACTAATGGTGCACTGGCTGGCTCAAAGGGTACCGTAAAGCAAAGTGAGAATGCATTTGCATAGCACCCTTGATTCCTAAGAACTCCCAAATGCTTTGCAGAATTAATATTATGTTTTAGGGGTCACTTTATTACTGAATTATTCATTATTATTCATTATTCATTATCATTATTCATTATAATTATTATAATCATCTATTACTGAAATACAGCCTCTGAGGAGGAAAGGTAACTATCTGCATGTATTCCCACAAAGATCTCAAAGCACTTTGCACATTAATTAAACCTCACATTGTTTCTATGCAATCCATTCCCCTCCAGCAAATTGCTAAGCCTGTGCTACCTGAAGTCCAGGGAATAAAACCAAGGAAAACTCATCAGCTCTTCCTTGGTCCGACTTTGCTTCACATCCAGATCATCCTGCTGATGTCAGTGGACACCTCAAGGCATTCCCATCTGGGTGAATGCAGATCCCAAAGAACTACATTCAAACAGCTCAGGAATTAGACCCCTTTTGCTCACTGTTAGCCTAACCCAAATTTCACAACCAAGCATTGTATGACCCTGCTTCAGCCAACCCTCAGCCCTAACATTTGCAGCTCTGAACTAGGAGTCCCCATTTCCAATTCCCGGATCACTCCTGCCACAGAGGTACACACATCACCATGAGACTGAAGCTCAACACAGCACCAGATGCCTCATTGCATCCAGCAGCACTCAGAGGGCACAGGAGATGCACATACCTGCTGAATGTGCCCACGACTCCCATTTACAGTGCTTTTCAAAAAGAAGAAAGTCAAAGCATGTTTTTTTTCCACATGGCAAAGCTGTCCTGCCACTCAGTTTTCACAGCTGAGCACTTCCCAAGGTGCCAGTTCTGCAGTTCAGGGCTGGATGCGATCCCCTGAGCATGATGTGTAGCTGTAGGATGAAGACACAATGAGCAGTCCCAGCTGTGCAGGTACACACGGATCAGCACGGCTGTACCTCCCTTCGTCTCCCACACTGTGCCTGGGGAAGGTTCCTATAGCAGAAGATGTGGGAGCCCATAGACATTGCTGGAGGCTTGGCTGTGCATAGGTCACACCTCACCCAAGTGTGAGCCTGTACTTATTGAGTCCAACAGAATTTCCTGTTATGTGGCAGGTTTGGGAGACTCTTCTTCCATCCCATATTTTGTGTCCATCTCATTTCTGATTTCTTCATCATGACAACCAGGAGGAAAAACAAAACAAAACACTTTTCCCCTAATAAACCAAGCCAACCTCCAAGCTTACCCCTCCCCTACTTCCATCTCCTTGTTTCCAAATGTCCCTACGAAGGGATTTCACTCCAAACCACTCTGATTATTGACAGTTTCCATGCTGAGCCCAGATTCTTCTTCCATAGTTGGACTCCACATGGAAGAAACCACGTGCTGACAGGGCCCTGCTTCCTCTCCACCCAGCAAGTTAGCAACATGGACAATCTATTGCCTAAACACAAAGAGTTCTACCACAGCAATAATTGTCTGGGGAGGACGTTACCAGTCACTGCCCAATTAGAAGAACGTTGAATGCACGGAAATGCCTTTTGAATAAACACTTGAAAACCCTCAATGAAACTGTAAGAGAGAGTTACTGCAGATTTACTACCCAGGAAAGAAAAGCTCTTCACGGCACCACTAGGAGCTTATTGCTTCTGTTTAATGCTGATAAATGCAAGAGATTCACAGTTCCACTGCAACCTGGGGTAGACCAGCTTAGCAGGAAAATAAAATCAAGGTCTTACGATCTGCCCACAGAGAGATGGAGGAGAACCGCCACATCTTCAAGCTGCACATTCTGCATAGTACTGCAAGCAACATGGGACACATCGTTCCTCAGGAAGCCAGCAGACACATGGCTGGTACAGATGGGTTTGTCCCAGGCCCTGCCAGAGCATGGTGAGCTTGAGTGGGTGGGAGCTCCATGGGTGGGATACCCACCCCTTGGTTTCAGTATATAGGTGGAAAGTGAGGCTGTGGCACATCTGTAGCAGTGACAAGCCCTCTCCTCCTGCTGCCTCACCTGAAGAAAAGGAGCACCATGAAACGAGCCCAGTGACCAGCCCTATTGCTTCTCTGCTGTGGGGATGCTTAAGCAACATTTAGATTTTCTAAACAAATGTGACTGGTAAGGAGGAAGGAAGGGGTTGGCTCTATTTATGCTAACCCACATTTCCCAGCTTCCCAGGCAGCAGTCCTTCCTGCATCAGCTCAATGGGAATATTCACAGCCCCAGGGAGGGCACCTCTGCATATTTGTTCCACAAATGAACCTTGACATAAAGGTCTTGCCCTTGCTGATGAGCACATATGTACTGTTCTCTGTATTCACCGTTCTTGGCAATAGGGAAATATATATGGGATATTTTTTTTTTCCCTTTCCTTAAGAAAGGAACAGTTGGGAACAGCCTAGTACTCAAAAACTAAACACCCAACCAAAATCATTGCCACTTATCATCATGATTTAAACACATTTCCTCCTTAGTGACCCAGTACATGTGTCTGACCCTCAAGGGAACACCCAGGGCTGGGTTGCTAGCTGTGCCCTGCAGCACCACCACCATCTGTAGCAGGACAAGGGGCATGCTACCATTTCCAAAGCAGTCTCTGAGATGGCACTGCATGGACAGAGTGCAACAGAACCCCACAGTCCACTTCTGTGTCCTAAATTTGCTCTGAAGTGCAGATTTCTTTTCATTGGGCATTTAAGCACAGGCATTGGAAAGATTTTGGTCTCCACCGAATCACTCATTAAAGCAAGAGATTAAACGAAATCACTTAGATATTCACCCTGCACAACTGAGAGGTCAGAAGCCCTACATGATGTGTCCCACATACCTGTTGCTTGGAGGCAGATTGACTCTGGTGCTGTTCTTACAGATCAGGGCTGGTTCTTTTCTAAGAAGGGGCCTGTGACTGGACCAACAAAGGGCAGCCTCCAAGGTCCGGCCACTTGTGTATAACAGAGCCTACATGGCCTCTTCAGCTGATAGCAGCTCTTCCTACAGCACGGCTGACAGTGGCTGATGTTTGTTTTATTTCAGCATTGGCTGCTGCAGTTTGGAGTTGAGCAAGCAGGAAAACTGTGCTTTGAAGACCTTTCCCTCCTCACATTGTCCGTGCTCCAGAAAGCAATCCCTGGGGTAACAGTAGAGGACAGTCAATGAAAATTTCCCTCCAGGCTCCAACGATTATTTGTTGACCAAAAATAATACTAACCGTGATCCGAAATTGTAGTAATTAAAGGAATAATGTCCAAATTTAATTATTGGGCCCCTCACACAAGTAAATGGAATTATCTTCAATGGTGTTCCAGTTACACTGCATAGCTGCAGCATTCACTGACTGGCACTGAGAGCAAATATCTGTGTACTTGTAAACGTGGCAGCATCTACTGCAGCTTTTTGGGGAATAAATTAGTGGGAGGAAGAAGTAACTTCCTTGGCTGTGCAGAATAGTATTGCCTTGGTGCAGAGCTTGTACCCCTTGAGCATCTTGGACAGGATCCCTGTGCTGCAGAAGGGCAATATTAGCTGCCCAAAGAGTCAGAATGATAGAGAAATCAGCAGCTCTTCTCAGCTCATAGGCTGGGCAATGGGGAAGAGGTTTGGTCTCACACACAAGGTCTTCAGGAGGGCTGTGGCAAAGCTGGGAGTGGGCTTCCTGTTGGCAAATCACAGTGCAAGCGTTAATTGCAAAACTGTCTATTTTAGGATTGTACACAGATTTTATTTGACAAGCCAAATTCTGACAGTTCACTCTTCATCAGCAGAGTTCCTGCTCTAAATTACCAAGTGCCAATGGCACTCAAGGTAAAGCAGTGCGATAGTAACCACGGATTGTTTGAAGGTCCTGCCTCACAACGTCTATTGAAAATTGAGCATATAGGGCAAGGAGAAAAGAAAAAGCTGCATCCATAGGAATCATTTTGAGCTGACACAATGCACTGTTGTGGCTTTTTCCCTTCACAGCTTGCGTGCAGCAGTTCAGCTCGTTCTGTTTTCCCTACCAGCTGCTGTATGAACAGTGCCCCTGTCAGCAGGAAGTTACAAAGAAATGAATGAAGACTGATGATTAACGAAGAAAGAGGGTGAATATTAATCATGGAGTCAACATTTGATGGGAGCACTGATGGAATAGTGGTCCCACTGGAAGTTGTTAGGAGTTGATTTTTATGCCCCTGGGCAGTAGCTTTAAACCACGACTCATGATGGAAGAGAGGTAGCTCATAATGTTTTAAACAGGCCATGGTGGAAAACATACCTTCTCCCTCACCTCCCCAGCTCCTCTCTTTTGTTGTGCTACAATGAGAACAGAGTTCCACCGTGCATCCTACATTTGCCCAGAGCACCCAAACTGTACAGATCAAACCCTTAAGCAGGCTCAAACAGGGACAGGACATTTCCATTTTTCCTTGCTGTTCTACCAGAAGTCTACAAAGTCGTCTTTGACAACACACTTCTATAGCGAAATAACTGAAGTATGAATTTTGGTTGTTTGCAACCTGATTCAAACCTCTTTGAAGGCAATAGGAGTCACAGCTCCACTATAGAGCAAAGCTCTCCTAACCTTGGCTGGAATTTCCTGTACCACACAAATTAATGAGCGTACTTGCAATCAATACTGCGTATGAAGTGCACAGCTGATACTCTCTTTCTTTGATATTATACAAAATCATTCATTATACCAGACCATTCATTTTTCTGATGAAAAAAAACAACTTGCAGATGCTGCCTTCAGGCAAGCTTCATCCACTTCCCAGACCCAACCAATGATCCAAAATGGAGATATCAAATACTGTTTGGATACTGCAGATTTACTGCACGCATCAACTTTAATTGGACAGTCAGAAAAGACTTGCAAAGTCACTCGAGTATGGCAGCAGCCCAAAACTGAAGTTAATGTGAGTTGGACGCACACCAACATGCAGCTCTTCTAACAGTCCCATCATACAAAATAAGCTGTTACAAGTGTTTTACAATTTCTCCTGCAAGTGTTTCAGGGGGTGTTTTGGAGGGGTGGAGAAACAGCAAGGAAGGAAGAGCTGATATCAAATGCTGTAATTCTGTTGAAGCTAACAGGATACTGATGTGTCACTACGACAGTTTTCCAATGTTTCTGTGGTCCTCATTAATCTGATCAGCACTCAGAAGGATGCAGAAATCACTGCACATGGGCTCTTCCATGAACCCTGCTCTACAACTTAATCTGTGCCATAGGATGTTGTGTCCTCATTTGGCCATGCAACAGCAAGTGTGTTATTTGTCCAGAGAAAGTTCTGGATTTCAAAACACAGGCAGCTTTCCTATTGCCTTTCCTATTTCCTACTTGGAGCACAATGTCAGGCAGATGACAATAGAAACCTGATAGGGTTTGCATGCATTTCTCTGGAGATTTAGGCTGCGATCTCTTGCCATTCAGCAACTATTCATCTCCCAGAATGAAGTGACTGTTCACAGGATGGTTACAGTTCCACTTATGTGTCCTACAGGAAGAAGGACAAAGCCAGAAGTGTCCCTTTAATTTCAGCAACAGTAAAGACAGAAGGGAGCCACAGCACAACTACTCACAAAGAGTCTGAGATTCAACAGAGAAAGTCTTACAAGTGCACTGAGGCCATAAAGAGCTGAACAGTAGAAATCATTTAATCCTCAGTGCTGCATTTTATCCACAACATTGGCCCTTCAACAGCCCAGAACCCTTCAGGTGCATTTCCAGAGCTGATTACTGCTGTTCCAGGCAAGTAATCTGCAGACACGCAGGTGATTTGCTGGGAAGCTGTCTGCTGCTGCTGCTCTCAGACCCTGCTCCCTTTTTTGCCTTTCAGTTTCCAGAGCATCCTCTGTGCACTAAAAAACGCTCCATGCTTCTCCTCTTGCTTTCACAGCAGCTGCTTACAGAAAGCCAGCAGTATAAGAGGCAGCAGACACAGAGGCAGCCTTTATTCTAATACTCTTGCAAAACTGGGTGCTACCTTGCAAAGGGTACAATGCATCGCAGCTCCCCTACATAAATAACTTTTTAATGCACCTGTCATTTCAGATGTCACACCAGAGACAAGGTCAGGCTCGGAGAGAAATCAGCCTGCTCCATCCTTGACCCGTCATTCATCATGGCATTTGTCCACAGCCAAGCAGCCCAGCTGGTTAACAGGGAAAAAAACCTTATCTGAGCTCTAAAAGGTTCCCATTTCTGATAGGAAGAACTTATTAATAATACTCTCTGGAAAGCAGCGGGAGTTCTGATGGACAGCTTTGCAGGGACATTTTTCAATAGAGAAGCTTAAAATCCTATATTTATGCACCAGATCAGCAGGCTGGAGGAGATGAGAGGTTAATTTTGCAGACAGCAAATGGTGACTGTTTGTAAGTTATTAGAGAGGGAAATATGCCTTCAGTGTTATGGGGATATACGAGCCTTGCCTTCACCTTTCCCCATGTATCATGCTGCGTGTCATCATAGGCACGTTAGCACGTTGTGCAGGTCCCCTCAAATCACCGGGCAATAATTAGCATTGCCAACTGCTGGTTCTTACCTCTTTTACAGGACCCAGCTCAGTTCTTAAAACACGCACCCCCTGAATTCACATTAACTTCAGGAAAAGATTCCTGGGTCCTGTGGAGTTAAGAATAAAAACTATAAAAGCTTTAAAAATGGCAGCTTTATTCCTAATGCAGATAACTGCAGGCTTACGACAGCCTCAGAGGCTTCTGGCATTGGTGTCAGGGTTTGTGATTTGGGGGTGTGTGAGAGCAAGGAGAGAATGAGAAAAGGGAAAAGAGAAAGCAGGGGTAGATTCACAGTAGCTTAAAGAGCACTGACTGTGTGCTCAACAGCTCACTGACCTCGTTGGAGCGCCGAATGCAGGGCACAGGAGCCACATGGATTGGGTACGGACTCAGGCTGACCTCTGAAATCTGCACTCACAGCATTTTATGAGCTGATTGTTGTTAGACCCACAGACTAAGGCAGTTCATGGGCTCAAGAACACAGAAGCAAGTTCCCACGGCCTAAAGTTTCCAAATTGCATAGTAAAGGCTCATGTATGAGCAATTAAGCCATCGCAGCTCTAGAGTTTTCCACTTAGTTCAGCTTTATTTTGTTGCAAGCTGAATTAAACTGCTATATTACATTAGCAGATGTACCCCTAAGGAGCACTGCAGACCCTACCTACGGCTCAAAGAACAACACTGGGCTGGTTGGTGTCTGCTCTATCTATCTATCAGCTCTAGCATGGCTTCTGATATGGATATAGAAACTGTATTTTGAGATACAGCACAACCATCTTTACTTAATGTCTACTTAATCTCTACCATGTCTACTTAAGACACCTGGTATGGGGATGTCACCTGAACTGGTGTTGCTCATATGCCTTCTGTTCTCCTTACTTAAACAAATTCTCACCTTGCCAATGCAGTGCAGTTATTCAGACTACGGCTGGGATTTTCAGATCCCAAACTCCTCATGGATGGCGCTGGCTGTACATACAGTCTCCTTTGAAACCCAGGGCCATGCACAAAGCCCTGCCTCACTTTCAGCAGAGCCACCCTCGCCCTCCAGCTCTTACTATCCCCAATCTTTCCCCATTCCTCAGCTCAGCTCCCATCATCGCTCTCCCTGTGCTGACTCAGCGTCTCCCTTAGAACTCATTTGTTTGCTCCAAAATGCTTTGCTTCCTCTGCTTTGTTTCCCTGGACCTAACATTTTTATTTGATTTTATTTTATTTGCCTCCTTTCTCCCTCCCTCCACAGGGTGACAGCTATTTTATCACCTACAACAAGAAATGCTGAGCCTGTCGTGCAGGCAAAACATTTGCAAAGGGGCAGGGGGTACACAGAAAGCAGTAGGAAATTGATAAGGGTTGTAAAGTAGCTTTATAAAAATGCCGACAAGCCTGCTCAGGGCACAGAGCACCTGCACCTCTGCCCCCGGCAGCGCTTCCTTCAGATGCTCCTATTGTTTTCATTACTATTTGTGACTTGATCATTAATAAATTACTATTACTTTTTTTTTTTTTTTTTTTTTTTTTTCCTGTTGGCTCCAGCCACCAAGGGAGCCAGCAGGTGCACCACTTTTACAATTAGCCCTCTGTAATGCATGGTTGGCAAGAAAAGTTGTCCGCAAGCTGCAGACTTTACCAACTGCTCGATGGCAGCAACTAGAGGACAGTGTGCAGGAAAGCACCTTCATGTGGCAGCTCACACAGCCAGAGGGGTTCAGTCTCAAACTTGGGGTCCTGCTTGTGAAGGTGAGTGGTAGAGGCAGGGGAAGAATGTTCACAGGCCATCTATGGGGTAATGAGATCACAGTAAGTCTTACTGAAACCATTATTTCCATCATCTAAGATACTGTCCTGGTTAGAGGCAGCAGTGCAACTCATTAAACAGGAATCTGACTGATTAAACTGTTTTGGTTTGAGGAGGGGAAGTTTAGCAGTGAAATCAGAAAGTTGCTTCTCTCCATCTGCAGATTGTGCTCACTCACAGGCAGGGCTCTGGCTTTTCAGATCAGTGCTGTTCTCTGCGTTTGTGTTGGTAAAATTATGGTTGTAACAAATTCCCTTTGTGATAGAATATCATTCCCTCAAATACCACCATCACTGCATTGTCCTGTCCAGCAGCAGCTAAGTGGCACAGGCTGGGTGTTGTTTCAGTTCAGCCACATCAGGGATTATCAGCACAAGGAGTGTGCAGAGCTGTTGTGTAGTTTTTCCCCCAAAAAAGACAGTGCAAAGCAGAAAGCATAAACCACTTGGTGATACCTATACAAGGCAAATGAAAAGTGAAAAATCCATTGCAAAGTAAATGACCACAGACCTCAGATCAGGCACGTAGCCAGCAATCCAGGGAAGCTGTGTATCTTTGTCTCTGAGACAGTTTTCTTCCAGTCCCAATGAACTCAGGTGTTTCACGTAGTTCTGATGGGAAAGCATGTTCCTCTCTTGGAGGAAGTCAGCTGGAACATGAAACTAATAAAGAAAGAGAAAAGAAAAAACATATATATTTAAGATGACATGCTGCTGAAAATCACCAGACTCAGAGCTTGCATTGAGCAGAGCAGGTTCCATTGATGCTGCTCTTCGGCCTTTGATAGCAGCTGTACAGGGTGCTCCAGAGAAGAACAAAGCAGCAACCCTGTGACAATCTGCCCCTTTTACTGCTGCAGGCACAGATCCAATCTGGGGACTGATTCATGCTTTGAATCATAAGATTAGAAGTCTTCTCCAGTATTTCCTTCCATAGAAGGAAATCGGACATCTCATAAGTGGCTTCCAAACAAGCATCCAGATTCCTTGCATCCTGCTAATGTGAACTGGACGTTAAACCAGCAGCCAAACAAAAAGACTGATTTGCTTTTCTCACACTACTTAATACCAGAATCAAAATGCATAAAATCAAAAACATTTCATAAGAACGTCTTCATTTGCAGACTCAAGTCACTATGAATTGATCATAACAAATACAGGAGACATTGAAAGCTCCTCTCCTGTGGCTCTCAAGGTCCAAACCTCTAATCTTGGTCACTGCATTTTCAGGCCACTGCAACCCAACAGGCACTTCTAAAAGAGCAGAAAAAAACCTAACAGGAGAATGCTGTCATGTCAATAGCTTTTCTAGTGAGTGTAATGAATGCAGACAACACAAGAGTACTTTGATAGAGGAATCCCATCTGTGTCTAACCAGTAAATCCATGCTGCGCAGTTTGCGTTCAGTGCAACCTGTTTCCTTCCTGAGAAAACAGAACACCAGGAGACTTTGAGGTAGAGAATTTAAGGCAGAACCAGTTGGTACAGCCTTATTCAGGATAAATATGAAAGCTCAAGGCAGATTCTCTTGCCCCTACTGTAATATATGCTATAAGTTAAGATCTACATGTATATCCAATCGCATTTGTGAAGGTAGGGAGGGGAAAAAAATCACCGTGTAGTTAGACACAATTAAATGAGTTACATAAAGGGCACATCTTTAAAAAAAAAAAGTCTGAAAACTTTGAAACTGAAGTGGAATGGAATAGCAGCATGAAATGTCAGAGCTGAGTTAAATCCCAGCTTCAGAATCAGTCCTCGATCCAGCCAGAATAGGTCACCCAGCCTTCATCCTGCCAAATTTACACTGTTTGTTGAAGTATGCAACTCATAAAGTTAGAACCAAAAGCTGTCCCTCTCCACTGCAGCTCAAACACACCATTCTCCCTACTGAAAAACTGCCAGTGTTTTCTGTTTTCTCTTGTTCCCTTCCAGATTTATTCTTGCCATGCCCAGCTGTGAGCAGGGCAGTGAGCAGGGGGTCGGGGCTGTGCAGGCTTCATGGGGCAGCCCAGGCACTAGCTCCTGTATGCCTTGTGCAGACCCCATACCATGAAGCCATTAGAATTCCTCCTGCAAGCAGCATGCTGAGTCCCTTAGCTCCTTCCTTTCACTTGACCTGAACTATAGGTTCTGCTGGTTGTGAGCTCAATCACTGTCCTCCCCAGGTCTGCTGTTAAACCTTGGCTCTAAGAAACCAAGAAATTAATCTCTGGTGCCCGACTTTTCGCAGCCCAGCGTGCTCTACAGCAGCTATGCACAACCTCTGATCCCCAACTGCACGGCCTCATCCATAAACAAAGGTACCTTGTGGAGTCTGGTGAACCCAGCTGATCCCTCACTAATATCTCCTGGAGCAAGCAGAGCACAAAGCCTTTCAGCTTGGAAGTTTTGCATTCTCTTACTCTTGGATTAAGAAATAAAACAAATTAAACGAGACCCTCACATCCCTACGGTCTTCATTTTCTACAGCACACCCATTGCAACGGGTGAAAAGCATTGCTTTTGCCAGTTACCAGACAGAGTGTTAGTGGGTGAGACAATGCCATGCATCCCTCTGCACTGCAGACCCAGCGTGGCACTGGGGCAGCACAGTGAGGAACAAAGCCACTGTGCATTTGTTAATCTGTCATTCACACTGACAGCTGTGGGTACAGGCTGAGAGCCACGGGCAGGGGACAGCCACCAAACCACAGCCAGCAGCACTATCAGAGCAGAGCTGAAGCACCGGCACCTCAGGCCTGTCTGCAGTAATTTTCTTTTGCTGATAGTTACAAGGATCGCTGCAATATAAATTCCGCATGGAGTGCTGAGAAAGGAACGAGGCCCCGCTGCACCAAGCGCGGTGTTAGATAGGAAGAGATGACCATGTAAATAAATGGGGCACAAAGGAAGTATTTTTCCCAATTTTACAGGTGAGGAACCATGGCTAAAAGCCATAAATCAGTTTTATTGAGGGGATACAGGGTATTTACAGGAGAAATAAGAACTGAGCCTCAAATCCTTATCCACTGCTCAGTCCCATTTTGTTCCTTTTCTGCTTTGAGGGCCAACAAAGCCCACTAGAACCAACCTTGTGTCTGCCCATACAGGATGAAAACTACCTGTGCTCCTCCAAACTACCCACCATTTGCATGGGCAGTTCACCTGCAATAAGCACTAACCCTGAGCACTGATGCAGGCTGCTTTGGCACAGCAAACTACTCACTGTGTGATCAATGCAGGCGAATATTTACTATCCCTTTATTTTTTTTTCCTAAGTGCAAACAATAGAAGAGCTCCCTCCATTCTGCAACGCTCTCTTCTCCATATAAGCCATTCAGCATTCACCAATGCAATATTTTGTCATTTCAATAATCACCAGTTTATCTTTCCCCATTTTCATGGTTTCTCTGGAGACCTCTCCCCTCTCACCAGGCATTAAAGCACAAGCGGTAGATTTGGCATTTGCCACAAGTAAGGAAACAAAAGCCTTCACGATGGGAGAGAAAGAAAGCATTGGGAACCCTGCTGGGACAGCTCCACTCCCATGTGCTTCTTTCCCCTCCAAGTTTCTGCCTCCCCTCTTGCTCTGAACCAACTGCTTATATGGCAGTGCTCTGACCCGAGGGTGCAGCGGCAGAAACAATAACCCAAGTTATACTTTTTTTCAAGTCAAACATCAATTGTGCTTACAAGGCAAAAATCAGCAGTCCCTTTTCCTTCTGCCTTTATACTCAGAAATTCCAGACAGAGAACTCACTGCCTTCCCTTGTCACCCCTGTACTGCACAGCGGTGCTTCTCGCAGTGGGGCTGCAGGTCTCCAGCAAAGACTGAATTCCAGCTATGAGATGCCAGCCTCAAAGGGCAGTTGCAAACCCAGAAGGGAAAAGAGACATGAGATCACCAGCAGAACTACTTGTGCAGTGCTGTGGTTTCACCATCTGAAGAGCAGCCCCTCAGTAAACTCATTCCTTTTGAGGTCTTTGTCCTACGAGTCTCCCTCCTTGTAGCTCCCAGCCAAAAGCGCATGGAGCCATGACTGTCTCCATTGCAGAACCACTGTCCGCAATATTCCCACTCAATAATCTTTGTCGCAGACTTGAGACTATTTTTGGAAGCTTTAAAAATATCTAAGGGGCACCTTTTCTTTTTATTCAGACACAGCATCTTTTTATGTTTAATAGAGATTTGAAGAAGAAGAAAAAAAAATCTGCTTAGCACCAACATGCCTTTCTATTAAAAATAAAACAGCTGAGTAATCAAGATGACTTGGACAGGAGAAAATTCTATTTATAGAAATGTTTACTATGGTTATCACAGGGCGATAGGGATGACTGTGAACCACAGGCTCTGCTGACAAGTGGTGATGAACCAGTCACAGGAGGAGGCCACACAACAGAGAAGGAATCAACAGCTTCCTAGGTCACACATAGATAGGGACATTGGTGTGTGTCCTGGAGCACGATAAGGATGAGCCCTGAAGGAACCCAAGGAGGTTGTGGCAATCAAGGCCAGGCTGGATGTGGCTCTGGGCAGCCTGGTCTGGTGCTTGGCGACCCTGCACATAGCAGGGGGGTTAAAACTAGATGAGCATTTTGGGCCTTTTCAACCCCAGCCCATTCTGTGATTCTGTGAACACACTCAGAATCACCACATGCTCTTCTCCAAATTCAGAAAGCTCAGGAGCTGCAAGAAGGAGTATGAATTCCTGAATAATACTGCCTCTCTCTTGTATTTTAAGCAGCCAACTAACAGAAAACTATTTGTGCTGCTTTACCTGCAGGTATGGCTATGGCAGGGAAGGACAACTGAGGAGCTCTGCAAGGAACTCACTTTCTTGGGAGCATCCACTGTTCCTGTGCAGCAGACTAAGCCTTCTCCATTCTGCATCCAAAATTAGGGATGTCAGAGGAGAACTGAGTCAGATCAGTTGGATTCTCTTCCAGGCCCTGCCACCAGCTCACTATGTGACCTTGCACAAGTCACTTCATCTGTTTGTGCTGAAAGCGTCTCATCTGCAAAACTATATTTACCTTTGTTAGAAAATGCACTCATTTATAGATATAGAACGATGAACATGAGCCAAATACTGCTGCCATCTTGCTCCTCCTGGCTCTCCATCTTTTTTTGACTGCATCATTAGGTGGTTTTCCCACCCTTAATAATCAGGGCTGCTTTTAATGGCCTGAGTGTTTTTTCTCCTGGTGTTTTTTTTATGGCATCTATATAAGACAATCCAAGAAAACTACAGAATCATCTCTCCAAATTTCTCATCATGTCATTCTGCCAAAAACAACAGAAATATTTGCAAGCAGGTTGGATTCAGAGCCTTCCAGAAAGGTCCCCGTGTCTCACCTGCACCACCACGTCCCTCCTCTGCTGCTCAGGAGTTCTTACACGCAGCCACATTGCTCTCCATGGAGTTCTTGAAATGGTCCTCCTATATTTCTCTGAAAAATGACCATTCCCTTAAAATACGGCACCTCCTCTCATGGCACACTGCGATGTGACTCAACAGCACCAGAGTCGCAACTCATATTTCCACAGGGTGCCAGCATCTCAGCATCAAAGTGCTGCTGGCTCTGGACTATCATCTGCGCTGTAATTAAACTGAATCCACTCCTTGGCTTGGCTTTATCCCTGAACAATACCAGCGTTTGAGTAATACATTCTCAGGGCACTAATACATCACCTGGGCGATCCCTGTCCATGATGTATTGGCGCAATACATCAGAGTGCACTCCCGCTATAAGGATCTATGGGCATCATACATCAAGGTGAGGCTGAGTAGTGATGTATGGCTCAGAAGATGGTACCGTGCAGCAGTGGACCAGGCCAGGACCAAGAGGATAAAGGTTGGCATGGCCGTTAGCCGATTTCCCTGTGTTATAATGCTGGCACTGACCCAGCGTCTAACTTTAGCCCCTTATTTATTTATCCCAAAGCAACCTACCATTGGAAGCGCCTATCCTCGGATGCATCATTCTCACAGAGGTCTCAGGGGACTGCTGGTACACAATTAGCAGGAGTGTATTCTCAGCTTGATGTGGGGGATTTTAGCCCATTAACACTAATGGCAGCTGCAGCACCAGAGCTCCGTATATCACAGAAAACACGGACACATGCACACGCTTAGCTCTGTGCAAATCTCACCCATTCAAGAGGCACCTGAAGATTATTGGGAATAAAATAACCACAGAAAATTGATGGAAGCAACCACTTCATTGTTTTCCAATAATTACTTTCAAATATATAAAAATTAAACATATAAAACGTAGAAACACAAACCCACCCCAGCACACGGAGGCAAAGCCTTGGCCAGCCTGTAGGACATGAGGGGCATTGCAGAGCTCATAGCAAAGCATTGCTGGAATGCCTGAAGGCATTATCAGCTGGGGGAATGCTGCTTTAACCCACTGAGGCAGGAAGGAGGCAAAGAAGCATTTGCTGACAAAGTCCTTCCCTTCACCCCTTATTTTACAAACAGCAAAATAAAATTAAAGTATAGAGCAATATAAGCCTCAGTGGAGACAGTTGGAGATGTTTGCTCAGGAGAAAAATGGCAGAGAATAACCCTAAATGAGCCCCAAACACAGCTATTAGTAAGAACCCAAGGGAGATGCCCTTGCCATGGCTATATGCCATGCATCACTGGAGCCTGCACCTGGGCACAGTCTTCCAGTGCTTTGGACAGCAATGTCCTGGGGAGCAAAGGTGGCTAAAACCAATCTCTGTGCTCCATACAGTCACTCGAGGTCTCACGTAAAGCAGACTTATTGCCCCCATGAAAGAAATAATAGATCTAATAAAATACTTATATCCCGGCCAACATCTCTGCCCAGCCTGGTGAGCCCCCAGGGGCAGTGAGTGGACAAAGCCAACTTACAATGTGTCCTCCTATCCCTCCAGCCCTGCAGCATGCAACTGCTGCCCCCAGAGACCACCACAAGGAGACCATCCTCACAACACACAGACGTGAGGCTGTCATGGCCAGGGCTGATGCAATTTGGGCACATCCCTCCCCTGCCCTGTCACCCAGCTGCCTGGTTGGCAGCACGTGAACCCATGCTTTGCATCTGCATGAAGAGTTCAAAGCTGGCAGTCCTTAATAATATAAGCACAGCTGCTTCCCTCCACAACTCCCCTCAAATCAAGCAGCCAAGATAGCTTTCTGAATGAACGAGCTATCTTAAGGCACTGAGTGAAATAATTTCTCAGATGCTCAATCTAGTTTTTGAAACAATCTGGAAATGACGTTCTCATTAATTACACACCACGTATCTGGAAAATGACAGCGCTACTGAGCTGACAGTGACAAGGAATCAGAAAGTAGCTTGTGCAGGTGGAACAAGTCATGGACAAACCTTCGTGTCTATATGGAGGGGATGGACAGAGCTGTGAGGGGCAGCACTGCAGGTGCCCAGAGACCATTTGTGCAGCAGAGCCACAGTGAGCAGTGGGTGATTTCACCCTCCTGGCACTCACAGAGGGAACTTCAAGCAGAGTTTCCCCTTTAAAAACCAAGACAAGCTCAGCCTGGACAATCATTCATATTTGCTTACTCCTTGAGCTTTGGTGCAGTGATTGCTTGCTGGGCTGGGAGCCTCCCAGCCATGTCATAGACCAAGAGGAAAGTCAGAGGTCTTCCCTGGGCTGAGTCCTGAGCAAGTCAACGGGAAGTAAATATAAACCATAAGCACTGAAGTAAGTGAAAATAAACTGTTTGGTGCATGCTTATACAATGACAGAAGTCTTTGCAAATTCATAAAATGGAGAACATGAAAAGCAGCAAATCCTTTTTAAAACAGGAAGGAAGTCAGGTAGGTGAGCAGGAAAAACAGCCCAGTAGTTAATGTGCTAATGTAGGACCTGGAAAACCTGAGTTTACAGGCCTGCAGTGGGCCCATAAACTTGTACATGCTATCACTGAAACTGGAGAACCACACTCCATTACCCCCAAAACTCAGGAACTGCTTATAAGAACTTCAGGAATTGGGTTAAATCTCACCAAAAAGGGAAAACATGCCTGTTCAACGGAAGCCAACAGCAGAAGGCAGGAAAGCTCACATCACTTGAAACCACAGCTCGCAAGGAACCCAAACTGCCCAGGAGAACTGAGCCCACAGCTCCATGCAAGGCAACTGATCCCCTTCTCAGTGCACAAGAAAACAATACTCTGACCTTTAAGTAACAATTTTAGTTGTATCAAAAAACTGAAGTGACTTGAGAGCCATTTCTCTTGCTCCCTGGAATCATTTACAAGGGGATTTTTGCACCCAGGCAGAGCATGCAGGCAGGGGGCTGCACCCAGGAGCAGTCCATGCAGCCAGTTTGCCTTATAAGGGAGCTGATGGCTTCCTTTGCATACAGGGAGCAACCCGGTTCTGCTCAAGAACTGCCTGGTTTAGGAACACGCACCTTAGCAGGTTGGAGCCCTGCAGACAGGCTGCTTTTGTGAGAGAGGGCGTGAAAACAGATCAAAGTCTCAGAAGAAGTTTATTTTAAAGTATTTCCTACAGCCCGATCAGATTATGTTTTTAAAAGTTCAATTATCTTCTGATAAACTCAGCGGCCAAATTAGGAAACTAAATACAATTATTAAAGCATAAGAGAATAATTTCAGATCTGCTACAAGAGCCAATTCAAACTTAACAAGCCCACAGATCCTGGCAAGTAACTCCACCCAGATCACTCAGCTTCATTTCAAACTAGAAGACCAGATGAATGCCTGGGATATGACTTACATTGATTCTCATGTTTTTAATCAAAACTTACACAGTCCTTTTAGCTGGCCAAACCCAGAACCAAGATTTTGTAGAAAGGTATTCAATTTCTCTATGGAATGGGGGGATTTGAGCAACCCCGTGCTGAGCTATCAAAGCAGTGCACAGAACTTACCTCCGGCGTGCAATGCAAAGCCTGAAAACTTGGAAGAAATATTTCACATAGTGCAGCATTTTGCAGAGCAATCTTTAATCCAGATGCTATCCCAGCAGCTGGGCTGATCTCCTCAACAACTTCAGTACAGTTCTGTTGTGGTCTTTTTTTCCTGAAGAGAACTTCTAAACTCACATCTTGTTGGCCAGTAATTCTGAATTCCCATTCACCAAGTGACCAGCAATGCACCCTGCCATTATACCATATAGCCATGCTCACTTGGGAGCATGGCAGCTGATGTCCCACAGCACACACACATTCATCAGAAGGGAGATGCCCACAGCTGAGGTTATCAAGAGTGGAAACTTCAGTATGCAACAGTGCTGCAGGTGAAGTTTCATCAGACACATTTAACCTTACATATTGTTGCATTTTCTCTCTTCCTGTAGGCAGCGTGGGCTCCTGGACATCACACATCAGTGGCACTAATGAGGAGAAGTGCTGACCACCAGTCAAGAGAAAACGATACCTAACACACCATCTCAGTCTGTAGATTACTGATACCATCATGTTTAAAGGGCAAAGGCCAAAAAGCACGAGCACAGGACCCTTGCCTTTAATAGGGTTGCCATATATACCCCAAAAAAACCATACTTTTAAGCTGCCTGCATTTATAAACTCTTGAGGCCCATATTTGAAGGAAAGGGAAAACCTTCCATGCTGACAGCTCCTCCCAGCAAGTTACAGAAAGGAGGTATTTAGGGGAGAACATGAATTCCAGCCCCTGATGGAAAAACACACTCCTCTTGCAGCGATTTCTGTTGTTGTATTTTTGTATGGGGGTTAAAAAAGGTTTGATTTTGCAGTTTAGCATGTTGAGGCCTCTCAGTGCTCGCTGTCGGAGGGTGCCGATTACCCAGCTTCATTCATCAAAGTGTCACTTTTCTGACAGCCATTAATAAATATACTGCCAGAGCCCCTCACACCTGGCAGCCATGGCACACTGCAACACACCGCTAACCTAATTTGCTAATTGCTGCTTTCCCCATTAATTTTAGTCCTGTCTTGTTTGGTGTTGACATGGAGGGAAAAAGAAAGAAGAGTGGGGAAAAAGAAGCAGGCAAGAAAGTAAGCTTTGGGAGTTTTCTGATTATTTCTTCACTTGTTCTTCCCCCTCCATCACCATTTACTTGGGGGTATCAGCTTCCTTTTTATCCTTGCCCTTTCTGAGAGGGCTGGCAGCAATGGCAATTTGGGCACTGTGGTGTGAGGGCTTAACAAGCTGCACACCATGTGTTACCCACATACAAGCCCAGACTCTGGCACTGTGTTTCTCTCAGCCCCCCACCCTGAGCTCCCAGCCTATGGCTGCACAACAGTGGGGCTTGGGGTGCTCTGTCCCCCAGACATCATCGGTCTCAGCACTTCACACCTGCCAAAATCCCTACTCTGTTAATTCAATTCCCATCCACTCTCAAGCGAACATCACTCAGTTCCATTAATCATATGATTTTTCTGATAAATATCCTCTTTAAGGCCCAGGTACAGACCAAGTCCTTTGTGACTAAGCTGGACTGAAACGCAGGTCTCCAGCCGAGGTCAATTAAGACAAGGAGTACCAGACCCATCAAGCCTTCAGGCAGTGATGAATTATTGTTGCAGCACTAGTAAAAGTCTCCCTGCAGGACACTCACCAAGCTGTTGTACTTGGACCACACATTGGGGTCCATATGCTCCAAAGCTTTTCCTTGCCTGATTAGGTCTAGTGATGGCTGCCCGCACCCACTGCTCCAGCTCTGCCTCCCCTTCTCAGGAACAGTGCTCAATCACTGGGGGCACAGAGGCTCCTTGGGCTCTGCACAGCCATCACTTGGCCACCAATTCTTGGTTAAGGACACGGACACCTGTGTTCTGCAGAGCTTTCCAGATCATTAATTCTTTTCTCCAATTAATGCAAGAAAAGGGTGCACTTACCCCACAGGTAAGGCCTGTGTGCATGCTCCTGTCCCCTCAGCCAGGCAGCTTGGGTCCATCTTTCTTGGTAAACAGAGCTTCCCACTGCCAAGACACTCAGACCACAACCACACAACATGAGGAATGGTCCTCTCAGTCTGGGACAGCATCCACTGCCAACCTGTGCCAAATACAAGAATTTTGGATGCTTCCTTAGCATTGGGAGGAAAGGAATGAAGGTGGCCAAGTTCCACCTTAAGTGGGTGATTGCAGTTTGCTAAACCCACAACAAATAACCGAGTCTCAAACACAATCCAAACACAGGGCATGT
Source organism: Coturnix japonica (assembly GCF_054131305.1). NCBI lineage: Eukaryota > Metazoa > Chordata > Aves > Galliformes > Phasianidae > Coturnix > Coturnix japonica. The sequence goes on along the minus strand of NW_028188943.1, from coordinate 1,655,817 downwards.
TTTAAAATTGCTTGCAACGAGACACTAGTAGATATGAGCATGAGAGGTTTTGCTGCTTCTGAGCAGACTTTGGTGCAAAACGCATGTTTTTCCCTAAAAGAAGCAGAAGGTTTAAACAGTTTTAAATTGGATAATACTACAAGAAGGCTCAGACTGTTTTGAAATGATGAGCTGGTAAGAAAACCCTTCTTTGAATCAGGATTACTACGATGATATTAGAGGATTAGCACAGGTCTGGGAGCAGGATTCAAGCAAACCTGCCAATTCTGGACATTGGACATTTTGACTGCCTTTGAACCCTTTAGCTATTCTGACAGTTAAAACTGTGCTGCCATGGCACAGCCCTGCTCCCAGCACTTACACCCACAGCTCTCCCTAAGCCACAGGTGAGATCTGTTTGTATTTCCTTTAGCACAGAAGGGCCAGGCTGGCACACACTCACCTTTATGGCTCGTTGCTACTCTGCCAGGAGCAGGACCCACAGGCCAAGCCTTCCAGGAGCCTTATAAGTCAAACACACTGTCCTGTTCCAAGTGGAGTTAAACAGGCCCAGTAAAAAGTAACAGCACTTCAGCTTTTAGCCAAAAGCCTCCATTCACGGCCCTTTAAAGTTAAATTTACTGCCTCCATTTAGCAACATCCCTGTGAAACTCCCTCCTGGTTCAGAACAAAACCTCTGTGCAGTTCAGCTGCGCTGTGGCAAACAAAACATTTCATCCTAGGGATCCAGCCATGCATCTGTCTGCCTTTATTCACATCTCTGTGTCTCTTTATTCCCTTCGGTTTTCAACAGCTCCAAGCAACCAGATAGCACAGCTCGTCCTGCTCCCCACTGCTCACCTTTCTGCTATGGCTGAAGAGCTGATCACAAGGAGGAAAGCCACCAACATGTCTTTTTCCCCTGTGACAGAAGTGGATGCAGCTTTATTGAGCTTCTTGGGCTGCGTCTTCCACCACAGGCAGATCAAGAAAAACTACACAGGGCAGAGAATGAGTAAAATGATCAATGCTCTGCCCTGGAGTATGATAACTCCCATTTTTCAGGAGTCAAGGTTAGCTCAGGGCTTCAGCTGCTCTGCAGGATCAGCCCTGCCCTTTGAAGAACCAATTCGTTCCCTTGCACGAGGCTCACTGTGCCCTGACCCACCACACCACTGCACGTGCCACATGCTTTCTGCACACACACAGCCTTCGTGCTGAAGCCAAAAAGCAAGAAAGCAAGAAAAAAGTTTAGAGCATTTCCTAACAAAAGAGAAAATAAGGGAAAACATTCTGTTGAAAAATACCAGGTCAAATGGAGAAGGGAGTCCTTTCATCTTCCATGCTCTGGGTTGGTTTTCTGAGGAGGAAGGTATGGCTCTAAACTAATGTTTCACCCAGACTGGCTGTTTTTGAGTAAGGTCCAAAAATGTCAAAAGGAAGGTAACCCACAAGAACACAGCATCTTAATGAGCAAGTCTGTAACATTTTGGCAGAGAAAACTATCATCTGCTACTAGTAGTGCAAAGATTCAAAGCTCTGCATGACCCGCGGAGCCAAAGAAAGCAAGCATAGGTTACATTAAAGACTTTAAACTGAATGTAAAAGAATAACACTTCAAATCAGACATATTCCAGTGGACTGCCTTCCTGAAGTAAATCCAGCAGCTCTTTGGACATCAGTGGGTTACTCCTTGTTGAACTGGAAGAAAAGTTTTGCCTGATGCTCTTAACAGTTGTAGCAGAACACAAACATCTGGGTCCAATTCCCCACTGATAGGAGCCCTTCGTTACCACAACTGTAAAATACCTATTGCACAAGAAAGTTAGAAAGCCAGCATGAAGTGCCTTTTTGTGCTGACAAATGCCATTACAATGAAGTATCACCTAAACTCAAGTCTCGCCAATTCCCTTTGTTTCCAATTTTCACACACACCAAAGACTTAAGCAAAACAAGTCAGTAATGTGACAATGGAAGATAAATGTATAATTCATGAACACCAGAGGAAGAGAGTTAGAAAGCAATTGCAAGTACAATGAATAGGTCCGTTCCAGAATGGGAATAATTAGCCCTTTAATTAAACTTATCTTGCTGCTAGACAAGAGCGATGCTCAGCAACACCTGGCCTGGAATGTTCCCGTCTCTGCAGGCAGCAGATGGAGCACACAGACATGATCCACCTCCCTCCTACCAGGGACACGGTTGCCTGTGCCAGCAATTAAGGTCTGGGACAATGTCTGAATTATTGTGAACTCTGCCAGATATTTCCTAGTCCGATTTGTTCTCGGTAGGTAAAGCAGGACTTTTCTTGCTGCTGACAGTCCCCTCTTCCTTACCTTCCTCTCTGCCATTCTGAGACATGCTCCCCTTTTCATCCTTGGCAATGCAGAAATGAACTCAGATTTTGCAGCGACTTGCATGCAAGTATTTCTCAAAGACCTCAGCGGGGCTTTGCTGGAACAAACTCATCCAGGTGGCAGCAAGTTCAGTCCTGAAGGTGTTAACCTCCAAGATAACTGCTTCTTGGACTCTTTGGTACACTGATGGGGAAATCAATGAGATGTCAGGTCTTGGGGGATCCTTTTCACATCCCTCCTGAAATCATTACAATTAATGACAGAAATGGGGCAGCTAAAAGCCCATCTGATTCTGTGACCTTCCTCCAACCAGCAGCCAGCCTGGGAAAAACAAAAAGTAGGAGCAAGTCAAGCAGCCTTAGCAAGATACGTAACAACATATTCAGTATCTAGTGGTAACATTATTCCCATGTATCAGGATACCGGAACCCAGGCAAACTTCCATCTCCCATTACTGCATGGCAAACAGCTCCTTAATGTAACCATATGTCATATGAAAAAGTATCATCTTTTGTTTATATTAAATTTGCAACCTGATAAATCATTATGATGTCTTTCATTTTCTCTTGTGAGAAACGCAATGATCAGGTTCTCCCTACGTGTTTCCTCCTGGCAGCTCAGGCTTTTATTCACTTCTATCACAGCAGAGATTCCTTTTCCAAGCTGAAGAATCCAAAGTTCGCATCTCCATAGAGTGTGACTAATTATTTTGTATTTTTACATCACCTTTGTTCCCCTTTGCTCTACCTTTCCGATTCCCAACATGTATTTGAGATAAGAGGACAAAAACATCACTGTCTATTCAAACTGTATACACACCAAAGGGCAAAACCAATGCATGTTTCACTCCCCTAAAACATTCAACTCAGAAAGGCTTCCTGGTTGGTTTGCAGCGAAAATGTGCATGAATTTTCCACCCAACAGATTCAGTTTTAATGAGTAATGTTCTTTATCTGAGCATTTAAGAACCAAATAAAAGATTCATCCAGCGCTCTTAGTGTAATTATTTTGCCTATCCTGCATATCTACATTAAGATTAAATGGCACAAGGAAAGCAGTTTCTGCCATAGCACCATCAGCACAAAGGGGACTGTTAAAAGTCCTGAAAAGCCAAAAGTTACTGCCTTTAAAATCTGGATTGCAAAACCAATGAGAAGAAAAAAAGTTCTGTAAGGATAAGGATAGAAACACTGGGAAATGTAAGGCTCACACTGAGGCATTAGAGTTGGTTGAATAATAATAAAACTAGACTCATTAATATGTTCACAAATAAGCATGCCAGATTTCTGGGGTGACATTAATCATGGCTCGCAATTATTCACTTGAAAAATCAGCATGAGAAAATGAAACATGATGCTTCATCCATTTTAGTACGCTTTCATTCTGTGAAAATTCACACCAGAATTTAGTGACTATTATTCTCTTGTTAGGAAAGGTTCTCTCATCCTATACAGTAACATTGATTTGGAGTCTATTAGAACTAAACGAAAGAGAAAAACAGTGTTCTAGGGTGAGCTCATCCAATTCCAAGAAGGAAAAAAAAGGCATTTTATTAATAAATTAGAATATTTACCACTAGGCAGAACGAAGCGACTGAGTTTCTAACTGATTCTTCACAGGAAGCATTTTATTTGGAGCACTACTTATTTTTCAAGCGTAAGACAATCATTGACCATAAACAAGAGCATAATGGCTAATAAAGTGATCTTTAAGTCAGCTGTATCCATTTGTTGGAATATTCTGCTTTGTTTCATCCCCTGTTTAAAAGGAGGAGGAGACAGATAAAGTAAAAGTAGAGAAAGGCTCTACACACAAACCAGGCAGCTGGAGGGAGGTGGCTGATTGCTTTACTGAACTATATTCACCATTTTGTTACTGGGATGGAGATATTTGCAGTTCAGTTAACATCTGTGCATCAGCAGCTGCTAATATTGCACCCTAAAGCCCACAGTCCCCAATACTTTCAACTCTCCAACACAAACATCTGCAAACACAGTGTAGTTGAAATCAGAAGATGTCAAAACCTACATCTTTCTTCCAACATCCTTGAACCATGATCCCTGCCAATGTATGACCAGCGTTCCTCAGGGCACAAAAGGAGAGGCAGCTCCATACTCCAGAAGTATTACATCCAAAATGCCAGTTATGCTTCTGGATAGCCAGGAGATGAAAGCTGATTCTGATCACCAAGCAATAAGGAGACCATGGGGTGGAGGTAAGCAGACAGTCCTATCTGAGAAAAGGACACAGCCTCACAAAATCATCTGTTGGATCATGGATCCATTCGCAGCTCAGACCTTGCTTCTAACCCCTGTCCCCTTGCCACATCTCCCTTCCTTTGGCTGCAAAAGCCTGCAGCAGAACCCAGCAGCCCAAGGAGACACTCTGCTCATAGCATACGCAGTCTGAGCACAATTAGAAACACAAATTGACCATTACGTCCTTTATTAATCTACTCTAATTTTTATGGTGTGAAAACACCCAATTCCACTGCTTTGGCTACTGGCCCTGAACATAACAAGTTACATGGGGCTTGTCTCATCAAAATATCATCATGTCTAAATAGAGGATCTGTCTGAACCACAGTGAACATGAGTAATGATCACAATTATGGGCCGTATAACAGTCCAATAAAATCTAATTAAAATGATCCACATCCCATCTGCCAACAGCACTTAAGCAACACCATCCATTGGGGGGGACAAAGGGGGAAGTAAATAACACTGTCTTCTTTTTTAAAATACCAAATATTTCAAGATGAAAAAGCTACGTGTATTTTATCACCAGCACCAAACTGTGCTGCCGAAGAGCTTCTGTGATGACTTAGAGCAATTCCTTGCCCTAAAATTATGAGATATTTTGGGGGTTGCTCCATGAGAGAGCATCCCACGAAGAAGTTCCCTCAAAACAAACTTCTCAGCAAGTCTGTGCAGTTTGAGTCCCTAGGCATATTTTCAATTGAATTTAAGCACTGAAAATCCAGGCTTTTAGTAGATCTTAACAACATAAGTACATCTGTACCAGAAATGACTTTGGGGCATCATTCCACTGGTTGTTCTATTCTCAGGACAGCAGGCAAATAAAAATAGCATCATGTCTTACTTCCCATCTCCAAATTTGGAACCTTCCTGGGCTTTCTACAGCCGGTAATAAAAACAGTTCAAGTGACTTTCCACCTCCCTTTCTCAGGCATCTGTTCTCTGCTTTGAGTCTGTGAAGCTAATACTATGCTTTCTGATTACACAAACTATGAGGTTACCAATAAGAAAAGTTGTCAGTGGGCAAAACTGTATCACCTTACTACCCAAGAGCAGAAAACATTTAGACTGACAACATGTTCCACTTATCTTCCTATATGTTTAAGGGAACCCAAGAACCAAAACAGAAAAAAACTGAAGCTTAGGGGGAAAAAAAGGGTGATGAAGTCATATTTAGGATGGAAGCTAGAATACATTTTCTCACTCGGAGGTGCTATGAAGTGCAGTACAAAGCCATGACTGGAGAGAAGCCAGGATGAGAGTAAAGAGGGAGCAAGCTGGAGACCAGGAAGTGTAGGTGCTTCAATGCACTTGAGATGTCTTTAGGAATGGTGAAGATTACCCTCAAAGCAACACTCAGAGTTTGAATACTTTTCCATATATTAAAGAGAAGTGAAACTGGAGACAGCCCACCCCAAACTGCAGGCAGCAAAGCTCATACTAGGTTTCAATACGTTTGTCTGACTGTAGCTTGAGCTTTGTTACAAGGAACCAACCAGTTTTGGATCCAGATGCTGTCTAGAACCCACCTCGCGGCAAACCTACATAATAACAGCAAATGTGCACTGCTTTAGCTGAGCTATTTACCAATGCCAAAAGTTAGGATCACTCTTTTAATACTTACTTTAATTGCATTTGTGTTCTGTAACTGATAGCTTGATGAAAGGATGAAAACTCCTCCTTTTCTCCATAGCGCAGCTGTTCTTTATGGTTGGCTTTGGCCTTGCAGAGTAGATGGTTGCTGGTGATTTGATCCGCATCCTTGACCAGCATTCATCCAAGCATGGATAACAGTCTGCAGCATTGGTTCCTTGATGTTAAACCATTCTGAGCAGTTCTTTCTGCATTTACAAAAACAGATGCAAAGAAATAGATGTAATTCAGTCGAGAAGCTGTTGGACCCATTCCTTAGTTCAGTGGGAACTCAGCTTTCACTCCAGCTCTGGTGTTTTCATTCAAAAGAAATGTTCCTTGTTTGCATGATATCATCCTAAATGTATCTTGCAACCTCCTCCTGTTATCACTGACTTGAGAACCACAGCCTTGGCGAGCTCCTTGAGTGCTTGTCCCAGGAGCACACATGCTGCTGCCCATCCTCTGTTCTTCCTTCACATCAACTACAACTGCACTCTGTGTGCTAAGTCCAAAAATACTGCTTTTATACTTGAAGTTAAGAATGCCATCTCTTGAAATTTTATTCAACAATCAATTTGTACATAAAATCCTATGAATGTCTCTATGTCAAGATACCAAAGCCATCAGCGAAAATGAATTTTCTTCTACCTGAATACCCCGAAGATGGAGTCTGTTTTGGCATGATCTACTATTATTCACCATCCATCTGCAAAATGTTTCTGTCACAGCTGCTCTACTACTGCAGACTTTCAGCACCTCACTGCTTATTTACATAATTTTGGGCCAAGCTGAAGTAGTGCAATTCTCTTTTAAAGGATGCTGAAGCCTTCACAGCTTTGCTTTTACTGTGCTTGCTCAAACCTCTATAACCCCTAATTGACAAAGAAGTTCAGGAATGCAGAGACACAGCAGTGGTCTCCAGCATAAGTGTTTTGATAAAATGAAAGAGGAAAAGTACATATTATACACATCACCTCTGGGAAACAGTAATCACAAAAGTTATTAAACATTCTGCCAAAGGCTCTGCAGACTCCTTTTCTCTTTTGGTTTTGTTAGCAATAAAGGCAGCTTGCTAATATTTGTCACTTTCAAATTCATAATTTACTACTCAAAAGGCAGCAAAGATACATTATATTTTCATAAAAGACTATGAAGTTGTCCAATTTTCCAGAGCTGCAGGAGGACTGAAACACTGTGCGGTGGCACAGGTCCTTTCATGCATTATGAATAGGGTGATTTTACAATTCAAAACAACAGTTCTCACCTTTCCCACTGCCTGGCACAGCTGGGCAGTGCTTTAGGAGACACTGCATCTTTCAGGATCAAGAAATGCACACCCCTTATGAAGGCAAAGGGATTGATAAGAGACTGAAGGAGGCACTCAAAATACAATTACTGTGTTTGGGGATGGGATTTGGTGCTTTTGTCCACAAATCTCCTCGAGTAGGAATAATAGTACTTCAATGGTCTGAAAAACTGTGCTGGAAATTACTGGGATCCAAGTTTTCATTGCTTCCCCTGAGTCAGTAACCTACAGCAGAGGCAGGTGAATTTTAGAACCTCTCTTGGTGTATATTGATGGCATTGATGTAGAGGATTTGGCTACCCTAATTCCCATGGCCACGGCATATTATCTTCAAGTTGCTCCATTAGTTACCATACTTTACAGATTAATATAATATCTTTGGATCTCCTCGTTACAACAGGCTTTAATTGGCTTCTGGTGAGGACATTCCTTTTGGCTTGATCTCATGGAGCCTCTGCTGTAAAACTGGGAGTTGCATTCACAGTACAGCTCTTTCTGCAGCTAGAACCCAGAACTCACCAGGCACCCCATTGCCATAAAATTCTTATCAACTTAATATCCTTCAGACCTACACACATCATATGCTTAAAACAAACTGAAAAGGGTTGCTGGTTTGCCTACTGCCTGCAGTCAAGCCTCAGTCTTTTCCAGTTCTTGAAGCAAAATCTCACATCTGCACACTCACTGAAGCCAGCTTTGCCTGACACATCAGAGAAAAATTCCATTTTTTCCAAGCTCCATATAGACACAGAGCACATTTTCTTACTGTACTGTTAGCTCAGATTGGCTTGAGAAAGGTTTATTTAAATTCTTTTGGGTAAATTGGAGCCCATAGACACCGAGTTTGCTATCCGTATACATTCCAAGAGACACGCCAGCCCTCATCGCATCCTGCAAGAAAAGCTCCCATGTGAAAATTAAAGACAGGTTCTGAAAGCTCCCTCTTCCTGAAGCACTGATTTTGCTACACAGTTAATTCTGCAAGATTTGAAACTCTACTCTCTGCTTTAACGTCCTCCTTTTCCTACAGCCTTGAAAATGTCCACTGACAACCATTCGTGATGCACTTTTCCACTACAGATTAAATCCTTTCCCCCGTTTTCTTCCCTCCCATTTTGAGAGAGTTTATTTCCAAACCTGTATTTCGTACACTAAAAAAAACCCTGAAATAATTCCAGATCTTAAGTCTGCTCAATAGAAATATTTATTGATGAAAAAGTTCACTGTAAATGGGTCCACCTATGGAGAACAACAGCAAGCAAATAGCAAACATATAAAATGGGCCATACGACATACGTGCATAATGGGGGGGAAGAAGGAGCTGTATTTGCAAAACAAACATCTGCATTTCCTATAGCACATGTAGGTCCTCATGTAGGAATCCAATATCCTACATGAGACGGATAATGATATAGTCAGTGGGAGGTCCTTCTAAGAAGGGGAAATCTGCAGTTATATTTTTATACAAATTTTTTTTTATCCCTTTCTATCTTGAGCCTTTGCAGAAGAAATGGGACGTTTGTCTCATCTCTGCTTTTATCACACACACAAGAGACCAAAGTAGTCTTTGTACTAGATAGCTACTACTATTTAAAGCACACTGTAACAGCATCCTGGGGCTGAGATGTAGCTGGATGGAGGGCACCCTGCACATGGCATGGCAGCATTTTGTTGATTTTCAGGAGGGCAGCCTACCCACAGCATGGCAGTTTTGAGTTGAGCTGCAGCTGGAAAGCACCCTGAATATGGCATGGCAACATTGAGTTGAGCTGCAGAAGGGAGGGCACACTGCACATGGTATGGCAGCATTAGACTGACCTGCAGCTTGATGGAAGGCACCCTGCACATGGCATAAAAGCCTTGGTTTGAGGTGCATCTGGATGAAGTTCATGATGTCCATGGCATGGCAACAGTAGGTTGAGCAGCATCTGGAGGGCACCCTGCACATGGCATGGCAGCTTTGGGTTGAGCTGCATGTTGATGGACGGCAACCTGCACATGGCATGGCAGCATTGGGTTGAGCTGCGATGGGAGGGCACCCTGCCCATGGCATGGCAGTATTAGGCTGAGTTGCCACTCGAAGGATGGCACCCTACCAATGGCATGGCAGCATTGGATTGAGCTGCATGTGCATGACATCCTGCACTAGTTATGGCAGCATTGGGTTGACCTGCATCTGGAGGGCACCCTGAAAATGGCATGGCAGCATTGGGTTGAGCTGCATGTTGATGGAGGTTACCATGCACATGGCATGGCAGCATTGGGTTGAGCTGCAGCTGGAAGGCACAGTGCCCATCGCATGGCAGCATTGGGTTGAGCTGCATCTGGATGGAGGGCACCCTGCACATGGCATAGCAGCATTGGATTGAGCTGCACCTGGAGGGCACCCTGCCCATCACATGGCAGCATTGGGTTGAGCTTGAGCTGCATCGATGGCACCCTGAACATGGCACGGCAGCTTTAGGAAGAACTGCTGGATGGAGGGCAACTTGCACATGGCATAATAGCCTTGGTTTGAGCTGCATCTGGATGCAGTTCACGATGACCATGGAATGGAAACAGTAGGTTGAGCAGCATCTGGAGAGCACCCTGCACATGGCACGGCAGCATTGGGTTGAGGTGCAGAGGTAGGGCACCCTGCACATGGCATGGCATCATTGGGCAGAGCTGCAACTGGAAGGCACCCTGCAAATGGCATAGCAGTATTAGGCTGAGCAGCAGCTGCATGGAGTTCACCCTGCACATGGCATAGTAGCATTGGGCTGAGCTCCAAAGGGAGGTCACCCTGCACATGGCATGGCAGCATTGGGTTGAGCTGCATCTGGAGGTCACCCTGCACATGGCATGGCAGCATTGGGTTGAGCTGCATGTTGATGGAGGGAATCCTACACAAGAAATGGCAGCATTGGGTTGAGCTGCAACTGGAGGGCACAGTGCACATGGCATGGCAGCCTTAGGCTGAGCTGAAGCTGGATGGAGGGCACCCCGCACATGGCATGGCAGCATTGGGATGAGATGCACCTGGGTGTGGCACCCTGCATATGGCAAAGCAGCATTGGGTGGAGCTGCAGCTGGAGGGCACCCTGCACATGGCCTGGTAGCATTGCGTTGAGCTGTAGAAGGAGGGAGGGTACCCTGAACGTGGCATGGAAGCATTGGATTGAGCTGCAGCTGGATGGAAGGCACCCTGCACATGGCATGGCAGCATTGGGTTGTTCTGCCACTGGAGGGCTCCCTGCACATGGCATGGGAGCGTTTGTTTGAGCTGCAGCTGGATGGAGGGCACCCTGCAAATGACATGGCATCATTGGTTTTGCTGCAGACGGAGGGCACCCTGTACATGCCATGGCAGTATTGGGTTAATCTGCAGAGGTAGGGCACCCTGCACATGCTATGGCAGCATTGGATTGAGCTTCAAAGGGAGGGCACCCTGCTCTAGTCACGGCAGCATTGAGTTGACCTGTATCTGGAGGGCACCCTTCGCTTGGCATGGCAGCATTGGACTGACCTGCAGCTTGATGGAAGGCACCCTGCAAATGGCATAAAAGCCCTGGTTTGAGCTGCATCTGGGTGGAGTTCATAATGTCCATGGCATGGCAACAGTAGGTTGAGCAACATCCGGAGGGCACCCTGCACATGGCATAGCAGCATTGGATTGAGCTGCAGCTTGATGGCACCATACATATGGCACGGCAGCATTGGGTTGAGCTGCAAAGGGTGGGTACCCTGCACACAGCATGGTAGCATTACGCCGAGCTGCAGCTGGATGGAGGGCACCCTGCGCATGGCATGGCAGCATTGGATTGAGCTGCATGTGCATGGCACCCTGCACTATTTATGGCAGCATTGTGTTGACCTGAATCTGGAGGGCACCCTGAACACAGCATGGCAGCATTGGGTTGAGCTGCATCTGGATGACACCCTGAACAAGGCAAGACAGCATTGGGTCGATCTGCATCTGGAGAGCATCCTGCAAATGGCATGGCAGCATTGGACTGACCTGCAGTTTGATGGAAGGCACCTTGCACATGTCATGGCAGCCTTAGTTTGAGCTGCATCTGGATGGAGTTCACAATGCCCATGGCATGACAATATTGGGTTGAGCAGCATCTGGAGGGCACCCGGCATATGGCATGGCAGCATTGGGTTTTGCTGCATCTGGATGGAGATCACCCTGCACATGACATGGCACTATTGGGTTGATCTGCAGCTGGAAGGAGGGCACCATGCCAATGGCATGGCAGCATTGGTTTGAGCTGCAGCTGGAGTGCACCCTACACATGGCATGGCAGCATTGGGTTGACCTGTATCTGGAGGGTACCCTTCACATGACATGGCACATTTTTGTTGAGCTGCAGCTGCAATGCACCTTGCACATGGCATGGCAGCATTGAGTTGAGCTGCATCTGGAGTGTGCCCTACGCATGGTTTGACAGCATTGGACTGAGATGCAGATGGATGGAGGGCATCCTGCACAAGTCATGGCAGCATTGGGTTCAGCTGCATCTGGATGGTACATTGAATATGGTATGGCAGCATTTGTCTGAGCTGCAGACCGAAGTCACCTTGCACAAGTTATGGCTGCATTCGGTCTATATGCAGCTGAATGTTGGGCACCCTGCACATGGCATGGCAGCATTGGCTGGGCTGTAGAGGGTGGGAACATGGCAAATGGCAAGGCAGCATTGGGTTGATCTGCAGAATGAGGGCACCCTGCACTAGTCATGGCAGCACTGGGCTGAGCTGCAGCTGGATGGAAGGCACCCTGCACATGGCATGGCAGCATTGTGCTGAGCTGCAGCTGGATGGGTCACGTCACTCCCATATATAAGAAGGGGAGCAGGGAGGACCCAAGGAACTACAGGCTGGTGAGTCTCACCTCTGTGCCTGGGAAGATCATGAAACAGATCCTGCTGGACAACATGCTCAATCACATAAAGAATGAGCATGTGATCCGAGACAGCCAGCACGGCTTCAGCAGGGGAATGTCATACTTACCTAATATTGTGGCCTTCTATGAAAGAGTGACAATGTTGGTGGACAAAGGGAAGGTGACTGATGTCAGTTACCTGACCTGAGCAAGGCCTTTGACATGGTCCCCCATCACATCCTCATCTCCAAATTGGAGGGAGGTGGATGTGATGGGTGGACAACTCGATGGATAAGCAATTGGTTGAAAGGCCGCAGACAGAGGGTGGTGGTCAATGGCTCTATGTCCAGGTGGAGGCCAGTAACGAGCGGCGTCCCTCAAGGGTCTGTCTTGGGACCGGTGCTCTTTAACATCTTTATTAATGACATTGATGAGGGAATTGAGTGCACCCTCAGCAAGTTTGCTGACGACACTAAGCTGAGTGGTGTGGTCGATACAGTGGAGGGAACGGATGCCATTCAGAGGGACCTTGACAGGCTGGAAAGCTGGGCTCGGGTGAACCTAATGAGGTTCAACACGGCAAAGTGCAAGGTTTTGCACTTGGGCCGGAAGAACCCCAGGCACCTGTACAGGCTGGGAGGAGTTGTCCTTGAGAGCAGCTCAGCAGAGAAGGACCTGGGGGTCCTGATAGATGAGAAACTTAACATGAGCCAGCAGTGCGCTCTGGCAGCCCGGAAAGCAAATGGGATCCTGGGCTCCATCAGGAGAGGGGTGGTCAGCAGGGATAGGGAGGTGATTGTCCCTCTCTACTCAGCTCTTGTGAGGCCCCATCTGGAGTACTGTGTCCAGGTGTGGAGCCCTCAGTACAAAAAAGATATGGAGATTTTGGAAAGGGTCCAGAGGAGGGCCACAAAGATGATCATGGGGCTGTAGCACCTCCCCTATGAGGACAGGCTGAGGGAGTTGAGTTTGTTCAGCCTGGAGAAGAGAAGGTTGCGGGGTGACCTCATTGCAGCCTTTCAGTACCTGAAGGGTAATTGTTTAGTTTGTGGAAGATTGTGGAATTTTAGTTTGTGGAAACTGAAAAATTGTATTGTTTGATACGTGGGTTTTGAAGGGAATGGGACAAACTGCTTTGATGGTATAAGAAAGTGTAATTGCTATTGGTATATAGAAAGTATAATTGAGGGTGTGTGGAAGTGTAACTGAAGGTACAAATAGAGAAATCGTGTACAAAGGAAAAAGGGTTAAAGAGAAAGTAAGTTTATGTGTGCTGGTATGAGAGCAACCCCCTGTATTGTTTCCCCCCCCTTGCAAGAACTCTTGGAGTGAGAGAGAGCCGGGTACGGAGACTGTTGCTGTAAGCAGCAAAGGGGGGAGGTGGGGAGGAGGGGGCAATGGAAGTGAGAATAGCCTTCATGTGCAGAGGTGTAGGAAACCTGAAATCCCAGTGTTAGCACTGGACACCTGGAGAGAAGGAGGTGAAACTGAAATAGGATGTTAGTAGTTTTTGTAATGATGAGAGTTTGGAAAGTGAGAAAGTTTGGGACAGACACAGGCTGGAGGAGTAAGGGCTGGCAAGGTATAACAGGGATGTCAGGACTGAAAAGAGGTGAACGATATGAAAACAAAACAAAACTGATTGACACACAGATAGTAAGGGAATTGGTGATAATAACAGCTGTTACTGTTGTGGTGCCAGAATAGGGCCGTAGGACCCAGAGATCCCCTCAGGGAGAGGTGGGGGGAGTGGGGGCTTGAAGTGCCCAGGGAGGGCTCCGCCCCACTGAAAGGAAAGCAGTGTGCAAACTGCAACAGGAAATTGCATCTAGGGAAGCAGGATAAAGAGATTTATTTTCTGGTGGATATGGGTGCTTCTTACTACTCATAGATGGTTTTGTAACAGTAATAGAAGCTACTGCCCAACAAGAAAAGGTTTACGGTTTTTTTTTGGATTAATTAAATATAAACTAAGTGGGAATACAGAAATTCTTGTACCTGCCAGGTTGCTCTGGCAAGAAATTTAATAAAACTGGAGCTAAGGGTCCAACAATATTGACTGTTTAAAAACTGTAAGTCTGGCATTAGCACAAATGGGGAAAAACAATGTTGTACCCCAGGAGTCACAGCAATATCAAACATGATGCACTTAGGGGTGTGGGCATCAGGGCCAAACATGAAGCCCTGAATAGAAGTTAAAAGCAAGAGATTGCCCAGTCAGGGTAAAGTGGTACCCTATAAGGATACATAACTGTAGAAGGATAGAAGACTTTCTGGAGTTTGGACTCCAATTTTGCAAAAATTTTTGATAGCAAGTGCTGTAGTTTGGTACAACACTTGAAGGCAAGTAATAGAATTGTTGAATGCATACACTCAGTGGTGGCAAATCCATGCACTTTATTAACCCAGTTAAGGAATGAATAGGTGGAGTTTGGATTTGAAGGATGTTTCTTCTGCCTGCTTTCTGTATCACGGCTTTACAAGTCGGTGTGCAGGTTTGGAGGAGCTATCCCCCTTGCACCCGGCGCTGCGCAACGCTGGAATAAACATACCTGCTTTACAACCCATCTCTGGATTATAGAGTTTGATTCCGCAAGTCAGCTAAACATTTGTGGTTGGTTTTTCTTTTCCCTAAACAAAGCAACCTGTTTTCTGCACTTGCTGTGCCTTACGAAAATGCACAGAAATTAGGCAAGCCTGAGACTCACCAAACACCACATGTGACATTTTGTAAAAGGTCAGTTTTGCAGCAGAGAACCACATATAATTATACCAAGTGTGCAACTACTTTTCCCATGCAGCAGCAGGCAGCAATGAGGCTGTTCTCATAATAAAAATACCATTTGAAAAGTAGTGTAATTAAGCGTATATCATGATGTACCCAGTAGCAACGAGAGCTCTATTAACAGCTTCTGGAACAAGTAGATCACTCCCATCCCCTGCAATGACTTTGCCTCCAATATCGCATGGCTGATAAATTGCAGTCTTCTGGATATGAAATATTTGCAAGTAATTTGCAAACTGCAGCTAATCAGAACCGTCTTCCATATTGTCACCAACCACTTCAGGCAGCATTGTTCCATTTTGACATCTGGCTATGAGGCATTCATGCACGGCATTCACATACATAGGTCAATAAATAGGAGGGAGGGTGATTTCAAGTACTTATGCTTCCATCAGTTTCTTCTGTGTACCTGTGCAGTAGCTGCCCATCTCACCTGGTAGGTACGAATGCTGTTTTCTACTCCAGGTCAATAAAAGCCTCCATGTTGACATCCACATGCAGATTTGTCCAGCTAACACCATGGAGAAAAGCTTCTAAAAGTCAGTTCAAGTTTTTAATGAGATTGCTGAGCATAAAACCACATGATTCCCATGATTTTTCACAGATTGTTTTCTGCAAACCTGGATCTCACAAGCCTACAAGCAAGGAGAAAGCTTATCGGCACAGCAACAAATAGTACGATTGTGGGTTTTTTTAAATACAATCAGTATATTGTTCTATCACCAGCTGCTTTTAAGGCAATTCACTCCCATCAAACTCTCAAATATTCACCCAAGTCGGCTTTCATCCGTGTTTTTACCTCCTGAGCAATTGAATCTATAGGAACTATTGGACTTGGAGACAACACAAGGACATACTGCCAGCTGAGAACCTTTCAGCTAATTCATCCAACAGCATCTAAAGGTTCGAAGCTCACTGAGGGGGAGAACAGTATTTGGGATATTAGAATTCCCCCCAAATGTATTGGGTTTATTTTTCTAAGTTTATTAATTTAAAGCTGAATTTGCACAAGTGAGGGAAAGCACCTTTCTTCCACACTGAGGAATTGGCACCATCTTCTCTCCAAAGAAAATTCTTTAAAAAGGCCCAAAAATTAAGAATACATAAATATTAATGTGCATTCATGCTCTTCTCTCTGCCAGAGTTCTGCTAAGTACACCAGTCACGTGAAAAAAGCAAGCCAGGCCATCCTGAACAAGTACAGTTATTACTGCACAATGGGTAAATAGCAATCAGTCCTAGAGATACTGTTCCTATACAGGGGAGGCAAGACAAAAATAAATAAACCCTTAACCACAATAAAATCCAAACCCAGTTTTAGAAAGCTTGTATTTATTTCAGCCTCAATGGAGTCAGTTTGAAACTGTCAGAGAGACACTGTACACCTATATACAAATTTAAGAACACAACGCAGTAACTGTTACTGTTTATTAACAACCAGTTTTAATAATACGATAAAAGTATGTCCTGAGAAAGGGGAACAAACATGCTTCTTCAAGGTTTTTTAGCTGTTCTGGATCTCAGCCGTCGCTTGATGATCAGATGATCACTTTCCTTCTTTTGTTCCTCAGATTCCTGAAGAAAACACTTCAAAAGTTACTCATCTTTTCACACAAGACTGACAAGCTCTTCTTGACCCACGCAAACATATTTCTTCCCCTAAATGGATTTCAGAATGGAATTTGCTTATTATATTTTATTCAGAAAACTATGGGATACCGAGATCATTTTAATGCAGCTTAATCACAAGGAACAAATATGGAGAATGTACAAAATCCTGTTTATCTTAAAAAAGCACACACATCTGAGGAAAGCCTGAAGGCAGCTTTCATTTTGAAATACTTGTTTTCAAAAGAGTATTATAATACTTGTTTTGTGAAACATGAAGCGTTCAGAAAACATTTTTAGCCTCAATCCCTGTAGCTATGACTTGCCCAGAATTTCAGTTCTCGGTTCAGTTCCATGTTCTCAGAACTACAGGGAGAGAAGAAACTGTCTCATCTTCTTCATCCTCTAACAAAAAAAATAACATTTTGGTTTCTGCCCCTATCATTCGTCAAATCATCAAAAAATTCAGAGGGATATTACAGTATGGGCAAATGATCACTATGCTGAACAGAAAAAGGACTCTAATATAATTAAAAGATGCAGTTCCAACAGAGCAAGAATGTTCTTAGCACAATAGCTGCCGACAGAGTCATGAAACTGGCACATCAGATCCTTTGCAAGTTGGCTTAGACAGGAGATCATAGTTTAAGCATACCTAAAAAGCTGTCTAAGTTGTGCTCTAGAAAAGCGTGTAGTAGAATAATCCCACTCCGACACACTGAAATTATCTATGATTCCAAATTAGAAGACATCTCCGTGATTGCTACATCACCTACTTAGTAAACTGTAAGCCAGCCAAACACAGAGATCTTTGAGGACAAACTAAAACAGAACAGCAGGAAGACCAACAAGAATGACTTGATAGAATAAAGAAATACCTCAGTACTTTCAACCTCCTCCTGCAAATAGATGAAACCTCCAGTCTGTTTGGACTTCTTAGTAGTTTATTTTAAGCCAAGACTACAGTATAATCGCTTACCGAAGAAGCAGGTATATCTAGAGGGCCAGAAACGACAGTGGAATACAGCTTCCTTTTGCATCGTTTTGGCTTGGTCTCTCCTTCTTCGAGACTTTCAGGTTCGTTTGATTTAGGAGAACTTACTGCTGACATCAGCTTCTTGGCTAGAAGAAATTTGTTTTGATACATAAACCAATCAACTTAATGGATTTGTGAGTCTTTAAATCACTGAATGCAAAAAAAAGCTTCGTAACAAACTTGGTTAATAAACGACACATAAAATTTAAGTGAAAATACTCAGAAATTGTATTTGTTCATCGAGGCTCTTTATTGCTTCTATAGCTGAAACAGTTTATAGCTTCAGGTACGGCAGCTTAAAGCACGCATTAAAATGGAGTATGAAAGACAATCATGGCTCAGAAGTCGCTGGAAGTCAGAAACTTCAGCAGGAGTTAAACAACAGGCCTAACTTTCGTGCTGACAGAAGCACAAGACAGAACCAACTTTCTCTGTATACTTGTAGGTTTTCACAAATGTAATAATGAATCTCTGAAGAGACGAATAAATGCATTTACTTCATAAATCAAAGGACAAGACAACTTAACATGGCAGACAAGTCTAAGAACACATACATTAATAGCCTACAGCAGAAACAAGCCATTCTACAATGTCTAGAAAACATGGAATAAAACTTATTCTACACCAACCTTTAGAGTGTATAATAGAAGGAGAGCTTTGAATAAAATCTCCAACTTTTTGCAGTGTTTCATCCTTCTTTTTAGTCAGTCTTGAAGCATGTACTCGCTTTCTCAGGAAGTAGTCTTTTCCGGATTTCTGTTCAACAGAGATGTGAACATGTGAAACAAGAGCATTGTTTAAACTTCATTTTAGTTCAACGTTATTTTAAGTTGACATTTTGAGCTTTACTACTGACACCTCTGTTCATTATGCTGATGATACCACAACGGCAAGTAATGTAGACAATTTTATACCCTTTAGGGAGTTGTCAAAATCTCAGCTATTTCAAGGCATACGTTTCTTACAGTTTCTTAATAAGGCAGTAGTTTCTTTAAAAGTAGCTCCCAAGCTGTGGAGTTGTTTCTTACATAAGCTGTTCTAATTACATAAAATAAACAAACATACAAAACAGAAGACAACAGATGGGAAAAATCTACTACTCATACTCTGACCATGCCAAGGATACTGCTATCACATGTGAACATCTGTTTTTAATAACTGCCATGCATATTAATGATATGAACCTTAGTTTAATACAAGGGCTTCACTTACAAAAGCACACGATAATACACTAAAGCTTCTCTTCCCAACTATTCAGTGTGCAATATCCTTCCCTCCAAATCATTACACAGTACAGCCATTACACGCTCTGGGGACAGACTGACTTGCCCTTTGGTTAGCTTATGGAATTTATAAGGAAGAGCTCATAAGCATGTAAGATTCCCATTCAGGTATACACATAAGGATAAGACACTGCTTCTTTCGTGTGACCACACAATTACAGGAAGTCCCAAGCTAGCTTCAAAACTAGAACAAAAACCAACCGTTTTCTCGTCACTTGCAGAGGGTGAATTAAAAGCCATGACAGATTTTGTATTTTTCGTGTTCTCACTTTTCACAAAATCCTGGGAAAATAAGACAAGTTTCAGCCATGATTCTTTTGGAAAGAACAATTGATGTCACAAAAGTGAACACTTTAAACACTTTTGCTAATAGTAGGGAAGTATCTGCTAGTGGTAACTATTCCACTGTAAATCAGATAATAAATAAGCATTCAATTATAAAAACAGGACATTAAGATATCAGTATTAGACATCTCATGATGTCTAAAAAGCTGATTTACGTCTACAGGTTTCAAAGAAAATACACAATGGAGTTAAGAGAAAATCCCTTCTCTTAAACCATTATCACTGAGCTTGGCTATTAGTTTTGTTCATTAAAGCAGTTCATTGATTAAATTCTTCAACTACTTTACTGAGGTAGAAATAGCATTTTTTTAATGCTTAAATGAGAATGGTAAAAAGGCATCAGATATTTTGTTTTCTGTTGGGTCTAGGTCATACCTCATCCATGTCATCACTTCTTTTCTTTTTTGCCTTAGGCATTTTCACTCCTAAAGGTATCATGCTGCCGTGCTGCTTTATCTCCGTCTTATCAGGTTGCAGAGGTGTCAGTGGGATTTCCAGCTCCGGTTTTGGGAACCGACTAGTTTTGCCATTTTCTGCAGACACTCCAGAAGAGTCGAGGACAGTTTCCAAATGCTCCTGATAGCACAGAAGAATTTTAAGTGCAAGTGTTAAGGTAGCCATGAGATTAAAAAGCTATAAAGCATCTGGAAAAGGATATGTAAGCATTCGATTTCCTGCTGTAAGAACACTTGTAACAGAAGGAGTCTATTTCAGTTACAGCAGAGTTTTACCCTTCTTTCCTAGAACTTGTTACATTTAAAATTATTTCCAATCTATGATCACAAAAAAAGTTCTCCATGTTAAACTGAGCCTGATACTTTACAAGTCATTTTTTCTCAAGGGCACAGACAACTACACTATTTTAATAGAGAATGGTGGTAGAACTGACACGATTTTCTTCATCTCAACTCTGCGGCGTCAGAACTGGGCAGGAAATGGAGCATTTGATTCAAGTGTTCAATTAACTTCCAGCTTAATCTTAGGGAATTTGCCCTTCCTCTTCTACACTAGAGATGTTATTTACATAAGTAAGGTCCAGCTGGCAAGGTGCAAGCCCAGTACAAGTCATTAAAGAACTCCATTGCTATCTTTTCCCTGGAGAGAATACAGACATTCAAGCAATGACACCGTACTTAAGCTGAAGGCTATCATGTACCTGCTCATGGTCAAATGGCAGCAAATGCACAGCTAAGTGACAGGGAAATGTCAGTATGCATTTCCCCAGCAGCACTTACTGTCCACAATCCACCCAATCCTGTTTTTCTCAACAGGAACAACAAAGTCAGAACTGAGATCACCTGGACTCCTCCTTCTCTATGGCAGGAATTCAGCTAGCATATCAAAAATGAGTTCAGATGCTGGTTGAACACATGGAAGACAGGCTGCTGGGGACATCAGAAAATGGTAGATGGCTGCTTCTACTGCTGCTAGTAACTAGCAAACTCCAGTGTCCCAAACACAGACTAGCAGCTTTTACTACTTACACAGTTCCAAACCCCTTGAGGGGAGTCTTCTTCCTCTCAAAAAGTTACCGAAGATTGTAGAAAGACAAAAAGTAGTCAGAGCCACTTTATCAGGCTCTGCTAAGAATCTGAATGGAGTATCACCACCCACTGTATTTCCAAGAATTAAGTTGGTTAATAAATACTTTGTTTTTAAAATATATGTAACTGCCATTTTATGAAAGTTAGCAATTAAAAACTTATATAGGAATGATTAACATCATCTGCTAACAAAACAATGTCCAGAAATCCTGCAGAGGAAGAAAATAAGTTCAATTTGCTGTGCCCGTTTCAGTGGCTCCATGAATTTTTTCCTAGTAACTTATCTAATCATGAGCCACTTCATAAGCATTAACATGAGGAGAGTTTTCAACAGCACCTGACAAAAATTCATCACACAATTGTTTCAACAGCTTTTATTCCTATCAAAGGCTATAAAAACAGGTGATCTGATCACCTTGAAAGGGATAAATAAATTAAAACTTGGGAATCGTTTAGAGAACATGAGATCTTTTCCTACTCATTCCTTATCAAAAGCAATACAATCACAACATTTTCAGATCTGAAGTTTCATACTAACCTCAGATTCATTTAATGAAGTGAGGCTCCTAGTACATCGACGTGACAAATAATTGTCTTCAGCTTTGCATCTTAATGGAATACTTTCTCCAGTTTTAGTTTTGCTTTCTTGTTTCCTAGGCTGTAAATATTTAAAAGGAGTAAAGATTAGGCTATGCATTAGACCTCCAAAATATCTCGAGTTTTCTAAAGTTACAGTGTAAAACCTCAAGCTCAGACGCCACATGAACACGTAAGCTGAAACACAGCACAAGTGTGGGAAGGTAGTAACATCTATTCATTGTGTGATCTTCAGATACACCCTACTGGGTCTCACTAACAGTCTCAGGCAGTATTCTGCCTCCAAAAGAGAGAAAGCGAGACATTATTTAGGGACAAAATCTGTAACGCTGGTCGTTTTGTCATCCATTCCCCCCATACTCTGCACGCTCACAGCTGCTATGTTAGAACACCAAAGGCTAAACCTCTGCCTAATCTTCAGCATCCACATACGAATACATGGAAAACTGCATGGAAAAGTTCCATAATGTACACAGAGAGATGGTGTTCTAGTAAATAAAATAGTTTTGAGAAGATGAGAGCTCATGCTTGAGTGGAAGACAAAAAGAACCAACAAGTACTCATCACTGAATATGTAGTTAAAGGACTATATGCTAAGAAAAATGATTCTAGCTCCAGTATCTCCTAGGAAAACAGAAGAACAAAAAGGGGTTAACAAGATGTTAAGTACTGACTTTCTATAAATATAATCATACCTTTTCATTTACAGAGTCATTCCTTCTACTCTGTCTTTCTTCAAGTAAAGGTATTTCTGGCAAACACTGAGGGCTACTGTGGTTAATGCGTTGTTTTAATTCCTTTATAAAGTCATCTTTGTCAGCCAGTTCTTTTCTTAACTCTTCAATCACAGTTGCATTATCCTAATAAACAGTAAAAACTGCTGAGTTGTGGGATTGGCAAAAGGAATTAACACACACAAGCAGTATTGCAATTACTTAGTAGCATCAGTTTTAGAATTGCAGGCTAGAACACTTAACTATTCAAGAACAGTAACATTTCACGGATTTGTACGGTCACTGTTACAAGTGCAGTAGTCACAGAATTGCCTGGGAAGTTGTAATACAATATATTTTGATTCTTCTATTTTACTTATGTGCTTCAGCCTTCATCTCTCTTAAGATATAATAACCCGAGCTTTTATTTGTTCCCAAATCCTCGGTACTGTGAGAAAGTCGGCAGTTGTAGGGGAAGTTTTGCTATGAGAACATCTTTCTTCTCAGAGAAAGTGAATCCAAACATTCTCAAAAGAGCACAACTCATTTAGTCTTCTGTTTAGCTTCTGAAATTCTATGCTACGGCTTAGATTGGCTATCCTGATTAAAAGCTGGATGTTGAAATAAGAAATGCAACTTCCAGAGATCATCCCCCCTCTGCTTTTTGATGCTTCCCTTAATCTCTCTCCACGTCCCCTTCTGTCTTTTCATGCCATTGTAGATACTACCTCAGAGAAAGCAAAGAAAGTAAGAAACCTGAGACAGAACTACTGTCTGAGTATTGAGCCTAGCTTGGGATCCGGAAATGTTGTGAATTATCAGAAAAAGCTACAGATGTCCAGTCTGACTGTAGGATCATCAGCATCAAACTGACATCTGCTTATCTGAACTACTGAAAAATTTGAAATTTTAGTAATTAACAGAAATTCTGTTTCTGAAGAACAAAAATAAAAGCTGGTGCTTTTTTTGGTTAGTCGCACATGATGTCAATACAACAGTGTTCAAGAACAGAACCACACCCAGAATACAAAGAGCAGGTACAGGAGTTTTACAGAATTTATGGGTAGCTAATCAGGTAGGAGGAAAGGAGAGCTGACCTTGCTTGAATCCTTTAAGGCAGATTGTCTCAGTTCTGCTATTTCTGTCTCTTTTTGTATGGCAATAGAAGCCAAAGTTTTGAGCTGTTTTTCCAAAGCTTCAACTAACTGATCTCTCTCCTCACGCCACTTTTGAATATTATGGTCCTTTTCCTCCAGCTCCTATATTTCATGTTGAAAGAAAAGCATACACAGTAGAAACAAGCAGAATCTTTAAGACAGCCTAGAATTAATAAGTTTTTCATATAGCATAAATAAGGACTCAAGCTGATAAAAAGAGTTTATGGTAAGACATTTCAATTAACATATCGTGATGTCACTCAACAAGATCAGGTTACATGCATGTATTACATATGTATTTACTATGCAGATTATTGTATTTAAAGCAATCTGCCAGTGCTCTGTAGTGACTAATTATTTGAATATCTTTCATGGTCTACCGCTAATTTCAGTTGGCCACTTTCATTTTGCTCCAATTTTTTTATTTTTTTTGACCTTTTTCCTGTTGCTTGGAAAACCTGCATCATTCATTTAATAAAAATTAAGAGCAAGAAAAATACCTGTTTAAGTTGTTGGATAGTATAGTCTTTATAATCCAGCTCATCCTTAAACTGGTTATTAATCCTTTCAAGTTCTTCCATCTTGTTCCTGAGGGATTCCTCCACAGAACGCATCGTGGACACCTGTAATGTAAGCACAGCTCACGGTTCATTAAAAGACTTCTGTAATCCAACCTGGCCAAATACTTCTTTGTTAAATAAAGAGGAATTCACAAACAAGTGCTGAGTAGGAAAACGACAGCAAGTGCAAGGTTACCAAGGAAGACATGAATTCATTTTTAAGCTTCAATTTTCCAACCCAAGCACACCCAATAAACTTTCAGACTAAGATCCTGCAAAATGGGTTTTAATATATCTTCTTGTTTAATAATTAAATTTTAACTATTAACATCACTGAAGCTGAAATTGAAGAAAAAAAATATACATGCTTATATTAAAGAGCCTCTGGAAATTAGTCTATTTCTCTTCAAGTAAATAGCATTCTTCTTCCCAGTTATCAGCGTTTTTTCACAAGACTTAGGTTTTAGGCTTTGGAGTTACCACGGATACCAATGGCAAGTCACCAGTAACGTAGAGATAATAACAAGTCCCCTCCAGAGGCAGATTAGCTATTCTCTTCACAAACCTTATTCCAGACTACCAACCAACTTTACTTTCCTCTGTTCATTATCTATGTGAAACCACGTTTTAACTTCTGGTCCCCTCTAGAGCTTCAATGGCAACTTTACCTAAGATTTGCTGCTAGCCACACTAGTGTGAAATTTCCAGCTTCATAGTTAAAGTTTGAGAAGTTTTAACAGCAGAAAGCCAAGCATAATCTTACAGAAAAAAATAGCTCAGTTGACTACAAACCTCGCTTTGTACTTGCTGAATTTGTTTCTCGGCATCAGAATGTTTGTCTTTTAGATCTGCATACTCTTCTTCTTTCCTCTGCAAATCTTTTTTCAAATTCAGTACAAGGGCAGAACTCTCAGAAAGAATATTTTCTAGCCTTATGTTAAAAATAAAGAGACAAAGAACATTACTGTTACACATCTCATGGAAACTGCAATTACAGCTTAATCCATGCCCTGCCTGTTGGTTTCTATTTGTAAATAGACTCTTAAATCTATCTAGACCAATGACAAAATTTAAACAATTACTTTTGAATTTCAGCTTGCTTCTCATAATCAGATGCTGAAGCAATAAATTATTCAGATGCTATTCTGAGGGATATACAACAAAACCACCAGAAATCCCCATATTATTCTTTATTTCCTTGCACACTCCTGTTTTCCCTTGGAACTCAAGTAGCATACCAAAGCATCCTAAAGTAGTAGTTTGGCCATTGATAAGCATGCAGATGCATTAAGTCGAAGGGATGTTCCCATTAACTATTTTAACTCAAGTTCATTCTCAAAGGGCTCTAAGTTAACTCAGTGGTTACTTACGATTCTATACGTTGCACTTTCTCCATTTCACTCTTTTCCTTTTCCCGAAGAGAATGTTTCATCTGCTCCAAGCTGTTTTTCAGCTGCAGAACTTCTTGAATCAGATTTGCTTCTTTGCTACTTAACTCTTCAACCTTTTTGTCTGCATTTGCAGACTTCTCCTGCAGAGTTGCTGTAACTGTCTCCAGATTAACAATAATAGATTCTTTTTCTTTAAGTAATTCATTGAGTTTTGACACATTGTCTTCCATTGTCTTGGAAGCCTCCAGGAGATATTCAAGCTCTTTTATTTTTACCTCACAGTTGGCAACTTCCTCCTGAAATTGTGCAATCACTCTCTGATCTTCTGCAGTCTTTTCTTCAAACTCCTGAGTTTTCTTTTCTATTTGCTCATGTAACTGTTTCACAAGATCATCTTCCTGACTAGTGTGAGTTGTAATCTCACATAGCTTCATTACAAGTTGACGATTATGATTTTCAGCATTATTCAGTCCCGCCTTTAGGTTTTCATTGTCTTGAAGCAGTGCTTTGATGTGCTGACTTTTTAGTGAGGAAACATCAACAATACTTCTGCATACTTCCCAAATCCTTTCAAGACTATAGTTAAAGGAGAGGTCCTGCACAAGATCTGAGATGGAAGATGTCTGTGACTGAATGCATGCAGAACTAATTTGAGATGTCCCTGTCTCATCTTTTTCACAGTCTGAGGAATCCTTTACACTGACAAAGTCAGTACCGATGGCGTGAAACTCTAAGTGACATTTGTATAATTCATCTAATTTGGTCCGCATTTCTTTTACTTGTGACACTTTATCAATTATATATTCTTTGGCAACTTCTATGTTGTTAGTTAGTTGGGCATTTTTGTCTTCTAGTGACATATTTATAGATTTCTGTTCATCCAGTTCAGAAGCAATTTCCCGATAGTAAGCTTGACCCTGCAGAATTTGTTCACGGAGGGCATCAGCTGTTTCTTCAGAAAAAGAAAGCTCAATACGCAGGCTTGTTACCTGCTTACTGAAATCTTCTTTTTTATTTTTTTCTCTTCTGCATTGTTCTTCAAGCACAGTTAAATGATGTTCCAAGATTTCAGTTCTTTCCCTCAGTGCTAGTACTTCCTTTCGGTACGCGGAGCACTTTTGTTTCATGTGTTCAATTTTCTTTTGCTCTACAGTGTTCTTTTTCTTTCTCTCATTTACAACTACTGTAAAACAAACAAACAAACAAAAAAAAGGGAAAAGGAATGTAGCTCAGATTGATTAAAATCATTATTACATAGCAGTTCACAACACTAAGTAGCAACTTCTAAGTGAAAAACTGTCGTAATATGCTAGCCATACCCTCACATCACATAGTATTTGATACTAGTGAAGGAATTAAAGTCCTCTGAACACGTAATCAGGTGCCTCAGATTTCTATACAGAATTAACAGCAAAAGGTTTTCAGTCTGGAAGAACACTTTTACCATGGCACTACTCAAACCTTCCACTCCACACCAGTAGAAAATCTAATTAGATTTAAGAAACATGGGAACGAGATAGATAATTCACAGCTATATTCTTTCTATCTTCCCTGCTTCAGCAATCCCTATAAGGCAGCCAGGAATCACTCCATCTACATCTAAATGGTAGATAAACAGTTCTCTAAGAAATTTCATTCAAACTCACAGTCCTCTTACTTTCAAAAGAAAGATAAAACCCTGGACAAGTTGATCACTTAAGTGTTGATATCTGTCTCTCTTATTCAGTTGATCTCTAAACAAAATATGAGGATTCCTACTTCTGTCCACACTTACTCTTTTGCATATAAAGTTCACTCATAAAGTTGTACAAATTTGCAGATTCAAGTTTCCATAAATATTCCATTAGCTAGAGGCTGTTTTTTTCTTTAACTGGTGAGCAATTAGCTAAAATCACATGCATTTTCTTTCTATCAAAAGCGACTTCTGCTGTATTTCATCATTGCTTTAGAATCCAGTTATGTCCATAACATAATATGCATACTTTAAGTATTAAAAACAATAAATATAAGTCAAGACTTACTAGGGATTGGGTCACCACAACAATATATTCCATGGTGATTCTTGTACAGTCCTTTTATTACTACAACTTCAGAAATGCAGAATTTTATAGCACCCACGTGCAGCCTGCATTACATACAGATTCACGTGTACTGCATGGAAACAGTCTCTTAACTCATCTAAGGAGTTTTATATACAGTCCTCAACTGATTTAAAAGTCATACTGAAGAAACAGCAGTGGCATATTCCACCCCAAACCAGGTTTTGGGTTTTGACTGCTGCTCCCAGCAACACTAGTGAGGGGAATATAAGTAATCTAAACACTTTATGCTGAAAACAACAAGCAAGCACTAAAGCAAGATAAATAAGACTAGGGAGAACATGTGTAATGTTCAGTCTAGAAGCTCCTTACACAGGAAGTAGGGAAAAAGCATTATTACAGAGCATAGGAAACTAGACCTAAAAGCTCAGAGAATGGTGTAAATACCCTGAACTTGAAGCTGAGATAACCTAGCATCTCCTAAAACACTTTTGCTCGTGCTACTTATATAACTAATTCTACAAAAGAACCAGCACAACATACCTGTGCTCATTGTTCTACTCTGTATATTTAACATAGCTAAAGAATATATATTAAGCGGTTTTTGAAATTGGACGCTATTAATACTCACAAATAGAAGAAAATTTTAACATGATTGAATACTCAGTACTTCTTAACAGAAAACTTCATGCTGACATTGTGACTATCAGCTACCCATTTTAATTCCTATGTGGAGCATTGCTGTCATTAATTTTTAAATGAGAGCTTTGGTCATATGATTAGAACAAACCCACTACTATTTGGAGTATGGAGGAGTCCACATCCCTCCCTCAGTCTCTGGTAAGATGCTTATATGTGATGCCATTCAGTGGTCACATTAGGATTCAATATTTATGCCAAATAAAGGCAGCAGGGACAAATCATCCAAGAACAGCATCTCATCCAAAGAAGGCCTTGACTTTCTCCCTTGCACATATTTTGCAAGAGGAATACAAGAAAGGAAGGGAATACAGCTAAGTTTTAGATTTTCCCTTCTACATTGTATATGCCTTCCGTAATTCTAGGAACACTGATGCTCAGCTGTGCCCAGAAGTGAAGTTAAATGCATCAGAGCTTATCCAAACCATTTTGCTCAAATATTGCCCATGAGCGAGCAATTAGCAGGTCGTCAACAATTTTGATAGTTGCTTCAGGAAAAACAAAACAAACAAACAAAAAAAAAGCACTTGAGCAGCTGATGCTACTCAGAAGATCAGCAACAGCAGTTGAAACAATCCTAAAGAAACTGCTTTAAAACTATTACCAAATCTGCAAGTGCATCAACAGATGAGGAAAAAGCAGCAAAAAGGAAAAAAATAGTGCAAAAAACTTTTATTCTTAAGCATTCAAAAATGAACAGCATAGGACCTTCTGAAAAAGGGATATTTACATAACAGTTACTTCTATTTACAGTTTAACACAGTGGCTTTTCTCCTTATACCATAAGGTACGCGCTTCACAGCCTTTTGCTTCCGATCCGGAATAGGAAGCAATTTATTGTTTTGGAAGACACCCTGTTCAACGATGGAAGAAACTGTACCTTTCTTTGGAGGTGGCTCTTCCACAGTAGGCTTATCTTCATCAGTACTGCGCTTTCTTCCCACTTCCAACTCAGTTTTCTCTTGTTTCAGTGCTTTAACTGAAAGCACTGAAAATTGGCTGCTTTCAGTTCCTTTATTAGTGTTCTCTTCTGCCGGTTCTGCTTTAATGGTAGTTAAATGGTAGGTAGTCTTTTCCTGTATTGATATAAGATCAGTTACATTGAAGCTTAACAAAAGGAGCACTTAAGTCTCAGTAATCTTCTGTAGGCAAATATTTACACAAAACCATACAGCTAAAATATTTACCCGGTGACTCTATAGACATCAGTTACAAATCTCAATAGCAGACAGAACAAGTACACCTTCAGATAATGACAAGTGCAATACTCGGTAGAGTATACAAGGGAAAGCAAGAGCCTAGCAGGTTACAAAGTAAAAGACTTGCACACAATCAAGAGTTTACCGGTTTATCAAAGAATTTCCTGTTTCCAAGAAGTCAACAAAATTACAAACATGGTCAAAGAGCAAATGGTCAGCTCTCATACAAGTTCATCACATCACACTTCTGCTAAGCTGCTAAAATCACTTTCATCGTGACAGATATAATCCAACCTTAAAGCTTAGTCAGCTCTGTCACGCATATTTTAGATTGTGTCCTTGACCACAAGTGAAGCTTCCTTACTTACAAGATGACGATTGTTAAGCCATGCTGGCACTGCCAAGGACTGATTATTCATCTTTAGTAGCTTATGAAAAGAAAAGCTTCAGAAGTGTTCAGGCCACACAATCTCACAGATAGAGTTGGAGCCTTGTTCTTGGAAGAAGTAATAGGTGAGGACATGACTACTCATCACAGTCAGCTTTAATACCATGGAAATACTAAGTTGCAGTGATGCAGACAGTCAAAGACTAAGAAGGGTCAAGTTGCTAAGCTTACAAGGTTAGAGATCTGAGTGACAGAATTAACTATAAATGTTTTCAGAGCTACTTCAGGCTACCAAACATCAAAAAATGAACAAAAACAACCAGAAGTGGTATGCACACATACTTAATCAAGCTAGTCTTCACATATTCAGTAGCTCGCAGTACATTAGTCAGGATAAAGTTTTATGAACTGCATAGAACGTGGAGATATCCTGACCATTCATACTCGTACTTCCAACTCTACTCAACATACTTTTACTGTTGCTCTTCCTCTGATGTAGGAGTGTGAGGCAGGAGTTAGTGGAACACGCTGATATTTTTGTTGTTTGTGTTAACAACAACTACCTTCAGATAAATTTGAATTGTTTACAATTTCAAGCGAGTTCCAGCTACATACAGAAAATAAGTTTTCCAAAAATGTGTTGATTACAAGCATAGAATTAGTGTTTTTCTTTTTTTGTATAAGGATACAGAGATGTGTAAAACTCACATAATCTTTTACTTTTTCTTCTAAATGAGATTTTAAGTCTTGTAGCTCTGTAATGATGTCATCTTTCTGCACCTTGATTGAGATTGGAAATAAAAAATAAAAAAAATTCAGTCATCAGTTTCTAATGTAGCGTTAAGTAGCTGAATTACACAATGCATTAAAGGCAAATTCAGTTAAGCTAAGCTCGGTAAGAAATCTATTAATTGAGCCTACTGGAATAGCATTTTAAGCTACCACAAGTTGGTATTAATTAATTAATTAATTAAAACAATTTTACACAACATCTTGATAAAGTTACCTCAGTTGCTTCTTTAAGTTGCTCAACAGACTCATCTAATTTAATCACCTGCATTTCAAAGTCTGTAACACACAGAAAAGGTTGTATTACATAAGTAGCCAATAGATAATTTATTAAGTAATCAATTTTTCCAGATATTCTAATGTTTAGGTAGCTTTTGAACAGATTAATTAATTTGCATGTGGTCTTCACTTATTGGGAGTGATTCAAAAGTTTTCTATATTTCTTGGAACGAAAACATTGCATCAACAAGACATAAAGAAGAGTAGAGATTACAATATAAAAGTAAAAATCAAGATATAGACATTTAACCCCATACTTACGAAAGCGTAAATCTGCTAGTTGCAGTTTAAAGGAGAGGGGGAAAAAAGAAAAGAAATAACCAAAAACCGTGGAATTGCTGAACCTGAATATACACAAGGAACAAACTATCATTTATCTACAGGCTATGGTTCCAAAGGTAGAACATCTCCTCTAATTCCTACTCAAACTGGTTATTTCTATTTTAGATTAATGAACTATTTCTGTCTTCTACCTTTCACATCGCATAACTCACCTTTGTTCTTCTGCATCAGCTCTTCTTCAGTTTTAAGTAGTTTGGTGTTTTTCTCTGTTAGCTCTTCTTTGGTCTCCATCAGTTCAAAGTTAGTTTTCTCCAGCTGCTTTTCAAACCAGCCAGTATCTTCCTTCGGGTCCCCCAGGGATACAATGGAACTATGTGCTGCCTCAGCTTGCTCTTTAATATCCATGACATCATAATGCACAGAATCAAGAATGCCCTCAGGATCAACACAGGTGTCAGGCACTATGCTATGTTCTCCACCCTGAAACGTAATTTATAATCAGTTAAAACTGGTGAATAGCTGACTACATAATAGCTGTTATTTCTACAGATAGTCTGGATAGCCACTATGAAGACAGCCATACAAGAAGTTTTTAATTTCAGCTTCAAAACCCACCTCACAAATTCACATACAACATGACAGTGATTCATATGGGGGGAAGATAAGTGGCATTCTAGTAACAGCTAATATATTTTATAGTATTTGATGTTTGGTCACTACTTAAACCAGTTTTCAAGAAATTACAAAAGAGTTATTGCAGACTCCAATCCTGCTTTTAACCTCAAGAGTTTCACTAGGCCAACAATGTACAAGAACTGCCACTTCATGCAGCCATAGATTTCTGCTTTTTTTATGTTTTGAGTTTCCAGTTGCATTCAATGCAACTGATCATCATCTTTTCAGTTCTTTGTCTTGCAGCGCCACATCACCCTCATAGGCTGCTCCCTCTACTTTCACACTTAACCTCTTTCAGATAAGGCCACAATCCAAGGGCACACATCCATCAATTGTGCTTCAAACACAAACTCTCAGCACTTCAAAGTTTTCCATCAAGACTGTAGCACTGATCTGACAGCTTAACTTCTTCAGTGTTATATCATAGCACTCCTACCCATTCCGCTTAACCCCCACTTTCCCACTGAAGCATCTGATGGCCATAACACAGCTTTTCAAACTCTTTGCTGCTCCACTTCTTTTGTCAACACTTGAACTGGACAATATTCAAAATTACAACAGCAGCAACATATGGGGTAGCTGGATTTGCTTTCCTACATGGGATCATATTTTGAGAAGAGAGAAAAATTAAGTAAATAGCATAAAATCTCCTCCAGATGTAACAAGTTGCTTCTTGTTAGGTTGAATATCTTTTAGGAATGAGATTCTCAGAAGATGCTTCTGCCCTCACACCCCAAAGAAACACAAAGACCCCAGTAGAGATTTTTAGAAAACTCTGTAGGAAAATTAAGCTCAACTAAAACACTAAATTAAAAATCCTGACTGCTGTATGGAGACAAACACCCAGATTCACTACAGATACTACACAAATAGATTCATACTCTTAGAAGAACAGAATTTTTTCTTTAAATGCAAATCATAAGTACTGATCAACAAAATAGACTACAACATACTCACTTTTTGTGCAATAGCTGAGAATCTTAGCACATTGAGTGTTTCTTCATAGGTTGAAGCACACTGGCTGATGTTTGCTAACATGTGTATCTTCCCTTTTCCACTGAAGAATCCCTGAAGAAAGTGTGTTAACTTACTTTCACTAAACGGTATGTGCTGCTGCACCCTTTGAAGACAAAAACCACAACAAATCCCATTAGCAGAAGTTAACAGCTTCATTTCAATGTGAGAGCTATCCAAGTGGAAGACAACACATTAATAACTGCACTAGTCTTTAAATCATTTTGAGTTGTGGGTTGTTTTGAATTTAATCTTTTTGCTAGTTTGCAGTCAGGTTGTATGATTGTTCCAGCTACTATGCAGCCATTATCTTCTTAGACAACCCACGAGAACATTTAAAACAAAAAGTACATTCAACATCCAGCCTAAGATAGGTCATACAGCCTCACGTTAGCTTAAATTCTCTCTCACCTTTCTCTTTCCCTTACCACATCTGGCAAACTGACCTATCTACTTCTAAGAAAACAGTACCCAACAAAATCAGAGATAACCACTCTCTCAGTATATTGTCTCTAGGAAAGGACAATAGTAAATACTTTGGAAATAAAGAAGCATATACTTATCACAACATCTCTGGTGTTTCCTAAACCAAGGTTAAGCCACGGAATCAAACAGCTGGTGATGTACAGAAAATTAGGAGAGAACTCCTAAAGCGTGACTAAACACACTGTTCTCTAGTGAGGTTACCTGCTGGACTCTTTACAGCTACTGAATTCTGCCAACAGAGCTAAAAGCTTCACATAGCTACGCTCCTGTCACAACACACGTGACCCATAAGTAGCTTTAGTGCAGGAGTGGTAAATGAGTTCTTATTTTAAAGAAAATTACTATCAAAGTCATCACTACATTTCCCCCATATTGTTAAAATTTCAAGTGATCAAGACCAACAAATAAAACAGTTCTGAATAAATCAAAGCACTTTAAGCAGCAGCTAATTTTAAGGAATCCTTCTTCCCTAGAAAGGACAGACAGATAAGAGACTAATCCAGTAGCAAGGCTTATTTTCATCTACTTTTAAGCATAACAGAATTTGAATAGGCTACCAGGCACAGTGTGGCATTTCATGAACACAGAGCTCACCTAATCTTTGGGACAGAAAGACACCTTCAAATGAGAATCAGCAGAGAATTCTGCAATTATATCCAGCTGTGACTGTAAATAAATACTACATTGTTTAAAATACAGAAAGCTCTGTCTGCACTCATTTAGAGCACAACCTCAGACAGAAGTAGCAAGCAGGCTTTCTTCTCTCTGAATTTGGTTAGCTAGATCAGAAAGAATGATGAAGTTGCATCAAGGTTTGGAAAAAAATATATATATATGTATATATGTAATTATATATATCTATATGTATATATGTAATTATATATATCTATATATAATTTTTCTTTTCCAAATTATATATATATAATATATATATTCTGACCATGTCTCTTGGCTAGGACAAAGCACAGCAATATCCCTGAGGAAAACTGTTACAGCAGAACTAAATGATAAATGCAACTAACTAACAAAGGAGGAAAAGGTCTAACATTTCACACATTTAAAGTGAAAATAGTGAAAACAAATTTTATAATCTGCCCCAGGACTTGTTTGAGAAGGCAAGGCCAGAAAAAAAAAAAAACAAAAAACCACAACGCTAATTTGCTTAAGTCTATGATAACACATTCAGAAATTTAGAACTAGAATGGTTTTATTTGAAAAAACAAACAAACAAACAAAAAACAACAACAAAAAGAAGGCAAGTTTATAGATCACTTTCTTAGATCATTAAGTCTTCACACATCTGCAGAAGCCTACAGATAGTTTTCACTCATAACATAGTTTTGTACTCTGCATTTTAAACAATAGTTTAAACATTGTACATGATATCTGAAATCTACAAGTAGTTTACAGTTTGTACAAGGACTTACTTTGACTGCTGAATGATCTTGAGTGCACTAATACACTTGCTTAGAGTTAGGAGAGATGCATTGATATTTCCACTCTCTTTCAGTCTGTCACCTTCATTGCACGTCTTGGTATTCCTTTCTGAACCAGCAAGATCACACAGTGATAATCTGAAGGCAGATAAGGAAAATTAAGTTTTCTTGCCTTTGAATGTACATTGATTATTTATCATTTCCAACACAACCACTCCTCCTAGAGGAACAATTTCTTGAACCCTTTCATGCTTTTTAATGTTGCTTTCCTAGTGAAGTTGCACACTACTTCCTGCCAAACTCTTTTCCAACACAGCTTCCATTTTTCTGCCATATTCTTCCTTCTGAGGATTTACATTAGTTCAGAAGTTGAGTGAGAAGGATAAAGGAACACTGTGTGGAACAGTGGGCACAAGATATAGAACAGCATTACAACTTGATGGTTTAGTACTGCATAATGACAGGAAATGGGGAACCACCACTCATACAGGAGGCTGTATCAGGGAACCTAGTGTCCGTAGCCCAATATCAATACATCAATACTGAAAGTAACTGACAATTTCATCCTAAAAGAAGAAGGGAACTCTGCTCTGAACTTACTCATTGACTCGTGTCACTCGTGGCATTTCAAGGTCTTCAATTCTTAGTACCTTAATTGTAAATATACTGTGGCTAAAAGGAGAAATGAAGCAAGGTCAATAGCCAGAAATACACACATTTTCTAAAATCTGTAACATCTGTTCAAAACACTGCTGGATTTATTCCAGATTCAATTAACAATAATTCTACTAGATGCATTAAACCTTTTAAAGAGACATTCCGTCTTGGTTTATTTTGCTTTTCTTCCCCCTCATGAACCACCATTACTTACATGGAAGAAGGCTTAGTTATTTTGTTGAGAGTTTTTGATAAAACACTTAGCTTTTGTATGTACTTATCTGCTTGAAGGACTAATCCTTCTAGTTCAAAGCACTAGAATCACAAACTGTCACAAAATATCACATGGAACACTAGATATCAAGCCTTTTTAAAGCCTCTTCCCCGAAAAAAAGCCATAAACAATATTTTCATTCATCCCTCTTCCCCACACTATGTTACACCCAATGTTAGTGAAAGTTTCCCACCTTCAGCTGGAGCAAGTATTTAGCTTTGTGCTTGCAAAACTCTGGTGTTTCTGTCCCAGTTTAAAAAGTCTGAAAGCTTCTTTAGAATCAGAAATCTGAACCCACTGCAAACCTTTCAAAAGAAGGAAAAGTGATTTTTGCAAGCTTCATTAGCAAAAGAGAAAGTGAACAAGAAATAAGGTATACAAACTAAGAACATTTAGTTAAGACAATAAAATACTTCATTAACTCTGCCTCAAACATACGACAAGCTGATGGCAGATAAGACTAAGATTCTTCCTCCCACAGAAAAGGGCAAGGTATAGTATAGCACAACAGTTTATCCTACCAGTATACTAAAGTATGCTCCATCCAAATTAAGCAAGCAGCCTTAGTACTGAAAGTACAAAAGCTAAGTTCTTAAACTACAGAAGCCGAAAGTTTGTATTCATTGGTGCAGAAGTCAATCTGAGAAGTTTTTTGTTTTAGCTTGTAGTTTTTATTGGGGATGGGTTATCTGGATTTTGTCTGCATTATAACGACTGTATGGCTCTCATTTTCAAGGATGATGAAGGCAGTGGAGTTCACACAGGCTTTATGGGCAAAGTACAGGAATAAGGAGAATACTGTTGAAGATGCAGATACGTACATGTAGCTTGTTGCCTTCACATTCAAGCAGACACTTCTAGAGCTACACTGAACACATTTAAGAGTTTTCTATCTCAGAAGAAATGTTGTTACACTATTCCATGACAAGCTTGGCAGTTTGCAAAGTATTCTAGTTACCTTTTACGTAAGAATATCCCTTGATGTCTTGAGCAAGGCAAAGTGTCCTTTTTTTTCTGTCATTTGATAAAGGAGCCAGTAAATCATAAAAACATTCATTGTAAATCTCAAAAAATGAAACCCAGAGAACTTCACAAAATCATCTATAGATAATCTGCTAAGTTGGTCTGATCCTTCTGAGAGATTTTCTGCACCTGCAAAGTAGAAAATATTACAAGTCAATGTAGAGACAGTAAAACTAGCTGCATTTAAAAATAAGTAATAGTTAAGCTTACAGCTTAAAACTTTTCCCAGAACATAAACACAGAGAATCCCCACCTCTCATACAAACACCAAGTATCTGGAAGTCAAGACGCTTGCCCTACACATTTGCAAAGACACGCCTGCTATAAAGCCTGCTTTTTCACTTCCAAAACCCAATCTAACATCTATAGTTGGGTTAGAAATATTCAGAACTCTTCAGTCTTTACAATATAGAGAACTGAACTAGTAAGGACACTTCGTTCTGACTTTTTAGGGAAAAAAATGTATTTAGTGAGTTCTTAAGTGCCCTAAAGGCCTGTCGGAAAACCACTAGGAATCTTATCAGAAATCATACTCTTTTTCTTTGTTTTACTTTCACCTCATAAAACCAGGTTATGATAGATGTCCCAGTAGTCTCCTAGCCATTTTATTCCTTCTGTTTTCTGCCCAGATGTCCTGCCCATTATCCCATTCTGTTACAAATAAAAGCTAAATAATCCTTTTATTATCAGCATTAGCCAAAAAAGCCAGTCGTTGACCTTACAGAAGCTTTTCTAATTGCTACTGTTTAATATAAAACATACCCTTAGAATCAGCTGGGGATTTGTCATTAGTGCTGTTGTGATGGTCTACCTACGAAAGAAAACAGACTTTAGGATTTATTATTGATGTACAGCACCAATACACCACTGGTTGCTTTTATTTATTTATTTATTTATTTATTTTAAAAGCAGCTGTATTGCTCTACCAGAAAACAATACAGTATAGTTCCAAGGTGCCAACACAAAAATCCTGGCTACACATTTTGACTGGTTTCACCTTACTACTCATTTCTGACAATTCCTTTACTATAAGATCTGACGCATTTCAGCTTCCTGATTCAGAAAGAAAAAGAACAAATAGGGAGAGAATCCCCAACAGGAAAAGGAGTTATTTAATAAGATGATTTTCAATAGCCCATTTATAACCTGCATTTTACCCTTCATGAATCTTGGACTCCTGAAATATTTTTCTTATTGGGATTTTCTTAATTCAGGACTTCCATATCCTATGGCTTATTAGGTCAACTCTCAGAAAAGGAAGTTAAGGTAGAATACTTGATCACTTAATGTAGATAAGCAGCTTATTATTTCTTAACTCAGGCTATCAAAGTGTTACACAAATGAAGTTATGACTAAATTTTGTAAATATAATATTTTTAAGTAGTTTGGTCATAGAAAATACAGAATAGCTCCCAACATGTAGATCTCATGATGTTCATAGATGTATACTCAGTTCCCAGGCTTCAGGTTGTGTTGCTTTTTTATAGAGCACAAAAGTAGAAAGAAATTCTCATCTACTGAAGAGGAGGAATCTCACCTACCAGATACAGTATGCTTAGAAGTAAAACTTTTAACATAGAAGTTTTCATCTACATGACACTCACCCAGAGCTGGCTTTGTATAGTCAGCAAAGCTTGTACCTACTTAGCTTATAAGGTCAAGTATTTTACCTAGGAACACGGGTCTTGAAACTAGAGGAGGCACCTATATCGCACGACCACATCTTAACTCTCTAATGGAGTAGGATGAGATCAGCATATAGCTGTCCACTGCATTTTCTTTCCACATACTCACTAAACCTAGAACAGTTTTACACATCTTTGGTTCATGTAGAAGACAGGTGTTGTTTTTCCCCGAAATACTTAAAGATCATTGGAGCCAGACTTCATACTCAGCTGTGCTCTTGAAATAATTCAGAAGGAATTTTACTGCCACCTGCCTTTCACACTGTGAAGTCCACACTTAACCACCTCATCAGTAAGATCAAGTTAACATACTCCACAACTAAAATACCCCAGTGCGGTGTAGCACACCACTAATAAGATGCTTCATTCTTTTTCAGCAGGAACAGAAAGACAAATAGAAAACTGTGTGTAAATACAGAACCCTCTTTCATTACAGAATGGAAAAGATAACACTGAACTATCACAAGATGCATGTACTCATCATTTCTTTATAAAGTAGTTTCCTACCTCTTTTGTCAGACGAAGCAACGAATTTTTAAGAGCAATTTCTTCTCTCACTTTGTCATTAGTCAGTTTTACGTAATCTCTCCACTGAATAGGTTTCAGATCCATTTTTGTGTATAGCCTTCCTCCAACAGTTTTAAACAACATATCCATCGTCCTTGGCAAAATACCAACATCATCTTCTGTCCCTGTAAGCAATACACAAAAGAAGGGCCAGGTTACTATTGTAAGCAACATATAAACATAAATGAAGACAAAGATAACTGATTCTAATCTCAAAGTATACACAAAGAATTTAGAGGCCAGTTACAGTCTGAAGCAATGTTTGCAGTGTTACTAGACTGTTCCCTGAAAAATACTGGCTTTAAGCAACAGCTCACATCCCATTCCTTAGACATTACAGGGCATCACTTTAAAACAGCCAGAATATTCTGCATAAGCTTAGCCTTAAGAAGAAAAAATAACCCACAGCAAACTCCCACATTTAACAGACGTGCAGATTTTCAACTGCTTACCAGGCTCCCTTCCCGCTCTGAAACAACCCTGAAATAACAACCAGAGTGATGTCTCTGCTACAACATTCCGTTCGTCCCACAAACCCTATTTAGAAATATCTACAAGTCTCATAAAAACTGTTAAAGTAACTCAGCTGCTTTCCCATTGCCTTTTCTTGGAGCACACAACTACCTCCACATCTTGCCTACTTCACGCCTTAGTTTTTCCACTGTCACTAAATACCAAGCAAGCTTCAGTGTTTTAAAGTCAGTCATGAACACAAGAGAGGACAATACGCAGAAGAATTTCTATAGTGCTGTATGGAAGGTGCATAGAAAGATAATTTTTGAACATACTACCCTGTTGATTCTTAATATTTAAGTCCTAAAAAGGTATTACTATGGGAAAGTCTTCAGCTCCACGCATATAAAACTATTGGAAATACATAGTAACAGAACACTAAATAACAGAAATAAGGGGAATTTGTTTCCTGTGAACCCAATCGTTTCATTTGTTATGACAATATTAAACATAAAAAACAACTGCTCCCAGCCAGAAAGGAGATTGATGTATTATTTCTGTACTACTACAGCTCAGGGAACACAATCTTCTATGCTGCTGTTATTACTAAAATCAGAAATTTGAAAAAAGATTGAAATACCTTGATCAAATGTTTCAGAATATTTAATTTCTGCCTACAATAAATCAAACAAACTCAGACATACTTTGCCTTCAAATAAAGAACAGCATTTAAGATGCACGCATTTATAGTAGGAACAAAAACCAAAGTTATTGTAGTGTATGCTGTCTTACACACTTGTAAATTTAGTAATATTTGTTATGGAAGAAGACGACTTTTCAAGGCTACTAGTATTCAAAAGAAGGCAACGTACAAGGCCTGTTGAGTAACTAGGTAAGAAGTCATAACATCTCTCTCTTCTAGAAGTAGTTCTCACTTTAAGAAATTAATTCAAGGAAAAAGCATTTCTGCTCATACCTTGGAATGTGTAAGTTTTCCCAGCATTTGTAACGCCATACGTAAAAACAAGGCGATTACATCCTTCTAAGAACTCTTTCACTGGTTGCTTCACAGTACCTTCAAAGAATTCTTCTTGAGTTGCTTCAGGTCCAAACACCTGAATGTTACCAAGAAGCTGGTTAATCTCTTTATTTTGTTTAAGCAATATTTAGGTACTTGTAAGGAGTCAGATACACGTTGATAATTCTAAAGACAGTTAAGGAAAACTTGTTTGCTTTATATGAAGTAACAGAAGACAAGCAACTTTTTCCATAAATAACTTAAAATCATTTAAAGATAATTAATTTACCTGTGAAAAGGTGAACTTCTGTGTTACCTGTCCTAAAGTTTTATCGCTCATTCTTCCCAATGAGCTCTTAGGGGACTTCAGTATAATGCTTGTTGAGTCCTCAAGTGAAACACATCCCTATTACAAGGAAGCACAAGTAATGCAGGCATGAAAAAAGTTTTAAAAGGTCATCTTACAGGAAAGAAAACATATATACTTTAAGGGTTGTTTTTTTGTTTATGATTAAATAAATGCCTTACCTGTGACCCATTTGCTCTCTCCCGTGCCGTAAAGGGTTTAAT
Source organism: Coturnix japonica (assembly GCF_054131305.1). Classification (NCBI taxonomy): domain Eukaryota; kingdom Metazoa; phylum Chordata; class Aves; order Galliformes; family Phasianidae; genus Coturnix; species Coturnix japonica. The sequence goes on along the minus strand of NW_028188943.1, from coordinate 1,614,860 downwards.
ACGCAGGCAAACTTGTATGTGTCCCCTAGGCTCCAAACTAGACCTCTAAAATTAAAGAGCTGGAAGTTAGAAATCTGACTAGATCCTCTGTTTGATGATTAGCACATTAAAGCAGCATTATTTTCAACATCCTATTGTAACAGACTCATTTGTTAACACAGGAAGTAATAATATTTTACTGTTTTCACAAGTGCTTTGGACCCTGCTAAACTTCTTAGTCAGAGCCTAGAATTTCAGAACAAGTACTACTGCAACACACTCCTGTACTGCATTCAGGCCAACTATAAACAAAAGTACTCCATTATTGTGCTTCTGAGACAATGTTAGCTTCATCCACTGATACCGGTGCTCCTCATAAGGTATCAAAGCAACACCACACATCTTGGTCTAGTCTATGCACAGTCTAAAAGCATAGTGAAGATGATTTTCATCTTCTCTGTAAGATTCTAATGCTTCTTATAAAGAAAAGAATTAAGTTTATTTTTTTTTGGAGAAACAAGCTGCCTTTGTGGTCCTGAGGGCCCCTTTTTGTCACCTGTTGGGCACAGCAAGAGAGCTTTTCTTGTACAAATCTATGCCCTGTGTACCTTTCTCGATCCCAAAACCTAGAGTTGTGGTGCAGACACTGGATGCTGACCAGAGCAGTAAAAGAACAGAAGAGGGGAAAAGCAGATACAGGTAAGACACCTAAAAGAAAGAAAAAGAGCAGAAGAGAAGGAAGGATACGGTTAAGAACAAAGGACAGAAGATGGAAAGTGCTATAGAGGATTGGACTGGACATGAGCAGATCAGAGCTACACCAAGGTGTGGCTTCTCCCTGTGTCCCTATCCACCACTGGCAACATCCCCCAATGACAGGGATGCTGCTGCCCCAGCAGCTGATGGGGTTGTGGTCTGGGGTTATGTTCTATACAGAGCCTCCACAACCTGCTACAGACCCCCAGTTCCCTGACACTTCTTTTTTTTCCAGGTGCCTGCACACAAGGAACAGGTGTTCCCCATGCCCTGCATGCTGGTAATTAGTGTGGGCAATTACTGTGTGGGAATTGGGGGAGGGAAATTCAGGGGTGGGATAGTGAGGATGAATTGGAGGGGGCTGGGAAATTGTTTGGGTGGGACTGTAGAGATCAGGCATGACTGCTAGGATGGGGGATATTTGGTTGGAAATACTGTCATTTCTATTACTCATTGCTTTGTATGATAAGTTATTAAATGCTTTATGTTCCCTCTGCTACATCTCTGCTTGCAGTCATTTGTGCAGTGACAAAGGTCCTCAGCTCTACATGCCCCTCCAGGGCAGGATGGAGCACCACAGATGGCAGTGTTCCACAGCTGCCACCAGCAGCCCCAGCTCGTCCCTCCACACCTGAGGTGTGAGTGGCTGTGAGAGGAATGAATGTCTCTGTGGAAGTGCAGCTCATTCCTCCCCTCTGATGGGGGCAGAAGGCATCTGCATTTCCCTCATGGCTCTTATTTCCTGTGTTACTGTGGGAAATGAGCTGAGCCACTGTGCCTCCCTACTATGGCAAGCTCTGCAGCTCTGCCACTGTCTTTATACTCAGCTGTTCCTGTGTGTAATGCTCCACACTTGGACCCTGCAGAGCCCAAAGGCCTCCTTGGCTGCTGTTACTCACCTGGACATTGAGGGTGCTGTGTCTCCAGTCTGTACCTGCTTCCAGGTGTCACTTGCAAGACACTGCGAGTCCACCTGGTTGGAACTGCAGTCAACAAACACAAATGTGAAAGAAATAAGAAAGGATTCTCTCATTTCACAGGCTTTCATCTCCATTGAAAGATGTTCTGCTGTGCAGCACAGCTGGAAGCATTTCATATGTGCAAAAAAGGGGGATAGGCCCTGGCTGTGCCGGGCCCCCTTCCGGCCCAGGCCCCAAAGCAGCCCCGACTGTGCTGGGTTCCCCTCTCACCTGGGCCCTGCAGTGGCCTCAGCTGTGCCTGGTCCCCCTCTGCTCTGGGCCCTGAGCTGGCCCCAGCTGTGCCTGGTCCTCCTCCATCCTGGGCCCCAAGGCCCTGCCTCTGCCTGCTCCCCCTCTGCTCTGGGCCCTGAGCTGGCCCTAACTGTGCCAGGCCCCCCTCTGGCACAGGCCCTGCCTCAAGCCCCGCCCCCTGTGGGCAGCAGTGCTAGTGCCTGTTGGTTTTGCTCTCTTCCCTCTTCTTTCCCTGTTCTCTTCACAAATGCTTTCAGATCCCCCAGGATGACGTGCACTGATACTGCTGCCTTCTTCCTGCACAAACTTTCTGGGCAGCTCAGCTTTTTCTACAGAGCAGCGTGCCTTTGGAAGTGCTTGGAGGATGTAAACTAACAGCAAGAGAACACTGAGCTCTTCTGGGTCTTTCTAGGAATGGCAAAGAGACAGGAGAGAGTGCTCAGCCTCGAGTGGTTGCTTGTATGCAGAAATCACAGTTGTCAACATCTGTGCTGTTTTGCTGTAGGCAGTAGTGTGTGACAAGAAGCCTACAATTATCAATTTAGTGAACATAATTAATTGTAACAGTTCCCCTTTCTTCTTCCCATGACACTTGGGTTATGGAGTTCTCCTATGCTATGTGCTGGTGTAATACCTCTGAGCCACAGCACTGTTGCGTTTAGCAAAGCTCATGGCAACAGGCTTTGGCCAACCTCAGAGCTACGTAGATGATGATAAGATATCCGATGATAGGAGGGAAAATGAACAAGCTCCAAGGTAAGTGTTGTTTTTTCCTTCTAGTCAGCACGCCATCGCTAAATCTTCCATGCTGTGACTTTTATCTTGATAGTGATGATCCCTTAACCTCACACCTTTAGCACAGCACTTTCTGTGGAGATTCCCACCAGTGACAAAGTATTAGTGCCGCTTTTCTGCCTGTTTCTTTTTTGTCTGTATTTTCCAGAATGTGGGTATTTCTAAATAGGGCTGCATGAAGGGGTGCGTGTGTGATGGAAGAGTGAAGGAAGTCCACTGCAGATCTGTGCTTACTGCAGAAATGGCACCATGCTGTAGCAGCAAAAAGGCAAGTGGTAGGAACTACACTTGAAGAGTGGAAGTTGGTGGTTGGCTGTGCTCAAATCTTCCTCCCAGGAGATGCTCTTCAAGTATTGCTTGTTCCTTTCTGCCAGAAGCTGACACAAGCGGTCTTCCAGCCAAGCGCAGCCTTGCGGAAAGTCTGGGGAGGACTGCAGCCTGTGACGTGGCACCCAGGAGAGGTACAGATGCACAACAGGCATCAGGGTTTAATTCAATGTCTTTCTAGTTAGGCTTTCTGTCCATTCTTTCTTCATACTCCTTTTGCTGCGTGTTGCTTGAGGTCTTCATCCCTGGGATTTACAATTACCTTCCCTGTCCAGATTTGAAATGCAAACCCACCCTTCAGCTAAGATCCTAAGATCCGCTACTGTGAACACGCAAGATGAGATTTCCTAGTATTGTGGCCCATTTTGCTACAGAAATTAGCCTTGGTCACTCTTTAAATCTTACTGCTTCTCCTTTCTTGATTATAACAGATGTACGCCTGGAGCCAAATGGAAACATCTATGTGAAAGTGGTGCAGGAAGTGCTTTCGGAGGGAGCTCATCTTCAGGCTGGAGGGCTTCCTGTAACAGCAGGTCCCAGCTCTGTCTCCAAGACCCTGGCTGGGTGTAAACGCAAGGGTTTGGACAAAGAGAAACAGACTGCAGCGCAGTTGCCTGCTACCAAAAGAGCCAGGGGCCAGAACAGAGACAGTGTGCCGGCCCCAGCAGCACACCCTGGGCCTGCCCCAGCACTGAGCTCCAAGCAAAGAGGTAAGAAGGTGCTGCGGTACCGTCCTGGTGAAGTGCAACACATTGAGTTTGCTTAGGGCTTGCTTTTTCCTGCTCTGTAGAGGGGATAAGAGTTGAAGGCTACAAAGTCCAAAGGCAGTGAGGTGCCAGAATACCTAAATGCATCTCTTTCTGTTAATTTCACAGTGGTCTTCTGTATGTCCCCCTGGAAATGTCTGAGAGGCTTCCTAGTCCCACTTGCTTTGTCATTGGACTGCCATTTGTTTTCACAGCACCCGTGTTTCTGCAGTTTTGCTGTTAACAAAATGAATTCATTGGTATTCTTGCTTTATAGAAAGAAGACAACGACAAAAAGAAAGGAGAAGGGAATTGAAAAAGGCTTCTCAGAGAGCTGCACATATAGAGGTGAGTCCTTGGTGAACACAGACACACATTCTCTTGTTGGTCTCAGTGCCTCCATCTGTCAGATATGAAAGAGATGGTAAAATCCTGAGGGAAGCAATGGAATAGAAAAGCAGCCAGCTGTGTGTTTGAGGAAATGACACTGTCAATGAGAGCTGCCATGGGGAGCTTGGACGCCTTCCTCTGGCTTGAGAAGGATGTGGTTGGTAACAGCCAGAAGGTTTTGCTGTGATAAAGAAGCTTGCCATGTCGGGCACTGCAGCCTTTGAAACAGCCTTTCCACGACAGAGCATAGGCAGTGTGTCCTGGGAAGTAGTGTCAGTGACCTGAATGAAAGGAACATGCTGTTCCACACGGGGCCATTCTGGATGTTTACTGGTCAGAGTTTCTTCATGAGATCTCCCTAGATTGTTTCTGTCCTACTTCTACGCTTGCTTTGTTTCTTTCCAGTTCTCTGCAGCGATGAACAGCCTTGCAGAGATGATGCAGAAGCTGCAGCTGAAAGACTGAGAGGAGAAACATCACAAGGCAGCGGCTGCAGTGCGCGGTGTTTCAGTTGCTGCCCAACTCAGTACTTGTAGTTTGATTGCAGTCAATCAATAAACCATCACAATTAGAGATTCACAAAGAGCGCACAGCCTGATTTGTCCAGTGACACTCCATAAGCTGCTGCATGACTTTTGGTCCAGAGTTGCATCTACCATCTTCGGTCCACTATGCATCTTCGGCCCACCACAGCCCATCCCAGCACTGTTCTTCCTTTGCACACCCATGTGCCCACACAACATTGCATGCCCTTGTACTGATAATTGCTGCTATTCCTTCCCAGATTCAAGACTCTGCACTTGCTTTTGTTAAACCTCTTCTTGTTTATTAGTGCCCAGCTCTCCAGTCTGTCCAGGTCTTGCTGAATGGCAGCACAGACTTCAGGTGTGTCAGCCATTCCTCCCAGCTTTGTATCATAGGTGTACTTACTGAGCGTGGACACTATCCCCTCATCAAGGTCATCAGTGAAGATACTGAACAAGACCAGACACATCAACAAACCCCAGGGAACACAGGTCTATAACTGGACGCTGTGCTGGTGATCAAAACCCTCTGAGCTTGGCCAGTCAGAGAGTTCTCAGCCCAGCTTACCATCCACTCATCTATCCCACACTTTCTCAGCTTCGTTACCAGGATGTCATGTGAGACAGTATCAAAAGCCTTGCTGAAGTCAAGGTAGATGACATCCACTGCTCTCCCCACATCTACCCAGCTGGTGATGCCATCACAGAAGGCTGCAGGGTTGGCTGAGCATGACATTTCCCCGGTGAATCCAAGCTGTCTACTGCTGGTAAACTTCTTCCCTTCCAGTTGCCTGGAGATGGCATCCAGACCAAGCTGTTCCACCACCTTTCCAGGGAGAGGTGAGACTGACTGCCCTGCAGTTTACCGGATCCTCCTCCTTGCCCTTTCTGAAGACTGCAGTGTCACAGGCTCTCCTCCAGCTTTCAGGCACTTCTCCAAGACCTGTCAAAGATGATAAAGAGTTTGACAATCACCTCTGCCAGCTCCCTCCACACATGTGGATGCATCCCATCAGAGTCTATGGATTGTGCACGCTGATCCCAACCAGATGCTCTCAGATCACCCCCTCCTCACCCAGAGGGAAGCTCTCCATTTCTCAAGCTCTCTCTCTTCCCTCCAGGGCCCAGGAGTCCCAAGGGGCAGTCACTGAAGTGAAAACCAAAGTCAAGAAGGTGTTCAACATCTTCACCATCTCAGCATCACCCATTTCCAGGACACCCCCCTTCCCTATTTCCTTCTCTTAGGGATGCACCAATCCTGAGCTCCGAAGAAGCGCTATTTAAATGCTGCCCAGCTCTCATGGCCCCCTTACCTTTGAGCACTCTAGCCTGTGAGATTCCTCCAAGTAGGCAACAGCAAAAAATCAAAGTAGGCTCTCTGGAAGTCCAGGGCCAAATTAGTTCTAGGCACATTGTTACCTCCACAGGTTAGCTGGGTGCCTGGCACTGACCCCTTCCAATCCAGTACTTTCGACCCCCAGTTGCTGGCTCCAGGGGGTGTCTCTACTGCAGTTCTGGCTGAAGACTTTGCCCGAGGAGACAAATCACGCTGCTTTTGAAACTCCCAAGTTTCAGGATTTCCTGCTTGTTTCAACACGCCAGGGAAACACATGGGTGGCATGAGTTGGGCAGCAGGGTGCTGGCTGCAAGCACACAGTGACAGCAACTGCAGCCATCAGCACAGTCTGAGCCCGCCTGCAAGACCTTGCACACAGACCTCAGTGCCACGACTCCCCTAACTGAACATAGTAACCTGGAAATCCAACCCAAATGGAAATGTCCTTAGAGTGCCATCACCCTGCACTCCACGCACTTCATCGTGTCCCAGAAACCAGAATCAAACCACACAGACCCTGACAATCACAGCTATGTCTGTTCTTCCCTAAAGAATCAAAGCTGCAGCAGGCGAGAAGTTTCAAGGAAGAAGAAGCGGCTCTTTTAACCATTTCCTGAGCAGTTTCTGAGGCTGTACGTGCAGTTTGATCACAGCCCGGCTGAGTCCTGGTCACACCCCGCTCCCTCTGACAACTAAGGGAATCAGCACAACGAATCTGAAGACAGAAGTGATAATGCAAACAAGGCGAGAAGATATTTGCTGAGTCTGGATCCTCAAACGCATTTCAGCTGGGAAAAAGGACAGAGATGCCCACCTTGTAAATTTGGGTCACCTCCTCCCAGAAGCACCAACACATCACCATTGTGAGAAACTCAAGTTTGGAGTTGTGCCAGATGTTCTCAGGTAAGTTTTGGACTGTTTTGTGTTTGCTTGAGACAGCTGCGTTCCCAACCAGTTCTGGAGAGTCCCTGCACAAGTCCATCCCTTGAACACATGGCAGGTGCTCAAAAACCAGCTCTGAAAGAAAGCAAAGTTGGTGTGTAATTTGTGGTGGAGCTTGCAGATCTTAACAGCCAAATTAGAGTGACAGCAAAGTTGGAGGACAACTGGCAGAGCAATTGCTTTACCAGCTTTTCTGAAGTGTATTTTGACCTTAACAAAGTGTATAGGAAACTACTGATCACAGCCTGAACTTCTGATTGACCACCTGAGGCAAGCAATGAGTCAGCTGCAGGAGCACAGGTGAAGGTAATTCAGCTGTGCTACTGGAAGGGGTGGAGCTTGGCTCCAACTCTCCCAGATCTCATGTAAGGGCTGACCAGCACTAAGGCAGGATTTCTTTCTCTGGTGATTTTTTTTTTTTTTTTTTTGTACTTTACTGTGGACCTTCAGTGTTGGTGAGCATTTTCCCTTTATCCTTCTATCATATTAATCATTTGTATGAAGCATCTGTATACCCTGTGTTTACATTTACATTACATTACCTATTGGCTGTCTAAGTGTTCAGTTGTATAACTATACACACAGGGTCAAAACTAAAACAACACGTGTTTTATGTCTGCTCTTAGCAGCTTGGAAGGAACCAGGCTAGACCTTGTGGTAGGGCATTCTGTGCTGGGAAGTCAGCAGCACTGTGCGCATACAGCTGTTTATGCCAGGTGAGGCTGTGTGCACACGGTGTGTGGGGGCAAATGCTGCATTGGGAACATATTAGCATGAAGCACAGAAATACATGCTCAGAGATACTATGGGGCATGCTGGGTTTGATTGTTTCAAGACGTGAAATTAAAAGGCTGAACAGACATCATGTGCTTCTGGTTTGGAGAGGGGATTTTAATAAATGTATTTGAAGTTCTACAGAAACTTGGTTTTACAGCAGGCAGTGTCACATTAGTCCAGTCTTTTTCCTATCATCCTGAGGATAATATCACCAGATTAAATTGCTGGTACACCTCGATCCTCTGAGTTTTAAGAGCTTATGCTATAGTTAAAAGTTGCTTTCAGACTTCCAAAGTGGGTCACCAGCACACGTACTGGCACTGTGAAAGCACACAAGACACAGCTGTTTGCTCTAAAACATTTATGATTACACAAGAAAGATAAAGCAATTGTAACTACTCACTGCCAAGGTAGGAATGAAGTAATGAAGCAAGCTTCCCAAATATGTGGGCACTGCAAGCTGGAATAATCCACTAATGGATTATTCCATTAGACCACTAATGGTCTTCTAATGCAATTCCTTCTAGATTTGGTTTTCCAAGTCCTGGGTGAAGGCAATAAACAATTAACAGTAACTGCTGGCAAATTCTTGTTTGAAGACTGCATTAGAAGAGTCTGCCTTATAAATACCAGACTGCTGCACATTGGTCCCTACTGCATGAACAGGCAGGAATGGGAATCAGCAGAGCACACAGTCCGGCACATGGGGAAAAACCAGTAAGAACCAAACAAGGTAACACTTGATTTGGATTTGTTGAGATAGCTTCTATTTCTTTTCTTCAACAGGGTGCTAGTCTGAATTGTTCTGTGACCAGAAGGAATACATTGGGCAAAGAAACTTCTGATTAGCTTGGAAACCATCAGGGAGAACAAAAATGTTCCTGAACTGACTGATCCTCTCTACAAGCATTTCCATCATGTGGACATTCAGGTGCAGATGGATTGATCTAAGAGTAGAGTAGAGGGTGTTATATGACAATATACAAGCTTTTGGCTGTGGTTAGACCCAGAAGATGGCGAAGCGCCATGCCATACTGTACAGAACACCCCTTTGGCCAGCGTAAACCAGCTGTCCTAATTCTGTTCTTTCCCAGCTCCTTGGATCCTTTCCTGAGAACAGCTTTGTCTGTGCACAACATGCTTAGCAGGAGCTATAAACATTGGTGTGTTATCAGCATTGCTTTTCTCCTAGAACCAACACATTGCATCATACCTGACAAGCTGAAGAAAGCAGGTCTGTCCCAGCTGGAAATGAGCCACATTTACATTGCTTGGGCTTTTTGTTGTGTTTGTTTATTTATTTTGTAGTTGTTGTTGTTGGGTTTCTTTTGGGTTGTGCTAACGATGAGATTTGGTAGTATCAGAATGTATCTGGTGAAGGGGGAAACTTGCATTACCCCAAATGCTTTTTGTTACTTGCATTCCAGCTGATTCTCATTAATCTAAATACTGTTGCTTAGCTTTGGCAAAGAAAGGCAGATGAGTTTATGAATGATGGTGTGTTGGCAGAAGCACAAGAAGTGCACAAACCCTGTCTTCAAAGAAAGCACTGCCTAATGAAGATCATTGCTGAATGCTCCTCAGATCTGTCAGTAGCTGACAAAGTCATTCTTGCTCTACAGCTTGTTTGGAGAGATGCGGTGGTGTTGCTTACAGCTACGCTGTGGCACTGTTTCATGCCAAAGCCCAAATCCAGCTATGTGGGAAACACATTAATGGCCCTCTCTTACTGAATGTGCTGCAAGTTTCAAAGCCAGCCGTAATACTGCACAAGAGAAATGTGGATCTGTCTTTGCTAAAAAGGCAGGAAGGTCAATGGGACTGTATAATCTGTTTGGTGAGAAACAATCATGCTGCCTCCTAATGCACTGCCTGCCGGAATCCAAGCAAAACTAATACCAGAGCTTCTCTTCAGCAATTCTCCTTTAAACTTGAGCAAGTAGATGCTCCAAAGACCACTCAGAATTACTCGAAAATGTCTTTTTCTTTAGCTGTTCTGTATGCCTAGTCCAAAATGAAGCAAGCGATGAAAACTGTTGATCCTGTCAGAATCCTAACTCACAATGTCAATCTAGTGTGCTAGTATCTGTTGTTCAGGTGCGTAATTACATGCGTTTCAAATATCTAATACCTATAATATTTGTTATGAACCTGTCTGTTACATTTCAGAGACTGAGAGCAGTGCTCTGGTTGTCTCAGGAGCATGCAACTAAAGGATGACTTCTTGAACAGTAAAAGTTTCAGTAACAGCTACCATGGTAATAGACTGAGGTTAGTTGGTAAGAAGCACAGACTTCCCCCAAGTAATTTGAAACCACTCCTCTTCAGTTGCTGGTTAATGTTTTCTGGGATGTCAAACCCTCACAGTTACTCAGTGATTCAGTAGTACACATTGCTGCAGACAGCTCAGCTCAGAAATAAGGGCACTGTGGGGTTAGTGTTGCTGTTCTGAAGTAATTCAGTCTTCACGTTTGGCTCAATTTCTGTCCAAAGCTGAGATGATGACTGTGCCATCAGACAATCCTCCATCTGATGGTGCTATAATTGCTGATGAACCAGCACCTATCCCAGAGCAGAGAGCTCGTGCTGGCTTTCTCAATGCGCCTTCGATGTTCTTCTGTTATAAGAATAAGCCTGGATACGTACCTGAAGAGGGTGATGGTAAGGAGAGACCAAGTTGATTTTTGTGTTGCCTTTTTTGTGGGGAAAGGACATTTGGAACCAACAGATGCTGATACAGTTTGGACTGATGGGCAGCAATACTGCTGCCTCCTTCCTTTTGGGAGAGGATCGTGCGTCTCCCTTCCCAAATCTGTCTTGTGGCTCTCTTAATAAAATTACCAACACGCTATTTTCTCTGGAAACACAAAACCTACACCAGACCTCTAGGCTGAAAAGCTGTCAATAGTGTAATAAGGCACCTGTACACAAATAGGAATGGGAAGCTTGCTTGCTGACGCTTAAAGCTCTTAACACTTATGCAGAAGTTTTTTGTATGCTTGCTGGGCTTGTAAGTCTGAAGGGCGTAACAGACTTAGACTTCTCTGTGTTTGGAACATCACTGAGTAAAAAAGAAGCCTTTACAAAAGCTTTGGTCACAAAATTCATAGGATTATTCTCACACCTCTGAGACGTGACTATTTTCACTCTGTGAGGAATAAAACGCAGCAGAAGAAACACTCTCTGGCTCCTCTCACTGCACCTCAGGTCTTTTCAAACACTGGAAGGGAGACACAGGTCTTACATTTCTCAGGGAGAGAAAGGAGTCACAGCTGTTTCCAAACCTGGATCCAGCTTCAGCTACTAAAACTCCAACCGTGTTTGAATTAACTGATTTCAGAGAGAGATTTCAGAGGAAAACAGTACATCATTTTATGGAGTGATACTACTTCAAAGGTATAGCAGTCAACAACCTTTTTTTTTTTTTTTTTTTTATAGTGCCAAATTGGCATTAAGTGAAAATTGAACAGGTTTTGGAGCTATTTCAACATTTTCCCCTTGATTTTTGCAGCTCCATGGAAAAGAAGAAGCTCTGATGGAGCAAGAAGCCTCTCTAGATAATCTGAAAGAGGTGCGGTAATGTAAGGACGCTTATTGCAACTTGGCTTGTAATCGTTTCTAAAATGATCTGGTTCATCCTGTTTGGAATGTGATATTTCTACAGCAGAAGGATGCAGAAGTGAAAAGGATTGAAATGCTGCTGAAGGAAATTGTGGAATGTCAGGACGACCTTGAGGAAGCAAATGAATCCATATGAAATCCATCGAGAGGAATTATTTCCTATGATCAGTAACTCTCCAAGTCTGAGTTAACACTGCTGGTTGTCTGAACGGGATGTCTGCAAAGCTGATGACTTGGTTTTTCTGTGACAGGAAGGGTGTGAATGCAGTCAATTACTTTCCCTCTCTCTGTTTCTAGGTTCTTGAGGCATTTTTGCAGCGTGGTCTCTACTGTTCTGTCACTTGTTTACAAGAAGAGAAAGGGTAAAGCAGTTGTTGGTTTAATCACTCTGCTGCTCAGGAACTCCGTCAAAGGATTTCGGAGTGTTGTTTACCAAAAAAATCGAGTTTTCTGTACACAGATATTTGAGTATTTTTCTTTTATTTCAGGTAAATGACGGGATTCTAGGGAAGAAGTACTCAAATCAATAGATAAGGACAGCAGAAGCTTGTTTCATCTATCTTGAAGGTAAGGTGTTTTCTTATCTGGATAAGATTCCTTTGTAGGTCAGAAGAAAAACAGAATTCCTTGTTCTGTTTTGTTGTAGTGTAAATATCAGTTTATAGTGGCAGAGATGCATAAGGATACTGGTGAAGTGGCACAACAGATGACACCTTTCATGCAGGAGGAAGTGAGGGCAGCATCAGGAAGGGATCAAGTAAGAGTTGGGCAAAGTGGGAAATTCACTCAAAAGCCATTCAGCAATGGAACATTCTCTGCATACCTGTTGAAATAAGGAAACTTTTCTAATTTCATTTGTTTCATGAGTTAATTAGTTGGAGAAAGAATAGATTCTATGAGGGGGAAGTGGGCAGAGAAAATAAAGCTTGCTGCTAGGACCATCTTTTGAATTTTATGGGGTGTCTGTATCTACTTCTTATCTATTTGACATATCATGCATCATTCAGTGGATAATGAGCAGAACTGATGAGCTCTGGCGCATGCCCATCTGCTCAGGTTTTGGCTTGGAAGATCATCAAGTTGAAAGCTGAAATAGCTGATGATGTGACTATATTACAACTACCACCAAATTCTGAAGTTGATGAGCTCCTGACTGCTCTTAAGGATTGGATCTCAGACGAGCACCTGAGCAAACTCCAAAGAGGAGAAGAAAGCAAGGACGGTCAGAAGCCTCAGTCTGCTGGAAGAACCCACATCCAGGAGAAGGTAGAGGGACTGGAATTTGCTCTGCTTCATGTGTTTTCAGATTCACGTATGTATTGATTGATTTTGAGAATGGGTAAAGTCAGCCTGTTTAGTGTAGACTTTGGATAGAGCAATGAAAGCCAAACAACAGTTACTAATGCAGTACTAATCCCAGCAGTCAAATGCAATGGGTGATTTGCCACTTGTAAAATAGAGCCATCATTTTGAAGGGAAAGTGTCATGTCCAGTCTCAGCTTGCAAGTTTCAGCCTTTTATTACCTGTATGTGTAACACTGTTGTATTTTATGTGTAACACTGTACATAACTGATTATTTTATTATTTTTTTTTCTACAGAGATGCTCAAACCCAATTGAAAATACTTTAATGTCTCTGTTGGATCTTGAAGTTTCAGTGAATGACTTATGACAGATCATACTATGTGATACTGAAAGCCTTTCCTTCCATCTCTCCAGGGGCACCAAGGCATGGAAATCAATGCGGTGTTCAGGAGTTCTACTTGTACTGCTTTCCTTCATTCTCTGAAGGGTTTGTAGGCACTGGTGTTGGTCTTGGTGGTTGAGCTCACACGATGAATCTCTGCTTTGCATGCAAACCTGTGTAAAGCTTAAAAATCTGCCTAGGTTGTGATAATTCTTTGACCTCTACAGGACCTGATGAGTGAGTGTTTGCAAATACGGTCTGACAAAGTTGTGTGTTTTGTATGTGAAGTACAAATACAAAGGGGATATTTTCAGGGTGTACGAAGGATGGAAGCTCGGCTGTCTTTGCAAAATTCATAATGCAGAGATGGAAAAATACAGCAAGAAGAAACCACTTCTCATGAGCTGAACTTTCCCAAGATCATGTTTGATGTTTTTGCACTGTGTATCAAAACACACTTTTACACACACATGTGATCGCTGTTGCAGCAGTGTCTGAGCATCTCAGGAAATATGTTTTCATCAGCGTGTTTAGCAGACTATGAGGTAGAGAAGGAAACAGGTTTTTGTTCACTGTATGTGTGAGGTGAGCTGAGATTAATGGCAAAGTGTGACAAAGCAGCACGGGGATTTTGGCTTTGTGCTCTGCCAAATGTCTCACAGACTCAATTGCTGTTTCTCTTGCCAGTGAGGAGCTATTTGAAATGATCACACTGTAAAGTTGGGTTCTGAAGTAATATTTCTGTACAGTTTATGATGAAAATGAGCATTGCTGGACCTCACCTGAATGGAGATCTGAAGGTTCAAGTTGAGATCTGTAAATGCTTTTGCTGCACGTGACTTTGGGCATCTGCACAGGACAGCGTAGGCAGCACTGACTGAAACGGGGTTTCCTCTGGAACCAGAGGCAGCTCCATATACCGTCAGAGTATCATGGGCCCTCACTCCCCAGTCTCTTTGTGCAGTCAGTGTTGATAAGGCCTTGTGCTGATGGTGTTCAGTCTCTTTTGTAACACAAGTAGTATCCTCTGTACAGAGTCTGCTGTGATACGCGGTCAAACCATTTGCTGCTTCACATTTAATCCTTAGGGGAACAGAGTTGACTGGAGTTCCACGTGTTTTCATGTTTACAGATATTAGATGGGTCCCATGGCTCATTTCCCACTCGGTTAGGAATTTGGAAGCACCGTGGAGGAGTTACATGCAAATCACAATCAGTTGGACTAAAAGGGGTGACAGAAGGGGTCAGAGGGATGGTGTCACTGTGCAGGGAGCACCAGAAAGCCAGGATGAGCTGTGAAAACTCTGAACCCAACTGTGAAGTCTAACAGGTCCAAGGACTGATATCAGTCACAACACACAACCACAACAAACCATTTAGATGTTCTGCTTCTGCCTTTGTAGCTCTATGGACAGACAGACCGCACAGATGTGTGGTGCTCATGGGTACGTCTCAGCAAACCAGTGGTGGAGGAGCACATTTGGCTGCAACATCCATCCTGCTTCCCTCGAGATGTCGGTCTCCAGCAGGTGACGCTGTGATTCAACTTTTGCCACCCGAGGAACTTTTTCCTGTGCGCTTTAATTTCCTCTGCTCCAGGTGATCAGTGCTATTGCAAGAGACCGAGAGAGATTTCTCATCAGGAAATTAAGGACGTTAGATTGGTTCCCTTGATCTACATTCTTTGCAGTGCAGAACTAATGAATGGCTGCATGAAATAGACGCAGTGAAAGCTAAATGACAGCTTTGGATGGAGAAGAACGGGAGTGGCTGCTGTCCTGAAAGTCATGGCTCTTATTCAGGTGCATGAGCCCTTTCCTCCTCTAATAACAGAGGCTTCCCAGATGCTGAAGCCTGCATGGTCTGAAACGACCCAGTTTGTAACTTCTTTACTTTCTGAAGGAAGATACCAGAAAGGTTTTGTATTTTCTTTGGTGTGGAAGACCTTCCTTTTGGGATGCCAGTGTGTGTCCCTCTTGTTTAGTCACCTAAATATATCCAGTAAGGGTCTGTTTTCTGGTGCTCCTGATGGATTCTATCAGATGAGCACAGAATCTGGTACGCTGGGATACAGTTTTATTTTAAACAGAGATATCAAGTTGTGCTGAAAACAAGTGAGGCAAACAGAAATACCAAACATAAAGCAGTGTGATTCTTCTCTAGGAATGCCCTAATCTGTCACCAGCATTCATTTGTATTGTGTCAGCAACCCCAGCACTGAGTTACGAGAGGTGAATGGCAGGAACAGTTACTTGGAGTTCTTTTCTTCCTTCCAACTTCTTTTTCTGGCCATACGGTTAGCATGGTTTTACTCCTTGCAGAGTAGGCACAGTAATTAGGAAACAGACAACTCTGCACAGGAAACCTCAGCAGGACTGATGGTATCGGGCATGGCTTGGAAGAAGAATTCCATGCCCAGTGTATTGAGCAGTAGTCATTTTGAAATGCTAGATGCCTTGGTTTGAAAGTGTTGTTAAGGCAGAAGTCTGGAAGTCCAAATGCACATTGTCTGTCACTCAACTGTAAATGTGTTTGGCTTGAATCGCCCTGTGGAGCCCTCACTGGCTTGCACAAAACCGAGTGTCACCAGCCAAGCAGGACAGTGAAAAGGCACATGCACAGCTCATCAGTTTCCCTTCCCAGCAGATGCTGGTTCAGTGCAGAGCTCACAGAGTGACCTCAGCCTGCAGCTCAGTAGTTCTCACCCTACATCAATGCTCTCAGCTCACTGGGCTCACCTGAGCTGAGAACTGACCACTCACCTGACAGTGCAGCTGACTTGCGGAATCAAACTCCATAACCACCAAGTAGTTATAAAGCAGGTATGTTTAATGAGTGATGCGCACACACCCTGGTGCAAGGGGGAGAGCTCCACCTCACTTGCACACCGTCAGGAGAAAGCATGCTACAGATGTAGGCTGAACTAATACATCATCAGTAGTTGGCAGGAATTGGGATACATATTCATGACATTCCTCAGACCCCATTAGCACGCAGTCCCTCCCCCGCTGTGTGTGCATAGTGAGTCGTGGGGGTGGTGGTGGGATGAAGGCTCATCATCTTCCTCGCTGTAAACTTTCAACCCTGCAAAAGGGGCACACCCCAAACTGGTTCCAGTTTGCCCTGTGGACATCCAGTCACCTCACTGTACTCGGGCTGTTGCATCCTTATCTTTATGGCCTTCATCCCCCTTGTTATACCACACCCAGTGTCTGCACTCCCCATTCTTCTTTTACCAGACTACCTTCCCCCCCCCCCCCCCGTCCTTCGTCCCAGTTTCTGTGACAGTTTCTTTCTCTCCCTCACTGTGGGGCCCTTCTCTCATCCTTCACATCAGGTAGATCAAGCAGCAAGATCTGAGGTGATTCAAATAGATTTGGACTGGCAGAACAAGGTTGAATTGTTTCTTTCCCGATGGGCCAATGAGACCTCAGGCCATCAAGGAAGAGGCATGGCATATAAGTTTGGTGGAGACCGAGGGGTGAGCTCGAAACACCATACTGGGTCTTGAGAAACAAGTCCTGTGTCGACATGGCACCCCAGAAAGAATTGAATATCATAATGGGTCTCCTTTTAAATATTCCCTTATAAATACTTGGGCCGAAGATCATGGCATTGAGTGGGTTTATCGTATCCCCTACCATGCACCAGCCTCTGGTAAGATTGAATGATACCATGGGTTGTTGAAAGCTATGTTGAAAGCAATGGGTGGTGGAACATTGAAGCACTGGGAGAAGCATTGGGCAGAAGCCACTTGGTTGGTCAATACTAGAGGATCTGTCAATCGTGATGGTCCTAGCCAATCCAAACCCCTGCATACTGCAGAGGGAGATGAGGTCCCTGTAGTGCATGTAAAGAACATGTTGGGAAAAGCAGTTTGGGTCCTTCCAGCCTCTGGAAAGGGCAAACCTCTCCGTGGAACTGCTTTTCCCCAGGGAGCTGGGTGCACTCGGTGGGTGCTGGAGAAACACAGAGACGTCCAGTTTGTACCACAAGGGAATTTGATGCTGGGGGAGTGCAGTCAGTGATTTCATGTATATATACATATATAGGTGTGTGTATACGTAACACATGTTAATTATTGTTTCTTCCTATACAGCTAGCCAGTTGAGGTAAAAGAAGCTCAGCAACTCCTCTCTTTGGATCATGGAATCTCCTTTAAAATAAGGGGCTTTGGAAGCTGATCTGTGACCCCAAATCCCCCCAAATGACCTCAAAAGACCCCAAATGACCCCAAATGACCCATAAATGACCCTAAAGCCATGGCCATGGTAAAGCTGAGAAAACCAACACAGGAATGTGACACGCCAATGGGTTCCGTTCCCTTTATTGCGGGGCTGGGTGCATGGGGATCTCTGCATCAACCCACACACCCAGACAAACAGTGACTACCCACTGATAGGCATAGCCTATCCGTGGTCATTCATTCCATTGATAGGCATAGCCTATCCATGGTCATTCATATCATTGATAGGAATAGCCTATCTGTGGTCATTCATTCCATTGATAGGCATAGCCTATCCATGGTCATTCATTCCATTGATAGGCATAGCCTATCCGTGGTCATTCATATCATTGATAGGAATAGCCTATCCGTGGTCATTCATACCATTGATAGGCATAGCCTCTCTGTGGTCATTCATTCCATTGATAGGCATAGCCTATCTGTGGTCATTCATACCATTGATAGGCATAGCCTATCCGTGGTCATTCATTCCATTGATAGGCATAGCCTATCCGTGGTCATTCATATCATTGATAGGAATAGCCTATCTGTGGTCATTCATTCCATTGAT
The DNA here is from genome assembly GCF_054131305.1 of Coturnix japonica. Classification (NCBI taxonomy): domain Eukaryota; kingdom Metazoa; phylum Chordata; class Aves; order Galliformes; family Phasianidae; genus Coturnix; species Coturnix japonica. The sequence goes on along the minus strand of NW_028188943.1, from coordinate 1,596,973 downwards.
AGGCATAGCCTATCTGTGGTCATTCATACCATTGATAGGCATAGCCTATCTGTGGTCATTCATTCCAAGAACATGGGCAGAAATTCCAAGCATTAATTAACATTTCTGATGGTGGTGGGATGAATGCTAATAGCCATTCTTGCTGTAAATTCCCAACCCTTTAAAGGGGGCTGCCCAGGGCAGTTCCCGCTGATGTTACATCCACCTGAGGCATCTGTTCTGCCATCTTATCTTCAACACCAGCACATTTCTACTTTCTAATCTTCCCTTGACAGCAAACTCTGTGGCCAACTCCCAATTCTGTTCCTGAGCTGATATTAACGCCAGCCCTTTGTCCTTCAGGCTGTATCTGCCCAAGTTGTGCAAGAGGCTATCCGCAAAACGTAAAACAGCTGCTCTCATGATTCACAACCCTAATCCTGACCCAAACGCTATCCCAAACACTAGACAAAACCCTAACCCTAATCGAACACCTAAGCCTAAAACAAACCCAACATAGACACAAATCCAAACCCCAAACCTAAAACCAAACCTCCAGAACCCAAACCCCAAACCTAAAACAAACCTAAAGAACCCAAAGCCAACATAGACACAAAACCAAACCCCAAACCTAAAACCAACCTTAAAGAACCCAAACCCAACATAGACACAAACTCAAACTCCAAACCTAAAACGAACCCTCACCAACACAAACCAACAGAGACACAAACACAGACCCCAAACGTAAAAGTAAACCTAAATGACCCAAACCCAACAGAGACACAAACCCAAACCCCAAACCTAAAACCTACCCTCAAGAACCCAAACCAACAGAGACACAAACACAAACCTAAAACCTAAAAGTAAACCTAAATGACCCAAACCCAACAGAGACACAAACCCAAACCCCAAACCTAAAAACAACCTAAAGAACCCAAACCCAACATAGACACAAACCCAAACCCCAAACCTAAAAACAACCCTCAAGAACCCAAAACCAACATAGACACAAACCCAAACCTCAAACCTAGAACCAACCCTAAAGAACACAAAGAACCACTCCATGCTTCTTTGATCCTCCAGGACCCTTCCAAACCAACCTGTTCTGTATTTCTTCAGATCTCCACGGACTCTTCCAACACAAACCCTCCTTGCAGTGCTAAGATTGTCAAGGATCCTCCCCCACAAACCCTTCTATACTTCTATTTTCATTAAGGAACACCTCAGTCCACACCATCCTACAGTCCTCTGACCTTCCAGCACCCTTCCAACACAAGCCGGTTCTTTGATCCTCAAGGAGCCTCCATCCCAAACACAAACCATTCTCTGGTTCTTAATGACCTTCAGGGACTCTTCCAGCACAGACCATGCTCTGTTTCTGTGACCTTCAAGTGACATCACAATGACACGCTGACCTCATAGAAGCCCTGCCAGGGTGGGGTAGGGGCAGTGGGTCAGCACCGAAGCTGCCGGCCCCATTCTGCAGGCGGTGCAGGTACTGCAAGGAGCTGTGCGAGTGGTGCAGCAATGCAGGCCCAGTTTGCCAGTGGAACATTAACAGCGCTGCAGCGCGTGGAGCTGCTGCAGGAGCTGGAGCAGGTGAGCACTGAATGGACGGGCACAGAAGGGCCAAACTGCCGGCTGGAGGGCACCCTGCCCATGGCATGGCAGCAGAGGGCCGGGGGACAACGCTGCTCCTTTCCCCTCCCACAGGCTCATGAGCGGATCATGGAGAACCGCACGGCCACGGCCAGGGAGTCTTTGTTGAAGGTGAGGAGATGCTGCTGTGTGGTGTGGGGTGGGAGAAGTCCCCTCGTGTGGGTCTGCAGCTCCAGCCCTGCAGGTCCTGCTTGCCCCGATGGAGGAGGCAGGAGGGGACGGAGCCCCATGGGAGCACCGGTGCCCTGACAGCCGCTGCTCTTCTCCTTTCCCACAGAATGCCCAGCAAATAAGGGCTGAAAGAACGGCTGCCCGTAAAGAGGAGCTGGAGCAGGTAGGGGGCAGTGAGGGCTCGTCCTCACAGCTCGGCATCCTCACGCCTCTGGCTGTGCAGGAGGACCTCGGTCCCAATCCCTCGGGTCCATGGGACCCAACGCAGCCACCCCTCATGGCACACGCGTTGTCTTGCAGGAGAAGCAGCTCATTGCCCAGCTGGAAGAGCAGCTGAAGACCATGACAGAGGAGATCGAGGTAGGGTGGTGGACTGAGGGGAAGGGTGGGGTCTGCCCAACCCCATGTTGTGGACCTGGAGCTCATGCTTTTGTCTTCCAGGTGCTGCGCAGAGAGAAACAGCGCCTACGAGAGGAGCGAGAGGAGCTGGAGCTGGAGGGTGCCTGGTGAGTGGGATCCTGCACCCCACGCCTGCACACGGGGGTCTCTGACACACCTGGGGCAGCAATGGGACTGCAGTGCTGCTGGGGATGGGGCTCTGGTTCCTGCACGGTGTGTCAGAGCAGCCCCATCCCAGCCCTGGGGGGTGGGCACACAGTGTTAGGGAGCCCCCTGTGGTGATAGACTCCAACCAAGCCTTGTTCAACACAGGCAGCAGCATCAGATGGAGATGGAGGTGGAGCGTGAGCCTGGGGCTGTGCTGCCGGAGCTGGTGGAAGTACAGCTGGTAAGGAGCAGAACACACAGCACCCTCATTCCATCCAACAGGGGTCTCCCCATCCAACACTGGTCTCCCCATGCAATGGGGTCTCCTTGAGGACAGGGCTCCTTACAGCACTGTTGTGCTGCTGGGCTCCCGAGTCTTGCATGATCCCCCTGCTGTGCAGCAGACCCTGACCTCCATCTCTGCCCCATCTTCACCTACAGGAGAAGAAGGAGCGGGCGAGGAGATGTGGGTTCTCCTTCTGGATGCAGTGAGTATCCCCTCATTGCTCTTTGCCAACAGCAGCCGGGTTCCCATCAATGTGCTGATGGCCTGGACCCCTCTGCAGCCCCTTTGGCACCGTATGGGGCTGTGCTGCCATGGGGCACAGACACCTCATTCCCGACCCTCTTGCACTCCACAGGACCATCTGCCTCATCTTCGTCTGCCTCCAGCTGCTGCTCATTGCTGTGCTGGGCTCTGCCCTATTTTATGCCCAGAACTATGACCAGGAGCTGCTCTATCGGCTCCTGCTGCAGGTGCTGCCCCAGCCAATGTACGCTTCCGTGGCGTACTTTGCAAGCAGGACCCTGCGTGTGGTCTGTGATGGGCTGCTGCCCATCTGACCACCCAGCTCAGTAACCCCTCCCAGCTCGGGGCTGCGTGCTGGGGCACGGGACAGGGCTCTGTCCCCACGGAAGGGGCCTCTCCTGTGCTCCTGCCCCCAGGCACAGCAGTGGGGCAGTGCTGGCAGGCGGCTGAGTGCCACCACGTTGGACTTGTTGGAAATCAGTCTGGACTGTCATCGGGAGTCGCTGTCAAACAACAAACCTCTGATGGCCCATCAGACTGAAGATCCGCACCCAACAGCAGAACGTGAATGGATCTACCAGCGCTGAACCGCCTCGCTTTGCTGCCTCTCTGTCCCTCCTTCCCTTTCTTCTGTCTTTACTCTTGGTCGTCTTTCATTCTATGGCTCATCAGAGCAGCCATGGCCTATAAGAACGGCCTCTAATTGTAATTAGCCCATATTAACCCATTAGCCAATGTTACCCCCAATTGGTTGTTGTTAGTTGTTAAGAAAGCCCTCAATAAAATCCATATCTATTATTCCCCTCACTTTGGAGTTTGGGACCCTTTGCATTGGAGATGGGGAAAGATTCCCCCCTTGAAAAGCACAGAGTGAGAGCAGACGTAGATAGGAAGAGAGATGGGATGGGCAGCATCCATTCTGCACTCAGATGCTGCTTGGTCTGCATGCTTCTCTTCTGCTTTTATATGAAGTTCATACATGAAGTTTATATATGAAGGCTGCAGCAAAGTGTCTCTGCTATGGAGCCCTGGAGGGGCATAGAGATGGAAAACGGGAGAGAAAGGGCAACTAAAAGCAGAACCGTGATGCCAAATGGGTCAGAAAAGTGTATAACCCCAAGGAATCAAAGGGTGAACCCCTATCAAAGGCCTGAACCCAAGAACCAAAGATTGAAGCCCTTTTAGATGCACTCCAATGCCCAATGACGCATCCCTGTCACCAAACCCTGAGCCCCAGGGCTGGTAGTTGTGGCTTTAAGGCTCCTTCCAGCAGTGTATGGGGAGAGCAGCTTCAGGGAAGCGAAGGCTGCAGTGGGTAAGGGATGTGAAGGGAAAATGGGGGACAAAAAGGCTCTTGATGGGTTCTCTGCTCTCTGACTTGGTTGTCTGGGATGGGGAGCAGAGCAAACCCCCACGATTCAAGAGGAAACAGAGTCCTGCTGTTCCACCTGGAGTACCACGAGTCCATGGGGCCGGATGGGATCCATCCATGAGTGCTGGGGGAGGTGACAGCTGAGGCTGTTGGTGTCTGTTGGTCTGCACTGACTTCAGCAAAACTTCCACACCATCCGCCATGGGTTTCTCCTGGGGAAGCTGCAGCCCATTTGGGGGCACTTACGGGATCATTTTAGGGTCACTTGGGGGGATTTCGGGTCATTTGGGGTCATTTGGGGGCACTTCTGGGGTCATTGGCATGCATTGGTGCACTCTGTGCTGGGTGAGGAACTGACTGGAGGATGGGTCCAGACAGTGGTGGTTGAATGGAGCAACAGCCCGCCAGCAAACAGCCATCAGATAACACCAAGTGGGGGCATGGATTGATCTGCTATGGGGTAGTGAGGGTCTTATTGCTCCCTATAACCCCCAAAGGGAGGCTGTGGTGAGCTGGGGGTTGGACATTGGGAGGACACTGGGGTGATGTCGGGAGTGATGCTGTTGGGGTGACATTGGGGTGACATTGGGGTGGTATTGGGGCTGTGTTGGGGTGATGTGGTGACATTGGGGCTGTGTTGGGGTGACGCTGGGGTGATGGTGTTGGGGTGACATTGGGGTGACACTGGTGTGATGCTGTTGGTATAACGTTGGAGTAATGTTGGGGAGCGATGTTAGGAGTGATGTTGGGGTATCACTGGGGTTGCTATCAGGGAGGGAGGGATGTTTTTGTTGCTGGGAGGCGACGCTGGGGGGTCATGTTGGGGTTATGTTGGAGTTATGTTGGGGTATCCCTTCGGGGGCGACATCGCTGGGGTGGCGATGGGAGGGTCAGTTTGGGGTGACACCAGGGTGCAGTTCCACGCTTTGGCCACGCGGTGGCAGCAGAGAGCTCTCCGCTCTCTTTACGACAACGAAACGAAGTCGGGTCAGCAGAACCGGACCGGAACCGCGCATCCGAATCCTCACGGAACACAAAACTCAACACTCCAATCTGCATCGTTCCCATTTACAGAGAAAACCTTATGAGAAACACCCCTACTTTCCCACCCCCCAGAACCAACCCAGACCCATAGATACCTTCCCGAACCACCCGTGTGCTGCCCTCAAGCCTCCCCCTTCAGTAGGCGACCCAAAGGGACCAGAGCCCCCCAGCACTGACACCGCACGTCCACTCTCCCCTCCCTCCCCCAGATTAGGGCCAGACCGCAGGGGGGCAACGAGGCGGCCGCCACCCACCCCCATCTCCATCCCCTTCATCCAACATGAAGGGGGTGACGGCGGCGGGGGGTCGAGCCCCTTTCCACACCAACTGGCTTTCGGGTCCCCCCCCCAGCGTTTCCCACATGGCGCCGAACATGCAGCGTCACCTGGAGGCGTCCCAAGGGGGGGGGATGGCCGACGGTCGCAATTGAGCTGCTACGGGTAAAGGAAGGGCGAGCAAAGAGGAGATGGAGACACCCCCGCCCCCGAGGAGCTGAATACGGCATTGACCGGGAGGAGGGGGGGTGAGCGGGAGGGGCGCAGGGTGAGCCTTAATTCTTCTCCCCTCGATCCCAACCGCACCAAGCGGTCCTGAGCCTTAAGTTGTGCATGATTCACAACCCTAACCCTGACCCAAATGCCATCCCAACTGCTACATCAAACCCGAACCCTAATCCAATGCCGAAGCCAAACCCAAACCCAACCCTAACCCTAATCCAGCGCCAAAGCCTAACCATAAACCAACATAGACACAAACCCAAACCCAACATAGACACAAACCCAAACCCCAAACCTAAAACCAACCCTACCCTAAACCCAAACCCCAAACCTAAAACCAACTGTGCCCCAAACCCAACATAGACACAAAACCAAACCCCAAAGCTAAAACCAACCCTACCTCAAACCCAAACCCCACACCTAAAACCAACCCTACCCCAAACCCCAAATCTAAAACCAACCCTACCCCAAAACCAAACCCAACATAGACACAAACCCAAACCCCAAAGCTAAAACCAACCCTACCCTAAACCCAGACCCAACTGAGACTCAAACCCAAACCCCAAAGCTATAACCAACCCTACCCTAACACAAACCCCAAACCTAAAACCAACCATACACCAAACTCAAACCTCAAAGCTAAAACCACCCCTAGCCCAAACCCAGTCCCCAAAGCTAAAACCAACCCTACTCCAAACCCAAACCCCAAACCTAAAACCCCCCACAAACCCTTCTGTACTTCTATCATCATTAAGGAACACCCAAACCTTCCAGGACCCTTCCAACACAAGCCGATCCACGGTTCTTTGATCATCAAGGAGCCTCCCAAGGAGATCATGCCATCCCAAACCATTCCCTGGTTCTTAATGACCTTCAAGGACTATTGATGAGAGGTTGACCTCTCGTCTTTGACCCAGCTCCTTCACTTAGTCTGGTCAAAACCAGTTTCTTTGGCTACTCTTCCCTTATGTATACCCAGCTGTATTCTCTTAACTATAGACCCAGCTGTATTGTAACTATAGCAATGTCTACATGTCCCACTGATCCTTTTCTTCTGACATTCCCCAAAGCCAAGGATACTTCATCTTCAAAGAAGAGCCCTATTTTCCTGATTCCTACTTTCATACTGATTAAGGGTCAAGGAAATAAAGTGGATGTCACTGTGGGAGTCTACTAGAAGCCACTCAGCCTGGACAACAATACAAATTATTCTTAATTCTTTAAAGGAGTATCTCAAGAAGAGCCTCACTTGTCCTAATGTTTCACTGGCTTCCTAGAAGCTGACATGGTGTAGCACATAGCCAGTGGGCTCCATGGTTTTCATGGCCAACTGCCTGTATATGAAAAACTGCAAAATGAGAATTTATTTCAGGAAAGTCTGGTGTCCCTAACTACCCTCCATCAATAGTGGCAGTAGAAAGAGCGAAAGTCTGACAGTAACAAACTTCTCTTTGTGCTTTGCCAACTGAGAAGAGAGAATAGCCAATACCATCTGAGTCAAACCAGGCGTGATTGTCAGGCTACCATCTCTTGGTGTTGTGCTCATCGTCTGGAACTGAAGTTTGTAGCCCACTTTGCCATAGTAGTGGTGCTAAGCAAAAAGATGAAGGCCTGCCTGTAATGACAGCCTCCAATTATCTGCTCAAACACAGCTGTGGGGAGACTTTGTTGGTAATGGCCCCACAGGGACCAATTACAGCTCCAACTTTCTTGAACATTTCTGGACAGCATTTTGTCTGTACCTCCATCGTTTGCTTACAGCAGTCTTCTCTCAGTCCCCAAAGTTCATGTACACCACATACGCTGTGGGGCTCATTACAGTGCAGAAAGACCTAATGAGCCATTTCCCTCAAGTCTTCAAGGCCTGAACTGCTCCTTAGGGAGGTCTCAGTGTTGTAGATGAAGGTTTCAAGGATCACTGCCCAAAAAAGGAGATGTCCTATTTAAGGGTATTTTGTCTTACAGCAGGCACCGAGGTTTCACCGAGTGCACCACAATCTGTGTGACACAGATGGCAGAATCACCAGGGAGAGGGAGGTACAGCCAGCATGGGGGTAGCATTGGGGATCCAAGAGGGAAATGTAGTCAGTGAGAGCTGATAACTGGAGAGTGACTGCAACAGGCAAAGATGGGAATGAATGGCGATGGAGGAGAAAGAAGGCTGTGCAAGAGGAGGGATGCAGGGGGCAGATGCTTGTGGCCAGATGTGTGGTCAGTGCTGGTCCAGCTGGGTGTGTGAGAGGCATGGGAGGGAGCTGAGTCCCCTCCAGGAGCCAGGACTACAACCTCAGGATAAGATGCCTGAATGGATTCAGCTGAATCCCGTCCCTATGGAAGTGTAAATGTGTCCTGCAGAGCCAAAATCCCTGCATCCCTGGGCACTGTGCTGGGGCAGGGACTCAGCCGCCAGCCAGGCTCAGCACTCAGCCTGCCCGAGGAGCTGAACAGGTATCTGTAGGGAGACGGGGGGGGGGGAAGGAGACCTCCAGCAGCACTGGGGCCTTTTGCTGCTCGGGGTGCTGCATGAGGCTGGAGGCTCACAGCTGCACTGCATGCTCGGGGCATTGCAGAGGGGACTTAAAAAAAAAAAGAGGACCAAACATGGGAATTCCTGCCTTTTGTTCATTTTCCTACCGTTAGGGTAGGGATGACCGGAGAAATGAGAGACAAGCTGTATATATTAACACAGCACTGAGACTGCTGTTCTGTATCTTTGGAGATGAGTGGGTTTGTGAGCAGCATCCTCATGCTCCATCAGCCTTTTCTGGCTCGATGGACACAATGAGCATCAGGTTTGAACCTCCTCCTCAGCAGCCAGAGCTCCAGCAGAGCAGAGCTTCATCTCTCCAGGCGTGAGCTCATTTCCTTCTCCAGCACACGGGCTGAGAGCAGCTGCTCAGGGCTGTGGACAACACATTCTGTGCAGCTGGGAAATGAGCTGCATTTCTTTTAATGAGACTCCATCATTAGGACACTTGGCTCTCTCTATAAGACAGAGGTCCTTCCAAGCTGTGAACTGCCCTGCAGGACGCAAGTATTTGCCTTAGCATCTCTCTGTTACCAGAAAGAGCATCTGCCCAGGGAGATGATGTGGAGAGATGCTAAGAAAGACGTCACATTCTACAAGTAAAACTGACCACTCCTGTCACTTTACATTGTACCCACCTGGGTGGTTCAGGCTCGCCTCCTCCAGAGCCGACCAGCAGAGGCCTCTTCTCCTCTCCTCTTCCATCCACATTCCAACTCATGACAACAATCTTAGGCCGTGGATATGCGCCAACATTTCCATCGGAATATGAAAAAGGATTGGATTATACAGAAGGAGGAAGGTCACCAAGGAACAGTACAGGTTTGTGCCAAGAGAAATCTCATCTAACTCTTTTTTTTTCTTCCGGGATGATTCCCCATGTCCAGGAACAGCAGATGCCCAACAGCAGCTCCATCAGCGAGTTCCTCCTCCTGCCGCTGGGAGACACGCGGCAGCTGCAGCTCCTGCACTTCTGGCTCTTCCTGGGCATCTACCTGGCTGCCCTCCTGGGCAACGGCCTCATCAGCACAGCCGTAGCCTGCGACCGCCGCCTGCACACCCCCATGTACTTCTTCCTCCTCAACCTGGCCCTCCTCGACCTGGGCAGCATCTCCACCACTCTCCCCAAAGCCATGGCCAATGCACTCTGGGACACCAGGGCCATCTCCTACACAGGATGTGCTGCACAGCTCTTTTTCTATGTCTTCTTCATGTCAGCAGAGTATTCCCTTCTCACCATCATGTCCTATGACCGCTACGTTGCCATCTGCAAGCCCCTGCACTACGGGACCTTGATGGACAGCAGAGCTTGTGCCACCATGGCAGCAGCTGCCTGGGGCACTGGGGTTCTTCATTCCCTGCTGCACACTGCCAGTACGTTTTCACTGCCTCTCTGCCAAGGCAATGTTGTGAACCAGTTTTTCTGTGAAATCCCCCAGATCCTCAAACTCTCCTGCTCAGAATCAAATCTCAGGGAAGTTGTGTCTATCTTTTTTGGTGTCAGTTTAGCCTTTGGGTGCTTTGTTTTCATAATTGTGTCCTATGTGCAGATCTTCCTTGCCGTGCTGAGGATGCCCTCTGAGCAGGGACGGCACAAAGCCTTCTCCACGTGTCTCCCTCACCTGGCTGTGGTCTCCCTATTTGTCTGCACTGGCTTTTTTGCCTACCTGAAACCCCCCTCCATTTCCTCCCCACTCCTGGATCTGACAGTGGCACTTCTGTACGCAATGGTTCCTCCAACACTGAACCCTATTATCTACAGCATGAGGAACAGGGAGATCAAGCACGCTCTCAGGAAGGTGTTGCAATATGCACTATTCCAGCTTTGATGAAGTGCACATCTTCCTCACCCAACACCCAGTGATGGTCCTTCATGTTTTATTCTTTTTGGTTTTTTTGGTTTTTTGTAATACTGTAATCTGCAAATAAGTTGCATTTTATTTCACTACTTCTTTCCTACCTAATTTCCATTTTCTTATTCAGGAGCTCAGGTAAACATGGAACCATATTGCCTGAATAGATTAAGTGGTAAATAAAAAGCTTTAATAATAGACTTTTCCTTAGCTCTTCTCTCTTCCTACCTTGTCTGTGTCATAGGGAGGTACAGTCACAGACAGCAGCACAGCATGCTGTTTTCAATCCTGCTCTATTTACACTGCCACAGTGCTCTCAAGCCCTCTCATTTGTGCAGGCATGAAGGTCTTGTGTTTCTCACAACAGTCCTGTTGTCTCTACAGCAGCACTCCGGCACAGCAGTCAGTAGCCAGCAATATGATCAGCTGTGTCATGGAGTTATCTAGATCAGTCTGTAACAATGACAGGGGGGGCAGTAGACCTGTGGTCCACCTGGGCCCAAACAAATGGAATGGGGTAGGGAGATGGGAGCTGGGCTCAAGGAAACAATCATAGCAGCGGCAACGACCTAAGGAGGAAAACTTTTTTTACTAACTGTGATACGTGGAATACCAATAGGAAAAATTACAAAACCATGACATTCCACCCTTAATTGTACATCACTATATCATGCTTAGAAAACATTTCTATACAGAAAGAAACAATAATTAAAATGCACAACACACTTGTCTGTATACATATATATACATGGAATTACTGTCTGCACTCCCCCAACATCACATTCCGTTGTGGTACACATTGAGCATCCCCATTTTCTGCATCACCCACCAAGTGCACCCTGGCTAAAAATGGTTCTAAGGAGAGCTTTGCCCTTTCCAGAGTCTGGAAGGACCCGAACAGCTTTTCCCAACATGTTCTTTACATGCATTGCAGGGACCTTACCTCCCTCAACAGCATGTGGGGAGCTGGATTGGGTAGCACCATCTCTACTGACCGATCCACTTGTGTTAACTAGCCACATTCTTAATTCTTAAATATTCAGCCTCCCTTTGCTTTCAATATGTTTTTTTAACAACCTGTTGTAGCATTCAATCTTACCAGAGGCTTGTGCGTGATAGGGTACATGATAAATCCACTCAATGCCATGTCCTCTGGCCGAGGTATCCAGAAATGAATTTTTGAAATGAGTCTCATTATCAAACTGAATTCTTTCTGGGGTTGCCATGTCACCACAGGATTTGCCTCTCCAGACCCAGGATGGTGTTTTGGATGGTAGCATGGGGTACTGCGTACGTTTCGAGCCACCCAGTGGTTGCCTCCACTGTGGTAATCACATAACACTTACCATTGTGAGATCTTGGCAAGGTGATATAATCAACCTGCCATACCTCCCCATATCTATAATTCCACCATCTCCCTTCCCCCCAGAGAGGTTTCATCCTCTTGGCTTGTTTAATTATGGCACATGTTTCACAGTCATGAATAATCTGTGCAATAGCGTCCATAGTTAAGTCCACCCCTCGGTCTCTGCCCCACTTATATGTCGCTTCTCTTCCTTGATGGCCCGAGGTCTCATGGGTCTCATCGAGCTAGAAATAGCTCTCCCATGTTCTGCCAGTCCAAGTCTATTTGAGCCACCTTAATTCTGGCAGATCAATCTACCTGATTGTTATTCTGCTGTTCTTCAGTAGCCCAACTCTTGGGTACATGGGCATCTACATGATGCACATTTATAACCATATTCTTTGTTCGGGCAGCAATGTCCTTCCTAAGTTCAGCAGCCCAAATATATTTACCCCTTTGCTGCCAGTTATTTTGTTCCCACTGCTGTAACCACCCCCATAACACATTCACAGACATCCACGAATTATTATAAATATAAAGCATTGGCCACCTCTCCTATACAGCAACATCTAAGGCCAGCTGGACAGCCTTTACCTCTGCAAACTGACTTGATTCTCCTTTACCTTCAGTGGCCTCTGCAACCTGTCGTGTAAGGCTGCATACAGCAGCTTTCCATTTGCAAAGCTTCCCTACAATACGACACGATCCATCGGTGACCAGGGCATATTTCTTTTCATTTTCTGGCACTTTGTTGTATGGTGGGGCCTCTTTGGCATGTGACACCTCTTTTGCTAGTGATGTGCTTAATTTTTCACCTTCAGGTCACTCCATGATCATCTCTAAGATTCCTGGATGACTGAGGTTCTCTATCCGCACTCGTTGTGCAATCAGAACAATCCACTTGTTCCGAGTGTCATCTGTAGCATGATGGGTGAAGGGAACCTTTCCTTTGGACATCCAGTTCAGCTCCGGCAGTCCAGGTGCCAAAAGGAGCTGCATCTCAGTATAGACTATTTCAGAAGCAGCCCAAACCCCCTCATAGGCAGCTAAGATCTCCTCCTCAGTTGGAGTGTAGCCCTCCTTGGATCCCATGTATGCTCAACACCAAAATCCCAGGGGTCGGCCTCGGGTCTCTCCTGAGGCTCTTTGCCACAGACTCCAAGTGGGACCTTTCTCTCCAGCAGCAGTATAGAGGATGTTCTTTACATCCTATCCAGTCCATACTGGCCCCGGGGCTACAGCATGGGCTATCTCTTGTTTAATCTGTTCAAAAGCCTGATGCTGCTCAGGGCCCCATGCAAAATCATTCTTCTTCTGCGTCACCTGATAAAGGGGGCTTACAATGAGGCTGTAGTTTGGAATGTGCATCCTCCAAAAGCCCACTGCACCCAGGAAAGACTGTGTCTCTTTCTTGCTAGTTGGTGGAGACACGGCATTGATTTTGTCGATCACATCTGCTGGGATGTGACAACATCCATCCTGCCACTTCATACGTAGGAACTGAATTTTCTGGGCAGGCCCTTTTACTTTGCTTCGCTTAACAGCAAAAACGGCTTGTAGAAGAATCTGGATTATCTGCTCTCCTTTTGTGAAAACTTCCTCTGCTGTATCGCCCCACACAACAATGTCATCAATGTACTGCAGGTGTTCAGGAGCACCACCCTGTTCCAGTACAGTTTGGACCAACCCATGGCAAATGGTTGGGCTGTGTTTCCACCCCTGGGACAAACGGTTCCAAGTATACTGAATGCCCCTCCAGGTGAAGGCAAACTGTGGCTTACATTCTGCAGCCAAAGGAATAGAGAAGAAGGCATTGGCAATGTCAGTGGTGGCATACCATTTGTCTGCTTTTGACTCCAGCTCATACTGGAGTTCTAACATGTCCGGCACAGCAGCGCTCAATGGGGGTGTGACCTCCTTCATGCCACGGTAGTCTACTGTCAGCCTCCATTCTCCACTGGCTTTACGCACTGGCCATATGGGACTGTTAAAAGGTGAGTGAGTTTTACTGATCACTCCCTGATTCTCCAACTGGCGAATCAAATCATGAATGGGGAGCAAGGAATCCCTGTTGGTGCGATACTGCCGTCTGTGCACTGTCTTTGTAGCAATCGGTACCTGCTGCTCTTTTACTCGTAGCAGCCCCACAACACACAGGTCCTCTGACAGGCCAGGCAAAACAGACAGCTGCTTAATGTTGTCCATGTCTACAGCAGCTATTCCAAAGGCCCATTGATACCCCTTAGGATCCTTGAAATGCCCCTTTCTGAGCTAATCAATACCAAGTATGAATAGAGCCTCTGGGCCACTCACATAGGATGTTTTTGCCAGTCTTTGCCAGTGAGGCTTATTTCAGCCTCCAGCACAGTCAATTCTTGAGAGCCCCCAGTCACTCCAGAAATATGGATTGATTCTGTCCCTTCATGACTGGAGGGCATTAGGGTGCACTGTGCACCGGTATCCACCAGCGCCTTATATTCCTGTGGTTCTGATGTGCCAGGCCATCGAATCCACACAGTCCAATAAACTCTATTATCCCTTCCACTCCCTTGACTGAGGGCAGGGCCCCTCTATTTGTTACCTGTGATAACTGGAGCAGCTGTACTCGTGGTTGATCTGTTTTGTAGTTCTCTCACCCGTGTTCATAGTACAGGAGTAGGCTGGTCATGCCACTTCCTCATGTCTTCTCTGTGGTCACGTAGGTAACGCCACAAGGAAACACGCAGTGCAATTTACTGTTGTTCCTTGCTCGAGATGGAAAGCGCGTATGTCTAATAGCTGAGTTTTTTGATGATACACGTGAAGGCTTTGCGATCGTTAATGGCTTTACGATCTCTCACCTTCAACTGAAGCAGCAGCTAGGCCAATTACCAAGTGACACCAAGGTGATGAAGTGGCAAAATGGCGATTTATTGAAACAGACTCATCCTTATATAACCTACGCCTTTTTGTCTACACCCACTGTATTACACGTCACTAAGATTCTTCCAGAATATGGAGAAGGGCCTGACACGTCACAACAAACTACAACAAGAGATTCATTCTGGTGCCGTGTGAACTCCTTTCTTACGCCTTGGATTTCAGTCATCTTAAGGGGTTGACAAATAGTAATAGAGATTTCCTCCTCGTCACTCTCTTCTTCATGCCTCTTAACTTTTCCTTTCTCGGTGCTGATCCAGACCTGTCAGCTGGATCTTCTGTTGCCTCCTCCTCCACTTCTTTTTTCCGTTCTAGACGTGAGGACACCCATTTCCATTTCTTGCCTTCCACAAGGGCAACTGATATTGTTACTGGTGCCTCCTGTGACTGATCAAAATTGACTTGGGGATTTCCCTTTTTGGCTTGAACCTCAGCTCGGAAATTCTCTCTTTTCGGAACAGTGTTATATAGAGCACGGTAAGCACAAGCCAAGCCCCAAATAAGTCGTACCCCCTTAGATCTATCTAGGCTGCACCATCCCTGACTCAAATACTGGCTTAGTTTCTCGGGATCCCACAGGTGTTCAAGAGTTAAATCCCATGACATTGCGGGCCCCCTTGTGTTGGCGAACCTGAAGGCAAAAGTCAGCGTTCTAGGACAAACAACCACACACCAATATAGTTAAATATAGCTGTGTCCATCTATTGCCTGAAAAGCCGTACTTTTATAGCAAACAAACAACGGTGTACAAAAATCACACGTACTAATTGGAAGAAAGCTTCTGCAATAAGAACCCTAAAACCCCGCTTCAAAGCCACGAGCCTTTCACTCTTTTGCTAGAGGTGTCCTTGGTTCTCATGCTGTTTATCCTGCTCCGCAGCTGCTGCTCTGTAAAGTGCTTATCTTGATCCATGGCTGCTGCTCTGTAAAATTCTTCTTGTATTACAACAGAATGGCAGTTCCCTGGGGTCTCCAGCACACCCCCAGCCAGCTGGCAAATGCTGCTGAGGACCTTCAGGAAAGACATGCCCTGGGTAGTGACAATGTCCACTGGAAAACTGTGAGCCCCACAATGGGTCTCATACCTGTATGCCACCTTCTGAACACCAGTAGCATGGTGTAGATGCAAGGCCCAGCCAGGCAAAATCAAAACATGCTTCTGGAAGGGGATGCATTCTGAAGAGTCGTTACACTAATGAGAGGACCACAAACATTCACTCAGCTAACTCCAAATCTCTGTGCCTTTGCAGGCCTAGGGTCTTGTTTGGTTCACAGAGACATGGTGGGTTGATTCTCAGCTCTGTACTGTAGCAAATGGGGTACAGATTCTGCATGACGGATGGGCAAGGAAGAAGAGAAAAGGCTGCTGCCATCCATGAGAGGGCACTGAGCTCTGCCTGGGGATGGCAGAGGAGCCAGCTGAGAACTGATGGAAAGGGCTCAGAAAGGAGAGCAGAAGATTCTGTTTGCTTCCTGATCAGGAAGAACAAGAAGAGGGGACAGGCAGGAATCTGAGTTACAGCTGGGATGGAATTGTTTTCTTCAGACTGCCTGCTATGGTGCAGTGTTTTGGTTCTAGGAGAAAACCACTCATAACACTCTGATATTTACAGCTGCTACTAAGCAGTGTTCTACAGAGCCAAGGCCATGGTCAGTGGAAGGCACATGGAGCTGGGAGGGAACAGAGTGAGGACAGCTGACTGATAGTGGCCAAAGGGACGTTCTCTATCAGCTGACAGCAAGCAGAAATTGTATTGAAAGGGGTGGGAGTTCATCTCAGTCTCTTCACTGCCCAGGGTCCAGCTGAGCATCAGTCTGGTGGTGCTGAGCAAGTGCTTGTGCATCAGTTGTTACATACGATTCCATATCAACGGATATATAGTGATAACTATTACTCCTTTTATCTCTCTTAGTAAACTGCTTTGTTACAACCCAGAAGTTGTATTTTTTTTCCCAGTTCTCATCCCCATCCCACTGGGAATTGGGCAGTGCACAAAGCACTGTGTGCTGCTGAGCCACATGTTGGGTTCAACAACCACTGTCATTTTGGTGCCTGATGTGAGACTCCAAGGGTTGAGATAACGGCACATCTGTCCTGAGCAGATAGGGCTTTGTGGGAGCTGGAGAAGTGCAGGCCATGGTGCTGATATGTGTGGATGTGCTCCCTATGTGTGGAGCTTGTTGAGTCTTCTCATGAAGCTTCACTGCACAGCTCCTTACTTGGTGCTTGGATGCTGGATTAGGGTATTTATTTTGCTATGCTGTTTGACCTCAGTTTGTACCACGATAAATTGGCAGCTGACAAAGTGAAGTTTTGTGCACATTCAGCTCTGCGGTCATCTTTGGGTTTTGAAAGTAATATTATCGATAGGATTAAAAATTACACAATTTACATTGTTGCCTCTGTGAGTCCGGGGGTGTACTGGATATTGTGTTGAGGGACATGGTTTAGTGGGAGCTATAGGTAATAGGTGAACAGTTGGACTGGATGATCTTTTAGGCCTTTTCCAACCTTGGTGATTCTATGAATCTATGATTGAGGTTAAACAATTATTCAGGAATATCACTGAGAGATCTGCCCCAAGGTGAGAAGGCTCTGCATGGCAGAGGGTGTGGGATGGTCTGGGCAGCTGCCTAGAGCGGTGGGCACCCCCAGGGCTTTGGAACTTCATCTCTGAGCAACTGCAGGATCCTGAGAAACTGGTAGAATAGTGGGGGAAGGTCTGATGAAACCCTGGAGATCTCAAACAGGCACAAATTACTGCAGTGTGCCAGGGCCTGGCCCACACCTACTGAGCTGTGTTTAACATTCTTCAGCATCATCAATGGGAAGATCGCTGGATCTGCTGACAGATCCTGCTGCCACTCCACCCCTCATAATGAGCTCTGCAGTCACTCCTGCTACAGGTCCTGTAGCTGTTCCAAGTATTGTTATAAGAAAATGAAACAAATGCTTCCCAAGGGAGGTGCACTGTGCCAGGAGGTACGGTCCTGTAACCCTCTAACCCCTCCAATGAGCACAGTGGCTGCTCCAACTTCAGTCACAGGTCCTGCAGTGATTTCAGCTCTGGCAATGAGTTCTGCAGTTGCTCCAACTCCTGCAGTAGGAAAACAGCCTCTCCAGTCCCTACAGTGAACCTTGAGGCTGTTAAAACCCCTGCAACAGGTCCTAGACTTGCAAACAGATATGCATATAAACTATTATCATCTATATATCATATGTATATATATTAGTACATGCACATGTTAGCCACTGCCTATATTGTATATATGTGAAAATATACTATATATATAAGATATGTATATATGCATTTATCATATTTATAATCGTTTTCTTTTTATCTTGACCTTAGACCACAGATTCTAAACCTCAGCACTGCCTTGAGTCCCTTACAGATCTCCTTGGGACTTCTGAAACTATCCCTGCCAGTCAGTGAAATGCATCAGAATATCTTGAAGTCTTCTCAGGGAGCAGCTCCTGAGGTATATTCCTTAAGCCAGATTTGGAAGAGGCCTCCAGTTCTCTGGACCTGCTCTGAAGAAGCCCTCTTGTTATGGCAGTGCCAGCAAGGAGACCAGCTCTGACAGACCTGTTCATATTGCCGGCTACTGACTGCAGCCCTGAATTGCTGCTGTAGAGACAACAGGACTGTTGTGAGACACACAAGACCTTCAGGACTGCACAAATGAGAGGACTCAAGAGCACTGCAGCACTGGAAAGAGCACATGAATGAAAAGAGCACTTTGTGCTGCTGTCTGTGGCTGTACCTCCCCAAATCCAGGCAAAGTAGGAAGAAAGAAAAGCTAAGTAAGTCTATTTTGAAAGCTTTTTAGGTATCTTATAACATATTCAGGGAATCTGGTTCCATGTTTACATGAGTTCTTGGAGTGAGAAAATGGAAATTAGGTAGGAAAGAATTTAAATACATTTTTATTTATAAGTTCAATAACATTTTTTTTTGCACATTCCTATATGTCACATAATCAAACAGATAAAGATGCATAAAACATAAAGAACCATCACTGGGAATCCTATTGAGGAAGTTGTGCATTTTATTGTAGCTGGAATAGTGCGTATTGCAACACCTTCCTGAGAGCGTGCTTGATCTCCCTGTTCCTCATGCTGTAGATAATAGGGTTTAGTGTTGGAGGAACCACTGCGTACAGAAGTGCCACTGTCAGATCCAGGAGTGGGGAGGAAATGGACGGGGGCTTCAGGTAGGCAAAAGCACCAGTGCTGAGAAACAGGGATACCACAGCCAGGTGAGGGAGGCACATGGAGAAGGCTTTGTGCCGTCCCTGCTCAGAGGGCATCCTCAGCACAGCCATGAAGATCTGCACATAGGACACAACGATGAAAACAAAGCACCCAAAGGCTAAACTGACACCAAAAAATAGAAGCACAACTTCCCTGAGATAGGATGCTGAGCAGGAGAGTTTGAGGATCTGGGGGATTTCACAGAAAAACTGGTTCACAATGTTTCCTAGGCAGAGAGGCAGTGAAAACGTATTGACAGTGTGCAGCAGGGAATAGAGAACCCCAGTGCCCCAGGCAGCTGCTGCCATGGTGGCACAAGCTCTGCTGTCCATCAAGGTCCCGTAGTGCAGGGGCTTGCAGATGGCAACGTAGCGGTCATAGGACATGATGGTGAGAAGGAAATATTCTGCTGAGATGAAGAAGAGAAAGAAAAAGACCTGTGCAGCACATCCTGTGTAGGAGATGGCCCTGGTGTCCCAGAGGGTGTTGGCCATGGCTTTGGGGAGAGTGGTGGAGATGCAGCCCAGGTCGAGGAGGGCCAGGTTGAGGAGGAAGAAGTACATGGGGGTGTGCAGGCGGCGGTCGCAGGCTACGGCTGTGCTGATGAGGCCGTTGCCCAGGAGGGCAGCCAGGTAGATGCCCAGGAAGAGCCAGAAGTGCAGGAGCTGCAGCTGCCGCGTGTCTGCCAACGGCAGCAGGAGGAACTCGCTGATGGAGCTGCTGTTGGGCATCTGCTGTTGTTGGGCTTGGAGTCCTGCTCAGAGTGCAGATGATAATGACAAGTCCAGACCATTCTCAGAGACACTCCTCCTGCAATAATATAAAATGTTTTCATTCTCCTACAACAGTGTAAATTTAGCACCATTACTTGCATTTAATTTCATTTTGTTCAGCATTCCTTAGGCAGAAGCAGCATATGGAGCTCTAACCATTCCTCTTACTTTCTTACCTTATCCTGTCTCCCTGGATATTTTCATCTGTTTCCTGTCTCGTATCTTTACCCCAACTGCACTTAGTGCCCCAAAAGCAGCCTCTGTGCCATTCAACTTCAGTTAGAAAAAGCTGCCTGTTTGCAGCTAAAGTGAATTATTCATACCTACAGAAAATGATGATAATTAAGATTGGTTCCATCCTTCAAAAAAATGGGAGACTGGAAGCACAAAACGTATGACTGTTCACAAAAAAAGCAACTGATGGATGCAAAATTCTCAGAAGTGTGACAGCTACTTTCTGCCTCCAATTCGTTTTGCCTCAGAACAAGAAATGGGAATCCCCTGCCTTGGATCTCCTCTTCCAAGGGCACTAGAAAACAGAGTTGTGCAATGGATCTGTGATCCCCCTGCCTCAGGCAGCAGCTGTGGCAGCACAAGCCCTGCCGGGGGGCTCCTTCCCCCCACCCGTCTCCCTGCAGCACCCTGGGCAGCTCCCCGGGCAGGCTGAGTGCTGAGCCTGGCAGGCGGCAGAGTCCCATACCCGGCACACAGCCCCTGGGGCACAGCAGGGACCCTGCTCTGCAGGACAGCCCTGGGCACCCGCCTGCAGCCCCGGCTGCACAGCCTGCAGCCGTGCTGGGACACGCAGCACTCAGGGCTGTGCTCTGACTCTGATGCAGGGAAGTCCAGAGCTGGAGCAGAAGGCTTTTAACACAGTAAAGAAACATGCAGTGCCTGCATCCAGATCTGCTATGGGATGTCCCAAATTAAGTTGACCCTCTATGAAAAGCAGCTCATGGTCAGCTGTGAGACTTACCTTGTCATGGTCTGTGAGCAATGCTCCTGCAGAGAGCTCACAGCCCGCTCACACCACACACATCCTGCAAGCTCTCTCCATATTCTCTCTTCTGTTTCTGTCACCTGCAGGCTGTGCTGTGCACGAGAGCTGCTCCTGGGCACAGCTGTCTCTCTGCAGCTCTGCCCTCATTTATGAGCTCCCTGTGTCCCAGGAGCCTGGACAAGCAAGCAGCAGATGATGTCATTTTTATCCTTCTCACTCATCTCCCCTGACATGTCCCTGGGTCCTCATGGCCAACAGCTCCTGAAAGACAACAGCATCATGACTGTGCTTTGAAATCCACTCAATTAACCACCACATGTCCAGTGGTCAGTGACTGAGAGGAGACATATGGGCAGTGCTCCCAGAGTTCGTTTGATGAAACAATAAGGGCACCCAGACAAGGAAGGCGAGGTTTGGACTTTCCCTGTGCAGGACAGTGATCCAGCTGAGGCAGTGCAGGAGTCTCATCCCTTGATAGAAATCCTGGAGCTGAAATGGGATTCAGCTCCCTACACACCCACAGGAGCTGGGATTCCTCTGGTTCAGTTCAGAAGTGCACAAGGAGTTGCCTGCATGTGAGCTCCTGCTCTGAGTCCTCGGTCCTTCAGCTGGGAGGCAGCTGCTCACACACAGACACTGGGTGATGCCCAAGGTGCCTGGGCTGCTCCTGATGTGTGCCAGTGCTTGTAAACCATGTGGGAAATCCCTGAGATAGACAGCTCCTTCCTGGGCATCAGCTGAGGGCCAGAGAGGGGATAGCACCGGCTGTCTGGTGAATTCACATGCAGCTGCAAGAGCAGCACAGGGCCTTCTGGAAAGCGATGCCATAAGTGCGTCCGTGTTGCTAAGTCACCTCCAAGACCCACGATCGCTCTAATGTCTGTGTGCCACCTTCTGCACACTGATACCATAGATGAGCTATCCAGTCCAGCTATGTCCAGTGATGCTTTTCAATTAGGATGTTTACTTCTGTGGTTTTGCACTAATGCAAACACCAACAAACAGTAAGCTAGAAATATTGGTAGAGCTGCTGGTTTGAGCTCCTGTTTGGACCATGGGGACAGAGTTTAATGGCTTCCACAACTGCACTGTAGCACAAGGGGGATACCGAGTCTTTAGGATGGATGGGCGAGGAGACATAGAAAGGTGACTGCCCACTGTGAGAGTGCACTGAGATCTGCCTGAGGATGGAAGAGCAGACAGGTCAGAGCTAATTCAAATGGCAAACAGAGGAGACCATCAGTGTGTTTTCCTGTCTTCTTGATCAGGGAGAGTAAATGGAAGGTGCCCTCTGCAGACAGATGGGAATCTGATGTTGTCTGTCCCTTGTCCCATTTGGGGGCCTTTGTCACTCCATTATCTGCGGCAGGGACAGCACAGCAGGGCATGTGGCATCCAGCAGATCCATGGAGAGCACAGATGGAAGCTTCTTGACCAAGCCATGGAGGAACCAAAGAGGAGAGGTGCTTTGCTGGATCTCATACTCTCCGGCATTGAAGGACTTGTGGGAACTGTGAAGGTCAAAGGGGCATCAGGCCATGTGCAAGATGCAAATGTATCTCTTTTTATTTATTTATTTATTTTGAGGCTGTAAGCTTAATAGTTCATCATAAATGTCAATAAAACTGAAACAAATAATTGAAGACAAAGATGGAAATCAATGAAAATGTGTTAACCCTTCTCAACATGAGAAATTCTCATGAGTCTTGTTCCATTTTAAGTTGTATATATGAATCTTTGAGGTGATTTGATGTCTTTTTTTTTCTTTCTTTCTTTTTTTTCTTTTACTGAAACTACAATGTTTTCCAGAACTGTGTTTGCTGGACACAAATGCCTTCAGGTTCACAGACACAGACAGCGGTGCCATTGCAAATGCCCTGTGACTATAGCCCGGTGCCCAGCACTACTCTTCCCTGCTGCCTATTTGATGTGTCTCATCCTCCAGGTGTTTTCAACTCTCCTAAAGAAATGGCCATGGTTAAGGGCATGTTTTCAGCAGGCCATTTGGGCACACACTACTCCCACTGCCCTCCAGATTTCTCCATCCCTTGCTCTTTGTTCAGTCAGATACCCCCCAATTATCTGTCTGATTTCTGACTTTCAGGGGGATTACTGGAATTTGTTCCATCTCCCCAAAGTCTGATGGAATGTGTTGTCAACTCCTTCACTGTGATTTGATCTATCCCTTCCTATCTATTCTTTTTCTTTTTTTTCTTATACTTTTTCTTTTTCTCAATCACTGTCTCTTTTTTATTAAGGCACGAAGTCTGAAAGATGTTCATTAATGTCAGTAAAAGTGAAAAACAGAGTTGGAGACAAAGATAGAAATCAATGAGAATGTGTTAACCCATCTCAATGTGTGAAATACTCACAAGTCCTGATCAGTTTTAAGTTGATACCTCTCAACTACCTGGCTGATCTATCCCAGGAAGATTACTGGAATTTGCTCCATCTCCCAGAGTCTGATGGCCTCTGTTGTCAACTACTTCACTGTGATTCAATCTATCCTATCCTATCTCAGTCTAAATCATTTCTTTTAAAAGTATTCCATATGAAAGACAAACTTCAATAGATGCAGCTTGAACATGGCATGCAGTTGATCACTGTGTTTTACTGTTCATTCAATTGCATCACCTTTCTTTCCATTTGCTGGCCAGATAAAAAAGATAAATCTTTCCTTTTCCATGTGTAGCTGGTTCTCTGAGGAAAGCCAGTGGGATTTGGTGCAAAGCAGTTTTAACACTGAGCGGATGAATGCAGAGGAGAAGAGTGATGTGAAGAAAAGTGATGCAAGTCCCATAGGTCCATTGTGAGCAGAAATTGGGTAGGGAGGTTGAGAAGGACCTTTGTCAACACAGTAACAGTACAGAACTCATTGGGACATCCTGGATTGGTATCAGTTGCACAGTGCTGCTTTAAACCCAGCTATAAATAAAGAGACAATAAATTTATAATGGATTCTTTCTCTTTAAGCTCTCTCCAGATATCCCTCCTTTTTGCTGAACAAGTTCTGATAACCTGAAGAAGATAACAAGATGGCATAAAACACAGGAGATTCTTTAGGTTATAATTGTCCCAGGGCGCATTTGATGCTGCGTTCATCAGCCTCCAGTGCAGAGAGAAGTTTGCACAAAGTGCTCAACAAGACAAAGTCAGAAGTAACAGTGAAGTTTCTTGGAGTATTAATGGGCCCACTGAGGAACATTAACAAGCAAGCTTACCAAGGGACTTGTTAGAGAAGATAACTGGAAGCCATGACTACAGGCAGGCAAAGGCACTGGCATGCTTAGAAACCTCTCCTTTGCCTTACGAAGCAGACAGGTCAAGCCCTGATTACAAGACCAGTGGTAGAGAGATCCTGTATCTCATGTTGGCTCTGGGCATTTCCTGGGGCAATTGGTTGGAATTTTGTATGATGTTAAATGAAAGACATGGGGACAGAAGATCCCAGGCTGTGCATGGGGTGCAAGGACGCTGTGAGGTTCATGTCCCATATGAGACCTATGTTTCATTGCAGGATGTGAGAAGGGATGTGAGAAGGGCCCAGTCTGAACAAGCAGTCAATCCCTGTGAAACTCTGAACTTCAGATCTCTCAGTTCCAGTGCCCTCCTTTGCACATTCTCCCAGAGTTTGAAGTCCGTTATGTTCTGTGGTGCCCAGAACATAGTGAGGCAGTAGCAATGCAGAGCAGAGAGGGATGATCCTTTCCCTCACCCAGCTGGCAATAAGTTGCTTCATGCACTCCAGGGGACTGTTGTCTTTCCTGGCTGCCTTGGCACACTGCTGACTCACATTCAGTGTGATGCTGACCAGCACCCCAATCCTTTCCAGTCAGACTCCTCTCCAGTGTCCCATATCCAGTCAGTGTGTATGTCCAGCATTGCCCCTACCCAGGTGCACAATCAGGCACTTGTTCTTGTTATACTTTATGCACATGGTGCTTAGTACCAACTGGTACCCACTTCTCTGACTTGCCCACATCTCTCTGCAAGTCCTCTCCACCCTCAGTGGAGGCAACAGCACCTCCTCATCTGGTCTTATCAGCAAACTTGCTCAGAACGTCTTCTAGTCCTGCATTCAAGTCATCTGCATAAACATGAAAGGAAAGTGGCCCCAAATTGGAACCCTGGGGACCCCGACAGTGACCATCTACCAGCCTGATGGAACCCACTGACTATAATCCATTGGGACCGACCTACTGGCCAACTGCTCACCCACCACATTGTGTTTCTGTCTAGCCATATGCAGAACATTCTGTCCAGAAGGTTGTTGTGAGAAACAGTGTCAAAATCTCCACTGAAATCCTCAAGGATTACATCAACTGGCTTCCCTTGGTCAACTGAACGGATAACTGTGTCACAAAATGAGCTTAAATTAAACAGGACCTTCGCCTCACAAACTTGTGTTGGCTGCGACCAATGGCAGAATTGTCCTTCAGCTGTTTTTCCATAACTCCCACCATCATTTTCTCCATAATTTTACCAGGCTCTGGACTGACAGGTCCATAATTGCCCATGTCATCTTTCTTGCTCTTCCTTACAATGAGACAACATTTGCCAGCTTCCTGTCAGCTGGCATGACCCTAGACTTCTTTAGATGCAATTGAAATGAGAGCCCAGAGCACACTAAGGTGTCATCATTGAAAGAAAGTAGATGTGCCATAGCTTTGCAATGCCTTGAACTCCAGAGTATGCCACAAATGCAGCAGAGGTGAAGATTTGCCTCTTCTGTAGTGAACTCATTCATTTGGTAAGCAGAATAACACTACCTGATACACGGGGACTGTGTCTCTGCTCTGCTCTGCTCAGCTCACAGGGCAGCGGTGCAGGGCGTTGCTCTCATGTCAGTGCAGGTAAACTTGCTTTAACCCTTTTTCCTCTGTAAATGCTTCCTCTATTTGTATGCTCAGATACACTTCCACATTCCCTCAAGTACACTTCCATATATCATTAACAATTACACTTTCTTATAACATCAAAACAGTTTGTCAAACAGTACAGTTCTTCAGTTCACGTAAACTCCCTTAATACAGTCTGTATTCTTCAGTTATAAACATTGTGCCACAGAACCAGCACTGATTGAACCACCTCCCTCACACACTTCCTCACAAGCAGTACATAGTATTACATAAATGGGTTGACACTCATTGGTCGGGTGGAATGTACACCTCTCCTCAGGACAATCTTACTAATCTACAGAGTACAAACTCCCGTCTTTTACATACAAGCAGAAAGTACATATGAGTGGACAGACAACACAGTCTTTCACTTTGTCCGTGTCTGGCCATTTCCCTCACAGGAGGAAGGAAACATGGATCGGGACTCGGCACTCACCCTGCAGCTGTTCTGTGTCTCACTCACACCACACTCACTCTGACATTTAGATCAAAAACCATGGTTTATTCATACTACACAATGCTGACAACGTTTTCTAGCTGGAATCTTAATAACACTCATACTCTGGTCGACCAGTTGCAAACGTTAATGTTTTTCCCAGAGTCGGCTTGACACACGGTACCAAACACTTAAAGCAGATGATAATATTGAACATACAACCTATAAGCCCCGTGATTACAACTTGGAGAACCCAGGCTACCATTTGACAGGCTATCCACTATATCCCATACCCGTAGGAGAGACCAACCTAGGTCCCTCCTATTGTCAACTACCTGGGAGAGAGTATTTGTTCTTATTTCCATTCATATGACATACAGTTCCCTTTCATAGGAACTCACCCAAGGAGTCTTCCTACCCCAGCTGGCAACCAAGTCCATGAGCTCACCTCCCTGGGAGCAGCACGTATGGCTGTAAACTGTGTAGGATGTCTCCTCAAGACATATGGGCTCCACTTACCATACACATACCTAGTCCACCTATGGGTGGTCCTTGTCTGTCCCTGCAGTGATCAGGTGAGGAAGGGAGTCCGTCAGAGAAATCTCAGGGTGCGCCAAAAGTGTCTCCCTCTCAGCTGGTCCTGCAGCGAACAGAGCTGGTCCCACCTGGGCCGCCAAATTGACTACAGGAATTGAACTCTATAACCTCTATAACTGATACAGTCTCCCATGACATACTTATAGCAAAGTTGAGGAAGTATGGGATAGGTGAGTGGACAGTGAAGTGGGTCGAGAATTGGCTGACTGGCAGAGTGCAGAGGGTTGTCGTTGGCGGTGCAGTGTCTGGCTGGAGGGCTGTAACTAGCGGCGTCCCCCAGGGGTCTGTGCTGGGTCCAGTCTTGTTCAACATCTTCATCAATGACCACCCTCAGCAAGTTTGCTGATGACACGAAGTTGGGAGGATTGGCTGACACACCTGAAGGCTGTGCTGCCATTCAGCGAGACCTGGACAGGCTGGAGAGCTGGGCAGTAAGAAACCAGATGAGGTTTAACAAAAGCAAGTGTAGAGTCTTGCACCTGGGTAGAAATAATTGCATGCACCAGTACAGGCTGGGGGAAGAGCTGCTGGAGAGGAGCTCTGCTGAGAGGGACCTGGGCGTCCTGGTGGACGACAGATTGACCATGAGCCAGCAGTGTGCCCTTGTAGCCAAAAAAGCCAATGGCATCCTGGGGTGTATTAGAAAGAGCGTGTCCAGCAGGTCGAAGGAGGTGATCCTCCCCCTCTACTCTGCCCTGGTGAGGCCTCATCTGGAATATTGTGTCCAGTTCTGGGCTCCCCAGTACAAAAAAAGACAGGGATCTCTTGGAAAGAGTCCAGCGGAGGGCCACAAAGATGGTGAAGGACCTGGAGCATCTCCCCTATGAGGAGAGACTAAGTGAACTGGGTCTGTTTAGCCTTGAGAAAAGAAGGCTGAGAGGGGACTTGATCCAGTTTTATAAATACCTGAAGTGTGGGAGCCATAGTGGTGAGTCTGGTCTCTTTTCAGTAGTGCGTGGGGACAGGACTAAGAGTAATGGGCTGAAACTTCAGCATAGGAAGTTCCGCATTAATGTGTGCAAGAACTTCTTTACGGTGAGGGTGACAGAGCACTGGAACAGGCTGCCCGGTGTGGTTGTGGAATCTCCTTCTCTGGAGATATTCAAGACCTGCCTGGATGCTGAGCTGTGCGACGTGGTGTAGGGAACCTGCTTTGGAAGGGGGGTTGGACTCAATGGTCTCTGGAGGTCCCTTCCAACCCCTACAATTCTGTGATTCTGTGAATATCATGGGGTGGTTTGGATGGGGAAAGACTACCCCTTTGAATGACCTTTTGTCAGGGCATGTCCTGGGATTCCTAGGATCCTCAAAATGCAGCACTGCTTCTGTCACTGAAAAATGGGGCCCTGTGTGGGATGGAGGGAGGGTCCATGAGTCCCTGGCCCACCTGACTGAGTATTTCCATGGTCTTAGCAAAGACATACTTACAACTTGAGAATGACAGTTAGCTGTGTTCATGGTGGCATGGCCACTGCTGATGGCCTTGAACTGTCTGAACATAACTGAAGAGGCTCAGGCTGATGCAAATCAGCTATTGAATGACAGTGTTGAAAAACTGGAAAGACAGGTGGCAGTTTTGATGGGAAAAAACCTAATTCAATCATTCTCCTATGGAAGATCAGGAACATCTCTCTGGAAGACCATGGGGACCCTGTACAAGGGAATCTGTATAAAATGGACTCTGTAAATGAAGGCACTAAAAGGTCAGATTTTGAGGTTCCATTTGGACTAGATCTATTTGAGATCTGACTGATTGTAACCCAAAAATGAAAAAAAAAAAAATGCAGGATAGGCTGGTGGGAGTTCCCTGACCAGTGTCCAACCCCCCAAACCCTGCTGCCCATAATACAGCAGCTGAACTGATGGATATAGTACAGTGGTTTAGACAGAAACCAAGAGAGCATGCCAGCATAGCTGCTCTGGTTATGGGACATGGAGGCAGAAAGCGCTGTGGTGAATGGACTGGAAATTTCAAAACTGACATCCATTACTACTCACCCTGCCCTCAGGCAAAGACTTTATGCTCTTGTCTGGAGGGCTTATCGCAATAAAGATTGGCGGATTTGCTGCGTAGACCGGTCAGAACTCAGATCTGCGTTGTGCTTCCTGCGGCACCAAACGCCCAACAGTGGCAGTTCCGTGTATTGGCCAGAAGGTGGCAGCAGAGACCACGGAAAGAACGTCTGCGGGACAGACCCTGGGGATCCGTTCTCTTTTGATTATAGGGGAAGAACACAAAGATGGAAGAGGAGGGAAGGGGGAAAAAAAAAAAGAAAAAAAGAAAAAACCAAACCACAGCAAACAAATAAAACTTCTCCAAACGTAGCAAACGTGAATCTCTGTCAATAAATAAATGAGTAATTGAATTGATGTCCCTTTCCTCCCCCCCCCCCCCCCCCCCCCCCCCAACTTCTGAGATGAAAAAAAACCACCTGGTATCAATTGGACAGATGCATACAGTGAAGCCAGGGATGGTCTGAAACGCAAAGCAGCTGAGCAGCTTTTAGAAGTAAACAGAGTAGTAACAACTTCTGTACCTACATTCACCACTCTGAGATCCTGTCTGGTTCACCCAAGGCTTGTAAATAACCACTGGGTCGGTTCTGATGTCGAGTGATTTGTTCTCAGTTCTCTCATGGTTCTCCGGTCAGTTCTCCGGTGCCAGGATCTGCCACAGGGCATTCTGACCACGGGCATCATGTTTCTACGCTGCCACCTGCATTTAACAGGCAATGGGACTGCCCAGCATGTGCAAGGCAGCACCTCTGTCACACCACCAGAATGTTTAAGGCTGTTGGGATTGTTGTTAGCGTCCCATTAACACTGAGGCTAGAGATACCCTTAGGATTGACATTACTATTAGCATTACTTTGATGGTGCCCTATCTGGGTCATTTCCAGGGGATGTCAGGAGTAAGGCATAGTGTCAGGAGAAAAAGAACAGACTCTGTTACTTTATAAAAGTGATAATAGAGAGAGTTCATTGGAAAAAATACAACTCTTAAATAATACAAAGCATGCTTCTGATTGGATGCAGGCATCATCTGGGCTCTGATTAATATTACTTTTAAGGTAAAGATTATTGTTACCTTAATGATTGTTTTTTGGATTATGATCAGGGTAAAGGTTCCTTTTGCTACAAACTTCTAGCATCATTTTTGTTGTTGCATTTGGAGTTAGGGACGATTTTAGAATCAGGGTAAGGGTTAGGATTAGAGTTACATTGCGGGTTAATGCTGTTATCTTTACAGCTCCTGTGAGGGTTGGGGTCTGGGTCAGGTGTTTAAAAAATGAAATGAGAAAAGCATAAAAAAATATATATTGAAAGCTTCAGATTTCCTTAATCTTTGTGGAAATCATATAATGTGCAATTCAGATCTACCTCTTCGTGCAGTGACTGCCTGTAAATTTGCTAGAGCCTAATATAATATGGCCTTGTGCTTCCCGCTAACTCACCTTCATTTCATTTTCATTAAATTTGCTTGGTAGTCAGATTTTGGTGTGTGGATATTTTAAAACAATCTAACTGACATTGGCAAAAAATTAAAAATAAATAAATAAATGCACGACAGCATCAATTGTATCAATTTTTATAGATAAGAAGAGCAGTTTCCCTTAGTTTTCTGTGCCTCTTTACTTTCTTACCCTCTCCCCTTGTGTGAGAAACTCTCAAAGTCAAAGATTTCTAGTTAGGCAAAGCTGGCAGCGATAGCAGCAGTGCTTATTCATTATTGCAATACTGCGCACACATCCCCTGTTGGCAAGGGAGAAACTGCACACCAGTCAGTGAAATCAATTCTGTTCTATGCCCTAAACCCAATGCAGGTGATGCTCTCATGGCTCTCATTGGTTGAGCATCACAGGCTCACAGACTCCTCAAGACTGTTGCTAGGATTCATTTCCATATAAGGTCAATTACCAACCTCTTGTTTTTAGGTCTGCCTTGTACTTTTCTGTGGACAGAGAAGGGCAATGTTTCCAAAAGTCAGTACATTCATTCTGTCCTGTGCTGGGCTCTACCCACCCTGTGTATTTATCTTGTGCTTGTCTCAATTCTCCCCATGTCAGAATGCCCCCAGTCTGAACTTAACTCTATTCAGCAACTTTCTTGGTGGAAAAACTACTTATACAGCTGTTTTACAAGAGGGTTATACATTCAGTTAGGGCCTACACTATGTACTGAAAATACTGGAAACCTCCACTGCAAAAACACAATCTACCTCTCCCATCTGTGCAGCCTTGCAGACCCAGAGCATGCCAGGTTATTTCTGCTTTCATAGCATTTGCATGCTGTAGGGTGAGCAAAAGGTTCTGCTGCTGGATTCTTCTGCAAGAGCTGCCTACCGGCAAATGGTTGCAGGGATGGAGGATGTGACAGAAAGCATTTGTCTCCACAAGAGCAGAGTTACATTCAGTGCAGAGAGTGTGAGAGTCAGGTTGGTGTGGAAAAGCACTGACACGCTGGGGATGATGCAGTGCTCACATGTCTAACACTCACAGACATTACTGTCAGAAGGATGGTGCTGTGTTGTGCTTCTACCTTTGGCAGCCCCTGGAGAAATGCTGTGGCACACAGAACACCTTTGTATTGCACTGACTGCTGCCATGAAGCATGGATTTAACACACCAAATCCAGAGGAGCATGACTGCATCTAACTGCCCTGAGAAAAACTACTGTAGCTGAAGAGGTGAGGAGGCAGCTGCTCATCTGCAGAACAAGCAGCACTGCCAGACATTGGGCCAGGTGAGCACCTCCTGCTGCAGCGTGATGATGACAGGGCTGGAGATGATCTGCAAAGCCAGCTTAAAAGTGGGAGACGTGAGTCAACATGGCAGGAGGACAGAGGTGTTAGGGAGCAGCCAAGGCATCAAAGAGTATCAAAAGGCTTTGAAAGGTATCACAAAGCAACAGCCAGGAAGACTGGGATTATCATGAGCAGCAACCTGGATGCTAGAGATTATTTGCTCCCATACAAAATGGTAGAGATCTTGCTGCAGACATCCCAAAGCCAGGCAAAATGGGAACCCAGAGCTCTGCCTGCACGAACCCCACAGCCATAGCATTGCAAGCTGAGCTGCCTTGCTGTTTGTTGCATTCATCCCAATCCCTGTGAATGAAGACTCGGAATGCAGACAAGGCGATGATTGAGCATGAGAGTGACTTTATTCAATAAAAGACAGGAGGGCTTGAGAGGTCAGGGGTGAAGATGGGACTCCTCTTGTCAAGATGAGAGTGGCTCAGAGCTGGTGCTGCTGCCTGGTGCCTGGGACTGGCAGCCTGACTCTAAGTCCCCATCTAAGATGCTCAGCTTCACCTCACTGATGCTGACCTGCTCCTGCATGGTGGTGCTGCTGCTGGGGCACTCGGGCTGTGCTTGGGATGGGCAGCACTGCAAAGGCGCTGGGTCACAATCCAGGCAGGTGACTGCTGTGTCTGGCAGGCTCAGGTCAGCATCTTCAGCAGAGCCAGGAGATATGAGAGCATGAACGTGGATGAGCCCCTTGTGTCCATCACTGTTACCATGTGGAAGGCTGTCATCCGAATTGCAGCGATTCGTGCTTAATAAGAACTCTCCATTGATGGAAACACACTGCACATCACTACTTGGTTTGGATCTCTGGGGTTGACAAGGGCTCAAATCACCTAGGAAGGCATAGAAACACAAGGGTTAGTGTCAAACGTTTGCAAGTTGAATCATGAAAGAGGTTGTTGATATTTGGTAATAGAGTGGCGGCAGGAAGAAGCAAATAGGCTTCAAGCAACAGAGCCACTGTCTTGCAAGTGATCCTCGTGCAGGTCCAGCTCGTGTGTTGTTTCACTGTAATCTGCTTCTTTGGGTCTACCTAGTGGGCAGCAGCACTCGAGCTGTTACTGATATCATTGAAAAGAACTGGAGACAATTGTTCTCTTCCTAAGAGCTTCAAGGTGCCTAGAAGCACAAATAGAAACCAGCAGTATTTCATCACTTCACCAAAAGGAAGGTCAAACACCTGAGCTGTGAAGAGCAGTTACAGAACCTATGCATAAGATCACACCAGACATACTTTGTTCTAACAACAGTTATGGCATATAGTCCATTTCCTTCAATATTCCCAAAATGAAATGATGTGGAGCATTGCAGGGAAAGAAACACTGCACACAGACACTATGACCCTGATTAGACTCAAGCAGCAGACTTAAAAGAAGTCAGAGTTTTAGATTCCAGGATATTTCAGGACCTATCATGTGTGAAATTCAGTTACACAACAGTGCCTAGGTGCCTGCGTTTCAAGCAACTTTCAGATCACAGCCATGTAAAATAAAAACAAATTCAGTGCAGAAATAGCAATCCTGTACCTTAATACTCATGAGATTATCCATTTTTTACAGCACTCTGACTAAGTTCTAAAACTTGCTCATCCCAGTTCACTTCAACAAGTTCCACCAATTCAAGCAACGCAGTTCTGAGATCCTGTGTATGTTATGCAGATAGAACTGAACAGTGCAGAAATAATCTCTGACAGCTTTAAGAGCTCCGTTCTGCTTACAAACTCTCAGTCCAAAACTATTCTCAGTTTTAAGGAAATGAACACCTGAAGCAGTTGGATCATCTGCCATTTGCTGCATTCTGCTTCTTGGCATCATGATTATCACAAAGGGTTTTCTGCTGTCCTGCAGAGATGGACAAAGTCCTGCTTACAAATGGACCAAGTTTCAGTGTACAGCAGAGTTTGTACCAGACTAAAAAGCCACGTCATTCAATTCATGTGCTCAGGTTGTTATGCACTCAGAAAGGAAACAGAACTAACTGTTGAATTCTGAAGGTAATCTGTGGGGTCCTGTAGAGGGTGTTTTTTACAGCTAGTTAGCTGAGAAGGGTCGTAAACACGGTGAGGTTAATCAAGCAGCCATAACACCTGCAAGGACAGTGAGAACATCAGGATGCCCTGTGATGGTTAGAAACTAGCCATGGTTCTGGGAACTCAGCAAGGGAGTATCTTTCAGGATGATAACAACAAGCTGTTAAGATACTCGGGGATGGTATGTAATTGGGAACCAATGATGAGCTCCACTTTTGCAATATGTATGAGCTAATTATCCGTATTATAAAGGTACACGCAGCCAAGGAATAAACGAGATTCGCTGATCATGTCAATGACAGGTGTGGTCGTCTGCTTTTCTCCCGCCGTTCTGCAACATCATTGTTGTTTAGTGTCACTGGGTTCGTTAAACTGCTGTTCATTCTCAGATCGTTGGGTTTTTTTCATTTTTTCCCTCCTAGACCCACTCGCAATCTTACTTCCCTTCCCCTCTCGGCCGCGCCGCACCGCGCTGTTAGAGAGGGGAGGTTCTTTGTTCCTTCTCTCCCTGGGTTTGTTCCCACTGTCACCGAGTGAGCTCTAGAGAGAACTCCGTGACACAAACTCATTGCAAAGTCTAAGCTAGAAGAAGCGTCACCTCAGTGTATCCCAGAAAAAGAACAGCGTTGAGATTTTAATTGGTTTTGGTTTTTTGTTTTATTGGGGGTGGGTTGTTTTTTGTTGTTTTTTAAGGGTTTTGGGGGTTTTTTTTTGTCTTTTTTTTTGGTTTTTTTTTGGGGGGGGGGAGGGGGGGGAGGGGTGCGAGGGGAAGGGAGAGGGAGGGGACAGTTGTTTGGTTGTTTTTAATATACAATAAAGCTATGCAGTTCCGCTGTCAGTCGCCTCAGAGAGTTCCCGAAGGAGCTCAACCACATTCTGCTCAACATCGAGTTGTTCCATTGAGTGGAGCAATGGTAGTCTTGCAGATGGAGCAATGCAGGAATTCTGACAGGATCTCCAGGTGTATCCAGTTCATCATCTGAAAGCTCCGCAATCAAATTGGAAGGGACCAGTCCTCTTGTGCCATCTGTCAGCTCTCCCTGAAACCAGCCATTCTCACCCACATCTCCAAAGACATTACGTTTTGTCCGGCAGTCAGAGGAAGCTCGTTTTCTGGGTCCTCATTAGGACCCTCAACAGGAATGTAGCTGTGTCGAGCTAAGAATCTTCAAACTGCTGGTGATACCTGTCCTGGAGAATGCAGGATGAAGGACAAAAGCTCTGCTCTCACATTCAGGGCCGTCCTCTGACAGAAGGCAGCACTCAGGACTGTTCCCAAGGATCTCTTTCATGGCTTTCAGTTCAAGCTCCTGGTCTTCCAGATGACCTTGAAGACTTCGGGCCTCTTCAATGGCAGAATGGAACGGACTGGAGCTATTACGGAGATTCTTGTTTGACTGGGTCAGAGTCTGTCTCGTTGCCTTCCCCAGCTCCATCTGCTGCTTCTGCTGCTCTCTTTTCCCTCTTGTGTGCTCTGTGAGAATGAGTTTCAGAAAGCACTACTCAGTGACAGGAAATAAGGGGAAACTTGAAAGACTTTGCAACCTAAGTCCTGGCAGTGTACTGCCAGCGGCTGATTTGGCCGTCCAGGATCCTGGCACCACAAATGCTTCATTGCCAAATGCAGCAATAAGGTGTTCTGGGGAAAGGCCAACTCACAGGTAGTCTTTGAGCACCCATATCACAACACCAACGGCCAGCACCAGCGCAGGCAGCAGCATCGCTGAGACCGTCACCGGAATGTGGCGCTTCCGCACAGATGTGTGAGCAGCAGCCTCTGTGCTTTTGCCTGTGTTCATCCCTGGAAGAAATGAGACAATGTCCCACGTTACCTTCAGCTGCATTACAGATAATCTCTCAGTGTGCTTCATGGACCCAAGAGGTCATTTTGTCAGTGGGTGCCTCCGTCTCTGGTGCCGAAGCACCGGAGGACAAGAAGGATTGCTTCCACCTCTCGTTGGGTATGGAGAGGCTGCACAGGCACTACCCGTGTCCTCCTCTGGGCCGAGAGCTGGGGCTGTACTCTGGGGTCTGGGCTTGGTCCGTGGGGAGAGCTACAGAGCAGAATCCCTCACGCTTTTCCCGGCATGCGTGTCCTGAGCTCCCCCTGTGGGACGCCCCCCAGGCTGAAGGTCAGGCTTCAGCCAGCACAGGGCACAGCCAGAGCCAGCCCAGGGGAGAAACACTCCTGCTTCTTTTACATGTGCTCTATGCTCACACGCTCAGGTCTAGCTGCTGACCTGCTGTGCAAGAGCTGGCAGCAAGAGCCTGCAGGCACGCAGTGACTCTGGTTTGTGACACCGTATGATCATGGGACAAAAATTACCTGGCATGCCAGTTGGTGCTGCCTGCATTCCTCTGTCTGGGACGGGCAGTGTGGGATATCCGCCTTCCTGCAGCACATCCGGGACTGGCAGTGTGGGATATCCACCTTCCTGCAGCGCATCCGGGACGGGCAGTGTGGGATATCCACCTTCCTGGAGTGCATCCCGCTCACTTTGTTGGTCCGTTCCTTTAGAAAGAAAGCAGGGCAGTAGGATTGGGATGTCACGTGCCCTCATCAAAAACTGAGCTTCTCCAATCCTGAACTCAGGTAAAGTCCAGGGCCCCCCCCAAGTACACTGTGAGCCCCTCTGTTACCCAAGGGCATTTGGGCCCTCCCAGCTATTGGACAATGCTGACTCCCTCACACCTCTTGAGGAATCAGCTCCTGTGCAAGGCCCTCACATACTGTGCTGTCACCAGCCCGTCACAGCCAGGTAGCTGCAGGCTGAAATCCAAGCTCTAACACACAGTCCAAGCCTTCAGAATTAGCATCTCCACCTCATTTCCAGCATTAGCAAAGGCAGCCAACCCTGCTCGGGATGCTCCTCCTGCCTTGAACTTGCTCAGCTG
Organism: Coturnix japonica; assembly: GCF_054131305.1. Taxonomy (NCBI): domain Eukaryota; kingdom Metazoa; phylum Chordata; class Aves; order Galliformes; family Phasianidae; genus Coturnix; species Coturnix japonica. The sequence goes on along the minus strand of NW_028188943.1, from coordinate 1,560,836 downwards.
CACGGAGGGCTTTGGATGAACAGAAGCACAGCACTTGCCACTTTGCCACTTGCTGCCATCTGGGTGCCAACGACTGCACAAAGCAGCTCTGACAAGTAATGGTTGTGCTGGGGGAGCAGCTGCCTCTGGGTCTTGGCTGGATGCAGACCATTTGGCAGCAGACCAGCTCTGGTGCTTGACAGCACCTGCAAGGTGATACAGGGAACACGGCTGCAGCACGGCTCTGACCCATCCCTTCCTGCTGTGCAGGCTACAGCCTGCCCACACCTGTATATCACACCTCAGCTTCCCAGGTCCCACAGTGAACAGGCTGAAGTATACCCACCACGCTCTGCCTTCTCCATTTCCTTCAGCAGTCGCTTCAGGAGACGGGATGAGCCCTGAGAGTATTTTCCTTGTTTGGATTCATCCTCTTCTCTTTCCGGACCTTAACAGAATGTATGAAGTTAAATATCATGTGCATGAAGATCTGAAGATGAGCGGCGAGTCAGCCAAGTCAGTGAAGACAGAGTACTCACTGCTGGGATTCCAGCTGGGCTCCAGCACAGGAGGAAACCGATGACCGGGCAAGGCCCACACTGGGGGCACTTCTGCAACCAAAGACCCATGAAAAGTTTTAGTCACACACTACAGCATCAACTGAGTAGCAGAGCAGAGCATACAGGGGAAATGAAGCCTGAGAGCATGAACGTTTCAGTCTCCAAGGAAACAGACACTCACAACTTACCCCTGGGTTGTCCCCCAGGCACAGGCATGAAGTCCGGATCCAAAGGAGCATCCGGAAAGGGAGCACGAAGCTCATCATCTAGAATCAAGAACAGATGAGAGAAGTTCCCACTTATATACACTATATGGTGTGATCTCCTTCTCCCTCAGTAACTGGATGTGGGGCATGGGAGAATAACTCAGGTCATGATTTCCAAAGTTGCAGGGTGGACGGGATGACCCGTAGGCTGGCACCTGGCAGCGTATGCAGTGCTCTCTCCGGGCCACGTGCCACATCTCTCACAGATTACATGGAAGAAGATGCAGCCCCCCAGGGCTTTCTTACTGGGAGGCCTCTGATGGACAGTAAGGTCACACTGAGGCACTGGAGGAAAGCACACCTGTCTCTTCCCCTGGGCTGTGGACTGGGGCTCTGGCTTGGAAACTGGGGAGTGCCATGAGCCTGAAGCAGAAATGCTCATGCATGCCCAGCACGCCTCTTCTGAACTCTCCCCGGGCTTCTCCAAGGACGAAGGCTGTGCTGCAGCCAGCAATTAGCAGAGCTACAGCCTGGCATGGCTGGAGCCAGCCCTGGGGAGCAGCGCAGCCACGGGCTCTTGCCCGTCTCCTGCAGTGCTGCCCATCACCCCCTACCCAGCAACACCCCCATGGAAGGCAGGCCCCAGGCAAGTGTACTACAGGGCCGTGGGGACACAGCCTGACTTCTTGCTCCCAGCACTGCTCAGTTTGGGTCCCATCTCTACCCACTCACCTGCTCCCCGTGCTCGCCACGGAGCAGCACAGCTCTCCTGGAAACTCATGGCCACCAATAGGAGGAAGAGGACAAGGCGGGCAGGGTCCATGGCCGCCCCCACACTTGCACCACGCTTCCAACACCGCTGCAGCCACAGTGAGTGTCGCACTGAGCCAAGCCTGCAGCCAGGCCTTGTGAGCTCATGACGCAGCTCAGCACAGTCATAGGATGGGGCATTGTGACCTCACATCTCTGTGATTCCGGGCGGTGGCTCCCCGCAGGCTGCTGCTCTTGTGATGCACTGCACCAGGGCTGTGGGGCTGGTGCTTACATCATAGAAATGCAGAATCATAGAATGGCTTGGCTTGCAAGGGACAGTGAAGAACTCAGAACCCCAGCCCCACTGCCTCGGGCAGAGATGCCACCCACAGAGTCTTGCTGCCCAGAGCTCCATCCAGCCTGGCCTTGAACACCTCCAGGGATGGAGCATCCACAACTTTGCTTGGCTAACTTTTGCAGAGCTTCAACAACCCCAAGAAGGCATTATTTCCAGCCTGGTGCACCACCTCAGGCCACAGGGGTAGTGACGCAATATGCACAGGTTATCCACGCGTGTGAAACGTGCTGCAATTAAGCAAGCCAAGCGGATAAATCCTCTCCAGTGTGGAGGATGATGGCTGAAATACAAACACGGAGAAGCTGACCTTCCCACAGACCCGCCAAGTCAAGTGTCACGTGCTTACATTTTTGTTGATAGATCTGCAGTTTCATCTTTTTTTGATGGCTAAGGAAATCCCCTTTCCTGCACCAAGTGTATTTCCCACGTGTAACGTGCTTCCAAGTCTGATTTTAGTAGCAGATATTGAAGGCTTGCTAGTTGGCACCTCCCATCCCCAAAGTCCCAGTGAACTCACCCACTGCTGGCAACTGGATGCTTGGTGGCGAGAGAACCATCACCTATAGGATCCCACCCGGGTCTCCAGAAACTGTTGCACCTTTGGATACATGGCGATAAATACTGTGTCCATACAACACCCTCATTGAATCAGAGCCTGCCACCTTCCCTACAACCAGGCAAAGGGCGCAAAGGAAGCTGAACTGCTGAACCAGGCACCAATGGGGCTTACGTGTTTGCATCAAAAGACAAAATACCAAGCAGAGAGCGTGGGAATCAGATGTTGTTTCTGAAGCAGAATTAAGATTAAAAAAATTGATTTCACAGTCTGACATCAACCCTCCTCCACCCCTCCCATTCCCCCCCCAGAGCACCCCTCCCTTCCTTCCCTCTTTGTTTAAAGGAAACAAGGGGCCTGGGAGAGCAGGAAGGATGCAGATAAGGAGTGAGACCTCACGGAAGACATCAGGCAAGGAGGAGAATAGATGTTGTAAATACCAGAAGAGGAGTTGCATCCCCCTGATAAGAACAAGAGGGGGTCTGCATGCTAAACAACTATTGAATATGTATCAGAATTCTGAGAAATCATTGACTATGTATGAGATGTACCTATATCTGTGTCAAGATTTTACAAGTCCATGTGCAAGTTTGGTGGAGCTATCCCCCTTGAACCCAGCGCTGGTATAAACATACCTGCTTTATAACCCATCTATGTGTTATAGAGTTTGATTCCGCAAGTCACTTACACCCCATATTTTCCCTAACAGCCACACTGGGTTATCTGGATTTGTTACACTTATCCATAGTTGCTGGCAGATGTTTCTCTCTTTCTGTCTTAAATCCCCACACAGCCCATCTTCCCAACTGTGGGTTTCGGTTAGGAGGTATGCACCCATAGGGTCCATGCCCTGCTTGTAGATATTTATCCTGCCCAGCCCCAGGTGCCCAATCTGAGGCAATAGTTTCACATCCCTAATAGGCA